>NC_139043.1:75228783-75941283 GCF_965140915.1 Aythya marila
GTTCATACAGAGGGAGTATTGAGACGCAAATCTATTCTGCAGATACCATTATTTGTGAGAAAGATTTTTCTTGTTAGATTGTTCAATGAAGCAAGCTCTTTTCTTCATGATACAGTTATCCCAAAGGGGGGTAGAAAAGCAATCAAAATGTACTAACACTGTTGAAAGCTTCCCCTTTGTTATAACTTATAAAAACTCATCCTATGAATGGACATCCAAGCCTGGATAGCTCACTTGTACAAATAGGATTTCCAGCTAAACAAAGCACCTGTTCCTTGGAAAAGAAGAACGTTCTAAGTAGTTTGAAAGGTATTTCCTAGTTGAATCATTCCTGTTGAACCAAGAAACATTTCACGCTGTACTGATGATCCTTCTACCTGGCATTTCTAGTCTGGCCATTCATTTTAACTTTGAAAAATTAGCTATCTGTTCAGACACACGCATTTAAATAAACACACTTCTTGACAAGTGTCTTTAATCATTATGTGTATATATATACACTTTCTATATATATAATATGTATATATATATAATATATTTATATTATAATATATATATAATATATATAATATAACCTATATTTATAATATTTATGGGTTATGCATATTATATACTTGTACAAACATAAAACCCAGAATTATCCAGAAGTGGATGCTTGCTCCCTGGAAGTGTTCAAGGCCAGATTTGAAGGGAATTTGAGCAACCTGATCTAGGAAGATACCTTCTAGTAGAAAGCCTCCCTGCCTATGGCAGGGGGGGTGGAATTAGATAGTCTTTAAGATCTCTTCGAACCCACTCAGTTCTACAATTCTACAATTCTGTAATTTTATGATTCTATGATTAATAAAGGCTATGAAACAAAAACAAAAACAAAAACAAAAAAAACAAACAAACAAACAAAAAAACAAACAAACAAAAAAAAAAAAACCAAAAAAAAAACAAGGAATGGGTAATGTTCCCCAGGTTTTCTAGTTTAGGACAAAGATTCTATATTTGTAATATAAATATCCTTAAACTCTTATTTTTATTTATTTATTTATTTATTTTTAATGATGAGAGTTCCATGAATGTGTTATGATCAAAACTATATACTAAAGCAATATACATACAGAGCTAATCATTTAAGAGTCAGTGTTATCCAATTAGTACGTAAAAGCCTTAATAATGAATCTAAAATTGTTGTGGAAAAGCTTCCTAGTGTCTACCTCTTCTTTAGTATTATGCTCCTCTTATAAGTCCTATAAGGACTTTTCAGTATGGGAGAAACAAATACCAATAGGATATCATCCCAACGAACAGGCTATTAAAAAGAGCTACCTCAGTTAAATATTACTTATATTAAAATTAATAAAAATCATCAGATATATATGGGATCTACAAAAACTTCGATAACTAGGGGTGTCATATACTAGTGGTTTCTCCAAACTTGTATGCGTTTATAGTCATACCAAGGAAATAAGAAGCTATTTTGACTTGCACGAGGATGAAGTATTTTGTATGGTATTAAGTATGAAAGCATATGTTCCAATCATACTGGCTAACACATAGCAGGGTAATTTCTATGCTATTTCTTAATTAGCAAAAAAACCCCAACACAATCTTTGTTAAGGGTAAATTACTCTTCCCCTTATTTATCACCTAGACTTCATTTGTGCAAGTTTGCCTAACTAACCCAAATTTTAATAAATTATAAAACCTTTTTATACAAGCATCACCATAAAGAACAGCATCAGTTCAGTAAACCAAAGAAAGGAGCTTTAGATTGTTTGATGAGAGCTGGTGAAAAAGCCCTTCACTGAGTAGAACTCAGAGAACTCTTATCCACCCAGGGGAGCTGAGAATGGATTATTACATCCTGCTAATGGAAGAGGGAAAAGGAAGAAAAGTGAGCTGCAGTGTCACACATCAGAGTTCAAAACACAGATAGAACCTGAAGTCCTAGCACACAGACAAAGCTACAATCTCACTGGCCTTTCAAACATTTATGAGAAGTCTCAAGATTGGAATTTAAGGGGAAAAATACAGAATAAAAAAAGGAGGAATATTAAGAAATATATATTTTTTCTAAAACCATAGTGATTTAAGGAATAGATATTTTTTTCCCATGAATGAATATAAAAAGGAAAAGAACAGATCCTTGTAACTATAAAGACTATTTTAAGCAGTTTTATCAGACATAGAAAATGAGACATTTTGGCAATAGAGAGAACGAGAGCTCTCATACATTAATTACCCAATAACTGTTAGAAAACGACACAATCAGACAACTTCTAACAGAAGGTAGAGAATGCACTGGGGAGAAACTGAAACAGGAGTTAGTTCAGGAACCAACTATGTCCAGTCTCAGTTCTCACTGAAAAGAGGTGGCTGTAGAAGGTAGAAGGTAGAATTAGAAGACAGAAGGTAGTAGTGATGGTCACAGCAGGATGGGTTCACAGTTCTAAGAAAAAAAAAAAAAAAAAAAAGGAAAAGAAAAAAAGGAAGAAAGGGCCTGAAATTAATATTAATAATAATTTTAATAATAATAATATAAAGTTTTGTTCTAAGGTTTCCACCCATTTTAGGTTTAGATAAGTGATATGGCAAGACTTTCTCTGGGAAAAAGCAAACAAACACGAAAACTTTGCAGTTGCTGAGAATGAACAGAAGTAGAGGAACAACAGAAAACTGTGCTAAAAATACAATACAGATAATCCAGGACTTCTATCAGACTGGGGAAAAAAATAGAATGGATGTCATAGAGAAAATGAAAGCAAAAAACTAAGCATGAGTCTACAGAAAACACACAATCATCAGGGGATAAAACCTTAAAGATTAATATGCAGAATATTTGATAAACAGGTAAAGACAAGGGATCTATAAATACATCAGAAGCTTGAAGACAAGAAAGCAAAATGAAGATCTCTTAAGAGAAAAACATTGTATAACATAAAATTTTCAAGAGGGATGTATTTTTCATTGCTATATTATCTTTCTTTTTTGCAAAACAGTTTGTGTCCAGAGAGTAAATGTAGCTACTTCTAATACAGAAACTTAAATTAAAATAAAATGAGATCATAAAAGGTTTTTAAATATATTTGACGAAATTAAATGGGCAGGGGCAGGGGTGGGAGGTAAGGAAGAAAACTTCAAGCACTTAACGGAATAGCTGGAGTAGTATCTGAATCATGAGTCATTATCTTTGAGATCTTATAGAAGAAGGAAGTCTCAGGGGACTGAAGAAGGTCAAACCACAAGAATAATGTTTAAATGTGGGAAAGCGACCTCAGAAATCACTGACCAGTCACAGTATTTTCAGTATGTGGAAAGATACTGGGAGAAGTTATTAAACAACCAATTTATAAGCATTCTACAGGAGAATAAAAAGGTGATAAAAAACAGCCAACCCAGCTTTCTCAAGAGTAAATCATGTCTAAACAATCTAATTTTCTCCTTTGACATAGTAATTTTTAGTCTAATGGATACGAAGGAAGTAGAAGATGAGATCGCTTTACTTTAATAAAGGTTTTCATGCAGTGCCACATGAGACCTCATAGGGAAGCCAGAAAAATACAGCCTTATAGACCCCGTCTGAACAAAAGATTTAAACAATATTGAAAATGTGCAATGCATGCTAACACAAGGGATGACATTGTATATACTGCACAGCAGTATAAAAACAAAAAGTAGGCCTAGGCCTAAGCACAACCACTAAACCTTTTCCTGTTTATATCCTCTGTTTTCACACAAGGTGTTTACTGTAGGTTTTGAACTAAGCTGAACTGAGGATAAACTGTGGTTAGAAAATGCATTTTACTTTTATTTAAGGGAGGATGAGCTAAACTTTTTAAAGTATTTTAAGAAAGAGTACTTACATTTTTGTATTACTTTCTAGGAAGATGACTTTGGCATAATCTCAGGGAAGATGAGCAACAAAAAACAACCAGAATGCGATAAGAAACAATGTGAAACTGCTCTGTTATCAGTGAGATTGTGAGGGTCACACAGCCCTGAAGAACCAAACTCGACATGGTAACAAGTAACTAGTCATCTGTGATAAATTATCTGTGCAATTTCAAAATGATAATCCCAACGAGGGGATTCCTCCATGCATGCAATGCATGAATGCATGCAATGAGCAGCAGTGTTGTGGTTTAACCCAGCCAGCAGCTAAACACCACACAGCTCACCCTCCTTCCTCCCTCTCTGGGATGAGAGAGAGAAATGGGAAAGTGAAGCCTGTGAGTTGAGATAAAGACAGTTTATTAAGACAGGAAAATAATAATAACAATAATAATAACAATAATGATGATAATAGTACTACTACTAATAATGTGTACAAAATAAGTGATGCATAATGCATCACTTGCATTTTTGCTCACCACCCGCTGACCGATGCCCAGCCTAACCCCAAGCAGTCCAGCCCTCCTTCCCCTGGCTAGCCACCCCTATATATTGTTTAGCATAATGTCAGATGGTATGGAATACCCCTTTGGGTAGTTCGGGTCAGCTGCTCTGGGTCTTTCCCCTCCCAGCTCTTGCTGCACCCCCAGCCTGCCTGTTGGCAGGACAGAGTGAGAAGCTGAAACGTCCTTGGCTTGGTGTAAGCACCAGCAATTAAAACATCAGCATGTTATCAGCACTGTTCTCATCCTAAGCCAAAACATAGCATTCTACCAGCTACTAGGAAGAAAATTAACTCTGTCCTAACTGAAACCAGGACAAGCAGCTCTTTCAGGCCATTGAAAAACTCCAAAACACTGGCTTGCATCAGATTACTAAACTGGCCAATTTAGAGGCATAGAACTAAAGAGGTTTTATGTTTTTTATGGTTTTGGAATAATTGGGGTAAACACAGACCTACCTCTTAGGATGCAACAGCCCTTTGTATTATAGTGTTATAGTGTGAGTTATTATTACAGTAACTGATTATAAGACTTTTGATGAACAGCAACACAAGGCAGAATTAACAAGCCATGGCCTTTGCAAAAACAAAAACAAAACAAAACAAAACAAACAAACAACAACAACAACAACAAAAAACATAAACAAAAAACACACAAAAACAAACAAACAAACAAACAAAAACAGATAGCAAATGTACTTGATAAGTCAAAAAGATCTCTTAACAAAAAATAATAACACAATTCACTTCAAAAGAAGATGGTAGTGTTCTCTTAGATAATGCTGATCACCAAAGTTTGGTGTCCTGAATAGAAAAGAGTCAACCTGAAGAAAGAGGGAGGAAACTCAGAATCAGAAAACAAGGATAATTATAAATGTCAGACATGGTTGAAAGTGAGATTCCATCCTTATTAAATGGAATATTGAAACCTAACAATTCACACAAGTAGGGGAGAGTTTTTCATGTTACCTATAAAAACTGCAGTTCTGTCCAGTCCTCTGACTCTTTTTTTATTCCTTGCATTCTACTTTGAAAAAGAGATGTGCCATTAACACAAAGTATAGATGTGTCCAAAGGAAATATCAGTCATGGATTTAGTTAGAAAAAGAGAACCTTTAATCATACAAACAGTATGTATATGTATATTTAAATGCCTATGTATATGTAAATGTATACATGAATGTTTGTGAACATGAATGTATTAATAACATTTAATATTTGCTACTGTTGATGGACCTTCATTAGTTCCTTCATTAGTTTCATGATAAGTTTACTAACCTGCTTTAATAAGAAAAGTCATTACTGGAATGGGGTCCGGAACTAACAGCAGTTCAAGCATTGTTTTTCACAAGTAAGTTTTGAACTTAAATTCTGTAGTTAACCTGAGATTACAAGATGTACTTGACTGGTTGTTACATTTTACACGACTTCGTGAGGTCAAAGAAAATGTACTGGAGCAGGAAAGGAAAGGAAATGTCTCAGTGCATGCATACAATAAACCAGTAAAAGACATGAACAAGAGATACAGGGTAAGGGGTATTAGTTTGCACTAAAAACAAACAAACAAAAAAGTAGAACCACCTATGTGGTTCTGAAGAGCAGATGGCCACTCAACGCCTCTCTCATCTCTAAAATTTTGCTGTTCTCTCGTATTTTCCAGTAAAATTGGAAAAGGTCAACAGCCTAGATGAAAAAGTCAGGTTAGTGTACGAGAGGTTAAAAGTCACATTCAGCTAGTACATATTTGAAGTTCACACAGGCTGAGCGAACATATAATATGAGATCCTTTTGAAGGTTTGTGATGGACCCAGTTCAAATCACTGTTTTCATGAATGATTCAGGCAATGGAATAGGAAATGTTCTTTGACATTTTGCAGGTATAGCCAAACCAAGAAAAGAGTAAACACTTCTGAAGACAGCTTGTCAAAATCATTATTGACTCCAATTTAATAAGATGAAGTTAATGAAAGAGAAAAGCAATATACTTTAAAGCAGAAGGAAAAATTAAACTGAGACAAAAGAAGGAGAATATCTGTCTCATAGTACTGTTTTAAAAGAGGTTTAGAAGCTTTAATGAACAAATCAAGTCAATGAAACAATATTGTAATAAAGGAAAGAAAAAAAGAAAAGGAAAATATAAAGCTTAGTTCTGGCACGTACTTTAGTTTATAAGAAATGAAAGCATTCCTCTCATGTCAGCTTTCCTTAGTCATAGCTAGAATTTTCTCTTCAGCATATAGCACAGCACATTTTATGAAAAGGAAATAAAAAATAGTGGGGGAGACAGAAAGCATAGTAGAATGAGAAAAAAAAAAGAATAGAGAAAAAAAAAAATCAGCATGTATTTAGAAACAGGATATGACTGTCAACTAAAAGCTGGTAAACACTGAGGCAGGTATGCTTGCAATAAAACCACAGTATAGGTAGATTTCCAGTAGAAGACCTGCACTCTGATAATGGATGGCAATAACATTGCATGTGTGATCCCTCTTGTCATTTCCTCAGGGAATCAGACTGTAGCTGTTAGGTATGGAAAATGAGGCAATGGGCAAAAGCTTTGCCTCAGACTTATAGGGAAGGAAGTGAGTGATGGAATACTTCAAGTATCAAAGATTAGACTGAATGTTGGGGACTATAAAATATTTTAGTCAAAAATTGTCACCAATCAAGAAGAAACCAAGTGATGACTTGAAAGCTGGCAACCATTATCTTCCATGTCACCACAGGTTATGCTAACCTCTCGGTGCTTGTGTGAAACAATGAATGAGTGGAGTGAGTATAAAAGACTGAAAAATTTGTTTATTTAAAACACAAATTATTTACCATAAGATCTTGCATTGAGTTTCCTTACACTGAATTCTTAATTAATTTCTGGAACACTTATTCAGGATAACATCGGAATGAAGCAAAAGAAAAATGCCAAACAATAGTTTTCTTATTATTGAGTAAATAGAATTTCATTTACAAATGAATTAAAGGAAGGTGATTATTTTTTAGCTTTAATTACATTCAGACTTTTACTGGTTAAATTTATTTCTTCTTTAATTTGTTAGTGTATTCTAGAGGCCTTTACAGCTGCACGGTAAGATTGTAGAGAATAAAAGAGAGTGTAGTTGCCAGTTAATAGAATGAAGACAGCTTATTTTCATAAATAAAATTTACTGCCATTTGAAGTAGAAGACTTAATTTTTGATAAAATATTTTTTGCTTGTTTGTTTCCAAATTACTATTGTTTTTAAAATGTTTAACATTCCAGAGGTTTTATGGATAAATTCCATGTTAGATAAATGTGTCCTCTTTCAGTCTCACAACTTCATATGGTTAAAGCAGAATCTACATTTGTAAGCAATACTTAGGCAATGTTATACCATGTATAGGTGGCCCTTCATATTTGATGAATTCACTAATTTTAGCTCATCAGTAAGTAAGTATGCCTTGACAAATATATTTTCCCTCTTCAAAACTTTGACTTAGGGAAGTCAATAATAATGCTGCTCTTGCTCATTGCAAGATTAATTTGAAGTGCTCAAGTTTTTTCTTGAATTTGGTCTAAGCATTCTGCATACCGTGATGAATATTGATCTGAAATTTAGAGTCTTGCCAGCAATCTTTTCCGTGTCTGATAACATTTCTCTAGGACAATGAGGTGAGATGATTAAAATGAATCCTAGTGGCTAAGACGAGCATGAAATGCAAGGCTATAAAGTCAGTACTGCCAATTTGTTTGCAGGCCATGCCCCTAAGTCAATTGGAATATGTGTGAAATAAAGCCATTAAATGTAATTTATATTCTGCAGATAAAAGCTGTGGAAATATAATATGTGGCTTCAAGCTTTGCCTTTTATCATCTCAAAAAGTAGACTTTTCTAAATAACACTGAAAATTACTCTACTTTTTTTTTTGGTTCCAGTTTAAGTTGGATATAAGTGACTCCTTTTTTACATTCTTCCTGACAGCATGTGATCTACTGTCTGCCTGAAAATCTTACCTGCATTTACTCTTTATTTGCCTTTTATTTCAAAAGCACCATCACTTTGTTTTGGTCCTCAATGAGGGCAATAACATGCATCTTTCTCTCCAACATTCTGACAAGTAATAATCACCTAGTTTTGCACCTACATTTTACTTAGGATCTGAAACAAGTTTAACTCTAAGGTTTCCTCTGCTGGAGGAAATACATAATCTATCTAAACCAGTGATAATAGCTAGTACCATAAATAATAGTACCATGAGACAGTGTTGCAGAGTTCTTCACTAGAACTGCAGTAACATTTTTTTGCAACATTTTTCTTACTAAAATATTGAGATATTTAGTGAGTGGAAACTAATTAGACTTGCACACCATGCAAAAAATATAGGTGTAGTTTTAAAATTCTGTAAAGATAAAAACAAAGTTGATTTAATTTGTAGCTTTGAACAAATTCTCTAAGGAGATTAAAATTCTTATTGCCATTTCTCTTCCTAAAATGCAAAGAATTTTATATGCATAAGAATGAGGAATCCTGAACATTTTTTAGAATTGATGTTGAGAAACAGATCTTGTTAAAGCTGTCACTTAACTGAGACAAATGTGGTTTTGTCTTCATCTACATGACCTGTGCTATATCAAAGTCAGAGTTCCTTAAATCTGACAGACACATCAAATTCTGTTAACTTATACAATATGTTTTTGCTATGTAGGCAATTATCCCATTACCATTTTTTGAACTTAGATTAAAGAACAGAACAGGCTTGTTAAGAGTGTTGAGCTATGTAAGAATATGAATGTATTTTCATTTGTGTCAATACAGGTGTGTGCAGAAAAGAGGGAAAGAACCAAAACAACAACTCAGTTATGCAAGAAAGAAATTAAAATGAGAGCAGTCTGTTTTTCCTGTATTTCTTTCTTGAGCCTACACATTCCTGACACATTATACTGAAGATCAGTCTATATTCCTTTGAACAGATCAGGACAATTTCTAAATATGTGCATGTCAACAGTTGTCTAATCCACATCTATTATGGACTGTTCTTGATAGATTATGTCTCTACCCTTTCCATTTTGCAAAATGTAAATCTACCAACTTGGCAGATTTAAAAAGGTAGAGCAGATGGAAAAATACCTTTTATTTTGTTTTGTTTTGTGTTCAAGATACTTGTCAGGTTTGTTTTAAAAAGAATGTTATTAAACTTATATAGTCACTTTTGCATAAAATTAGCTTATGCAGAGTGAACAGTTCATTTCATTTTATTTGTATTTCAAATTATCCCTGCTCCCTGCATGTATAGAAGAACATAATTATGCTCAAGTTCTATTTCTTATAGAGCACCAGTAGTGCACTCTCTGTGTTTGCTGCATGTAAAACTCTGTGTACTCTATTTTTTTTGTAAGGTCTGGAGTTTTTTTCACTTTTCAGATGATAATGAGTCAATAACATTTAAAACTAAAAAAAAAAAAAAAAGTAGCAACTTCTTGCTTAAACACTCAAATAAGCTCTCAGTTCTAATAGATTTTTTTAGTTTACTGTTTGCAAACCATTATTTCTTTATCCATAGACTAATACAAAAGACAGGATTTTGGTGTGTTTCTACACTTATTTGATGTTTTTTCTTTGTTACGATCAAAAAACCACTAAATTACAGAATAACTCAGGTTGGAAGAAACAACCTCTGGAGATCATCTCGTCCAAACTCCTGCTTAAAAAAAAAAAAAAAAAAAAAAAAAAAAAAGCCAATTTAAATTTAAAGCCAATGTAAATTAAGGTTTTATCCAGTCAGGTTTGAATATATTCACAGATAGACATTCTGCAAGCTCTCTGGGCATCCAATTTAACTACCTTCATAATGAAAATAGATTTCCTTCTATCTGTTTAGACTTCCCCATATTGTAAACTGCATCCATTGCCTGTTGTCCTTAGAGATTCTGTCTATGTTTTCTCTGTACCCTTCCATAAGCTTGATAAAGGTGTTTATGAGACCTCCACCTTAATGGGGTGTCTTCTTAAACCCAGATTCAGTCTCTCCTCATGTCATTTGCTTCAGCTCTCTAATTATCTTGATAAATGTTTGCTGGACCTGCTTCAGTATGTCAATGTCTTTTGTGTGGTAAGGAGACCAAAACTGGACACAGTGCTCCAGATGTGATGCCAGGTGCCAAAGAGAGGGGACAAATCACTTCCCCGGAATTGCTGGCAACACTCTTCCTAATGCAGCCCAGGGTGCTGTGGGCCTTTCCTGCTACAAGCAGACGTTGCTGGCTCTTACTCAAATTGCTGATCACCAGGACTCCCATCTCCCTTCTGAACTGATTTTTGTTCAGTTGGTGGCCAGGCTGTACTGTTTTGTTAGCTTATTCTGTCCATGGTGTGTGCAGGACTTAGCATTTACATTTTTTTCTACTTTATCAAGTTACTGTCATATCATCTCTTCTGTTAAGGTCCCCCCTCTCCCACCTTTTTTTTTTTTTTTTTTCACAGCAGCCCAGCCATCTAGACTCTTACAATGTGATATCATCTGCAAACTTGCAGAGGAAGCATTCCACCCTATTGGCAAGTTTTTATTTTTTTTTTACTTTGCTACATGACAAATGCATTCTTAAACTCGTTACCATTTTTTTGGTCAAATTTCCATTGCACTATGTCTCAATTTCTTTTATGCAGCTTAAGATGGCTGTCAGTCACTGTCAAGGCAGCCATTACACGCACAGGGAAGACATTCAACTGATTAGCCATCAGGAACTCTCCTTTCCCTCACAGGAGTGGCTAGTTCCATCTTAGTCCTTAGGCTCAATCTATCTTGTTTGCTTGCTGTTGCAGGAAGGTATGAGCCTCCTCTATGGTCTGTATTATATGCAACCTGGTGGAGACATCTGAGATAAAATATGAAATCTCAGATGTTGCCAAATGAGTGTTGAAAAAAATTAAATTGAGCTCAGATTGTCACCACTGGGTGAGTTTAGAGACCTTGTGTACCAGTGCATTTTGGTTTGTAGCAACCTGAATTTAAGTATCAAACTGAATCACACCTATTTTTTGGCATTATTATTTAAGACCTATAATTGAGATATATCTTAATTTTTCTGCTTTGAATAAAAGTGCATGTATTACAAAGAAGGCGTGGAAATAACAATTAAATTAATGCATTTAACTACTGATTATCCATAAATATAACCCATTTTACCTCATGAAGATATCAAGTAAAAAGAAAGATGTAATTGATTAATGTCTTAAAATCACCTCATAATTGTCTTCCAGTAACTGCATTAATAAAATTCAAACTGATTTTAATGGCTGACATAAGTATTCTGATGTTTATTATGACATGTTCTGCTTGAATAAAAGAAAAGTGCATTTCTTTTGACTGAAGGTTGACTGGCATTACGTATAGTTAACATAGACATCTACCTACTCCAGGTAGATTGCTGAGGGTAAGAAAATGCCCTCACTAACAGGCAGTCCTGTCTTGATGCTGATATCTTGTGTCCCTGGAGTGTACCTGATAATGGCACAAATATCTTTTTTCTTTTTTCTTTTTTTAAAGAAGATTTTGTAGTTCCTTGAGGTAGCAACACTGCCAGTACATTGATCAGAGTAATATTTTTTTGTGTGGATCCAGTGGCAATACTGGTTTTGAATCTCTCAGACCTGTTGGTATGGCCCTGATGCATTCCTCTTCCAAGGAAAGAGAAAGCCCTGTCCCTTTGGACAACAGAAAGCAGGAAGATTTATCAACTGTCATTCCTCCTCCCAAAATTCATATTGCCTTCTTCCATTGGACAGCAAAATTCAGTTTGGTCTAGTCTGCTGAGAACACAGGGCTAATTCTGACTACAGTGGCCAGAAATGAAAGCTTCAAAACCTAGGTGCTTTTGTTTTCAGCTTTCTTGCCAGTAAGCAAAAAAAAATGTCTCTTTGCTGCAGAGATGCTTGAAGAACACTGTATATATTTTTTCACTGGAAAAGAAAGAGAAAAAATAGTTAGCATATGTACATTTTAATCCAGTTTGTAGGGATATATTTATAAAAGAGGCCACTAGGGAGGACTTTAAGGATGTTGCGAGGCTGTGCAGGGACAAAATTAGGAAGGCCAAAGCTCATCTGGAACTCAATCTGGCTACTGCCGTTAAAGAGAACAAAAAACGTTTTTATAAATATATCAACACAAAAAGGAGGACTAAGGAGAATCTCCATCCTTTACTGCATGCGGGGGGAAACTTAGTTACAAGAGATGAGGAAAAGGCGGAGTTACTCAATTCCTTCTTTGTCTCAGTCTTTAGCGGCAATACCGGTTGTTCTCTGGATACCCAGTACCCTGAGCTGGTGGAAGGGGATGGGGAGCAGGATGTGGCCCTCACTATCCACGAAGAAATGGTTGGTGACCTGCTACGGCACTTGGATGTGCACAAATTGATGGGGCCAGATGGGATCCACCCAAGGGTACTGAGAGAACTGGCAGAGGAGCTGGCCAAGCCACTATCCATCATTTATCAGCAGTCCTGGCGATCGGGGGAGGTCCCAGTCGACTGGCGGCTAGCAAATGTGACGCCCATCTACAAGAAGGGACGGAGGGCAGACCCGGGAAACTACAGGCCTGTCAGTTTGACCTCAGTACCAGGGAAGCTCATGGAGCAGATCCTCTTGAGAGTCATCACGCAGCACTTGCAGGGCAAGCAGGCGATCAGGCCCAGTCAGCATGGGTTTATGAAAGGCAGGTCCTGCTTGACAAACCTGATCTCCTTCTATGACAAAGTGACGCGCTGGGTGGATGAGGGAAAGGTTGTGGATGTGGTCTACCTTGACTTCAGCAAGGCTTTTGACACCATCTCCCACAGCATTCTCCTCAAGAAACTGGCTGCTCTTGACTTGGACTGGCGCACGCTTCGTTGGGTTAGAAACTGGCTGGATAGCCGGGCCCAAAGAGTCATGGTAAATGGAGTCAAGTCCAGTTGGAGGCCAGTCACTACTGGCGTCCCCCAGGACTCGGTGCTGGGGCCGGTCCTCTTTAATATCTTCATCAATGATCTGGACGAGGGCATTGAGTGCACCCTCAGTAAGTTTGCAGATGACAACAAGCTACGCGTGTGTGTCAATCTGCTCGAGGGTAGGAAAGCTCTGCAGGAAGATCTGGATAGGCTGCACCAATGGGCTGAGGTCAACTGCATGAAGTTCAACAAGGCCAAGTGCCGGGTCCTCCACCTGGGGCACAATAACCCCAAGCAGAGCTACACGCTCGGAGATGAGTTGTTGGAGAGCTGCCAGGCAGAGAAGGACCTGGGAGTATTGGTTGATAGTTGGCTGAATATGAGCCAGCAGTGTGCTCAGGTGGCCAAGAAGGCCAACGGCATCCTAGCTTGTATCAGAAACAGCGTGACCAGCAGGGCTAGGGAGGTGATCGTCCCCCTGTACTCAGCTCTGGTGAGGCCGCACCTCGAGTACTGTGTTCAGTTTTGGGCCCCTCGCTACAAGAAGGACATGGAGGTGCTCGAGCGGGTGCAGAGAAGGGCGACGAAGCTGGTGAGGGGCCTGGAGAACAAGTCCTACGAGGAGCGGCTGAGGGAGCTGGGCTTGTTCAGCCTGGAGAAGAGGAGGCTCAGGGGCGACCTTATTGCTCTTTACAGATACCTTAAAGGAGGCTGTAGCGAGGTGGGGGTTTTCCTGTTCTCCCATGTGCCTGGTGACAGAACGAGGGGGAATGGGCTGAAGTTGCGCCAGGGGAGTTTTAGGTTAGATGTTAGGAAGAACTTCTTCACTGAAAGGGTTGTTAGACACTGGAACAGGCTGCCCAGGGAAGTGGTGGAGTCACCATCCCTGGAAGTCTTTAAAAGATGTTTAGATGTAGAGCTTAGGGATATGGTTTAGTGGGGACTGTTAGCGTTAGGTCAGAGGTTGGACTCGATGATCTTGAGGTCTCTTCCAACCTAGAAATTCTGTGATTCTGTGATTCTGTGAACATACCATCAGGTCTCTCTGGCAAAACTATTAATATCATTGATCTAGTTCTATTGTATTTCCTATAGGAAAAGAGAAACACACATTCTGAAAAATCTGGGACTAGAAGATAGATGTATTGTTGTCAAAATTTTGTCCAAACTTATAATTCTGACAACTTTTCTAAGCCACCTGTCAGAGAGACACTCCCTTTTTTGTAGCATGCAAGCATTCTAATCGTGCATGTGCTAAACTTTTATTTGATAGATATTTTGTATTAATCAAATATATTAGATATTAGGAAACATTTCTTCACTGAAGAAGGTTGTGAACCACTGGAACAGGCTGCTCAAGGAAGTGGTTCACCATCCCTGTATGTATTTAATAGTCGTGTAGATGTGATGCTTAGGCACATGGTTTAGTGGTGGACTTGGCAGTGCTAGGTTAACAGTTGGACTTCATAATCTCTTAGAGGTCTTTTCCAACCTAAATATTTCTATGACTCTGTAAAAGAATTCATCAAAGCTGTGACTGGGAGAGTCTTTCTTGACCCAGCTGAAGGCATCACTGCAAAGTACCTTGCAATGGAGACTCCTATCACCATGCAGACAAGGACTGATCATCCCTGTGGGTTTGAAAGATTTGATTCCCCATATGAACATTGCCCTATTCAAAAGCTTCTGTTAAGTAAGGTTTGTTAAACATTCTGTCTGTGAGTTTGTAAAACATAGTCCTATAAGGTGGCAGCAAGGAGAGAGTGAGAAAGTGAGAAAGGAGCTGAGGGTGACAAAAGGATGGCAGAGACGGGGGCCTCACCAGAAAGAGCCGCATCCCATGGTAGCAGGGCAAGGCAAGCAGGGCATGTTGGTGCTGTTAACCAGATTCAGACAAGAGGTCAGATTTCCAGGCAAGCCCTAAGCAGGTAGTTGTTCACCCATCCAGACCTGGCTACCTTGAAAGATCCTCAGCTTCAAGGGAAAATGGGAAAGTCCCTGATTAACAGGGAGATCAAAAGAGAATTCCTTGCAAAGTCAGCCACTTGGCTAAGTAAAAGGTTAATCTTAAGCAGAACTTTTTTTAAGCTATAGCTGCTTTCAGAAACCTAAAAGGGAGGATGAAAACCACCTTGCAGAAAGAAACCCACAAACAGAGCATTTCTACTTGTAGCATATTCATTCCCATTTGCTCTGCTCTCCTTTCAGCTTCTATTATGCAAAGACTTTTTTGAAATATTATACAGCAGTTACATTACTATTGCAAGATAAATGTCAGAAAAACAAAACCAAAAAAAGTAATACTTGTTCTAACAATGCTTTTAAGACTTAGTAGAAAAATGGTGGAGTAGTGCTGAAACAAATGTTGATATTGTACAAGTAATGCTTTGCTAAGAACCTTTTTCGTATTTTTTCAAGCTGCTGTTAGCTCTTTAAAACTGGCAAAACGAACTGATTGTACCTTCATGTAGTCATTTTGTAATTGGCTACAAGACTTCTTCTTCCTGAAATGGCAAATGCCAATAATTACTTGGAATTCATTCCTTCTCTCATTTTTCTAGAGTAGGGGGTGCCATTCTCTACATATATTTTGCTGTTTTTAACAGCTTTGTGCATTTCATGCAATGGTTTATAACTCATTTATTTGGCATACCTTTTTGCCACTGCTACTGAAATATTAACTTTATTCATAAAGAAGATCAAATTAAACTGATACAGGAAGAAAAATAGATAAATCTTTCTGATAGTAAAAATCTCTGTGGATGCCATGCTTTTCCAATATTTTCACCCTAGCTTTTATAGTCTCACCTCACTGCACCTTCCTAATGTCTAGTCTATGCATACACCTCTTACTGCAGAAGAACCTCACAGATTTCTCCTGTGAGGGTTTCTCCTGGTTTTCACAGGTTTCTCCTGAGAAACCAACCTAAAGTCCTTGGAAAACTCCATAGTGTGCAAATTGTAACCACTGATTTCCCAGTTTAGAGCCAAAGTTTAAACCCAACAAGGAATAAAAACCAAAACCCCAGTTTTACATATTGTACCTTTATTAATAACTTAAATAGTCACTTTGTTCATAACTCTTTACACTTTTCTCCAAAAATAACACTATGTAAGGAGAAAATTTTGCAGAATTTCCATTTTAGATACTCTAGATTTTTCTTATCATTTTAGCCAAGAAAGTCACTGCACAGCTTAACATGAAGGTGACCTTAGACATTTACTACTGTTAGCAGCCTGAGATTACCTTTTAGATGTTCAGGGTTTTCTGAAGTCTGACCTAAAATACTGCATAGTCCACTGGGACAATTTACTTCAAGTTTAAATTAGTTTTCAATTTTTGTTTCTCATGTCATATTTTCTGCTAGTAACTTTACCTGGCATCTTATTTTAACATAAAACTGGAATAAAGCAGTTTACAAAATTAAGAATTGCATTGCCCTTTGTGCCCTTCCCTTTGTATTTCCATTCTAATTTCCTTGCTGTCATTTTCCAGAAGCTGCAATACTCTTAGGCATTGAACAGGCCTATTTGAGAGCTCACATGGCAGGTGGTAAAACATTGCAGGAACTTGGTTTGGAGTGTGCTTTGAGGATAACCAAAGGTGATACCATTGTGTCAGCATAAATTAACTGTTTTCTCTGGAGTGCCAGATGTAATGTGAATTGCATACGATGTGGGAAGTGAAATTGAACTAGTTTGTTCTCAGTACCTCATTGTGCTTTAGGTTTTCACCAGACTGATCGGAATTTACTGAGGAACTGATTATCATTTCTGGAGTATTTGAAAATAGATATATGTTACTTTGAACTCATTTTATTCTCTGAGGTCCATTAGCCAGCATCAGATTCAGTTGTGAAGATGGGACATTTTTTCTGCATACCTCCTTGCAAGGATAATTGAAAACAACAACAACAACAGTATTTTGGTTTATTTAATTGTATATTTGAAATATGTTTTCATATTTGATACTTAAGTCATCACATTAAACTTTGTCACAGTCTTAATCAGCTATGCTAGATATGAATATTACTAAGTTCTTTTATTGGGCATTGACACCAAAACTAAATTGGCTCAAGTTTCTGTGAGAGCAAGCACCATAACAGGGAAAAAAAAATAATAAAATAAAAATAATAATTTTTAGAGATTGTTTTAAATAACCCTTCTGAAAGCTAACAATATTTTTGTCATTGGGAAAAAATAGGGAAAAAAATAGAGGCAACATCAAGTAGTGATGCAGTAGATATGCAGAGCATCAATATTTAATCATTTTAAAAATGGGGATTATTTCTGTTTTTGAATTCCTGTTTTAAAAAACAAAACAGGGGTCACAAAAGTAAATGTTAGACATTGTCTTTGTCCATTTGTGCAAACCTACTGAGGAATGCACTGAGGATTTCCTAGCAATTGTAGCCTGTTCTGACAGTTATCATGTTTCTGCTTTTTTTTTTGAGAATTTCCCATTTGGTATGACAATGTTGAATCTTGCATAAATTTATGAAAAGAAGTCTCAACAGTTTGAACTACTGCTACTAGCCCCTTAGGGTTTTTCACATCTCAATTAATTGTTTCTTAAATGTTTTAATTTTACTTGTTCACTTACCAAGTTGTTACCAAACTTTAGGACAAGTAGTGATAGTGGAAAAAAAGTGATGCAACGTAAAATTCTTAAACCTTTTAAGTAATCCTACTGTGGTATCCCTGTTCATTGACTAGGAAGTACTGCCCTGATACTGTACATTCCACATGACACAGAAAACTGTAAGGTTGTGCACTGATCATTGCTCTCCAGAAGCTTAAGAGAGGCTAGGATAGCAAAAGGGGTTATCTCAAGAGCAAAATATATGATGATGAGTAATATGATGTTGAGGACACTCAATAACAGCACTGCCTTCCATGGAAATTAAGAAAATAACAACAACAACAACAACAACAATAATAATATATGTATAAAGAATGTATATTAATTTAGATTAAGCATTTTTTGTGTGTATGTTACATGTGTTACTTATTCCACACATGAGCCTTGTAAGAAAAATAAAATAAAATTTATTTCAAAATAGAAAACAAATATTTGATTTAGATGTATTAACACTAATATTTGAATACTTGCAGCTCTTAAGCACAGCAGAAGAAAGAACAAGAGCATGTAGCTTCATTTTTTCCGTGGTAAACTATTGCTACTGTACACACTATTCTGTTTATAAAACAAAATTCCACTGGATTAACTTGAATACTCACCCAAAATTATTTCTATTTGTCTATTTTAAAATTCATGACCTAAAGAAATACTTATGCCTGATATTGCCAGGTACTTGATAATGAACTATAATTCCATAATTGGTCTACTTTGAATACATTACATTTTATTAAGATGAACAAAAGTAAACAAGGAAAGAATTTAAATAATTTGTAATCAATATGAATATTGCAATTTACTGTAGAATTGCTAGCAACCTATGGTCTACATATTTGTGAAGCAAAACTGCAGTGATGTTTTGGAATTATAAATATATATATATATTTATTCTATGGAATATTTTATAGTGAATGAATTGCACAAAAATAAATGGCAGTAAATACACCAGCTACTGTTTATTATGGCAAATCCACGAGACATAAATATTTACCTTAACAAGTAATTATATTAAACAAAAGGGAGAGAGGTTACACATGTGATGTGCAATCAATATATTACTTTTGAACAACAGAAAAGCAGAGATATTCAGGCTTTGTTTTAAGTACCAAAGAAACAGAGAATGCTAATTGGATTTAATGTAATTTCTGAAGAATGACTTGCCATCATGTTTTGAATCTGGTAACAGTAGAGGGCTAGCACAAAGGAATGTGAAGGCACACTAATACAACAGAGATGTAGGAAATTGATTTTGTCTATACTGGAACCTGAATTTGATACTATTTAAAAAATTCTGCAGGTTCTTTTGGGAGAGATTTTGAAATAGAAACTAAAATATTTTTAAAAATTTAAATATTTACTCAGGTGATTCTGATGATGATGACTCAATATACCTACTTACATGTAGATTAGAGGTTTATATATTCATCAGAAGAAATGGGGATGTGAATTATACTCTTGGCATTTTGTTGAGAGTGATAAATAAGAAGTAGCATTTCCTTTTCACATAAACTAGCAATGTTCATCTTTAAATCCAAGCTAGCAAGTATGTAGCTGCTAAAAAGTGTGAATGTAGGAAAAGGATAAAGAGATGTTTGAAGGCAGTCATACAAAATTAAACTGAACAGAACTAAACAGAACACTATGGACTAATCAATATTTGTGTCCTAGTGGAACCAATGTAAAATATAGCCATTAAGAAATGCAGTCACATAGACAAGATGGGTGCTTAATATATTTACACAGAAATGGATTATCCCCTTCAAAATTCACGTAGGTGGGCAAGAGGGATTAAGAGGGAATTAGAAATATACATTTAGTTCTGTTACCAGCAAGTACTTTGCTGTTTCGATGTTTAATGTGAATGTGATCAGCATATTAATATTCATTTAATTTCAAACACAAGCAACTATTTTAATGCTCTTTATAAATATTTTGTCATGACAGAAATGCTTGGACTGTCTCTCAAAATCTCAGAAACCTGTGATCATCATAAATTTTTCATTTCCCAGTAAAACTGAAGAACAAAGTCACAGCTTTGCTTTGTTTATCTGATTAATTCCAAGTTAAGATGACATGGCAAATGCTATGCAAATCTTTTTCTTTTGGTATGGAAAGCATCCCTGACTGTTGTAGATCTTACACTGGAATGTTCTTCCTTGCCACGTTATGCAGTTCTTGGGGACATGAGATCCATCAACTCTGGGATTTGACAATCTGTAGTCTTCTCATTAAATGTAAGTCAACATAAAACAAGTTTTTGCATTTTGCATTAAATAATGATTATTCAATGTAAAATTGTATTAAGTCCATATTAGCAAGCTGAAGTCTACAAAGAATTATATTTAAATTGCAATCTCCTTAATAAGGAAGTAGGCTATTAAAAAAAAAAAAAAAACAACAAAAAAAAAAACTGTTAAGCTCTTTGTTAGAGTCAGTATTGCTGTTTGTTTCTAAAAGAGCTCCCCTGAGAAGTGATTTGTGTTTAATAACTTGTGTTTAATAACTTAACAACATAAAATGTTGTGACTGCCAAGTTCTGATAGATTTGTACTTAGCTTTTCTTAAATTGTTTTCCTCGTTTAGTCTCAACCAGCCTCTTCCATAGCCCCCAAAGATTTCTCAATCATTTACTTAATTCTACCAGTTTTACTTTATTCTACCATCAGGACTGATGTCTGAAACATTAACTTGTTTTGAGCCTCCAGTTATGTGGCCATGCTATCCCACTGCAATTCTGGCACTGAGGAAAGATGGACTCAAAGCAGTTATGTTGTTCCTGGAGGGACTCTGTCTGGAAGGAACAAGATGAAAAGGAAGCCTTCCCATACATGCTGCGGAAGTGTAAACTGGGCAAGAGCTGATGCATCTGTTATCCCCAGTGCTAGCTGCGGACAGCTGGCCAGGGCCTGTGGGCCACCTGTATCTGACCCACTTATCTTTGGTATGATTAATGAAATTAATGGTGTTATAACAACTTTTCAAATCCTTAGGAGCCTAGGCACCAAGAATTTAACCTAGATATGCAGAGGAGCATATACTGCATGCCTGTTCTCTCTTCCTCTATGCTTTTCTACTCATGACAGGGCAGAAACTGTCCAATAGTTCTGTCAAAGGTGAAATATAAAATACATAAAGGTTACTGTAATATAACATCATTTTCCTCCTTTTTAGTCTATCTGTGACTAACTTTTAGTAGCTATATGGACTTCTTCAGAGACAAAAATAATTCTTACAAATGTTACACGTATGCTTTTTTATTTTTTTCTCCTCCAACTGGTAGTTCTGGTTTTGATGGATTTCTGTTAAAATGTGGATTGGGATTTCAATTAGCCTTGCATAGTAAGCTCTATTAATTTAAATTAGTTTTACAAGAACATGGTGGTTGTTGTTATTCAACACATAGGAATTAAGTTATTTTATTAAACAGAGTTGAACTGAAATTGAAGAAAGTATTGTTTTTGCTTCTCTCCCGCCCAAATAATTGAAATGATACAGTCAGCAGGTATGACAGAAATGCCTCACAGAAATGCCTCTTATTTGCACATATTTTCCTGTAATTCAGCCGAGCTTTTTGACTCATTGAGGACAAACTTCAGATGCCTGAGAACAGACACCTGTCACATCATATTTAAAAGAACCAGGTATGTTTGGGGGAGAGTAAATGGGACAGAGCAGAAGCATTGTTCATGTATTTCTCTGCCTTATTTCATGAGTTTGAATTCCTAGATGCTGCTTATTCTTTAATTTTGTACATCTGTTATTTTAGTCCTTACCCTATAGAGCGTTTAGATAACAGTTTTAAAATACATAGAATGTAAAGGGAGATTTTCTGAATCAAGAAGTAAGTGTTGTTACTTTGCTTGTGTGGTGGTTTTACCGTGCTGGGCAGCTAAACCCCACAACTGCTCTCTCACTTCCCCTCTTTTAGATGAGGAGGGGGAGAAGTAAAGCAAACAACTCACGGGTTGAGATAAGGATAATTAAAGGGAAATAATAATAATAATTAAATAAAGATTATTATGAACTAAACAATTTAACTAAAGGGAAATAAAAAGGGAAAGGGGAAAAGGGAGGGGGAAAGGGAAAAAATAAAAAGAAGGGAGAAAAACAAACAAATAAAATAAATGAAGGCTATATGGAAGTGCAGAGGAAAGAAATTACTCTCTACTTCCCACAAATGAGCGATGATTGACCACGTCCTTGAAGCAAGGCCTCAACGCACGTAGCCGGTGTTCGAGAGGAGGACCGACATTTTCACGAGAGCCCACCCCTCCCCTCTTCTTCCTGTTTCCACCTTTTATTGCTGAGTGTGACATCACATGGTATGGAATATCCCTTTGGTTGGTTTAGGTCAGCTGCCCTAGTGATGTTTCTCTCCTCACTTTTTGCCCACCCCCTAGGAGGGTTAGAGAAAGGCCCAATGCTGTGCCACTGCTGCTCAGCAGTAGACACAACACTGGTGTGATAACACTGCTGTTCCAGCTACAAGTACAGAGTACGGCACGGTATGGGCTGCTGCCGGGAAAGTTAACATTCCAGCCAGACCCAGTACAGCTTGTTGTAAACGTGTTGTCCAAAAGTCGAAGTATTTGGTCTGAGCTGGTAAAATATCAACAGCAAGTGATGACAAATCACTGCACTCAAACACATGAGATCCAAAGACCACTTAAGTAGGCAGTGGCCATGGCTACAGAATAAAAAGAAAACTTTACTACAGGCCTTGAATCAGGACACTTGACCCTGTTTAAAGAGGTATTTAAGCTGTATATATTTTGAGGATATGGCAGCAGTACTGAATCACTAGGTATATAACAAAGTTATCTCCATTTATTTTAGTATAAAAACCTTCTTCTAGGGTCACCATTGAATAGATAACAGTGGACAGTCCTCTGCTAGGGCTAGTGATGTACATCTTGTATTACTATGTTCTGTCAACTGAAAGCGATCTTGTATATGAAATGCATGTGCTGTAAAAATAAGCAAACAAGGAACTTGCTGCTGAGTCAATAATGTCACAGCAAACAGGAGCTATTGACTCAACAGGGTTATTACACTGCCAAAAATTGATAGCTTAACTACAGAGCAAAAATATGAAACAGATGCTACTGAGTAAAAAACTGTAAAATTTAATTACTCAAGTGCAGATATGGAAGAAAAGTGTAGTCTGTTATGAGATGTAGATTAGTTTTAAATATTATGACATTTAAAATCAGTTTTCAGTAGAATCAACTAACACTTAGAAAGCATACCTCTTATCATACTTTTAATCTTGCTATAGAGCATATAAGTAGGTTGTCAGGTAATAATAAAGCTCTGTCTTTTTTATCTTTCACTATGTTCAAGCCTTGGTATTCTGTTTTTATGACAGCCATTTGAGAGTTTAAGAAAAAAAAAAAGGAAGATTTCTAACTCTCTTGAGTCAGATAACTCAGTGTCTGAGTAAATATCACCTCTGTAGAGTTGTCTTTATTAACTGTCACAGAGAAAGTTGTAATTTAAAAAATGTAACATAAATGTGTAATTTCTGGAAATATCTGGACAGGGAATTAGATGTCTATGAGTTCCAATATGGGTAGACATTATTCAATATTTTATATACATAATTTCTCAGGTACTCTTTTTTTTTTTTTTTTTTTTTTCTTCCTTTTCTTTTCTTTTCTTTGGGAAAGAGGTTGTAGGAGTCTAACAATTGACTAAAGTGATACAGAAGATCTCTGAAGGTATAAAACAATTTTAAATAGGATTGATTCAAATTGATATGAGTACAGTCACACATAATTATTTTCACAATTCTGATTTAAGCAAAAAAATGGTTTAAACCAAACTTACAGCTATGAGTAACATAATTAATTATTTTTTTCCAATTTCCAACTAAATTCACCAGCAGATACTGAAGTAACCTGATGGAATATTGTCAAAGAAATATTTTCCAAATATAAAATAAGGTTTCAAAATTTAAATATGCAGTCTTTTGCTATAGAAAACGTAAAGCAGTGAGGCTGTTTTGACATAATCATAAGATAATTTATTTGATTATATGAAACTGAAATTTAGCTTAACATTTCCAAATCATGGAGGAACTTTGATGACATTTCAGCACAACTAATATATAGTGGTTAATTTATTAGAGGATTATAAGCATTTACAATGCTGTAGTAGCTTCATACACATATGTACCTGAACACAAAAGAACAAATTTCAAACCTTAGAAAAATTGCCATGGTTTTCTTCTTTGGATTTAAAAGCAATCTTTATCCTAGTATTGCCATGCATTACATTAGTGAAGCCTGATGTCCTAGACACTGTCACAGAACTGGTTATGTAGACTTTAACTATATAGACTTTAACTATATGACTAGAAATCAAAGTGATGACTGGTCAAGTCTACTTTCTCTTGTAGGGGAACAGACACAGCAAGATTCCTGTAATTAGAGTGATAAGGCAAGAGGAACATAGCATGATATGAAAATTGACGTAGTATCTTGCCAAAAAACATATTATGTAAACACCAGATATTAAATAAAACTGGATGCTTTAAATTTCAGTTTTGAGTATCTCTGTATATAATTTCAGAAAGGAATCAAAGAAATTTAAGGCATTATTTGTGAGCTGAGGTTTTTGGCCCTAGCAGTAAGAAAAAACATCTTAACTCTTTCAGAATGTGTTTTGAATCATAAATAAAAATTACACATAGAAGAAAACATTGAGCAGCTGAGTGCTTTAATAACTTTACCCACTCATTGTGGGGAAATCACTACTCAGCAAAAGGATTAACTACTTATACCAGCTACTTTACTGATGAATCCTCATTGTCTTCAGAACTAGTGATCTTTTTATGATTTAGTATGACATCATTATTATGAAGAAACTAATGATGATAATTTTTTTAATTACAAACAAAACCAAAAACAAACAAACAAACAAACAAACAAAACTCTTTTCCTCGCTGTTGTGAAATGCCCTTTCAGAGATGAATTGGCATGGAGGAATAGAAACAACAAAGCCAGAATGCATGCTGAAGAGAGCTGTAATAGAGCGTACAAAGCTGAAGAAAAGTTTCTCAGACAAATCTGTCATCCAATGCAATATTGTTTAAAATTGTGCTGGAGAGGAAAAGAAATAATGAAGTTGTCCTCTATTTCCTGGAAAAAAAAAAAAAAAAAAAAAAAAAAAAAAAGTGTGTGTGGGAAATATGAAGGATCTTATTGGTTTTGGCATTGCCCATGCTTTTCAAAGCGACCATTGTGGACACCTACATTGTATTAAATGGTATGTTATTGTTGTCTAGAAACAAAGAGGGGAATCACAGAATGCTCTGCATGATTTAAAAGTGCAACAAAGCCTAGTAATATTTCATTTTATGGATGTATTAATACAAATATACAAAGCTAAGGGCTGCATCAGTCCTTATACATATTCTATGTTGGAATTCAGCTGGCAGATAACACCCAGCAAATCTCAACATAGTATTGAAATATGGATGATAATAAAGTGTGTATGTTTTACTTATTCTAGTTACATTACAAAATGTTATTAAGTTAAATTTGGAAAGGAAGGTAAGTCTCATCAGGCATTTAAAAAAGCATGGAGGTCAGGTTCCTGATGACAGAATGTGCTTCACCTCTCTTTATATTTCACTTCACAGGAAGAAAGATCTTAGTATAATTAAGAGAAGACAAAGATTGCACATAGTCACCAGGCCAGGCACCTGCATACTGGTTTTCATAATAATCACTTATTTTCTCAAATTACTCATTAGGACTAACATACCTCTCTATTCCTAGCAATTTTGCTTTTATCTCTGTCTTTTCTTCAAGCACATACTTTTTTAAACTCTAGCAACTTCAGAACCACTGAAGTTCAATAAAAACAAAGCAAGCAAACAAATAAATTTAGATGCAATGCATAACAAGCAGTGCATAAAACGTACGCCATTGTTTTTATGTTCCTTGCTAATGCTCCTGAAAGACATGACACTATTTTCACATGATTGTGAGGGATGGCAAGGTTTATTTCTTAGTGTTGATGAGTATGGTAGATACTTCTAGACCTAGGAGGAAGAAAAGACTCCTAGAACCCTGATGACCAGATCAAAAAGTAATTTATTCCTGATCATTCTGTAAGTCATTTTACATGTATAGGGAAAGCAATACTTTAAACTGTGTACCCGAATCTTTCCCCTGAATCCCTAATCCATTTGCCCTTTCCAGATGTAAAAGTTGAAGTTTAGGAATTACTGCCTTGATCATTAAAAAAGAACAGTGCCTGAAGAAATTATTCTGGTTTTGGATGTTTCATAGCAAAGATAGTAAAGAAGAGATTCATCTCAAGATACAAAATGGTAGGCAAGCAGCTTTACTTGGTTGAAAATAGAATGGACACATATTAAAAGGTTAGCAACACCCACCTTCTCCCTACTGCAGGGAAAAGGGAAAGGGGGAAAAAAGAAAACAACAACAACACAACAAAACAGAACAAAACTAACCAACCAATGAACCAACACCCCACCCCCCAAAACAAGCAAACAAACAAAACCAAAAACAATTACCAAAAACTAAGGAAACAGAAGCTGGAGGCCACATAGACTGTTCATTCAGCAGAACTCGTAATTGCTGTCACCTGAAGAACAATGATACCTCTTCTTGACTGCTGATGCTATATATGGACTTACTAATTTCTGGAAGACAGAAATTCTCACTGGCTGTCTTATGATCAGTCTCAGAGATGCCGAGGTATTTATAGAGCTTCGTTATGTGTCCTAGGTCATTGCAGAGAATAGGTAATACCAGGTAATATCACAGTATCTTTGCAGACTTTTCTGAGGGGTGCATTCTTGTCTTGATGGAGCCCTATCTTGTGAGCTTATTTGAAAACCAGTAGCCAAAACACTTCAGTTCTCTTTTCCAGAAAACTTAATATGGCAAATGTAGAGCAAAATTCTTTTGTCAATAAACAAGCGATTTTTTCTCTATATCTGAATACCTATATTGATGTTATTAATTGCTAGTTGCCAAAAAAAAAAAAAAAAAAAGTGGACAAAAATGATTGCAAATATAACATGAAAATAGTAGAGCTGATTTACACAAAACAAACAATTTATTAATATATTCTACATATTCTTTTACATATATAGTTTAAAGTGGCATAAAATTGTTGGTGAACCTTAATGACAAAGTATTTTACTGGATTCAGAGCAGAAATAAAAGCAGACTTAGGTGTCTGATATTTAGCTCTAAGCATACCCTGATTTCAATGTATATGAAGGAAGGTCTGTTCTTTATGCTCAGGCTAAACAGCATTAGTTTGAGATAACTTGGTTAAGATCACAGCTTTGCTATAGGTACATCATACATGGAAGAGGGGATTGCTGATGAAAGTAAAATCATCTCTGTATGAATATTCCATCATTTCATTCATATAGAATTTTTTAATTCTGTGCCATTTAATCCATGCAGTTCCTGTGTTCACTTCACTATGCTTTTCCTCATACAAGCAGAATACCACTTGTATAGAGAGGAATGGATGTTAGTTACTATCCTTAGCATGAGAACCAGTGTTGAGAATACGACTGATTTAAAAGCAGTTCTAATGCTTCTGATTTTCCTGAGTCCTTCTAAATATTTTTATGATTGCATTTTTCAGGGGAGGGTTTAGTGGAAGGCATGAAAAATTAGAAAAGTGCCTGCTCTTACTGAGGAATTATACTAAGTATGTTCAGAGTATAAAATAAGTCATCAGACACGCTCCTTCCTCATTATTCTAGTAAAATTATGCCACATAAAACAACAAATTATGCTTGGATACTTAATTTTTTATTTTGATACGTTTTCATAGTTGACAGCTTTTCTTAACATTTTTATTTAACTTTAGTGACATGGAAAATATTGCAACTGCTTAGAGCCAGACTACGTGACAAAGCTTACTGTGTGGGAAACAGTATATGTCTCATCTTGTCAAGCCAAACAGGCAGTCTGCTTATTAATGGGATTCATTTATACATGGAAGTTTTAACACGGGCTTCTTGTTATCAAGAACAGCTACTTAAAAGAAGCATGGCTTAAATAATGGAATATACAAGTTAGAATCTGTGCAAATATGAAAGACATAGTGTTACTCTCTAAAGACTTTTGACATTTGTATCGTGGTTTTATTTTGAGCAGCTAAAGGCAGGATTAGCCTTTGATCCCGTATGAATGTACCAACCTGGAATACAATCATTTTTCAAATCTTGTTTCCTTCTATCCTTCAAATGCTCAGTGGGCTATCTAGGTCAGAACCAATACAATACCAAGTACAAATCATGTTGCATCATTTTGTGATCATTCTGCAGTATTACTGTCAAGAAAGAGCTTCTCAAAATCTTTTCACTTGGTAATATAAATACTTGCTGTGCACAGACGGGATTCAGTTGTTAAATACAGGAATCAGGTAAATACATCCAGTCTCAAAATAGCAAAGAGCATTAAGCTATATGTTTTCCACCACGACACATCACCAATTATGAAGCTTTGTCAGTGATTAATATTCAGAGCTTGAATTGATACTATTGCAATAACAGATGATTATCTATGCAGTTGTACATGAGCTGCAGTCCCCTACAGCACACAGATAGTTGTACTATGCTTAGATCTGCTTAGGGCTAGTGTGATTTTCTCCCCAGAATTTTTGTTTTAATTTTTTTCCCCTCATCTGATGGTTATTCTGATATTAATGGTCAGTGTTCAGTAAAACACCAAGTCTATTTCACCCGTTTAATTCCCTGCTACAGTCCTGTGAACAGGTGACCTATTCAGCTAATTTCAGAATATCCTGTGCAATTTCCCTGATTCTATGTCAGTCAAAATTGTTGTATTCCGATCTTTCCTGTCATGTTTCTCTAATGTATATGTTTCTATAAATGGGGTAATGCATAAATACAGATAATTGTTGGCTCATCTACTGCAGAAAGGGCTCAAGGAATGTGTTTAAAAGACACAGTTTCCTTCTGTTTACAGAGGATATTGTTCATGACTCCACTGACATCAGTAATTACTGACATCAGTAATACCATTTTCCAAGAAACAATAAAACAAATTTAGAAAATAGTGGGTTCAAAATTCTGTCATTTATTACATGAAACAAGAAATATCACAAACCTCAGATATAATTAAAGTGGTTCCAAAATCTAGCAAGAACATTTCAGAACCTTCCAAGCCTTCCAGTCTGACCTATCTGTGGGATACCTAGGCAATTAACTGCTTTTCAACTAGAAATTATTGAAATGTCTCAGCAAGCTTATGGTCAAATATTGAATTCTGCAATTGTATCCAGATACAAATTCTACTGGTTTTTGCTCTTCTGTGATTGCATTTAGCGATCAGACAAAAACAAGATCTTATTTCCAGGCATCTACTGTGTTTACCTTGGATATTAATAACTTAAGCCACCAGGTCCCTTAAGCTGTCTTTTAAGATAATGCATCTAAGAAGGAAAGGTTATTTTTCTGTCTTTGACCATACATATATATTTTATATCATTCGGCTACTTCTTTAATTGCTGCCTCTGCACCAACAGAGAATATTCCTAGAAAATATGAAGCAGCATCGTCACTTGACTTGAGCACTGTAAATTTCTGCTCTTCAACTGTCTTAAGACTAACACGGGAAAATAAAATGTACATGCTGAAGACAATTGGAATAAGAAAAATAGGATTAATGAAATGTAATTCTTTTTCCTTTACTGTCATCTTAATTTCAGGCTGTGAGCGATCAGCACTTTTAAAATAAAATTACTTTAATGCAAAATTTGTAATTGCTAGCTACAACCCCAGAGAGAGGCTTTCGTCTGCAATGACTTGCAGTCATAGAATCATAGAATCATAGAATCATAGAATATCCTGAGTTGGAAGGGACCCTTAAGGATCATCAAGTCCAACTCTTGACACCGCACAGGTCTACCCAAAAGTTCAGACCATGTGACTAAGTGCACAGTCCAATCTCTTCTTAAATTCAGACAGGCTCGGTGCAGTGACCACTTCCCTGGGGAGCCTGTTCCAGTGTGCAACCACCCTCTCTGTGAAGAACCCCCTCCTGATGTCAAGTCATTCTCCAAATGTGCAGCAGTAGCAGCAGCCAAAACTAGCCAGTAAGTAAACAAGACAGAAGGAGTCATTTGCCACTATGCAGTACTTTGGTACATCCATATCCTGACTGCTGTGAACAGTTCAGGTTTCCACACATCTATTTTCTCTTATAGTAGCATAAGAGAAAATGAAATGGTGGAATAGAGCAATTGCTTTTCAAGGAGAAACTAAAAAGTCTACAGATCTTCTGTTTGTAGAGGAGAAATTTGAGAGGGGACATGACTAAGATGTATGGATCACGGAGGAAAGGAGAAGTTGAATGCAGAAGGGTTGTTGGGTTGTTGTTGTTGTTTTTGTTTGTTGGAATGAAGTATTAGAACTAGATGTATTTAATGAAACTAGGGTTCTAAAAGAAAAAAAAAAAAAAAAAAAAAAAAGGAAAATTTTAATTAGTGGTAATAATCTTCTGGCATTTGTTGCCACAGTAGTTTGTAAATGCAGGCAGGGTTAAAAAATTCAGAAAAGGTTAGGCAAGTTCATATACAATAGATCTATAAAAAGATACTAAAGAGAACAGGAAGGTACCCTCCAATATCTCTAAACCAACACACGGATTCTGGGGAGTGTGAAGAGAATGGATTCCAGAAAGCAGAAATGCTTTCATGCTCTTATTTATTGCATCTACTTTTTCTGCTGTCAGAGTACATGAGTCACATGACCAGCAGGACACATCTAATGTTCTCTAATCTTGAAACCTATTTAGGTCTCTGTATTGTGCCTTACAATTTGAAAACACAAACAGTTTGGGCAAAGGTAGTGAATGACATCAGAACTGCAAAAGCACCAAAGTTCCCTTAACTATAGCCCACAGATTATGACTAGTGGGAGTTTTTAGTAAACCTTCCCAGGTATTTTAAGGGGCAAAGCAAAGGCTACCAATCTCTAATGCTAAACGTTATATAAAAAACAGAAATAATAAGCCAGTAGAAGATAACTGTCTTAAACAGAGAAAACTCGGAATCTTTTGGGTGAGGCAGATTAAATAAAAACCTTGAAAATAAAACTCTGACCTACTATTCTTTATTTATGGTGGATTCTGTCCAATAGCATTGCATTTTGTCCCACAAAACTGGCATCCAGGTTAAAATGGACATGTCCCTGCTGATGAAGAGAACATTCTAATTTCTGTTACCTCTGCTATTTGTCTATGTACTTATTCCCTTTCTGGTTGATCACAACAGTCTGCCATCTACACTCAACCTCTCCCCTTGCCTTCTATAACTTGCACTCTGAAAGCTTTTTCCCTGAGCAGGCTCAAGTTGCTCTACAATAGTGCTTAACAAAACTGTATTTTAGTACTTTGTACTTTAGTACTTTATTTTAGTACAGCTCTACTATTTACTTTGAGAGTACTACTCTCCTTCTTCCTACTTTATAGAGATATTTTGTCCATATAATCCAGTAAAATTTCCCCACCTAACTGGAAGCCTATAAGGACAATATAACTCAAATCTTTATTTGTGGTAGGGAATCTGCCAAGGCCAAGCAGAAAGTCTCCAATGAAAAAACTGTTATGTAGGCTTATGGGAATGGAACTAGCTCTTTTTATGTAGATGCATTTTTGAAGGATAATGACTATGTGCATTCATAGTCAGCTAGAGATGTTCCACTCTGCATGGCCATTATTTTGATTTTTTGAGAAAAACTCCCCCTTTCAAGGGAGTACCGTAATTATGTTCCGCTAGCTTATAACTGTCCCATATTGAACGTGACATTGTGGGAGGAGGGATGTGAGCTGCTTCCCTTTTTGTGTAGGAAGAATACATTTTTACTTAGTGAAAGATGATTTGCAAGGACCTTTGCTCAGCACAACTGGGCTGAAGTAAGGACCAAGAACTGGCTTTGTACATTTAAGGCAATGTAATATACATTTAAATGTCTTCACAAAACTGCTTTTCATGTGTTTGTTTGTTTATGTTTTGGTGGAAGCTTTCTGAAATGCTGAAAAAAAAAGAAAAAAAAAAGTAATCATGAACTGGTGGGTTCCAAGGACATAAGTTGCAGATGCTCAGTAGCCAGACCACACTTTCTTTAGGGGTGAGAATTGTGAGATATTGTGTCATTCCCTTGGGAAGTAGCTTTTGATCTGTACAAACCTGTGACTCAGACCTGCATTGCCTGTTTATCTCAGATAGCTCCATCTGTAACCACCTGTACATAAAGCTATAAGAAAAAGGGTAAAGAATGCTTTGGGGAAATAGTTTCATAATTTATTTATTATCCACTAATCTCAAACCATATTGACTTAACAGAGTTGGCAGCTCCTGTATAGTTCATCTTTTTGAACTATTTTTAGACTACATGGCGTTTCCTAATTATATTTTAGAATAAGGGCTAGTCTTCCTTGCTCCTGCCTTTACATCTCAGCCACATTCAGAAACTTAGTGTACATTAATGTAAAAGGTTGTTTTAAATTTAATAGATACTGAACTCTATCTTTTGAAAAGAAAAGTAAGTAAAATAAAAATCTCCAGCAATAACCAGGATAGTCTTAACCACCATGTGAGACTCTAATTTTCTTATATTTTTGGTGTTCTGAATCTGGAGAAATTCCATATAAATCAGCATAGCTAACTTGGATTGGTGTCAAAATGAGTGAAATCAGAAGCTGACTTTCATAACTGTTCGGGCTTGATGCTACCTACATCAAATGGAGACTGAGACTCATAGCAGTCTGACCATTTGTACATCCATTTGTGCAGCTACGTGCATTGGAGAATCTTGTCCCTGTAGTTCATGTACCCTGACTGCTCTTTGTACTCGTGTTCTGTTATTTATTATAGAAGGCATGGTATGCCTTCTTTCTACACACTAACCTTGAATCACTAGTACATCCAAAATACTGCATAAATAGTAAAAGCATTTTAAGTTTATATAAGAAATGTAGTTCATGATCCTGACAGATGATACCTAATATCACCCCATGGTAAATATATCTTTTCTGCACCTATAGAAATAGGCCTGTGATCTTTCAAGGCAAGTTCTGAGTTTGCCATCAAGGAGTCAATAACTTCATAGATGAAACGGCAACGACTGCATCATTGCAAAGCATTATTGAACTCTGATGAGAAAATAAGCTTCTTAGAGGAAAAAAAAAAAAAGGAAAAAAAAAAAAAGAGAAAAAGCTTTTTCAGAAGGTTACAGAATTTAGAGAATCTGGCTTTGATTGAAATATAATCAATATGAAGAGTTTCAGGACCACGATATTTCTAGCAGTTTTATAAGTGTGATAAGCTTCATCAGGGCTAAAACTCAGCTAAGGATCAGTTTCCTGATAGGGCGCATGGTGCATCCACTGCCTCCAGCAGCAGTCCTGGATAATGGGCATCCATAGAACCTTAATGGGTGTTCAGCTTGGTTAAAAACCGGTACCTTTTCCAAAAGATCATGCACCTGTCCCTTTTGACAGATTAGTCTGCAGATATTTTTTACATTTTAATAGATTTACCATTTAATTTAAATGGGACTTGGATGCTTTCTCTTGAATTTTATTAATTGTAAAGAAAGGTTTTGCTCTTACAAGATGATATAATCTGTAGGAAACAATAATCATTTAGCAACTGTTCCTTGCACAAAACTAACATCATGTTTTCTCTTAAGAAAAATAAGCATGCAGGAGGCTGAGAATAATGCGTGACTTGTGATACAAGCCAGATAATGCTTATGCATCAAACTAAGCTGGGTACCTGTAGAAAAGCCTGAAAGCAGTGTGTCTGAAGAAAGAAAAATGCATGGTATGGTTAATCCTCTGAATTCATTTATTGAGAACACAGTTTTAAGGAACAAAGAGACTTTTTTCCTCCCCCACAAGGAGGAGGATAGAATTCTAAATCCCAACCCTGAAGATCTCTTGCAAACTACCTATGCAGTCCAGTAAAGGTACACAGACAGCCTTTGGGATCCCAGTGCTTCTGGAAGGCCACCCACTCCTTTATTTCTCAGCTAACAACCAGAATAGCTCTGTCTAATGGAACCAAGTTAGAAGAAAATTTCCTCTAACAACGCCAATTGGAGCTCCTTTTAATAGGCAATTTTACCTTGTAAAGGGCTCATCACCCAAATTACTACTGTCAATGGGTCTATACATAATTTCCATAGTTTCTTTCTTGTGTTCTTGATAGAACTGTCTACCAGCCCAGCTCCCACCTTTCACTGAATGCCTAGGACAGCCTGTCTTGTTCTCTTTGGATGTCCAGACGAAAGGAAATACCCTAAGTGGATCTGACATCCTTCTATTCCCTTCTTTGCCAGTTAAAGCTAAGCATTAAGATATTTTCTATTTAAACAATAAAGCTGCATTTTGTGGTGCTCTTTTACAATCAGTGTACTGTATATCCTTGCTAGAATATAGCAAATATTTGGAATTTCAAAACATCAGGTAAGAGAGAAAGGGAATTGCATTGCTCTCTGAGTCTCTTAGGCACAGGTAATGACTGGAGAAGGAAGGCAAGAAGCCTATGACCTTGCACTCTGGTGTTTACATGCTGTGGAAGCATAGGTTAGTATTAGCAAGGGCCTGCTGCAAGGAAGCCTGCGGCAGCTGTTGCTCTAAACACCAGATTCAAAGGTCGTGGGCTGCAGAGCAAAGGAGAGTGGGAGGGAAACATTAACTATGAAGAAAGCTGATTAAATTCAGAGCAGATTAGAAATTAAAGATCATGACGTGCTATTTCCAGACTATTAAACATAGTGGTGGGGAACAATTACAGGTGCTTGAAATTTCCATGACTACAGAGTGTTAATTGAACACATAGTAAAAAGAAAACTTTGGAGGCTTGAGATTGCAGCCTTGAAAATCCTCACATTTTCAAAAACTAGATGTACTTTTCCACTGAATTAATTTACTTACTTTAATATGGTGGCTGCTGTTGACATTTTTTTTAAAGGCAGTCAAATCAGTACTATTCAAACATGGAATATCTTGTAGTAAGTTTCCCTTGTGGAATCTCTCTCACAAAAACTTGAGATCTGTTAATTTTTTGTGGAAGAGCTTATAATATCCCACAACTTCTGAACTTTTATTAGGCGCTCAATTAATACATTCAGTATTGGTACCCTCTTTACTTATGTTCATGCGAATATATAGCCTGAGATTATCAGAAGGCAGACACTTTGCAGTAACCTATTTCCGATGGATCTGATCTATGATTAAAATATGAAAAATGAGTGCATCTTTATCCCAAAATAAAGCGACAAAATATGGTTCGTTTGCCTCTCATTCCTACTGCATCAAAAAACAAGTAGAAATTACCAGAAGTCTATATGCAAGTTTACAACTAGATTTACGTAACAGTTGCAAGATTTCTTTTTAACACCTTTTCATTCCAATACAGTTTTAAGCTGGATGTCTCACAAGAAACTTTAATCAAAAATTACTGAGACAGGTATGTGTATTAACTAAAAAAACAAAACACTTTTAAAATATATTTAGAAACTTTCTCCAAAGATGCATATAATTTCAATGAAATCTGTATACTATTGCTACACAGTAGTATCAATTAATGTCTTAATATATTGTTTTTTAAAAACAATATATGTTTAAATTTTGTCAGTGTTTTCAGAAATAACTCCTACTCCTACTAGATTGAATAAGAAATGAGAAATACACAATACTATATTACTAACAGGGAATCTGCAGATTTACTTCATTTTTTTTCATGCTTGTTAAATAATAATCTAGCTGAATATATCTGATTTTTTTAAATCATGTTTACAATGGTATCTGCACCTACAACTATGTCTTCTGCCTCAGGTCTTTGATTATTTTTAGCTTCTAATTAACAATTGCAGTTTTGATGCTCAGGACTCAAGCAACTATTACTATTTTTTTTTCTTTCAGTCTGTCAGTTTAAGAAAATAAACAGTGTATTTTATTCTAAGTTGTGCTGGCATTTTTAGATAAATTACCTTTCCAGATTGTCCCAGCATCCTGGTGTGCTAATTAGAAACCTGAAATATAATTTTTCAAAGTTTTCTTTTGAAATTAACCAAGTAGTTCTTTATGAAACAAAAGTGTCTGATGACACTTCTGGGGACAGTGTGCTCCAGGTACTGCTCCCTATAGATGACATACACATAGTATACATACACCATTTTTAGCTCTGTGTTCAGCTCTGACATTTCTCCAATATCGTCTCAGCAGGTTTTATAGCCTCAGAACCTCCTGACACCAGGTTCAAAGGCACACAACACATAACACAGTACTCCAAAATATAATGATACCAAGGATAGTATTCTAAGCTATTTCAAGTCCACTCAACAGAACAAAATTCCTCTTTGTTAAGCCACAGATCTGGAGCTCCGGAAGAGATGTGGGGTTATCAAGGTGGACATGGCCACTAGCACAACACTAAGCAGTGAGAAATGGGGTTGCAAACCACACTGCCATTGCATGAGGGCCAGGGATTTTTCCTTGAATTAGACAGACACAACCTGAAAAAAAAATGTACTTAGGATCTTTCAGGAATAACAAATGATTTTGGTAATTAATTGAAGCAAAGTACCCTTAAACAAGGATATTTAGAAGGAGACGGTATTTTCCAACAGCATGGGCTCTTATCTCTGCGAAAGACCTATTTTGTTAGACACGTTTAGTTTACATGCGCTTAGACTAACCTGAGAGAACATGAGCCAGCACACTTCAGAATTTAAGTTTCTCATTCAAACAGTGGGAGTGTGATGTGCCTCTCACTTGGCATGACATGTAGGTTTTCTTCCTATGGAATTGAACACATGAAGAGTCAGAAAGGACTACCATGCATGAAACACCTCTTCCAGGCAGAGTTAGGATGCAGGCAGGATATCTACCTAGAACAACAAACCTAGTTTTAGATACAGGTTTAAAAGCTGACAATTTAGATATATACATTGACTGCCAATCCAAAGCCTAAGAAATCTAGACACCCAAAATTTATTGAAAGCTGAAAGGAAGGGATGTTTTTAATTATTTCTATTGATGATTTTGATGATTTCTATGATTTTGTGCCACATCTTTCACCAGGACTGATAATATTGTTCACTGTTGACTAAATCCAAAAAATCAACTTTTTTTTTTTTTTTTCCTCATGTATCTTAAGCTCTCGAATGAGTGCCAGGAATGGGGTCTGTAAGGGTACTGTGGTTGTAAACTGAAGATTTGCCCTGAGCCACTAGGCCTGTTGAACTAAAAATTATGGGCTAAAGGAAACAAGACATACATTTATCACTAGGTTATGCCTTTGTGCACGCTTGAGATTGAGAGATGGGGTTGTTCAGCCCAGAGAAGAGAAAACTCTGGGGAGAACTTATAGCAGCCTTCCAGTGTCTAAAGGGGGCCTACAGTAAAGCTGGTGATTCTTTGCCAGGGAGTGGAATGACAGGAAAAGGGGTAACAGTTTTAATCTTAAGGAGGGTAGATTTACATTAGACATTAGGAAGAAATTTTCACTCAGAGAGTGGTGAGGCACTGGCACAGGTTGCCCAGAGAAGCTGTGGATGCCCCATTCCTGGAGGTGTTCAAGGCCAGTCTGGATGGGGCTTTGGGCAACCTGGTCTGGTGGGAGGTGTCCCTGCCCATGGCAGGGGTTTGGAACCAGGTGGTCTTTAATGTCCCTTTAAGCTCAAACCACTCTGTGATGATTCTGTGATTCTGTGTAGCTAGAGAGATCACAAACAATTTAGCTATCCAATAGTCCCCAATACCTAACAAATATGGAAAAGTCTCATTAATGGCAGATTTCATGTCATTATTCCTCTCTCCTTCCCTCCCTCCCTCCCTCTCTCCCTCCACCCCAGCCCCAGCCCCTTCCCCACTCACCTCTTCACAGTTCCTCCACCCTCATAACCGAGCCTTGAGTAGCAAGGCCAGCGCCCTGGGCTCTGACCTAGCGAGGGCCGGGGGGAAGCATGATCAGAGAAAGTGCAGGGGAGGGCCCCGCTGTCACCCTCTGGCCCCGACAATGTTGTCGGTTCTCCCCTCCAGCGGGTGAAGGGCCCTACCTCAGTTAGTCTGGTTAGCCCTGCTGTGGGCCACCATGCCGTACCCCACCCCAGTCCCCAAGCAGGTCAGGGTGAGCAGGACAAGGGCTGAGCAGGAGTCAATCCACAGCTGGAGGTTTAGGTCAGGTTATGGCTACCACCATGTGCATGGTGCAAGCATGGTGTCAGACTGCCTGGAGTTGCTTGCTCCGGTACCTCCAGCAGAAGTCAAAACTTAAATACCTCATTAATTACAAGCTGCTAATGTATTATTCAGAGGAACTTTACAGATTCCAGCATTGGTTTCCTGTTACTCCCATTCTTTAAATCTGCTTTTAATGGCGCTTGTTTGTCTCCAGAGCGGTGAGGGGGGAGACACTGGGGGCAACAGGGACGCATCAGGGAACAAATTTCAGGAAAGTAACCTGTTTCCAGTTTGCACAGGAGCAATTCCCCAGAACATCAGGTCACCAGATTTACACAGCACTCTGCCAAAAAACACAGCTCCTGGCTGGCTGTCCCCTTTCTACCCATTTCCCCATTTCTTTAATTTTGCAGGCTATATCGGGGAGCTGAAGCAGCTGATTAAGACAGGGAAAAACAGGGCTATTTTTTTATTTTATTATTATTATTTTTTAAACTGTATCAGCCCTTTATTATCTCCCCAATCTGCCACAAAAATGCTGCTGTGAGCACAAGCTAGGTGATGGCATGAAAGCAGGTTGAACAGCCAGGGAAATACAAAACGCAGAGGAGCAGGAACTGGTTTGTCACAGCCATGGCAACTTAAATGCGGCACAGTCTGGCCAAAGTGTCCGAGCCTGCCCTTGGGTATGACCATGTCCTCAGATCTGAGACTAGCTCCAGAACAGTAAGAGTCAGCTCAGATGCTGATGTTCTGACAGCAAACCTAGTCAGTCATTTTCTTTGTAATCAACACATGCAAGAAGCTAATTGCTTCCCAACAGGATCATAATCCCTCCTATCAATACCATAGAATAGAGAAGTAGCTGGAAAAAAAAACAAAAACAAAAACAAAAACAAACAAACAAAAAACCACTGAACTATGTTCTTATTTTTATTGCTTTTGACAGACACATTTTTACATTTTATTTTCTATCAAAGCATGTGTAGAAAAAAATGTGGATGCTTTTTGAGATGTAAAAATTGATTATATTGAAATACAGTTAATCAAAATAAACATGATATACTGAATTATGAATCTTTTCATTATCTTTCTGTTTGCAAATAGGGCCAAAAGGACTACATTAGTCCTTTCAATTTCATTGCCTTGGAACGACATAGTCAGTCAGTCTTCTAATCTTCTCAGGCTTGCTACTTACCTACTTTTATGGTTTTTGAATGTTACAGCAAGAGTTATTTCAGTTTTGGCTTTATTCCGAGTGTTAATGAGAGTTAGGAAGAGGTTTAGCTTTGGCCCCTTTCCATAATGGGTGTTAATAAGAGACTAGAATTAAGTACAGATCCAGATATTTAGTATTATTTATTTTTTTATGTTTAGAAATAACAACATATTTGTTATTCATGCCAATCATGTCATTCACAAAGGACCACAAAGGAGCCATCTTTGATGAATAAGTGCTTAATTTAGAGTCAAACTGATTTGATTCATTTCCATCACAGTCTTCTGCATGATTTTCAGCAGGTCATTTAATCCTTCAGTTTTCCCTCTGAAAATTGGGGGTAAGACCTCCTTCACAAGGTAAAGAGAACATTTAATATGTGTGAAGTGCTCTTCTGCTACGATGCTTTTTGCCATATAAGCAGATTAACAGAAAACTAAATTTATTTTACTGATGGATGCTACTATTATTTTGAGAAGAACTTTACATCTGTAGTCTGATTTCTAAACTTCAACATGAAACCACAAAATCCAGAGTACTTTTTGTTGCTTTATTTTTATAGGAATTCTCCTGTCAATATTTTGCCCTGTCAATAATAATTCATATTCATATTATTGACAGGGCAAAAATGAAGGCTTCTTTGACATTAGTGATGTAATGGGATTTTCTAACGTGGAGTTACTGTCAAGAATGACTAGATAGATAAATGTAATAAATGTAGTGGTATTATGACTTCAAGTGACTGACTCTGTGGTTAAATTTAGCTAAGAAAAAAGGTTAAGACAGCCTTCATGTCAACTTCTGTCTAATACTGCTGACCAAGATAGTAAGTAAAGTAAGTAAGTAGATAGATAGTAAGTATCTACTACTATCTATGTAACAATTCCTCCAGCCTGTGCAAAAGTGCAAATGTAATGGGAATGGTATTTCTACTTATTTTTTCCATGTTTCTATGTAGTTCCATGACATCTTTTACACAGTCGTTATCTTGTTGCATCAAAATTCCAGACAAATTTTCTTCAATTCCCACAAGTTTATTATATTTAAAATTTTAGTATGGGCAGAAGGGAACATGCATTATATGCAAAGCCAAGTATTTAGGGCTAGCTCAATTAACAGTCTAATTGGCCTAATTAAGAGTCACTTATTATTAGTCCTGTGAAAATTATATTCATAATTTTAGTTCAAATTCCATCCAAATAAGATGAGACACCAAAACTTTTTTCAACCTACCATTTTCTGTGGCACTACCCCTCTGGACAGCTAAGTGAGTGGCTTACTCTGGCTTGCACAGAGCAAGTTATCAGTATCCCGAGTCCTTGTTGGCATGGTAGTTTCTTGCTCCGCACTCTGGGATCTATGACTAAGTGCACAGTCCAATCAGTTCTCAAACTGGGATTCTGTTCCCCAATTCATCACCATTGTTGTTAGGGGGAGGAGAGAAGAGGGGGCTCACTGTAGCAGGAACTCTGCCTGCTGGTCCCCTCATATTACTTGCTCACAAGGCAAGTGTGATGTATTTCTTACGAAGCCTCTGATGGCTGCCTAAGCCTCAGGGCTGGCATTTGGGGTGTCTCACCCTGGTGCCTTTCCTTCAGGCCTGGCAGGGAGTTACTCCACCAGTCTATCTCCCGCTCATACTCCCTGATGGCCCTTAACCCCTCCACCTCCTCCTCGAGCTCTGCCACCAGGCGGACCAGGTCATCCACCTGCTCGCATCTCACACACGGTGTCACTGCCGCCCTCAGAGGGCAGCAACAGGCTCAGGCACTCCCTGCATCCAGAGACCTGACCTGCCGCATTTTTGAGCAGGCAGTCAGTTTGCGTGGCCACAGACTTTCTAGAAAGAGCTTTCTGCCGAGTGCAGACCATGGCGGTTTAGCTATAGACAGGCAGCCGGCACATGAGCTGTTCTCCTGAGCGGGGAGGGACGCTCTGCCCTCTCCGAGCACAAACTGCCCGTGCACACCGCCGCCCCTGCCCTGCCCTGCCCTGCCCTGCCCTGACTGCTGCGCCCCGCCCTGTTTGCCTGCCCTGGCCGCTCCCCAGGGGCTGTCTTTGAACGGCCGAGGAGGGGGCGCTGCTGTCTGCACCCACGCCTCGCCAGCCTCCCTGGCGAGGGCTGCCGGGCCCTGGGGGCTCCCTCAGCTGCCTCGAGTGGCCTCGGTACGGACAAAAAGCCCTGTCCCGATCCCCCGCTCCGCCACAGCACGCGTCTGCCCCAGAGCCGATCGCCTCAGCGATTCCACCCAAGGATATCCCAACACCTCAAAACTCCTGCATTGGGTTTGGAGGCTGTTAGCCAGGCTAACCTTCAACGAAGAGTAGGAATGTGATTATGGGATTTCCCTGTAGGGTCCACAGTCACGACATCAAGGATTGTAGCAATTTAGAGAAGACCACAGGGATGAGGCATATATGTAGACAGCAAACACTTGAGTCACCACTTTCTGCTGCAGCTGAGGACTGCACTGCCAGAGCTCATAGAGGAGCACAGCAGGACATCGGAGGCCTTTATGTGCCAAGGGCCCTACTGAACTTGGGGTTCTGGTGGAATGGCCAGGAAGGAATAAAGAAAGCATGAGAGATCTTAGAAACAAACCAGAGGGTTTGAATTTGTGTGAAACAGCTTCCAGATGGTAACTTAATTCACTGTTGCTAAGGGTTGCAAAGCTCTATGTGATAAAAACACACGAGGAATATCAGGATTTTTAGGTGCTGTTCGGCAGAATGGCTTAGGAGGGCAGGGATGGGATGGCTAACCGCACAGCTGGTGATGTGAACACTGAGAAAGCCTTGCAGTTGGTAGCCTTGGCTCTGCGCTTCTGTAGATACTGTCTGAGTTTTAATCCCAGTTCTGTTTCCAGTAGTTGTCTGTGATTTCACAATTAGTTTATTTGAGACAAGGAAAAATTGAGGGTTGCCTGGCTCCGGGATAGGGGTAGGAGACTTTGATTACAGAATTCTGTACTACGGAGATATATTCAAATAACTTCGTAAAAGACATAAAATCAGAAACTATACAATCTTGGATTTCACCCCAATGTAGTTTTTTTTTCTTTTTTTTTTTTTTTCTTTCAGTACTATGAAGTACATGATATACATTTCCACCTGCACTTCTCTTTAGTATATGAAGATTCATCAAGGGATGCTGCCAGGAATAATATGCCTGCCAAATGTGAGTTACATATCAGATGTGTGACACTTGGCAAATCTGAGGAATTGTCAACATAAACCTTTTGGCCTCTTCTCTTGCATTACAGTTGTTAAATGACTACATTTTTATCATTCTTGTGTGGGTGGACTACTGCCTTAAATTGAGTTGAAGAAGAATTTGAGGCAGTGCTAACTGCCTAATACGTTCAGTGAGCTTTGAGGGAGGGAAATGCAATGGCACATGGGACTACAACTAGGAGGTAAGTGTATCTTTTGGCACAGAAGAGACCAGTACGGTTTTTATTGAAAGACAAAATGAACAGATTTTGGTGATGGGAAGGAATCAAGCAAAGGGTGCTGGAAGAAACAGAGCCACACGCAGTCTTGTCCCGAGACGTATCGTGTAATTTATACCCTTAATAGTGTCAGTCTGAGGGTGAGTAAAACTAACTGTTTGTGACTCTTAACAGTTGCAATGTTATTCTGCCAGCACAGAATAAAAGACTTTAAACTAGATGTCAGCAAAGGTGTTCTCAAGCACTTTATAGTGATGTCTTAGAAAAAAATGAGAAGGGTGTTTGCTGCAAAGAACATGCGTCTGTGCCATTTTTAAGCAGCTAGTCTATATTTGTCTCATTATCCCCTCAGTCTTGCCTTTTGGTTTGCAGAGCAAAATGGGAACCATCAAGTAGGCCTCTGCTATATGCCCCGGTGCAGAAGAGAGAAAGAGAAGGAAGAATATTTCCCTTCTTTTACTTTCCCACAGAGCAGAACCCCAAAAAACAAATTTCTGTTCATGTAGCAGTGTCTTGCAATGAGCTCTAATTATAAAGAATTTTTTGTACAAAATTAAACAATTGATAGCTGGAAATACATGAAATGATTGCCCAATTATTTTACTTTTGTTTCATTTGAACAATGCTAAATGGATTTGGAACTATAGGAATATTTGTTCTCCAGGGTGTGTTCTTACCTCTTAATATGAGAACTATCTAAAGAAAATGTGATGAATTTGTGATGCAAAACTCCATATATCTAATGACAATTCTTCAGCAACCACATCAACTTTTCTTTGTAAATTATATTAGTAATATGCAAGAGTTTTCTCTTCATATTTCTTGGTTTGCTGCTAAAAGTAACCCAAAGTGCATAAGCTGTTAGGTAGTGTAGGATAGGGAGCACTGTGCTGGCAGGAAAGTGATGCTGACCTTGTCTCTCTGTCGGTCTTGATTTACTGGCAATATAGTTAAAGTTGTCACAAGCAAGTGAACGGGTGTTGATACTGAAAGAAAGAGAAAGTAACAGCTTGACCTTTTACTTAATTTCAGGGACACAATACACCTGGGTGGGTGAATAACAGATTTCAGTTAGTGGTAAATCAGAAGTTGAAAGAAAAAAAAATCCTTTAATAATTTTAATCCTTTAAAAATATATAATTTAAATGCTTTACAAAAAAAAAAAATAATCAAAGCACATTTTGAGTTGAAAGATGTATCATGCATGCAAGTCCTCACATACAGAAAAGAACTATGCTCTCTTTGCTGAGCAGCTCCTCCTGTGTTAATGAGGGAGATTTATAAACAGACAGCATATCATAAATGCATGCAGGGCTGTCCTCAATTCATACTCCAGGTGGACTAAACAGTTCTAGGGCACTTAGAGAGCTTCAGATGTCTCACCAAGGCACAATCATCCAGAATATACTTCTGGTTAAATCCAGGGTATAAATGACAAGGAATAATTGCAATTCTACACATAAACAGAGTATATAAACAGTAGCTGGGTAAACAGTCATCAACAAAAACTACTTTGAATCTGTTTGTTAAGATTGATTTAACTGACAGTGAGATTAATTTATATTTTTTTAAAAACGGATTCAGAAAAAAAAAAAAAAAAAAAAAAACACCAAAAACCTAAGTCTGTAAGAAACTTGGTAATAACTTCTAAGCTACACAGGTCACAGCAATGGAATTGAAGGGAGAAGCAAATACTTCCAGTGAAAACAAATCAGAGTAATTGACGGCTCTTCTGCTTTTACAAAACTTTAGAACATTTTTGGGGGTCTATAAACCTTGAGCAGAACTTGCTGAGCCAAGAATGCACCTGTAGTGAGAAGAGGAGAACTTTGGGGCAGAACAAAAGGCCTTTCTTGACCTTTTGTGTAAAAAGAGCTGGGACAAAATGTTTGCAGTACAGTCACAATTTTCCTTCAACTTGTTCACCTTTACACTTACACAACTTTCCCTGATCTTTGCTCTGAGCTTGTTTCTCACTTTGTAACTTCTGACTTCATTTGGCTTGTTGTAGAGACCCATTCTCATGCGTTCTTGCCCTCCTTTCATCCTCTGTGTCTGATAAATAGCAAGTGGAAGACAGCTCCTTCTTTCCTGCAAAAAAGCAAACAACAACAACAACAAAAAAAAGGTACAAAACCCAGAACAACAAAAAACATAAGTTGAATCTACAAGTTCAGTAACTAGGATTTTATATATATGTTGTATCGCATTGCTCCTAGCTAGATAGATTTTTAAAGAAGGATAGAAAATGTTGTATCAACGTAATATGGAATATAGGGACCTAGATCTCTAAATGCATTGTAATAGCTTTACAAATGTTATCTTGAGACATTAGTCTGATCACTTTTACACCACTAATTTTAAACTACATCAGGTTGGATCATGATGTAGTTCTTATCCGTCAAGAATACTGAAACAAGTGCGCAAAGGATTATTACTGTTGAGAGAGAAGAAAAACCACTCTGACAAGGAGATGAGAAGGGAGTAGCATAGTTTCTCAAAACTCAGGCTGAAAGGAGGTTATTTCTGTGTGTTACATTTGGAGGTAAACAAATTCCTGTTACGCTGAAGGAAGGGGAAGACCAGCTTGACTATAAATGGCAAAATAATACTTATTCCTTATATAATGTAATTTCTTATCTTCATTACTGAAGATAGCCTGATCTTCAGAAAAATAACATTCTGGATGTTAGACGTCAGACCTTATAACAACAAAGCAAGATTTTGTTGAAGCCTTCTGGTAGGACGTATTGAGTCCCGAAATATAAGCCTCTTCACTATAGAGCTTAAAGGCTGGTTGCTCTCAGTTGCAAAGGATGACACTTATTTACCCATAAGCCTGTTTCAGTGTTTTAGGACAATTTTTTTATTTGCGTAAGTGCACCAACAGACAAAGCAAGGAAATATGGCACAACAAAAACTGCTCCCTAGAGTTGTGCAAAGTTTTGGGAATCACTGTCAGAAACATAAAATAAAATGATTATGAAACCACAGCTAAGAACCACACAAAACATTCTGTATTGAAAATAACATGAAGTACTTTGCACTAAGGAGAGTTAAGCTCTGTGGCAGAGAAAAGAACCCCATATTCTTTTGCAAACAAGGATGTTTTCCAAAATGCTGTGTTAGAATCACAGGAACCCTTACAAAGGGAATATCTACATCACAGTGTGGGTATGTGTATAAAAAGAACATACATGTATTTCCTGGAAATAATGACTGAATTAACTAGCTTGATTGTGCTTAGTAGTTCCAGAGCAAAAGTTATGTTCTCATACAATCGAGAACATAAATTGAGTTATTTGATTTATTTTAAAAACAAATATTTTTAAAATGTTACTAGCTTTTTCTTTTATTTCATAAGCTCTCCTATTCTAAAAATTTGAGAAAACTAAAAGTAAAGATCACTAATGTTTTGGGAAAGATTGCTATATAATGGAATTTCCAGAAAAGATAAGTGCCTTTGAATTATAGAAAGTTTAATGCAAAGAGTGCACCATACAACCAAAAGGATAAAATGTAGAAATTTTTCTCCTGCATATTCTACTTTTTCTCATTATTTTTACTTGTTATTGCATACTGTTGTGATAATATGCTGTGACATATCACCATACAGAGGTACAGAATTTATCCTGGCAGCTGCAGTGGGTGCACATCACTCCTGCACTGTAATTTCCATGAATCTTTGCAAAGTCTTAGAGGAAGAGGTCTGCAGGGGGAATAATTCAGTTGAGAAATACAGGGTAAATAAATAAATAAATAAATAAAATTTTCTGAATATTTGGGATCAGTATTATGTTCTTGTTGTAGGAATCCAAAGTGATTCAGTTTCACCATAACCCGTTGCAATTGGCTTCTGCTCACATAATAGATTTTGTAACTTTGACATTGTTATCTTAATGAAAGAAGACCACAATGACTATATATATTTTCTAATATTTATGTATACTTATTTTAATTAGTTACTTTGATCCTGTCACAGAGTAGTATAGTCTACAGATTAACATTATGATTTTTTTTAATTAGTTTTAAATTAGTGTTAAAATTTTCTTTAACTGGTCCTTTTTCCTTTGCACTGCAAGATGGCACTACCATTTAAGTTTGCCTTTGGTTACACACTAAATACTAGTTATAAAATGAGATCAATAATTATAACTTTTTAAATTATAAAAACATGTTCCTCAAATGTAAGTATTTGAAAGCAGAAATAAAAAGTGTTTCATTTTTAGAAGTGTCTTTGAACTTCAAAGTTGAAATAAGCGATATTTTTTTTCTGTTGTAGTTCCATAAAACCAAACAGTAATTTCAAAGTGTTGATTTCATTTTCCTTTAGTTTTATGTAGCCCCAAGGCAGCTGTAAGGCATTAGAAACAAAAAATAGTAAATTCTGCTTTTGTATGAAGTATACAAGCATTAAACATATATTTTAATGTTGTCTTATTTGGGGAAGTCTTAATACCAGTTTTCAAAATACAGTTTCAAAACCTCGTCTTTTATCTATCTGCATGCAAGTAGACTACAGAGCACTCTTCAGAATTTTTGTATTTCAAAAAGTTATCTAAGCATTTTTTTAGGTTTTCAATGCAGAACGTATTTGTAGACCATATGGATGGATGAATTTAATCACTAACACCTGCTTTTGCCTGCAGTTGCAAACTTAGGAAAACTTTGCTGAGGAATTAACCTGCAACAGTCACTATTTAGTGTTATCAATGAAAAACAAAATGCCATATAGATATCTGGGACTAAAATGATGAATACATCTGAAATAGAAACCAAAGACTGTTTTCACTTCGAAATGCAGGATGAAAAGGGAATCCAGACTCCTGAAATAGAAAGGAAATGAAGCTACATTACAAATGAAAAATATTTTGTTCAGTATCTAACTTTGTGTGCACTTTTTTCTGGTAAGATCTCTATAGGTAGAAGGCATGCAGTCCTCTGTTGGTGAGAATACATAGGGAGGGATTCCTTAGGAACTGAAGGAATAAACTAAAGCAGTGCAAGAAATGGTGCTTTGTTATGAGACTGCAATGTTTTTGTTTCCTGTTGATTGCAGCCTTAAATTCCAGAGAACTACCTGTCAGCAGGAAAAGCAGCAGTTACCATTTTGATTGAGTTGCTGCTGACTGTCAGAAGAAATACAGCTTCTTTCTCTGGCCTTCTTTTTCCTTTTATTTTCAACAGCTGAAAATACCTTTGGGAGCTGGGAAATAAAAGGCTCATTGTTTGTGTCAGGGCACTTGCTCCCTGATGGAAGGGAGCCAGGAGGTGACCCCAGCATGGGCCATGCACTAGCAACGCAGCACCCCACAGCACAGCACTTGGATGTATGGGAGAGCAGGGTCCTATCAATCCCGCAGCAACAGGTCTTGTTGACAGTCCAGTGAAGCAATGTGAAGCAAGATTACAAGTCAGGTCCAGGCTCAATCCAGGAAATCCAAACAATAGTTTAAAAACAGGGCAGAGACAGGCACACCTTTGACTTAGTTCAGACTTAGTTTAGGTCCATGTGGACCTAAAATGGGGCTCTTGGACCCTCTAACAGGGAGGCTGCTGGTGAGGCTGGTCATAGTAATGACCATTGAGTCTGCAGGGCTTGTGAGAAACAAACAAAATGCAGACAGTCCTTTTCTGATAGAAGGTGCCACCTCTATTGCAAAAGAGCAGAGCTCAGTCACTGCCACCATCTCCTTAACTCTCCTCCTCCTTCCACGCAAAGCAGAGGAGCCATGGGGACACAGGCACAGAGGGAATGCTCTGATCATTTCCTCCATCACTTTTATCAGTGTGTCTCAGATTTATTGATTTTTCCCTTTGCAAAATAGGGGGCTTAGCGTCACAAAACAGGACCTACATATGTAGGTTTTTCCTGGCTTTTCTTTAAGTGCTCTTTCCTGGAATATACATGCAGTTCAGGGGCTCTAGTAAAGCCAATAGCAAATGGGTGGACTTCACAGAGTGCTTTTCTACAGATAAGTTTTTCTTTTTCACAACAAGCAATGAATCTCTTACTTTATCTTGCTAACTCAGAACATTGATGTCTTCAAATACATTACACAGGAAATAGTCATGTTATGGTTCATTCAGGGGCAACATTTGTGGAATTACAGTTGGGAGAGCCAAAGTTTCTTTGCTGCAGATGTCCTTTTCCTCCAGGAAAGGTAGGCTTGCTCTCTGTCTTTACCTTGCCTGCCTTAGTAAAGCAAGGAATCAGGAGCTAGTTATTCATTTTTTGCTAATTCTCCATCATAATTTATTTAAAAAGTAAAGGAAAGGCTTCAAAAGTGGAGAGCGCTCTTCCTTGTCTCCTGTTTATTCAGCGTAACAGGCAGCAATCCTCACAAAAAAGAATCTTCTTGAAGTCCAACTGCATTTGTTCACTGGTGACTATCATGTTTACTAAACTGAACAATTGGGTATCATTGGCATACTTTGCCACCTCATTAGTCATCTTCCATTCTAGGTCATTCATAAAAAGTTAAATGTAAGCATTGGCTTTAGCACAGATCTCTCTGAAACCCCTTTTGTGAACACCCTCATTATGAAAAATGACCATCTGTTTCAGCCATCTATATTTACCTCTTAAGCAATTATTCATCCATACTTACACATACATGTATGAAGAATCTTTCATTACATAGCTATTTCCTTAAACAACCATTGAATAAAATTGCTAAATACCTTTACAAAAACACATTACATTGATCAACCTTCCTTGTCCACACTCACTGACTGAATATCCTGAGTGATCCCATAACTCTCTAGGATCAGTACCTGCTGCTTGTGGCCCTAGTAATATGTTTGGCATCACCAACAATATGGCAAACACTTGTGACACATTAAGCAGGCTGCTCATATACCACCCTCCCTGCATTTTTCCCACTCTCCTTGGCCCCACATTGTGGGGATACCAATTAATAAGGTTCATCTGGGTTGTCAGGGCACAGGTGGCTAATAAGGATGCAAGGTAGCACAGGTAACATTGCCTGCAAAGCCTAAGGTTGGGACTGTTGCGTCACAAGCTGGGTGACTGGAGTTTGGGTTGAGCTGCAGAGGGTCCTAGTGGCTGGGAGCTCACTGTGATGCGGAGCTCTGGAAATCCTGTGTGGCTGCAAGCTGTGCTGAATGCTAGGAAGCACAGGTAAAAGCTGTGCTGATTGCTTAAAGCTTTTATGTAATGATAACTCCTCATTCTGCCAAGGGTCCTTGAGGGATCCTGCCTGTCTTCCGTAGTCCTGTGTGACGCTCCACTAAAGATCTTCAACAGGTTTGTGATCCAGAGCCCTTCTGTCAAATTCATGTTGGATGTTCTTCAATATGTCATACTTGTATGAGAGCCTACTAATTATATTTTTATTGAAGTTTCCACTAATTTGCCTTGCACATGCATCAGGCTTACTATTTTACAGTTTCCCAGATCTTCTCTGTGGCCCTTTAAAACAACTTCCCTGTTTTCTGTACCACAGTCCCCTCGTAGTTAGGTGTCTCTCTACACTAAATGTACACACCATAGCTAGAAGTTGCATACCACTGTTACTTCTTCATTCGTCCTCTGAAATCCTTGAGGATTCTGTGAAGTATATCTTCTTCTGTTGACACTTAGCAGCTGTTAATTTTTCCTTTTTTACATCTTTTACACACACTCTGACATGAGACAAAACGTGGCAATGTTTTCAAGCTCCAGCTAAAATTTGAATTTGAAGACTTGATTCAGTGTTGATCTTTGTTGGACTATCCTATCTGTCATCTCACTCATCCTTTATCTTTTTCTGTTGTTAACTGTTACTTGGCATTCCATTGCTTCCATGTGCTAGCTCAGAGACTATCGTTCTGAGGAAGTCTTAAACCCCCTTGTTATTTGTGGGCATGCTACATGTAACCCCTAGTGCCTGGGGTAAAGTTTGACATCTTATTGTCATAGAAAGCTTTTATATGAATTTCATGTTCTATCCAACAGTACGTGATTTCAAATTTGCAAATATTATTATAAAAGCTGCTATTCTTGACTGCTGTTGCTTAAAAAGGATGGTGAATGTCTCCTGTTTCTTGCATTATAAGTCTTGGTGTTTCTGTCCAAGGTGCATCAAGCACGTATAGAGCTTGCTTGTTGCAACAATTCTTTTTGCTACTCAAAATTAACAGGGTAAAGAGAAGATGTTCACGCTATAAATATTATTATTCAAACAATGATTTGCTGATAATACACTAGTTACCTGTAACCAAATAGTTCTGTAGAAATATTCAGAAGTACTTTTTACCAAGATCTGGTGTAAAGTGCACTGGCATCTTGAATAATTCAATGTTTTTACAGTATTTTTTGTTACGTAAATTTTTGTGCCCATATTGGTGTGTCTATAGGTTTCATAGGTTGCTATATTTCTTTTACTGATTAGGATTAAATTCCCGTTCATCATGTTTTATTTTGGGACAACTCATGGACTAGCAAGATTTCTTTCCATCTTAAGTAACAGTCTATTCCAAAATAGAGAACGCTGGATTCATGTGTATAGATCCATGTGTATGTAGACAACTGTCTGTGGACAGGCTTTACTTTCAGTCAACAGTAGACAACCATGAGAAGAGAGGAGCCAACTGCCAAACCTAAATGTAGTTTAGCCTCCTCACCCGAGAGTATTTTTTTATGGGACTGAGATTTGAACTCTTGTAGTCCTTTCACTGAACACTTCTGCCATTTTCCCCGTTTTCAGCATTAAAATAAGTTTCAGAATTAAGTCATTTTTATTTTATTGTTAGCAAAGAAATGATCCAAAAACTACAAACAGAAAATCATAATGACATCCCAGAAGAAGAGGATAGGCCACATATCACTTCATATTGTTAGTACTGGAATGAAAGCAGAAATATTAACTATTAACTAATATTAAATTAACTAAAAAAACTGGATCTTGACTTTGTAGTTAGTTATAGTAGGGCAATGGTATGAACAGAACTAATATGATTTCATCCCTTAAAAATAAGAAGAGATGCAGAAATATTCCTTAGTGTGGAAAGATAAAAAAAAAAAAAAAAGTAAGATGAATAAAATCATGTACATGTATTACCATTTCTGGCAAGCAGTTACTGGCTTTGATCAATGCTAAGAAACAAAATGAGCAGAAGCTATTACATTTTTATTCTCTGCTTTGTTAAATTGATGAAAATACTATTTAATCTACTCTACATCTGGTACAATTATATTTTTACAGAGCTCTAGGAGTGCTGTCAGGAGTTGACAGAAATATTTAGTCTTTGACAATTTAGTTCATGAATATTTTGATATCCTCTTTTCAGACAAGATTCTACAGGATTTTTTTTCATGTACTTTTTTTCCAGTTTTGACATGTTGTAGACCAAAGCCTGCACAATCAACAGGGCAGACATCTAGCTTGAAGTGTCCTTTTTGTGCCCTTCCAGAATTAAAATTGAATACATATTGAAGCACTACTGTCTTTCTTGTAGCAGAGTGCTCACCATGTAGAGTTTTCTGTTTCAGAGGAACCCATAGGCCTTAGTTGCGACTGCAATATACTAACAGGAATGAATGTCTGAGCTACCTATCTTCTTTGGGTCATTCAGGTTTACCTTTTTAGGGTATTGCAACTTAGTTTCTGTGGCAGAGGATTGCCATTCCATGATTCAGTAAAATCTCAGCTGCAGCTACAGTTGTTCATACCTCATATTTTAAATAATGGTTTGGAAATACTTCCTGTCTTCCTGTTGTTTCAGAATTAAACAAAAAGAAGAAAGGAAAATTCCCCAAACTCCCATAAGCATTTAATATCATCTTAGAGTCTAATATACTGGGTTAGTAGAAATGTTAAAGAAATGCTACCCTTGGTACTAGAATAATAGTGGAAAACAAATGAAGAATAAATGCCAATTAAAGAGCCTATAAGTCAAAAGTCTTTCCTGGGGTACATAAATGTTAGCTTACTTTTTGGGATGTCCAAATAAACTTAAGTGTCAGTATGATAGTGCAGTTGAACAGTATTTGTATCAAGTCTCTGGTGTGGAGGTTGCTAGACAATAGGCAGGTGAAAATTAAATGCACTATTTGTACTGAATAGTATTCATTGTAAGTATTGGAAGTACTGTAAATTTGCTTCAGTCCTACAATATTGAATTACAATCACTTGTTTTTAATTAATGTTCTTAGCTTAAATTCCAGTATCAGTTGTCCAAGAATGATAATTGAATTTAAATTCATATTTTGAAACTGTAATAAGTAGCATAATAAAGAGCATGGACTTATTTGAATGTGGCCAAATGTGAATTATCTTTCATATCTCTTTGCTTTGTAAGTCCCTAATCATATTCTTGTGCTTTATGTATTGTGGAACTAAAGGCATCTACACAAATGCTAAAGTAGCAGTTTTATCGAACCAATAAATAAAAATATTTGTGCTTCTCCAAAACATTGTTAGGTAGAGATACCAATATAGTTGGAATATCTGAGCACCTAAGTGACTTGAAATGACAAATGGCTGAAAGCATACAATACTCATTTCAACTAACAAAAGCTGTTTGATCAAAATTATTGCAGTTTTCCACTATAAAATAAAACTTTGAATAAATTAAAATTTCTATTTAAAGTGGATATTTTGTCTTTTGATAGAAAGTTCTGAAAAATAATGGTCAAGTTATAGGCCCATATTATGTACCATATATTAACAAACATCATTAAAAATGCAAATTCAAATATAATAAAGTCAATTTTAGAATATTTTTATGGAAAATATCAGGAAGTTGTCTTTCCTATTTTCTATATAACATGTGGATTAAGATTTTTGTTTTTAAATGATCATCTTTGTTCTCTAGTGTTTATGTGCTCATTTGAATACCTTTTAAGAGCTTTGATCTAAAGGTGTTTTAAGCAGAGAAGATTACTGATATAAGGTGCTCCTGTAACTAATTGCTTCCATTGTTAGTAAGAAAAAATACAACTGTGTTTGTTTGTTTTTTTTTAGCTTCACCTTCTCTGTCACTAGATCATGTTATGGATTTGCTTGCAGTCTGCCAATCTTAGTAGTAGAAATGCCTCCCAAAGATTATTATTTACAAATTCTGCTTCTGGATAAAATCAGTATACTGAATGCTTTTATTTTTTCCAGTGCACAACTTCTTTTTTTTTCCATACTTCAAATAATTCTCTTTTCTAAACCCTCTTGAGTATTTTCACATCCTTTTGAAGTCTGAATACTGAATCTGGTGACAGTACTTCCATATTCACACATCAAATGTGTAAACTGGATAAGCCTTATACTTGTTCCTTACTGTATTGTTTTAAAATTGTGGCAGGACTGCATTTATTTGCCAAGCAATATGAGCTGTTTTGACCAGAATGTGTCACTGAAGTCCTGATCAATTACTTATGAACACCCTCCACCCTCACCTTTTCATTACTTACCTCACATTTACATTACTTAGACCATAAATTTGACTTGTGTCTTGTTTCCAGATGGATGGCTGTAGCTATCCATATTTAAAGTAAGTTTTCTACATTGTGCTGTCCAATTAGTCTTTATCAAATATATGTGCTTATTGAATTTCCTCTGGACTTAGAAGGCAAGCTGTAAGCATACCTTACTTTTCATAATTTATCTTTAAAAATAAAATTAGTGTGCTTTCCCTAGGAGATCCTGAGGAGAAGTAGACAATAAGCATGGCCATGCTGAGTTATGTGCTTGTGATACAGTAACAGATAGAAGACCAACAGCTTTAGGAATAAGGAATTTATCTATAAAAAAAAAAATAAATACAGTAACAAATGCAAATCAGCAGCACAATTACCCAGATTATTTCAGTAGTATAGTTACCTAAGAAAAAATGACAGCAAATCCACTAATTCACTAATACTGAGCAAAAATTAATATCCAGATATGCAAAGACCTCTACAGCTATGGTTATTAGGCAGGGTGGCAGGAATCAGGGCACAGCATCTCCTTAAGAAACTCAGTCCAGCCTGCAGGATGAGGCAGTTCCAAATTTCTCAGTCAGACTGTCCTCTCTTGTTGAGTTGCAGAAGCAGTCTCTGAACTGGTTAACTACTCAGCATGTCCCACTTCTGTTCCTGTTCTCTGCTGTCTCTTTTCTTTGTGTGCATGGCATAAAGCATTGCATAGTATAAAGCAATGCTATCCCTAAAGAAGTAAAGAATGAATGTCATACATGCAGTCTGATGCAACAGCATATGAACATATATGTTCAATGAATAGTTTATGCAAAAATCTGTGTGGAAGTATAGAATATCAAGAAAAAATGATGTGCCAAGGTTCTAGGTCAGGGCCACTTTGTAAGTGGTACATGTGGCTGCAAGCTTATCAAACTGTTCTGCAGTCTACATGGTTGGTTTTTACCTGCAAAACCTAAATGGCTTAGCAACCATTTTTCCTGTGAGTTTCTCCTCCTCCATAAGTACCGCTACTACAGACAGGAGCCAGGCTCCAAACTGGCAGACTCAGGGAGGTGTGAAGGTCGGGGGAGAGTTAAATGCTCATGGCTTATTAGTTGTTCTTAGTTTCACTGAACCCTACTTTTAATAGTGTGCTTTTCAGCTCTAACTAAAGCAGTCTGGACTTTTAAAAAAAAGCCTTTTTAAAATTTATGTAATATAAACAGCTTTGCCCATTTTAAACAGCCCTCCCCAAATTTCAGGCTGTAATTCTTTTATCATAAAAACTAGTCAGATTTGCTGTACTGTCTTTTTATTTTTTAATATTTGTTACTGCTACAAGTTTAATTTTTACCAATTAGTATTTACATCAGAAGTTTACTTTTGATGAACTTGCGTTTTTTTAATACATGCTTCTTTTCTACCATAATATTTGTTGAATATAAATGTCTATGATATTCCACTTGTACTCTTAAAAAGACTCAAAATTGTCCAGTTAAACGTAATGTTTTCCTGAACTGTACATTATTAGCTTTTTCTGTTTATTTAAACCATCAATGTCAGACATTCATAGCTATTAACACTATAATATTTTGTTATATTTTCTTTTAATACTTGGTGTAAGTATATATAAATATTTCTTTTTCTGACTTATATAAGATGCCTTGGTAACTTGACTAGAAAACAGTCCACTAGTTTAGATGGCGTGCTATTATCTTGGGTATCTTTTCAGAAGTCTTTAAGGATCTGACATTCAATTGTTCTTTTCTATTCCTTATATTGTCACACTTATACTGCATGTGATTATTTTATTCTCTGATGACACGATTATCTCATTTTAGACTAAGCTTCAGCAACCATTTAACAATAGCCAATAAACCCTGATGCAAGTTACATTTAATGGAAAGAAATAAAACACGGCTCTTGGAATCTAAATTTAATTTATAAGAAACCATTTAATCTGCAAGAAATATTTACCTGGCGATGTGTTTTTACATATTGTAAATCTCATTATCTGCTTTAATGCTCAGCAGAGCTCTTGTTGTATAGTTAGTTTTGACAGACTGTTCATTCTACCTCAAAAAGAATTATTCTAGGGGAAAAATAGCATTATGTGTGGTCAACATAATTTATTTTAGTATAACCCTTATAGGTACTTTGATTTCTTTTGCTAGAAAATTCTCAACCATGTCAGAGAAGAGATGTGAAGAAAATCTATTAGGTTTAAGAGAACAGGTTTATCTTTACTGTTGCATGACTATTGTCTTACAGAAGAGCTGTGAATGTCACCTAATCTTAACAAATCACCTTGGAAGTAGTTTGACCTTAATAGTAGCAATTTTTTAAATAACATGTAGTCAAAATTCTTATATACTTGGTTTCATCTCATTATGTTTAGCTGTTGGGGCCTGAAATAATGAGATAATTAACACTGTGGATCAGTCTTCTATCTTGCACATTTGATTTGGGATATACAAGAATATTTTACTTCATTTATTTATTTTAATTAGAAATAACTTGACAGCCACTTCATTAAGAACATTCTTCAGCATTCTTTACAGCTCATTTCATATACCTATGATTTCTGTTCCTTAGAAAGTCATTTAGGCCCCAATTTAAAAATACTGATTCATCCATAAATCAGTGTGTAGCAAATGAACAAGAGAGAATGAACAGTGAAAGTGTTAATTAAGTTGTATTAAAATAACACATAGAATCTTGGTCATCCTCCATAATTTAGAAATAATAATAATAATAATAATGTAGTATGATAGCTATTCAGGCGTGTTACTTTTTAGGGGCTCTGGCATGGGAAAGCATTTCAACATATTTGTAAATTTTGCAGATTCTTACTTACCACATGACTACATATATTCTTTTGTGAGTTACTGTCTGTCAAACTGCAAGCACAAAAATATGTCAGATACTTTTAACCTTGAGTACATAATGAAATGTCTCTTTTCCAAGGAGTTATAATGACTTAATATAAATATTAGAATATTCTGATGGAAAACATGAGGCTTATCTTTTAACACCTCTGAGAACTGTCTAATACAATATTGGCTCTGCCTTAACCCTTCTTTTACAGACTTCATACTATACACCTTAGAAATAAGGAATGGGTTTGTAGTGATATTCAAACTTTCATGTGCCAAATAGAGTAAACAGTGAAACTATGTCTAATTTGAGGCATTTTTAATGTGTGGACTTTCTGAAATTCTTATATGTTTAGTACTAAGGATAGTGTAAACTTGCTTGCTGATTGAGAACCCATTGGCAGTTCACAAAATCATACATGAAGTAGTGCTAGTGGTTTTCTTTGTTTGTTTTAATTTAACATAGTATACTAAGTTAAGGTATTTAGTTGTGGGCAGTTCTGTTTGTTAGACTAATAATGTTAACAGTATATTAAACACAGTTGATCAAAACAAACTTTTATTTTAATTTTTAAATGCATTAAAATAAGCATTTTCAAACATACTGTCTCTGCAAGTATTAAATCATTGAAAATGGAATGGAATGAAATTTTCTAAGATCTGTTTTTTTTTTTTTTTTTTTTTTTGAAGAAGTTTGATTGAACAACAAAATGACCTTAATTTTGAATTGCAGCATTGTTGTATAATTTCCTTGTAACATCAGCTTCTCAGACTTCATACTATTGTTGTTAGAACTAGATATTCCAGACATATTTTTAAATGTCATTGAAATTCCATTGTTAATATATTAATTGGCAAATACTTTAAAATATTAATTATGTGGAATTGTTCAAAAAAATAATGATCAATGGCTCTTATATTGGCATTCTCTTATAGCCACACATACAGAACCACCACAAATTAAAATACTTAAAAGACTCAGTTTTGCCATTATTATTCTGTCTGCCAAATATAAAATGCAGGAGATCATGTTTGAAGAGGATTAAATAGTTTTCATAGGGCAACTAAATATAATTCAGATAATTTCTTGAAAGTGAACATTAGCCTTTAAAGGTTATTGTGAGTGGGATATTCCAGTTGAAATAGCTCTCAGAAGCGTGTACTTAACTGGCTATTCTTTGTCAAGGTGGTGCTTTCTTACTTCAAAAATTACTAGATTAATTCCATGAGGACTTTGAGAGAGGTATGAAATGAAGGAACTGATTTTGTATCTCTTCTGCTCTTGACCCATATTAAAGAATGAAATCTGAGTCATTAAGAATGTGTTAGATATGTATTTTCAAATATGCTCTCATGTCATCCTGTTCCACTGAATAGATTTTTTTTTTTACTTCTCTTACATTGTTTTGAAATGTTTTTCAGTAAAGGCGGGTATTTTGACCAAAGACGTGCTTTTATTTTTTAAGCTGCTGAAGAAAAAATTTTCAGGTGATCTTCTTAATTTAATCTTGCATTGTTTGTTCCTAACATAAATGTATATATACTTAAATATTTGTATTAAATACGCTATGCAAATAACATCAATCAAAACACTTAACTTTAAAGCTCACAGTAAAATTGCAGAGAGCAAAATTGGCTCCAAAAATGCTATTTGTATAAAAGGAATGATTAAATAATTAAAAATAATTGCAGAAAAATGAGGAGAGGTTCTACTGGGTTTAAATTCTTGAACTTTGTGTTGGGTTCTAGGGACATGCATTTATCTTCCTTGATATTTATCTAGGGACTTGCATTTATCTTCCTCAATGTTTATCTTCCTTATGACAACAGGCATAGGTAAGCAGTTTGGAAATATAAATAGCATTTCCAATCAGAAGGCGTCTATACAAGTTTTGCTTGCTCATTTAGCATGTTAAAAATCTGCTTTATTTTAACAAATAGGTTTCAGAAATATCCCATTAAGAACAGCTGTATAGGTAAGTTAAAGTAAGTTAATTTAAAATGACTAAAAATACATGCCAACAGATGACCAGAGTTTGTGTTTTTGTCAAGCGGGTTTTCCATATTTTCCTGTTTCTTCTTATGCTGCAGACCACAGAATCCTACAATGGTGTGGGTTGGTAAGGACCTTAAAGACAATCTCATTCCAGTCTCCTGCCATATACAGAGACACCTTCTACTGGACAAGGTTGCTCAAAACCCCATCCAACCTGGCCTTGAACACGTCCAGGAATGGGGCATCCACAGCTTCTCTGGGCAACCTGTTTTAGTGCCTCACCACGTTCATAGTAATGAATTTATTTTGAATATCTAATCTAAATCTACCTTTTCAAAATTTAAAGTTATACCCCTTTGTCCTATCACTGCATTCCTTGATAGAGTCCCTCTCCAGCTTTCTTGTAGGCCCCCTTCAGATGAAGTGAAAGAGGTTCTGAAATATTGTCATGACTGAGTAGAATATCTTCATTATTGAACCTAGCTAGATTTTTTTTTTTTAATATTTTAAAAGCATAAGCTGTTAAATTCTTTGGAATCCAAATTTGTTTTGTAATTAATGAGTGCAGAATTGGCAATCACTACCATGTCTAAAATTGCCTAACACTTTTGTGTTACTACAATATTTTGTGCTAAGACTGATTTATTTTGTTTTTGTTTGTTTCTTCCACTTTAGAGCATAGGGGTTATATGGAAGCCTTACTTTATATATAAAACAACATTTAACTCTCTACAATCAAAGCAGCTCAGAGCTAAGCTGAGCTAAATGGTAAAGACAGAAAGAATCCTCACTGGAATGGGCCTCAAATATGTGAAGAATACTGCTTTGGATAAGAGCAAGTTAAGAATATCTTCTCCTTAGCATGACCATATTTGTGGGTTTGTTGGGTTTCCTTTTTTTTTTTTTTTTTTTTTTTTTTTTTTTCTCCTGCTTTGAACCCTGTCTAGTTAAACAAAAGGATATCTTAAAAAGGTTGTATCAGTATACTTAATACTTAGAATGGGGAGTGCAAATGGGACCAGTGTCTCCAGGGCAGAAACATTTTGAATTCTTTGGCACAGTAGTTCTGCCTGGGGGAGGAGATGGGGTATTAAAGATGTGAAGGCAATTCTGTTGCTTAAATATAGACAACTTATGCTTCCTTATGTGCTCTAAAATAGTCATTTGCCTCTAGCTGCCTTTCACCAAAAGCTGTGGGCTTCCTTAGATAGTGCCTAACAGAGCCTTTCAGGTGCTTTGTATCACGAACCAAAGGGCACCACTAGCCCCACCTATCCCTGCCCTGGCCCCATGGAAGCCTAGGGGCCATCAGCCCCTGCCCCATTGATGGTGCAGTAGGGTTGGGCTCAGGCTTCCCCACAGGGAACCAACTGGGCCTCAGCCAGTCCCTGCCCCTGGGAGGTGCCTGGGGCTGGGGCAGCCCTGGTGCTCTGCTCCTGGTGGGGCACTGCAGCAGGCCCTGCCTGGCACACCTGGGGACACCCCACACTACTGGTACTTGGCCCAGCCATTACCTGCTACCTATATGCAGTGGCATGACAGGTTTAAGAATTCAAAAAAAAAAAAAAAAAAATCAAATAGGCAAGGCCAACTTGAAGCAATGTGATGATTTTTTGATTTTTCTTCGTTACTCAGGTTTTGAGTTTTTGACTAGTGATAGAAGTGTGGACATTCCATAAGTGCACTTTAGCTATGTTGTAATCATGTGATTTGAGTGTGCCAGGCTGTTTTCTTGGGTAGGATCTCTAAAGCAGCTTTTTGAAACAACAGCAACAACAACAAAAAACAACCAATGAAACAACAACAACAAAAAAAAAAACAGGCTACCTTTCATAATAATATAGAGTAAAATAGTTGACCTACAATTTTTGATTTTAAGTGATCACACAGTTCATGCTGTGTGACAATATTTTCATAATTTTGTCATCTGTGACTAGTGGTGTTCCCCAGGGGTCGGTGCTGGGTCCGGTCCTGTTTAACATCTTCATCAATGACCTTGATGAGGGAAGAGTGTCCGCCCTCAGCAAGTACATGGATGACACAAAGCTGGAAGGAGTGGCTGACATGCCAGAAGGCTGTGCTGCCACGCAGCGAGACCTGGACAGGCTAGGGAGATGGGTAGGAGGAAACCAACTGAGGTTTAATAAGAGCAAGTGTAGAGTCCTGCATCTGGGATTGAACAACCGCATGTATCAGTACAGGCTGGGGGATGACCTGCTGGAAAGGAGCTCTGAGGAGAAGGACTTGGGGGTCCTGGTGGACAACAGATTGACCATGAGCCAGCATGGTGGCCAAGAAGGCCAATGGGATCCTGGAGTGCATTAAAAGGAGTGTGGCCAGCAGGTCAAGGGAGGTGATCCTCCCCCTCTATTCTGCGCTGGTCAGGCCTCACCTGGAGTACCATGTGCAGTTCTGGGCCCCCTGGTACAAAAAAGACAGGGATCTCCTGGAAAGAGTCCAGCGAAGGGCCACAAAGATGATACGGGGCCTGGAGCATCTTCCTTATGAAGAAAAGCTGAGAGACCTGGGTCTGTTCAGCCTGGAGAAGACTGAGAGGGGCTCTCATCAATGTGTATAAATACTTGAAGTGTGGGAGACAGAGGTATTTGGCCAACCTCTTTTCAGTGGTTTGCAGGGACAGGACAAGGAGTAATGGCCACAAAATGGAGTACAAGTTCCGCACCAACATGCGAAAGAACTTCTTCATGGTGAGGGTGATGGAGCACTGGAACAGGCTACCTAGGGAAGTTGTCGAGTCTCCTTCTCTGGAGATACTCAAGGTCCGTCTGGAAGCCTACCTGGGCAGCCTGCTCTAAGGAACCTGCTTTGGCAGGGGGTTTGGACCCAATGATCTTTTGACGTCCCTTCCAACCCCTGCAATTCTGTGATTCTGTGATAACTGCTTTGTAAAAAGAAACTGAAGGATGTGAGTAAATTTTGTAGCAATACTTTTGTTTTCAAGATAGCAAGGACCAGAGAAAACTGCAGGGTTATGGAAGGACCTTATACACTGAGTAAACTTCCCATGCCACTTCAATGTCTTCTCAATACATGTAAGTTATAAATAATATGTGAAAAAAGCAGTTCAATATAAATGAAGAACTCTAATTTGATTGTGTTCTTTTAGGAATGCGGTCTTCTGGATATAACTTTATGGAAATTTCATCTCTGTTCAGCAGTAGTCCAGAAAATAGATTTAGACTTTTTTAGAAAGAAGTAAGGAACAAACTGGAAAACATTACTAGGTCACTGATAAACCCATGGTTCATCTGCATTCTGACTACTGTATGCAAATAGGTCACCAGCCTCATAAAAAATGAAAAAATAGAGCTAGAAATCTTTAAATAAGGAACAAGATAATCACAAAAATTGAATGGCTTCTTTAAGAGGGAATGCTGGATTTTAGCTCTACGTGATGAAGACAAAAACACTGGGTGTAGATAAGACGTATATAATCACAAATATATTTAATTATAAAATAGCTTTATAAAATACTGATTGGGCCGTATAAATCCATCTCTGCATGACTTCCATCATTACTTCTAACAGTTTCTAGGCCTCATTCACCACTGGAAGTGAATCCTTGCAGTCCTAAGTACACTGAAATGACCCAGGACAAGTTTATGCATCTCCACAAGATGCATAAACTTGTCACAGTGATAACATGACAGTAAATACCATTTATAACAGAACTGTCACATTTTTATATCTGTATATCTAGGAATCCAATATACTTCACTTTGTGAACCAAGTAATCTTAGAGTAAGTATAGAGGTAAAAACTAAACCCTAAGCAATTGCTATCAGCCTGAATAAATGCTGACAGACAATCAGTAAAGAATAAAACTCACTGAACTTCCAGAGGGGAATATTGTTCAGAAGACAGTTGTTAATCTTTGTTAATCTTTGATCTCTCAGTCCTGATTTCTCAAAGGAATCAAAAGTCTTTATCAAAATAATTGTTGGAATTAAAATTCATAACTCTTCTGGATACTAAAATCCAAAGTTTCCATGAAGATATTGTTTTTGTACCATCTTGTCATTTTCCTCATACAATCTTGAACCCATTAATCTTTGTGTTCCACGATTTATAAACTTCTCTCTTTTCCCAGAGATAACTACCTTGACATGCCTCCATCTTCTTTCTCTCTTTCATTCTCTCCCCCTCTCCCCTGTCTTTCGAACATTCATAGGTATATCACGTGTGTTTTCTTTTACAGATGATCTAAAGAATACAGCTCTCGACCTCTGCTGTTCTATGATTTGCAGTAGGCACCTAGGTTTGTAATCTGACTATTTTAGACCTGAAGAAGAGTTAGTGTTCCTGTAAGATTGATTATTCTTTTTTTTTTTCTCTCTTCAGATATACATGCTGGTTTGATATAAGGTATTATCTTTATCTAAAAGCCTTGATCTGCCTTTTTTTCTTGTCCAGACTTCCTGTAAGATAAGGTAGAAAGTAGTGTTCAGAGGCAGATTGCAAAGGCAGATATATTGGTGAAAAGACCTATTTATAAAGACCTATGGATAATGTAGAGCACTTAAAACACGTTGGTTTGGCAGTAGCAAATCTACAGACCACTTATGGCTGGTTGCATTATCAGGAAAGGTGCGTAAAGATTAAGTCACAAGTGAGAGTGGCAGGAAGATCTCCAAGAGAGATATATTCATTGTTAAAGATTACAGATTAAACATAAAATGTTTGTTATTGTAAAATAATTAATAGGGATATGACAGTTTGTTTTTTTTTTGGTATGTTCTCCTTCCTTGAAGCATTCATATATGGTTGTGAAACTTAGAAAAACTGGCAGAATCTGGGGGATTACAAGTCCTCACAGGAATATTTTTTTGCTTATGTGTTATGGGTTTGCATAATTCCAGTATTAATAAACAGGCAGCTTGCCGTTAGCATTCTCCAAAAGGCTAATTTTGTTTGCAATAGGTGCATCACTATATGTGGAATGGATTTTAAGCATTAGGCCTGATTTCACACTGGCTAAGAGATCCTACTGTCATGCTTATGACTAAGTTAGCAAAAGCTTACAGAGCTTTGATGTATTATTTAATATTACCTGTGCAGAACCTCAGCCTTGAACCTGGCTTATTCTTAAAACACATAATTCTCTCCAGCTACCGAAAGGGGTGGAGGATATTAGCTAATACTTGCTGGGTAAAAGACTTTATAAGGACAACCAACATATGCCAGCTAAATCCCATTTCTCGTTGTTATCATGTATTCAAACTGTTGTACTGGGTAATGAAAAGGTAGCTTGCCTAGCTTTGTGTAAGGTAAGCAAAACATCAAATGTTTACTACAATGTTCTTCCCGGTCTGTTATGTCTTTTCTCTCAGGTTGATTTTTTTGCCCCACTTTTACAGTAACAGGAGTGCTGGGTTATAGTATCTTTGCTAATGATCTTTTTAGTGAAAGGAAAATGAAGTTAAAGATGATGACTACTTAAGATTAGCATGTCTAAGTTAGACAGATGTATTAAATTATTTTATATAGACTCTTTTCCTATATAGTCAGCTGTAAAAGTGTCTTGCCCTATCCTATAGTAGAATCCTTCAGGAGATCAAGTTCCAGTATTTTCTTTAACTTTTTAAAGGTATTTAAACTGTACAATTACAGAAATATATACTAATGTATTTGGAGTAATTGAGATGAAGGACTTTAAGGGGCAATATTAGAATTAGAATTGTTGTCCATTCTAAGAATACACCCTTCTCACACTAAAAATTAAATCATTAGCTCCTAAGAAGCCCAAACCACCCCAAACTGCAACAAAGGCCAGGAAAAGTAGGCAAAAAGGAAGGTATGCTAACCTTAAAATTAGGTCATAAAAAAGAAAATAAAACCCCAATCTATTTTTTTTTAAACAAGTGTATATGTAAATATATATAATATATCTTAGCATGTATCTGTGGCTGTTGAGCCTTTTTTGCTGAAATAATTAGTACTATTTTAGTTGTTAGCATAGGAAATTCACAGACTTTCATTTGTAGTGTTGAATTAATATGTTCTTAGCTTGGTATGATCTCAAGAAATTTAAATGTAAAGTAGGATGCACATACTATGTGAAGGGTATAACAATGAAAGAAAATTAATTCTCATAATATCACTAGAAAAAGGCTTTGAGATGTGATAAAGGAATAAAAATTTTGTGCCTGCTTACAAAGTCATGAAAAAGATTGAATAGGTGTGATAGATTAGAGAACTCACAAGTCCTTTTCCTATTTCCAAGTAAAACAATTTCCCCTGTTGGAATTTCAGAGATGGAATTGTACTGCTTCTGTTTGCTTGGGATAGGATGAAAGAGACAGGTTTTACTTGATCACTAGCACAGCTTTGAAAACAGAAATGCTTGTGTCTGCTGTTGATTTTCATTTCATACATGAAGAAAGAGGGCATCCTAGCCAAGTAGTTATGTAAATAAATTATTCTTAATATACTGTTGTGAATACAGTTGCTAATAAAATAGCATCCACTAAATTTTACATAACATTTGGAACTAAATCCCATATTTCAGTTATGCAAAATTAATTTGAACTGTTGGATATGAATTTTGAGGCAACTGTCAGAATCATGAAAAGGAAATTGTAAAACTAAAAATAAAGTCATGGTGAAAAAGCTTCAAACTTAATTCTGCAACCCCCAAAGTATAACAATATAGGTGAGAGTACTATGGTATTATTTAGTCTTTTATTAAAAAAGAAAAAAAAAAAATCACATTTTAGAGGGTTTGGGGTATGACTAAAGTCTCTCTTGTTGTTTTTTTGTTTGTTTGTTTTTTCAGGATTATTTTAATTATTTGATCTGACTGGAAGGATAGATTGAAATTGAGCAGACTGGAAGCACAGCTACTGTGACAGCCCTGCTGAAAGACGTTTCAGATACTACTATTATCTTTTAGTAGAAGGAATTCAGCCTTGATTTAAAATTCTGCTGTCAATGTCAATTAAACTGAGACAACACTGGGATTTCATTTTACTGGAAGTCTTAAAAATCATTCCTCTTTAAACTCAAGAATTACCACTAAGGACAGCATCTGGAATAGATCAAGATTTTTTCTCTTGTTCTTAAGATTGCAGCATTATCACACACCAGTGATAGTGTGTCACAGATACTCCCTTCTTCAGGTGAAAGTAAGGATCTCTTCTCTGTTTATGGCATCCACCTACGCACAGGTAAGAGAGCAACTTTTTTTTTTTTCCCATTGTGTTTTCATAAAAAAAGAAAATCAGAGATTTCACAGGGAGGCTTATGGGAGAGGTCAACCTCCCCAAGAATCCTGACTGCTTGCACTGTTTTTTGCAGAACCACAGTGTGACAGAGGGAGGGAGGGACATAGCATCCTTGGAGCAGGTGGCTCAGAGCTGTGTCTTGTTGAGAGTTGAACACCTACAAGGATGAATAATGCACAGCTCCTTTGGGCATCTCATCCCCAAGTACAGCATGTGTGACTACACTGACAGTAAAAATCTTTTTTTTTTTTTTCCCCAAATATCTAGTCAGAATTTTTCCGTGTTCTAACTTGTGGCTATTGCCTCTTGTCTTATCATTGTACACCTCTGAGAAGAGTCTGCCTCTGCTTTTTCTGCATTCTTTAATCAGTTAACTACAAAGAACAATATGGTTTCTCCTTTGCTTGCTCTTCTCCCAGCTGAGCAGAAAGTTCCCTCAGCTACTCCTTGTGCATCCTGTGCTCCAGTTCCCAGGCATCCTGATAGACTTCCACTGGACCTGCTGCAGTGTGGCAATACCTTTCTTATACTGGGGAATCCTGGACTGTACGCAGCACTCCAGATGCAGTCTTGCAAGTGTTAGAAGTGAAAGATTGCCTCCCTTACGGTGCTGGCTACATCCTTGCTAATGTAGCTGAGGATATTGCTGACTTTCTTTGCTTCAAGGGCAGATTTCTGGCCCCTGTTCAACTTTTTGTCCACTAGGACCTTCAGAATCCCTTTCATCAGAGTACACAGCCAGTACTGGTGCTTGCTGTTATTCCATCCTGGATGGAAGGCCCAGAGCTTCTTGTAGTTCCTGTCAGCCCATTTCTCCAGCCTGCCCAGGTCTCTCTGAATAGCAGCCCTGTCCTCCAGCATATTGATTGCTACCCACGGTTTGCTGCTATCTGAAGATCTGCTGAAAGTGCACTCTACCACATAGTTCAGTAATGAAGATAGTAGACAGCATCAGTCCCAATATTGATCCCTGAGAGACCAGCCCTGATGACTTCAGCTTGGAGTTTGGCTTCCCTTACTCCATACCTACACATGCCGGCAACATCCTTGTATTCCTCCCAAGTAGCCCATCCCTCTTTTGACCTCTAGCATACCTCTCTTGAATTTGAGCTCAGTCCTCCTGCCTCTGCAGATTTCTGACGAAGAGCCTGGAATCTCTTCTTTGACCTCCCCTGATGCTGTGATCACTTCTCCCTGCAGCTCCTTTACCTGGCAGCTCAGTGCCTTGGCCAGAGCACACCCCTCAGACAGAGGCCCCAGAGCCTCTCTGCAGCAGTGGCCAAAGGCCACAGCCATTAGCATCAGCCAGCACTCGAGCAAGTGCCTTGCAGGGTGGTGACACCATCACTGCACCATCTCCACCCTCAGGATGAGCAGCGGTGGTGGACCTTGTGCCTCCCTGTACCAAGCGCTGTGACAGCAGTGACTGTGTCTGTCGGCTCTCCCTGAGCTTAAGCCTCCCAGTCTGGCAGCCAGGAGTCAGTGTGTCCCAGCAGCAGCCGGCACATTGGGCAAATCCCCAGCAGAACTGGCAGCAGAGTCTGCAGCTGCTATGCAAACTGAGAGCAGCAACCACAAACAGCAGCTGCAGGAGTCTCCCCAGGCACCCTGTCTGGTCTCACCAGCTGACCCACACCTGCTTACCATGATCCCCAAATCACATCCACCACAAACAGTATCTCCTGTGCTGGCCCATCTTGCTTCTTGCAAGATTGCAGACATGTCAGAGCCTGCTGTTGCTGTTGGCACAACTCTTGAAGCAGGTGCCTCCAGTGAGGCTGACCTGATCATTGCAGCCTGAAAGGCTTCTTACACACAGGGCTTAGTCTGAGACACACAGCTCTGATGTGACAAGTGGTAAAACAATGTCTGATGCTCATTGAGTGTTCTGATCAGGCAGTGACACTGAGAGGTGGCAGGATGACGGGGCGTGCAAGGTAGTAGGTAGGTTTTACAAGCTTACTGAATACTAAATTTTGCCTCAGTGTTTAAATAGCCATGAAAGTAGTTTATTGGCTTATTCTTTCCCAAGATGTATTTTCCTTCTATATCTTAGATGATAATAAAAGCTATAACGTTTTGCCTACAACAGGTTTTAAACTTTAAAATGTTGTTTAGCAATGACTCCATCCAAATATTACTACAAGCATAAATTTTAAGCACTGTGTGAGTTTGAAGGTGATTTCTCATTCTCTGTGTGTGTATGTGTTTCTCTAAATACAAGGACAACATGATCACTATCTGTATATTTTTCAGCATGGGATACTTTTCCTTCCCCACCCCTCTGTTTTTTGCTCTACCTTTTGAACTCACTGGAGAAATTCAACATTTTTTCAGGAGTGCCAAGATCTTGGAAATAACTCTTTTTGTTATTTTGTTAAATTGGACAGCTGAGAAAAGGAAAGGTTGCAACTTGCGTACATGGTATTAACAGAAGAGAGAATCCATAACAATGAATGGCATGCCCTTCTATAAAGATGTAACCTGGGGAAAAGCATCACTCATAGCTGAGGCCTATCTCAGACTGTCACAGTAGCCATGTGACACAAATCTATAGGAAATTAGAGATCAATAGAACCAGTACTGCAACTAGTCTGTCCCCTGGGACTGACTGTCCCTGAACGTCCCATGTTTTATTCAGTGTATATATCCTTGCCTAGGTGAAAAGAGTTATAGCTTTGTGCACCACCATTTAGAACAGTGAGCAGTGAAGTCATCTGCAGTACCTGCTAATAGATAGGCTACTTAAACATGTAGTGCTTTAAATAAATACAGCTTGTCAGTATTTATCAAAGGAAGCAGAAATAATGCAGATGGTATTTTACTGGCACCATTGACCCAGCACTTACTGACACATTTATTGGAAAAGACTGTATAACTGGAGCAGAGGGATTTTGTCATTAAGTATGCTGTTGCTTACTGCATAAAATTTGTTATATTTTCTGGAGTGAGGTCCTGTGCCATCCATATCTAATTTTTTAGTTAGGAACAAACAAACAAGAACAGACCAAAATTAAACATGAAAGGAGGAGTTTTACTAGAAGAGAGTCAACCTGACTATGATTTAAAAAAATAAAGCTCATTTGCAGACACTTTAGTTTGAGTCAAAAATGTATCATATTGGAAATAATGTGGAGGACCCTAGGGCTTTTTTTTTTTTCATCTTTTTTTTTTCTTGCACTGTAATATGTTCTGATTCTAGAAGCATCTTCCTCTAATTCCCCTATTCCCCTCCATCTTCTAGTGCCTCTAGTCAACAAACCAGTGCTCTCACAGATGGCTTTTTGCTTAATTTCTCCCTTACCAAGGCTGTTCAGCTAAACTCTAGAATAAATGTTAGCTGGTTAGCCAGATTGCATCCTGCTGGCAGGTTGCTGCTGTTGCTCCCCTGAAGCTCAGCCTCTGACTCAGCTCAGTTTTCAGACTCTGCCTCCCAGTGCTTTTGCAACTTTTAACCCAAGCCTTCAGCAGTTCCCCTGACAAATGAATGTGCTGTTTTTTTGTGTGTGTGCTGCTTTTACTTCTGTTTCCTTTGCCATTGTTACCACCAAACAGCTTGTTACTTTCCTGCTGTCTGAATTTAGCTTTTCCACAGCCTCATAGGTGAAATCAGGGCTTATGTGCTGTCTTAACAGCTAAAAAGTAAATAAATTAAATTTAAAAGTGTCAATCTACTTCAAGCAGTCAAGAAATTTACCTTGAGGTAATGTCTGGTGCTGCCTGGAACAGTGTGAAGAGGTAGAAATTGAGCAGCTGTAAAGCTGCTCTTTGGGCTGGGAACAGGTAATAAGGGTCAGGGCCTATGATGTTACCAGTGGGTACAGGTACACTGGAAAGAGCACGATGAACTGTGTGCGACTTACAGCACCCAACAAGCTATTATATAGTTATAACTGCTTAGCCAGTCTTTTCCTATTTATGATTTTAAAATAAAATTTCAAATAAACTTCCCAAATTGTTTCACTCTAAGGGTGTCTGATGTGATATAAACCTGATAAACATTTGTTTAAAATAAAATAAAATAAAATAAAAAAGCCAATGAGCATTTTAGACTCAGTTTAAAGTACCATAAGAACATAAAAAGTCTGCTACTATCATTGGGGTTTTGTTGTGAGACTACGTAAAGTGCTGTGGAAGTTCTGTTGTCATTTGTTTTTACCCAAATCTTAATTGCATATTTGGAGGTTATGCAAGTGTTTGATCATGAAAATTCAGGATTTAAACATAATGAGTATATCAATTTTTTTGTTTAAACAGTAATGATAAGTATTTTAAGCTACTATTAATTTTTTATTTTCTAACTGTAATTGCTCTATCTATACCAACATTTTTTTTTGCTTGTGTTGTCAAAGCCTTAACAGAAATCGCATAAAAAAAAAAATAAAATATACCTTACTGTTATTTATCATATGCAAATTTGGGAACCTTGAAAAGTAAATCTTTATACTTCAAAACAGAAATAAGTAGTGGTGGTAAAAAGAAGTATCTAATATAATTGCACATCAGGGAGACTACTGCATTGTACAGGGATACAATCACAGTATTTTCTGGGAAAAAAATAAAAATCAAGATCTGTAAATATGACAAGACTGTGATTTAAAACTATTTTAGTATATATATTTTTTACTTTCTTTCAATAATTTGCATTATAAAAGTACTCTGCAATTCAAAACACTTATTTTGTTTGCCAGGAACGGGAATCTTCCACATGAAAAAGCAAAGCTGCAATCTTCCAATTTAATAATCATAAAGTCTTGATAATCACAGAGATGTTAGAATTTTATTGATGATGCATATGGCTCAATATGTGCTATTGCTTTCTGTGCCTAAACCTGGATATTTGTTATAATGTTATTTATAGTTTAGCATAGGCTAATTATTTTAAAACATTTTTGTTAATCTTAGAGCTCTTTTCAATGAAGACTTTCAATGCTTACTCAACATCTAGCTAAGCTATCTAAAGAAAATACATCAGACTGATATTTTTTTTTTTTCTGATATAGTTTGTGTAGGTGTATTAGAAACTAATGCAAGGAAACAAAAGTAGAGCTACTGATGAATAATTAAAATATTGTATTTCACAATTAAATCATGTTATAGAACATACTAGTAGAGGAATATATATTTTCGCATTCAATTTGTAATATTTAAAGGATCAAAGGGTATCAAACTTGGATCTGAAATCTTGTGAAAGGACTTTAAAAAATCCAGAAGCTTGTTAGGGAAAATGGATATGTGAGTGCAGTGAATCTCCACAATTACATTTACATTCTATATAATTACAAGAAAAATAAAAGTTACAAAATTGTTCCTAAAAAGTACAAATAAATGAAGCAAAGATCTCTGGCCAACGAAAAAATATGTAGATTTTTAAGTATTGAAGATGATGAAAAAAGACATTCTTGTGCTTCTTGCATCTTAGCTGAATGCAGATATTTGGTAGGAGTATTTTTAGTAACCCTGACCATTTTGTTGAATAAAATAAGTAAACAAATACATAAATCATATTCTCCAAATACTATACCCATGAAAGCACAGACTAATTTATTATTAAAATCCAATATAAAATTACCTTACTTTGTAATTTATCACATAGTTAAAACTAAAAACTAAAAATCAGTGATACTGTTGTATGTTGTGCTTGGATTCTACAAACAGTAGTGCACAAATAAACCATTGAGGAAGGCATAATTCTAATGCATATGGACTTTCGTATCATATGTTCATAGTGAGATTTTCAGGTACCTGTATCACAAGATGCACCTATTTTCATCAAGGATTTACTTATTTTATTTATTTATTTATTTTCTGAGAACAAAATAAAACACACAGACTAGGCAATTTTGTGATTTCTGGCTTATATACTAACATTCAGTATGATAATTTTAATGCAGGTTTTCTTAGTTGCCACAGTGACCTTAAATGTAATACTTTCCTTGTCCATACAAATATACGTGCTGTACAGGGATATACTCAAACATAACATGCACATTCCAATTATACAGGAATATGTAGGTATGCATATGTATGCCCTCTATTGGAATGCACATCTTAAATGTGGTAATTGCTGCGTCTGGAGTAGTACAGACAAAAGAATTGTTTTATGCAGAATAGATGTCACTTAGGCTGGCCATGCAGATTGCCTACCTAAAGTTATCTTAGCTTGGCAGCGGGGCTCCAGTGACACTGGCACACTGGGTTGCAATAAAGCTTTCTGCCTGCTTAGCAGATGGCTTTGAATGCAAGCAGCCAAGATACATAGAGCTCTGTGTATTTGTGCAAGCCAAAATTCCCGCATGGTGTATTTGGAGTTGCTCTTTAGCCAGCTTGGATTTAGGTCTGTTTTGTGTTATCAAACCCATAGTGTCTGAAGCAGTCTGTAGCAGGGCTGGGGGTTTCACTATGCTATTATGATCCTATACAGCCTCAATGGAACTTGTGTTGTTTTCCTTTCTGTGTAAAGAATTTTTAAAAATATAGGCCAGTTGCCTTGCATCAGTGAAGTGCCTCTTGCAATAAACCAGTCTTCTTCCTTTTCTACACCCAGCTGTTTTGTTATGGGGCTCTTGTGGAATGGTAATGTCTCCTGATGAATTTATTGACCATTGTAAATTCCTTACTCAGATTTATCAGTTTAATTCTCCAGACATTTATAACGGGTAAGAGGAGTGGATCAAGCTGTATTATCAAGCTTCCATCCACATTTTCTGGTATTCATACTAAATGTTGGAAAGTGAACTTTCATAAATAACCTGAAAAAATATTTAACTTGGGTGATCTCATACTGTCTCCAGTTCTTTGTGGGTTATGGCTAACCAATGTCAAATACTGTCAAATACATTGTCAAATAAAATAATAAAAAAAAAATCACTGTACCTTTTTGTTGTTGTCTGTCATGTTTCTCATTTCATTCAGGAATAAAAGTACCCCAGAATGGAAAAATATATATATATTTTCACAGAGTACCTTTTGGAGCATGAAATTCCTATCATGTTTTGAAGAGAAAGTTGGTTCAGTTAAAGAGAATGGCCCTGAACCCTGTGTAATAGGTCAAGCATGTAGTTCATGTACTGAATATGAATAATTTAAGTTATTTAAGTTTAGCAAGATCTTGAAAGATCTGTCTTTTACACAGAAGAAGGCATTTAGTTTCTGATAATTGACTGAAAGCAAGGAATTCCATGACAATTTGCTAGCTATGGTAGAAGGGTGACTAGAGCTGATGAAACATTTTTTTATGGGCTACTTTAATTAAAATGAATTTTCAACATCTTTTTCAGGTCAGTCATTTTCACCTTAATACTTTATATGTGTAACTGACAGACATTTTGGCAGACTAAAGTACTTCAAATGGGATATGTGTACATAATTATGTAAGCATGATGATTTGTTTTAGAAGGGCTTCTCAAAGATCACAGAATCACAGAATTTTCTAGGTTGGAAGAGACCTCAAGGTCATCGAGTCCAACCTCTGACCTAACGCTAACAGTCCCCACTAAACCATATCCCTAAGCTCTACATCTAAACGTCTTTTGAAGACTTCCAGGGATGGTGACTCCACCACTTCCCTGGGCAGCCTGTTCCAATGCCTCACAACCCTTTCCATAAAGAAGTTCTTCCTAACATCCAGCCTAAAACTCCCCTGGCTCAACTTAAGCCCATTCCCCCTCGTCCTGTCACCAGGCACGTGGGAGAACAGGCCAACCCCCACCTCACTACAGCCTCCCTTGAGGTACCTATAGAGAGCGATAAGGTCGCCCCTGAGCCTCCTCTTCTCCAGGCTGAACAAGCCCAGCTCCCTCAGCCGCTCCTCGTAGGACTTGTTCTCCAGGCCCCTCACCAGCTTCGTCGCCCTTCTCTGCACCCGCTCGAGCACCTCCATGTCCTTCTTGTAGCGAGGGGCCCAAAACTGAACACAGTACTCGAGGTGCAGCCTCACCAGAGCTGAGTACAGGGGGACGATCACTTCCCTAGCCCTGCTGGTCACACTGTTCCTGATACAAGCCAGGATGCCATTGGCCTTCTTGGCCACCTGAGCACACTGCTGGCTCATATTCAGCCGACTATCCACCATCACTCCCAGGTGCTTCTCTGCCTGGCAGCTCTCCAACCATTCCTCTCCTCCTCTCCCAGCCTGTAGCTCTGCTTGGGGTTATTGCGCGGCAGGTGGAGGACCCGGCACTTGGCCTTGTTGAACTTCATGCAGTTGACCTCAGCCCATCGGTGCAGCCTATCCAGATCCTCCTGCAGAGCTTTCCTACCCTCAAGCAGATCGACACACGCACCTAACTTGGTGTCATCTGCGAACTTACTGAGGGTGCACTCAATGCCCTCGTCCAGATCATCCAGATGACTTCATTGTTGAGCCCCTTTGCCAGATCATTTCTCTGCCAGCCTTGGTTTTAGGAAGGTTTACCCTTGTAACTGCTTCCTTACTTACAGAAATAAAAAATGTTAATCTGTCATTTGATTTGTCCTGAAATAGATGATATTCTACTTATCATTTTGGCATGACTGATTTGAACTAATTCTAGAGAAAGAGAGAAAGAAAAGTATTATTGATCCATGTTAATCTCAGTGGGGCCTGATAACCAACACAAAACTAAACATTCTTGTGGGGATTCCTACTTGTGTCAAAGCTCAGAAAGAAATAATGTCACTTTCTGCTATTGTCATTGCAATATTTCAGTAGAAACTGCGCAAGGAGCTTGAGGCATAATAGTATTTTTACTAAACTCAGCTAATAAAACCTCAGGAACCTGAGAAATCTCAGTTCATCAGTTTGATTTATTCTCTGTGGACATATAGTCCATGGGACCAAAGGCTTTTCCTAGTTAGCATCTCCTCTGTTCTCTATCTCTCTGACTTTAGTCACATATTGGTTTATGTTTCTGAACCAAATATAAAATTAAAGGTACGATAAGCAGTTAGAGAGGAAGGGGGTGGAGTGGACTGCAAATTTTGAGGGAAGGAGGTGACAGGAGGATGAAGGGAGACAGAGAAAATATAAAAGCTCTCTTTCTCCCAGCATGACTGAAGTATGAATGTATGTGTAGAGTTACAGCATCAAAAAAACACCTATATGTATGAGCAGACACATTATGCTGTGTCTTCCCCACTAAACAAACAGCTCCAAAGAACTTGCATCTGTGATATATCACAAGACAAGATATGTTTGGATGAGAGAGGTTAAAGAACATCTCTGATAATATTAGTTATCATCAAAGACATCAGGCTCAACATTTCAGCAGCCTAATTGTTGCCAACATTTCTACTGCCATCAGAGAAAAGATGACAAAGTGTATAATGGGTTTGTTGTGTCAATGTATAAGAAAGAAATCCTCCAAAATGAGAGGGCACCTGTCGTGGTTCCGCTCGAGTAGGCAGCCGAGCTCCACCACAGCCGCTCTCTCACTCCCCCTCCTCAAAGAGGAATGGGGAGAAAATATGTGAAAAGGGCTCAAGGGTTGAGATAAGGACGAGAAGCTCATGCAATAATTATTGTAACGGGCAAAACAGACTCAGCATAGGGAGATAGTAAGATTTATTGCTCATTACTAATAAGCTAGAGAAGTGAGAAACAAAGGAAAGAAACCAAAAGCACCTTCCCCCCCCATCCACCCTCTTCCACCTCCTCCCCCCGAGCGGTGCAGGGGAACGGGGGAATGGGGGTTATGGTCAGTCTACAGCACTTCTTCTCTGCCGCTCCTTCTCGGTCACTCTCGTCCCCTGTGCTGTGGGGTCCCACCCACGGGATGCAGTCCTTGATAAACTGATCCAGCGTGGGCTTCCCACAGGCAGCAGCTCTTCCAGAACTGCTCCAGATATGGGTCCATACCACGGGGTCCATCCCTCAGGAGCAAAATGCTCCAACCTGGCTCCCCCACGGGCAGCAGCTCCTGCCAGGTCACCTGCTCCTGCGTGGGCTCCTCTCCACGGGCTACAGGTCCGGCCTGGGATCTGCTCGGGCAGGGGTCTTCCACAGGCAGCAGCCTCCGTCGGTGCAGGTCCACCTGCTCCACCGTGGTGTCCTCCAAAGGCTGCAGCGTGGAACCCTGCTCCACCGTGGTACTCCATGGGCTGCAGGGGGACATCCTGCTTCACCATGGTCCTCACCACAGGCCACAGGGGACTTCTGCTCCAGCGCCTGGAGCACCTCTCCCCCTCCTTCTACACTGACCTTGGCGCCTGCAAGGCCGTTCCTCACTCCTTTCACTCTCCCAGCTGCTGTGTGGCGCAGCATTTTTTTCCCTGTCTTAAATATGCTCTCACAGAGGCGCAAAACAACATCGCTTATTGGCTCAGCTCTGGAAAACAATGGGGCCCTTCCCAAACATGGGGCAGCTTCTAGATCTTTCTCACAGAAACCACCCCTATGGCCCCCTGCTACCAAAACCTTGCCACGTAAACCCACTACAGCACCACAGGAGAAATCATGAAAGTGCGGTGTTGAAATTATGGCATGTATACAATGTGAGCTGATATAACAGGGCAGCTGAAGTTAGAGTTGATATTTGCTTGGCAGATAAGAGATGTTTTGAAAGGATGAATAGGTGATGGAAAAGTGAATGGTGTTCTGATTTGAAGAAAGGAATAAAAGTGCCTGCTTCTGTTTTAGCTCTTTGCTAAAAATCTCCTTAGTTCTTTCCTGCATTACAAGCACCCTTTTGTGGTTTAAATAATTCTCTGAGATCACTTTAGCTATGAATAACAAGCTCCTTGAGTATAACTTTTTTGAAAGTCCTCAATATAACATAATTACTGTTTATAAAATTGCTACTCTGCTGTTATAGCTAACAACTAATGAAAGGTTTAAAAAGGATAATTTTTGAGTAATAGGAGAACACAAAGCAGGGGAACATATTGAAATGTAATAATCACAAAAGCATAACCATTGCTATTAATCTCCAGGAGACGTAACTCTTGAGGTGTACATTACTGGAATTAGTAGTTTTGTCCAAAAAGCAGTACCGTATGAGCAATAGACCTTTCAAATTTGGAAATAGCCCCCTTACCCCAAATGATTGAGCCATGCTATATATGTAAACTATACATTTTTTAAATGGATGTCTTGTAGCCTCTTATATTTAAAAGGGGCTGCATATCTGCTTGCTTCTTCATCCTAGTCTCTTAATGACATGTATGTAAATATATATTATGAAAAAAACCATGCATGTACATAGAATGTCAAATCGTAGTCGATTCTGGGTATCTCTTTCCCTGCATGTAACAATAGCTAAGCAATCCTATTGAACCCATTCAAAATATGGCTAAAAAAAATGTGTCAGTCTTCATTTTTAATTGCTTTCCTTTGCGTTCTGTTCTTGTCCCATCTTCCTTGAGCAATTGCAGAGAACAGCCATCATTGCAGAGGCAGTAATAAATCTTTCTTGATCAGCTATTCAAGCCAACATATTATGCTTGTTTCTGCTTTTCTTAAAAACAAAAGCCTACAATGGCACATTAACTTGTTTAATTCAGCAAGGGATGACACAACATATAACTTTTGTTGCAAAATTTAATCTGTTTTGTCTTAACAAAGCTTTCTGTTACAGGGAATTTTAATCATTAGTTCTTTCCAAGCTTAAAATTCATTTGAGAACTGAAATATTTGCAATAATTTTTGTGTTGCCTTGGTATTTTACAAGATGAAATCCATGAATGCTCAGTAGAAGATGCCTTTTTCCTCCCCTGAAGGAGAATGTTTTTTTTTTAACTTTTACTTTTAGGCTTGACTATATTAGATGAACTTTATCTTCTGCTGAACTGTAATGCTTCTTGCAATAAATCACAAGGAGATCAATTCAGAAAAGCCTTAACAGTGCGTATGCACCATACAAATAATCCGCTTAATTCATTAAGTCAGTATATAATAATCCTGATAACCAAAGAGTTTATAAAAATAATCTAGTAGCTCATCTTTCCTTTTTCTAAAATATATTTGCTATCCATATGTGAATGATATTGTAAACTGTATTTTGATCAAGTCACTATCCAAAAGGAATCCTTAACGTTCTTTCAAAATTATGTTTATTTCTGTATTCATAATAGATCCACAACAGCTGTTTGGACTTCACATACCCAAGTCAAACAATTATGAATTTGTGCAGTATGGACTGCATCATATATTCATGTAATAAACTGAGGAATGACCAGACATTGAAACCATATGCTACCACATGGCGGATGGAGAAGGACCTAATATTTGGCATTAGGATAGTACAAACAGTTATAATGTTTTCTTAATTTATAATTCAATGACATTTAGTCCATTTGCACCCATTTTGAATTTCCACAAATCCATTCTGTTCAGTTTCCTTCCTGACTGTCCACCGTTTTAAAATTAAGCAAAGGAAATTTCTCTTTTTTCTCTTCCTCTTTCTTTTTTCATTTTTCCTTTTCTTTTTCTTTCACCACATCATAAGAAAGGTTTTTCTTGTGCTTCTATCTTCATTCTTTCAAAGTGTACAAATTCTCTCTGTATTTTTTTTTCCCTGTCACACACAGAATCTGATAAAGGCCCCAGAACAGAGAACACGTATGTTTTAAAGCAATCAGAGACCTCTAAAAATGACCTTGCTAGTCACTTCTCTGGAAAGGAAACCTTACAAATACATAATTTCCCTACAGTTACAAGAAGCACTCTTTAAAACATAAAATTGCCCAGATTCTAATCTAATTTTTGCTTGTCTAATAAAGAGCTTTATTATATTTGGCAATTGCAAACAGCTAGATGAGGCAGCTGGTGCATAATGGTATACATGCCCTTTTTGTATTGAATTGGCACTGTGCATTGGAATACAAATGTCTTGGCATTACAGAAATAGCTTTTTATATAGGACCAGTTATATTTTAAAGTTACAAGATGTAAAGACCAAGTGCCATATAAGGCAGTTGGTGTGTAATGGCATCCTGTGCAGGACATGAACACTCCATGGCTCCCAAGAGGCAGCTGGTTTATAATGCACAGCTTTAAATGTATTTGGCAATGGTTGCTTCAAGAGGTACTATAAGAATATTAAGCTCAAAGATATTTTATTCATCGTTTCTTTAACCTTCATTGGATACAGAGTCGGATAGATATTGTTAGGTCTGACTTGCTATCTCATTAGTATTTTACAAGTTTGAGTGCACTGAAAAGGAATGGGTGACATTTGCCATGTCTGCACATAATTCACATAAATTCAAGGTCTCTTCTCACTTATTAGACGGCAGCCTCTAAGAATCAAAGCAAAATTACAAGAATAAAACAAAAAAATTCCCCCAAGAAAAACACACACGCACACACACGCAAACAAGACAGGTAAGTTTTCTTTATACAACAGATTATCTATCCTGATTGTATAGCAAATTTAATTTGCTTTATCACAGAATCACAGAATCACAGAATTTCTAGGTTGGAAGACACCTCAAGATCATCGAATCCAACCTCTGACCTAACGCTAACAGTCCCCACTAAACCATATCCCTAAGCTCTACATCTAAACGTCTTTTGAAGACTTCCAGGGATGGTGACTCCACCACTTCCCTGGGCAGCCTGTTCCAATGCCTCACAACCCTTTCCATAAAGAAGTTCTTCCTAACATCCAGCCTAAAACTCCCCTGGCTCAACTTTAGCCCATTCCCCCTCGTCCTGTCACCAGGCACGTGGGAGAAAAAACCAACCCCCACCTCACTACAGCCTCCCTTGAGGTACCTATAGAGAGCGATAAGGTCGCCCCTGAGCCTCCTCTTCTCCAGGCTGAACAAGCCCAGCTCCCTCAGCCGCTCCTCGTAGGACTTGTTCTCCAGGCCCCTCACCAGCTTCGTCGCCCTTCTCTGCACCCGCTCAAGCACCTCCATGTCCTCCTTGTAGTGAGGGGCCCAAAACTGAACACAGTACTCGAGGTGCGGCCTCACCAGAGCTGAGTACAGGGGGACGATCACTTCCCTAGCCCTGCTGGTCACACTGTTCCTGATACAAGCCAGGATGCCATTGGCCTTCTTGGCCACCTGAGCACACTGCTGGCTCATATTCAGCCGACTATCCACCATCACTCCCAGGTCCTTCTCTGCCTGGCAGCTCTCCAACCATTCCTCTCCCAGCCTGTAGCTCTGCTTGGGGTTATTGCGCGGCAGGTGGAGGACCCGGCACTTGGCCTTGTTGAACTTCATGCAGTTGACCTCAGCCCATCGGTGCAGCCTATCCAGATCGTCCTCCAGAGCTTTCCTACCCTCAAGCAGATCGACACACGCACCTAACTTGGTGTCATCTGCGAACTTACTGAGGGTGCACTCAATGCCCTCGTCCAGATCATCGATGAAGATATTAAAGAGGACCGGCCCCAGCACCGAGCCCTGGGGGACACCAGTAGTGACTGGCCTCCAACTGGACTTGGCTCCATTCACCACAACTCTTTGGGCCCGGCTATCCAGCCAGTTTCTAACCCAACGAAGCGTGCGCCAGTCCAAGCCAAGAACAGCCAGTTTCTTGAGGAGAATGCTGTGGGAGACGGTGTCAAAAGCCTTGCTGAAGTCAAGGTAGACCACATCCACAGCCTTTCCCTCATCCACCCAGCGCGTCACTTTGTCATAGAAGGAGATCAGGTTCATCAAGCAGGACCTGCCTTTCATAAAGCCATGCTGACTGGGCCTGATCGCCTGCTTGCCCTGCAAGTGCTGCGTGATGACTCTCAGGAGGATCTGCTCCATGAGCTTCCCTGGCACTGAGGTCAAACTGACAGGCCTGTAGTTTCCCGGGTCTGCCCTCCGTCCCTTCTTGTAGATGGGCGTCACATTTGCTAGCCGCCACTCAACTGGGACCTCCCCCGATCGCCAGGACTGCTGATAAATGATGGATAGTGGCTTGGCCAGCTCCTCTGCCAGTTCTCTCAGTACCCTTGGGTGGATCCCATCCGGCCCCATCGACTTGTGCACATCTAAGTGCCGTAGCAGGTCACCAACCAGTTCTTCATGGATAGTGAGGGCCACATCCTGCTCCCCATCCCCTTCCACCAGCTCAGGGTACTGAGTATCCAGAGAACAACCGGTATTGCCGCTAAAGACTGAGGCAAAGAAGGCATTGAGCACCTCCGCCTTTTCCTCATCTCTTGGAACTAAGTTTCCCCCCGCATCCAGTAAAGGATGGAGATTCTTCTTAGTCCTCCTTTTTGTGTTGATGTATTTATAGAAACGTTTTTTGTTCTCTTTAATGGCAGTAGCCAGATTGAGCTCCAGATGAGCTTTGGCCTTTCTAATTTTGTCCCTGCACAGCCTCGCAACATCCTTATAGTCCTCCCTAGTGGCCTGCCCACTTTTCCAAAGATTATAAACCCTCTTTTTTCTCCTAAGATCAAGCCACAATTCTCTGTTGAGCCAGGCTGGTCTTCTTCCCCGCCAGCTCGTCTTTGGGCACGTGGGGACAGACCGTTCCTGTGCCATTAAGATTTCCCTCTTGAAGAGCGCCCAGCCTTCCTGGACCCCTCTGTCCTTCAGAACCGCCTCCCAAGGGACTCCACCAACTAGTGTCCTGAGCAGCTCAAAGTCAGCCCTCCGAAAGTCCAATACAGCGGTTTTACTGGTCCCCTTCCTGGCCTCGCCAAGAATAGTGAACTCCACCATTTCGTGGTCACTCTGCCCAAGACAGCTCCCGACAATCACATCCTCCACCAGTCCTTCTCTGTTTGTGAAGAGAAGGTCTAGCGGGGCACCACCCCTGGTAGGTTCACTAACCAGCTGCATCAGGAAGCTATCTTCCACGCTCTCCAGAAACCTCCTAGACTGCTTTCTCAGGGCTGTGTTGTGCTTCCAGGATATGTCAGGGATATATCACAGGAATAAGTTGTCATTTTCCCCCTGTTCGACTTAGAAATTAGGTAACACCTAACTTCAAATACAATAAAGTGCAGTGTCTATCATCTCTAAAGGGAGCTTCAAAATTGCCAATTCCAGAAAATGCTTTATTTCCAAAAAAGACAGTGACTGGGAGAAAGAAATTTTGTTTCATGGCAATTACATTTTTGGCAGTGAGCATGAGTTATTCAGGTTTAGTGAATTGAAATTATCAAAGATTGGACAGAGACTGGTATAGAGTCATATATGCCTTAGAGGGGGTGTCTTTTGAATGGTGACATCTGAATACAAGTATTGTAGAGACACTTATTGGGTAATACAGTTTAGTGCTTGTCTGAGTTTGATTTGTTTTTAATTATTCTCTTTTCCAATAACATGTGAACAAGTGTCATGGTTACCTGAAAGTACCAGTCAGGTAAGCAAAGGCCTAGGTATATCTGCCCAGCTTAATAGATGACTTAATAGATGACTCTGGTATATGCTATGAAAACAAACGAAGTGTAGATAATTCACCCTCAGTAAGTCTGCAGACAACACCAAGTTGGGCAGGATTGTTGATCTGCCTGAGGGTAGGAAGGCCCTGCTTTATTGACCTAGGTATACATGGAAAATTAACAAAAAGGGAAAGATAAACTTTTAGATTTACATTGTAAATTCCATTTGGAGTAAGAAGCCTTAAGGTGATAGTAGGCTAAGTAACAAATTACTTGGAAAAAGAGATGGACTTGTAGTGACAGGACCAATGAGGCCATTGGTGGCTTATGCTGACCAGCTGAGTTAGAAAGTGAAAGTACTGAAAACAATAGCTGTGTGAGGGGGAAACATATCCACATATCCAACGTTGTGCAGAAGGCTGAGCCAAAAGCCTATTAAACATAAATGCCAGGTCACCAACCAAGATGTGGACACCTTGACCAGCTGGACTGACTCTCCTTTTTCCCTGAGTCCATCATTCCAATCTCAAATACACAGGAGGTCTTGGTTTTGCTGATTGTGCTCTGTACAGAGAGTGGATGTTAATGTCATAGTGGGTGTTAATGTCATAGAACAGAAGTCACTATCCACCCACTACACCCATCCTGTATAATAAATAAAATCTGAAATCTGAAATTAATGTCACTGGGTGTTGTAGATCTGTTTTTGTGGTTACCTCTTAAGTTTCTCTGTGTCAATAGACAATGTGATGGAGTGACTGAATATGCAAGACTGTGTGATTTTGACTTATTTCTGTTGGCAGAATTGAGTCTAACAGATTTCCTGGCGGTTCTTCATAATTCTAAGCCAGCTGTGATTTACCCCAAAGATAAGAGCTATGAAATCAGTGGGTATTTATATTTATTTTATTTTGACTGACAGAAAGGAGACATGAATGACTTACAGTGAGAATTCATTTGGAGATTTTGAACAAGGCAAAGATAAATGAATAAGATCTGTGACTGTCCAAGCACAGTATAACATGAGAAATGCGTGCTCCATGACTGTGATCCATCATGGGCATGACACTGAGTTCTTCATTTTAGAATTAAATATCTCTGGCATAGTTTTGCTTTTTACCTTTTTCTTATGGTCAAGAAAATGATCCATGAGCTGATAATTTTATGTTCAAGTACAGTGTATTGTGGTCACATGAGAACCACCAGTTCACTTGGTTTTTCAAAGTTCAGAATGAAATAAATCTGATTTTTTTTATTTTAAGAATGTTGGTTTGAAAACAGCTAATGGCTTAATACAGGCTTCTAGCCCCAAACAAACAGCTACATGCATGTAATAGTTGTAATTGTTTTTATATGAATTGGAATTTTCCTGGGGAAAGGGGAAAAAAAGATATGTAAGACAGATTACTCTTTTTTTTTTTTTTTTTTTTTTTACAGACTACAAGAATATATCAATAAGAAAAATATATAAACTGTCCTGTACCTATACATTATAAAGACCAGGATCTTTATTAATTTTTAATTTTGCCTTGATGAGTACTAGTGATTACCTACCAAAAATATGATCTGGTCCTTGAAGTATTTGGAGAAAACAAGACACATACCTCCATCAACAGAGTGCCTATGTATGTGTGTGGATATATATGACAAAGTATACATACATATGTTTTCTTGGACAGCATTAAGAACATTGTTGCTGTTGTTCTGGGAATGCTGTTGATAGGATGATGCATAACACAAACACAAATATGTCAAAGTTAAGCGTTTGTTTTTTAGTTGATCCAGTTCTCTGATAATCAGAAATTGGATGTAGATGAGAGAAGGCATTCCATTTAAAGAGAGAGAGAGAGAGAGAGAGAATATTATTTGCTTCCTATGGTGGGATTTGTCAACCCAAATTTTAGTTGTCTGCATCTAAGGTGATCACTTGAGGCTCCCTTTGGAGTTTGTGCAGACAAATAGTGCTGTGGTATGATCCTTCTGATTTTAGCAACTATTTATCTCCAGAAGTCTGAAGGGATGAATTCACACGTAGCTGTCTACACTGCAGACATAGAAAGCTGAATGATATGAATCCCAACAAAAACGTCTAGTATTCAGACAATAAAACAGTTTCTCCAGAGAGTTAACTCTTACATGGAGCAAGGCAAGGAAGGGAAAGGGCAGGGTTATGATGTTACTCATCCCAAAGTATTTAAAATTACAGAAGAAAGGCTTACCTCCACAGGGTAAGTAATTTATTGCCCAAGATCACTTAAGTAAAAAGCAACCCAGCTAAGTCTTATTCCTTATTTCTAAATTGTCTTCTACTTTTCTCAGATAATTTAACATTTCCCACATTGAATATGTAGGAGCAGCACCTGCAGCTGGACTAGTTTTCATGCTAGTCCCTAGAAGTTCAGGAGAGCCCACGCATATGAGAGAAAATCCAGTCAATGCTAATTCCAAGGTCTGAATCCAGTGCAGGTGGAGGACTGTCACTTAGGTATCTTTCCCAGTCAGCATGTATTGATAATTTACCTCAGCCACAAGACCAACCATTTAATCAGGTGATATTGCCTGTGTTTCTTCCCCTCCAAGGCAACTGCTGGAAATAATCATTGTTTCTTTCACTTCCAAATAAGTTGTTCCTTACTCATGAAGCATGACTAAGTAGAAAAGATTAGATTTAAATAGCTCACAAAATTAGTACATATGTTTTTACTAAATATGGAGAAAAACAGTATTTCCAGATACAGTTGTTTGTTTTCTACTGCAGCAAGCATGGAAAACTAATGACAAACACTAATTGTTCGTTTCTGTATAGAATTTACTGAACACTGTATCATTGCCTGCATATTTTTCACTTTTAAATCTGCAAGTTAGTTTTACAATGGTAAATATATTGTGAATATGACTTTAAGCAGTGTAAACTTGAAAATAGTATCTCTCATAGGTTATGAGAGAAGGTTTGCAATACATTTTAGTACTTTGCCTCCCAAATGATCTAATGCTATCACAGGCAAATACCTTCTCAGCTACCACTGAAGGACAGTTGCCTGTGACAATGGAGGAGTACAGATGCTGACTGCAACATTACACAATCTTTTAAGAAATGCAAGGAGAGTTACATGTAATTGACAAGCAGGGGAAATTTTTTACAAATATTAATTAATGGAATATTGTGATTTTGAGTAGGGAACCAGAGTTTTATAGCTTCTGAAGGTGATGTTGTGGGGTTTTAAGCAACAAAATATCTCTAAGACATGTATTTAGATGTCATTTGAGGGTCATTGTCACTAACGGCATAGTGCTATAGACCCCACACAGTAAAGTCTGTAAAATAACCTGAATTTCTGTTAGAATACCTACTTTAAAGACCAGATGTCAGTGAGCTTTATTTGTGAGATCTGATAATAGTGTAAGGAAATGTGAATAATTCTCAGTGATATGTATATGTATATAATTATATGCATGAAAATGCCTTGATTGCAATTATAGATCAAGTATTTGCATGAGGCTTTGGCTGGCCAAATGCCTGGCTTCCCATGCTTGGTTGCTAATTTGTACTGCAAGAAGACTCAAATCAGGCACCATTACCTTCAATATTTCTATTCAGATACTATTCTAATTTTAAACATCCAGATACTATTATAAATTTTTAACATTTCATTTTTTCTTCTGTTCCTGTGCTAAACTTCAACATTATCTAATGTTATTAACAGCATAATTATTTTGGAAGAAAATTTAGAGCTGGTGCTGCACAGTGTGTTTGAAGCTAACTGCTGTTCTGGATGCAGTACACGTGGAGTTGGTGACAGGTCACCTGCTTGCTCTGCAGTGAGTGATTTCTGGATCAAGTAGGAAGTGAGATAGCAACATGAAGCTTTCTGGCACATTTGCTATAACTTGGTATTGAGGCGTGCAGTACTGAAGTACTCATTGCCAAGTGGCACCTGCAGCTAAAGCGGGGCTTATGCTGACTGCTTGAATGAGGGTTGGAACCAAGAAATAATACAGCCTACCAGTGTTGCATATTGTCTGTAAGCACCTATTTCCTCTTTTATCTCTAAACCTAGTTAAATGGTTGAAAGTATTTACCACCAGGAGGGGACACTGATTTTCTTGGATAAAGGTTAGAGCATTCATAAATATTTTAGTGTAACCCTATGATTTTTCATAACACCCAGGACTCTATGTTGGTGCATAGTCCTTTGCCTCAGAAAAGGATATCTGCTACCTGAAACAGGATCTCATTACAGAATCCTGATGTTTGAAAAGAAGGTTTTCTCCAAGTAATAATAACAGCTATAGATGTGGTTGTGGTGCTTGAGACTCAACATTAAGTCTCGGACTTGAGATGAGCTGGCTCCCAGCAAGGGTGCCAAGCTCAGGATCCTTCTTGACCTCTGATAAAATAAGCTCTGAAGGGAGTTTAATGAGAGAGAGGCTTTTGGTGACACTTAACTTGACATGTCACATAATTGCTGGTATGGAACTGGAGAGAATTAGATGCACTGGCAAGGAGGCAGATCAGGTGTGGTTTCTAGTGGACATGAAGCCTAGTCTCTATGCTGTGTTCTGTAGCACAAGGGCTTGGTTAATATGATAAACTATGTGTCCTCTCCTGGAGGTAAATATTTTTTGCTCCTTTGAATGTGCTAGGGGATAGATTTCAAATGAGACTCATCATCTACTCTGACTGCACTGCAGAGAAAATGTGTGTTTTTCTTTTCTGGTCAACCTTTTTACCATGATATGAGAGCACTTCCATGCCAGAAACTACAGTTTGCTGGAGTGACTCAGAAGACTTGGATTTGCTTTAAGTGTTCTGATCATGGTAATTGACTATAATTATCCTGACTTTTTTCACAGGTAACCCTGGCAGTTGTAATCTTTTTGGTTTCTCTCTTACTTTCACTGTTCTGTTAGGTCATCTACCCCATTTTAGGAGATTTGGAATGCAGTATTTTTATTAATAGAACTAATGGTACTAGTAGAACTAGTAGAATGTTAAAACCCATGGGCCCTTAAATCTTGCAAGTAGGAGAAAGAATAGAAACAGTTACATAAGCATGTAGCAAAGTTTAAGAGGTTAATTGCCTTGCTTTCACACAGTAAAAATAAAAGGGTAGGGATACTAGATATCAGTATCTAATAGTAATGGTAATCTATTAGATACTAACTGCAAGCCTTACACATGACTGCTCTATCTGTAGTCTTCAGTTCACTTTTAGGTTTCATGTCATGTTAGCCCCTTAGTGGGGCACATTGGCTCCCTGTGCAATGAGAAATTGAATTCACAACAATTCAGCCTGCAGTGCTAGCATCACCATAAGAAGATGCAGAAAAGGCAGAATAAAAGTATTGTTAATATACTTTGGCCCTCTTTGAAGCAGCGGGTTTTTTAACTCTATTCCAGTCTTGTACTTGACTTTATTTTTACAGGTTCATGTGTCTGAAATTATATCAGAAACCAGAAGGTTTCACACTCTCACAAATCTAAGTTTCTTGTTATGTTCCAAAGCAGAACTTTATTTAGGTTTGCAGTCTTACTAGAAGAAATTTATATTATCGTGGTGTTCAGGGTCTATGAGAGTTAACAGCTATTTGGGGATATCATATCATTCTTGTACTTCTACTTACATGTATACAATGCTCTTCTGTGTTCCATTTTAGATTTATTTATTTATTTATTTATTTTGTGTGTGTGTGTGTGTGTGGAATCTGTCCTTCGGGAAGAGTAAAACACACACACGCATGAAGGATGCCATTACATTGTGTGACAGACTATGACTGTATTGCTTCCTCTACTAAATATGCTGTCAACTAAATATGCTGTTTACCTGATTATAATTGTTTACCTCTTGAAAACAAGTGAAGTAGTTGTGCTCTTGTTAACAAATATAAACAAATATTTGAAAGCTAACTCTAGAATCTGGTGGTTCCCTAGTTTTAGCTGTTAGTCAGAATAGACAGTTTGCTCTCCTGTGGTACATCAGTAGTAATTCATTAGGGAATCAGAGCTGTAATGTAGGAGTGACAAGTATGAGTCTAAGGTAACAGTGTAAAGAAGCCCTGGATTTCAAATTGAGGAAGACTTTTTAAAGTTTGGGTAAGAACTTTTCCTGAAACAGCCCAATGAAAATTTCCTGAGAGAAATATTTTTACTTTTAAAATTTCCTGAGAGAAATATTTTTAGAGGAGGGCTACGAAGATGGTGAAAGGCCTGGAGGGGAAGACGTACGAAGAACGGCTGAGGTCACTGGGCCTGTTCAGCCTGGAGAAGAGGAGGCTGAGGGGAGACCTCATCACAGTCTACAACTTCCTCGTAAGGGGGTGTCGAGAGGCAGGAGACCTTTTCTCCATTAACACCAGTGACAGGACCCGCGGGAATGGGGTTAAGCTGAGGCGGGGGAAATTTAGGCTTGACATCAGGAGGGGGTTCTTCACAGAGAGGGTGGTTGCACACTGGAACAGGCTCCCCAGGGAAGTGGTCACTGCACCGAGCCTGTCTGAATTTAAGAAGAGATTGGACTGTGAACTTAGTCACATGGTCTGAACTTTTGGGTAGACCTGTGCGGTGTCAAGAGTTGGACTTGATGATCCTTAAGGGTCCCTTCCAACTCAGGATATTCTATGATTCTATGATTCTACTCATGAACAACTTAATCGTGGGATTATGCATGGCATTAAGTACAAGATCATGTAAGCTTAATCCTTTTCAGGAAGAATGAGCTACAATTCAAAGACAGAAGCAAGGACAGTGACTGCCAGAAATGCTTTTCTTGTAAGAAAAAATATGTGAAGGTCTGTCAGCATCAGCGGTGAGCCAACATACTGATGAAACCTGTCATGAAATATCAAATAACATGACGTACTAGCTGAAAAAAATGAGAAAACAAAACAGACAAAAAAAAACAAAAGTGTGACTGAGATAAAGCTTCTCTGCTCTGTGACCTACAAGCAATGCATACAGACCTCACCAAACTTCTGAGTGATTTAATTTGAATTTGGATTCAAAATTAAAGTATGATAACATCTTGATTGCTGCTGTCCTCATATTGTTATGAGAAAAATGTATTATGCCTTATTCACAATTTAAACTCTGATATTACCATAGGATAATAGAAGGAGGCTTTATGATGTTATAACTCACTTTCCTCTGAGATGCCATCATAGCAGCAGAATTTACAAAAAAGGCTTTCACAGCTTTTCCTTACTTCCTTCCCTCTTCCCTCCCTCTTTTTTTTTTTTTTTTTTTAAATTATTTATTTATTTTATTTTACTTTGCATCTGTGATATTTTAAGAAATACTGAAATGGTGCCATTAAGTTGATGAGGGAATGAAATAAATAAGTTACTTCTTCTTCCCCACCTCTTATTCCTAAAACACACATCTTTGGAGATTCTTGATGTTGCTCAAAGTTGTCTGAAAACCAGAAGCACTCATCCATAAAAGGCCATGCTCTTTTCCTCATATTCTTGAGTCATGCCATCAGCTTCTATTTTCAGCTGCACTACTGCACTACTATATATTTTTTTTCCTGTTCTAGATATGTGAGAAGCATTCTGTAGTGTGAACTGAAATAGAAATGGTTAAAAACATTGTGATTTATTTAAGAAGTATTTATTGTAGTTTTGTCCTGTTGTTGAAAAGGGTTTTTTAGGTTCTCCTGATGTTCATGGAGTGATTGTAGTTACTGCAGTGCCTCATTGCAGGAAAGGTAGCCTTTCTTCTAGGTCTCCAAGTAATTTCTAAATCAATATCAGAAGCAACTTCATTATGGAATGGAAAGCTCATGAGGAAGAGACTCTCCCTATATTTAATATGATATTGTTGGTATTTCCCTTAAGAAACTTACTCCTTAAAGGACAAAATTGCACGGAGTGCTTCCTGCCTGTTCCACATTTTACTAATTTCTCTACATTATTCTCTTAGATGGCAGAGGTTGGAAGGCAGAAAAGATTTCTCCCTAGATCTCAGACTGTTAACATATCTTGTGTTAAAGAATTATCAGATAAAACCATCGGATGAAATGCAGCACTGGAAAAGGGAGTAAGGTGCCACATGCTGGGATACTATCACACCTTTTTTATTTTTATTTTTATTTTTATTTTTATTTTTATTTTTATTTTTATTTTTATTTTTGAATTATTTTTATTTTTTAAGGTTCAATGACAGACAGATGTTTGGGATTATAGTTGCATCATATTGAGAATATTATTCTTGATCCTCAGACTTTCAAAAGCAGGGAAGCTGAATCAACCTTTTCCTAGCCATGGAAATTTTCTGTTTGGAAAAGAAGTGGTCAATCAGTAAGATGCATGACAAAAAACAATCCAGGAGTCACAGAGAGGAAGAGGTTCAGGTTCTGAATCTTAAGACTCCAAAAGGCACTAAATTCAGATTGGATGCATAGCTGAAATAAGGATGGAATTTCAGAAACAACCTCTTTTTCTTATTGACCAATTTACCAGCCTCATTTTAAATCCATTCTCTCTCTCCTTCTCCAAACATTATGATTGATAAATCCCTTTTATTAAGATATCTGAATACGTGATTCAGCTCTCAATTGAATTAGGTATTTTATCAATGCTGTTTTTTGAGAAGGTATTTAGGGTTGCTCCTGTGTTCTTTCTATGCACACCCTCTGCCACCCAATAGATTTAAATATAATTTAACTTTTGAATTATACAAATGTTAGCAAAAAACAACTGAATATATGAATGAAAGTCTTCTTCAGTTCTTTAACTCTTTCTAACTAGTGTTATACAGCAGTCATCCTTTTGAAAAGATGAAACAATCTTTTGAAAGCTCCAAACATCAGATGTAACACCTAACAATATTTTATCAATGGAATATTCAAGTAGGCTTTTTGCTCTTTTTTGTTTCCTATTTTTAATAAGTTTATAACAATCCAAAAGTTCATTATTGAGACCCTTCACACAGTTTTATTTATTGAAAAAATGGTATATATTACAACCTTATAGATGTTTATCATTTTAAAACTAAGCTGTGTGAATAAGAAAGTAATACAAACAATACTGAATTAGAATTTTCTCCTGAGTTTTAGTTTCATGAAATTATTCTATTTCATTATTATTAATCTATGTATGTCTAATGCTACTCCACTGGTCTCTCTCAATTTGTGTGTTCTGCTTTGTGGTTATACATGGAGATTAAATTTGTGTTGAAAGAAAGGAGCTGCTATTCTGTCTTCATAAGGTCAAGGTCAAGTGGTATATGTCATGGATTAAAACAAAAAGCACTTTGCATTGCAGTCACTGTATGCAGTCTCCTTTTTCCTCAGTTTTGCTTGTAATCCACACTTTAGAAAAGAATAATAAAAAATGTAAAAAACTTCGATGAACTTCTGCTGAGAATTATGTCCCTAAGGTTATTTAAAATTCAGCAGCTCATAGCTTTCCTTCTCTCTTTCCACATCACAGGATATTTTCTACCTTCTTTTGGTACATACCCTAGTCTCCTAAATTCCCTTTAATAAAATGGAAGCTGCAATTTGGGGGTAGGAGGGCAACAGTTCAGATGGGGGGGGGGAAATCAAAAACAAAACAAACAAAAAAAACCAACATTGAACTGCATGGGAATGAAAAGCTGCAAAATATTTTCTAATTCAGCCTTTTGGGAGTTGAGGGAAGACTGGAAAGCTTTCATGTATAGCACTGGTTTGGATTCAGAGGTTTGGTAGCCTTCTAAAACAAACAAAAAACAGTAATAAAATACCAGAACAATAAGCTGTTTAAAATGATTTCTGACATGGAAAACTAGGGTTTGTAATATTTTCTTAACAATATATGCCCTTTAAATATGGGATATAAATTAATTGGGTAACTACTGCAAAGAGGTTTGTTTTCCTTGACTAGGCTTTTATCAATATTTACAGTCACAGATTATTCTAAATAGGAAAATAATTGCTGTTTTCAAATATTAACTGGTTTCACTGAAGTTCTGTGAGCATATCCCTTGGGTAAGACAAAATAGCAGATGCCCTGAGTTTTTAGCACTGACAATTAAACGTTGTAACATTCAAAATTAAACATTTAGCTTAACAGGACTGCTGTGATGAGAAATCATGATTCAAAAATCACTCCAACTGAAATTGCAGTACAGAACGAATACAACAATAATGTAATTTCTGTCTGTGACCCAAAGCAGACAGAAATGAAGAAGATAGCTAACGTTGTTTTGGGGGCTACCAACTTGATAAGGAAGGAGGTTTGAAAGTGATAGATAATCTTTGAAAGAGATGTTCATCTAAATGAACATGAGTTCTGACACATGGCTGCAGTATCAGTTGTAATTGTTCCGCATGTCTTGACTTCTGTGTATGTGTACCAGTAAAAACAATGCTCACCTAGCAGTTATTGTTAAGAATTGTTAAGAACCATCACATTCAAAACCATCTTATGGTCAAAAGGGAACACACTATGGATAAGAAGCCAAGATTTTATAGTCCAAGTTTTTTTTTTTTTTTTTTTTTAAGTCTAATAGTCAAAGTTGCCTAGTTAATATAGAAAAGACTCAGTAATAATATAAAGCTATTCTCACACAACCACACACACCTTGCTAATATATATAAATATATATATATATATATATATTTATATATATTAGCAAGTAAATATATATATATATATATTTACTTTGTTGGTGTTATGTTCCACCTCCCAAACTTTGCTTTTTCCCAAATTGCTGAGTTCTCCCAGCAACACTGAGATTAGTGTGAACAGCAAGTGCTCAAGCTCAGGTGTGTCCACGTGGGCAAGCAAAGCTCTGGGTAAGTGAATTGTGTTGGGTAGTAATTCACTTACTCAAGGTTGCACTTTGTGGCAGGCAGAAGCACACAATCTGCTGATGCAGGGTTCATGGACTCCCATTCAGGTGCTGAATGCATGGATTTTTACTTCCACCTGTTGTAATCCATGACCTTAGAGCAAAGAATATAATTTAAAGGGGAAAAGAGATCATCTGAGTGAATAGGAATTCTTTCTTTTAGAAGGTAAAACGGTTGGTTGTTTGGAGGATTTTCAGAGGTGGCCTATGGGGTGTTTAGAGCTTACACCAGAAAACTCTCTTTGTGATACTTGGCGTTGATGCCAAATTTAACTCTGAAGGAAATATTCAAGGGGTATAAAGCACAGTTTTGAGAGAGTCTGCTACTTGAAACATGACAGTAAGCACTGAAGTTCCATTTAGCAGATGAAAAAGATGAAGTGTAATCTTCTCAATTGTTAAATTCAGTTTTCTTTTACTGGGGGGTTTTCAGTAGTGAATGACAGATTAAGGGGTACAACCAGCATGTCAAAGAGAAAAATGAAACAAAGCTTAATAGATAATTAATTAATTAATTAATTTATTTTGCATTATCTGGTCACTCTCCACACGAATTTAACCTCTGTTGCTAACAATTGAATATTTTCTTTCATTTTTTCTCTCCTTATTCAGCATACAGTTTTCATCTGGGAGGTCCACTAGCAAAACTCTCTTATCAAAAATGCCATTGAAAGAACAAGATGCAGTTTAGATGGAACACTAGGTCAAGGGTAATAAACATTTATCAATGGAGAATGTTGCCATACTGGTGAGATGCTGTCCATCCTTAGCCAAGGAGTTTCTGGAAATTAAAAGCACTTCTTGAGTCTGCAGAAGGAGCCCCAGAAGGATTCAATACTTGCTATAGCTACATTCTGCAACTGGTTACATCTTCAGTCTTCAGTTTTATTGCTTAACTTTGCACAATAACAGCCGATCACTATAGATAGAGTTTTAGATTTAGTTTTCAGATTATAGTTTTAGATTGCTTAATAACATATTCATAATTTCAGTATGTCTGATAGAGTTTACAACTGCTTGACTGTAACCTCTCAACAAAACAGCTTAGTTTCTAGCATTTTTTACCAATTATCATCCTATCTCATCAACATTTAATCTAAAATTATTCCGTTTCAAATATTTTCTCCCAACTTGTGTTACAACCCTGAGCTGCGTGAACTAAGTGCTGTCCTGTTAGGTGTCTAATGAGGGCCTGAGAGCCTAATTACCCTTTCTGTGCTACACCTGCACACTGTTATTGCTGTTGTGGTTAGATACTGGAGATAACTAGGTAATCACACAAGCTTTTCTGTACCCGTGGAAGTCATTTGAAAGAGATCTGCTTGTTTTGAGAGTCCCAGAGAGAGAGAGAACTTTGTGAAATAACTTTGGTTTTGAGTTTCCTTGGGACTTCATTCCTGAGGAAAAGAACTCTGACTGAACTCCCTCTGGAGCACCTGCAATACCACTGCAGTGAACCACAGAATAATTCTGGCTGGAAGGGACCTGTGAAGGTCTCTAGTCCAACCTCTGTCTTAGAGGTGTGTCAGCTAGATCCAGATAGGCTGAGCATTGCTGGCAGCTGTGTCTAACTATTTGAGACCTGGAGGTATGGCGAGTTACTTTTTGGTGTGCTGGAGAGGGGATATACAAGGAGAAATCACTGCTTCACTGTTGTGTTTAAGTCTGCTTGCTTATGACTAATCTTTTAAATGTTTCAGTGCTTGCAGAAAGTGTTATTTCTTAGTGGTAGAGATTAATAATCCTCACTATTATTCATTGTTACATTGTAAAATATCTCTGTAGGTGTTTTTCTGTAGGAGTTTTGATGGGATCAGATAAGACTGATTTAAATGAAACCCTCACTGGTTTTAGTACTTCTCCCAGTAATAGCTAAAATAGCAAATCCCATAGGAAATATTTCATCCTTTTAAATAAAGAGAATGTTTGAGGTAGAAGTTGGTAATAGACCTTGTATAAAACTGACAAGTAGGAAAACAAGTCATAAGTCCTAAGTTCAATGGATTGCTAATGGTCTCAAAAATTATGGATCTCAAAAATTATGTCTAGCTGCCTGGAGGTTTTGAAATAACCAAAGAACCTCATAGCATTTATTCCCCCCTCTCCCCCACCCCCCCCAGATAAATAAATAAATAAATAAATAAATAAATAAAATTTATGCAAATTTGTTTAGGAATAATTTTCTTATCCATGATCTGTGTTGAATCTTTTGAATCTGATTTTAGTTATATTTGAAACTGCTTAAGTAGGCTTTTTTTTTTCTTTTCAAATCACTTCGACTACTCAGAATATGGATTGCTGAATTTTAATATAAAACTTGGATTCAGTTTGAGGGAGAGGAAATAAAACTAAGTTGTTTGCCTCAAGACTAACCTATTTGCATCTATTTTTTTTTTAAGTCAGTCTTTTATTTTATTTTATTTTTTTTTTCTTCGCCACAGTTGTACTGGTACTATCAGTGATGTTAACTTATGGAGCAAATAAGAGGTTTGAGGACTTTGATACTTTAAGAAAAAGTTCCTATAATACTTTAGCAAGTCCCTTTGCTCTCAAAATTTCCAGTGTGACTACTGAAGTTAAACTGCAAAACCTTTCACATTAGGAAGATTACCTGACCTGTTTTTGGCTTGAGATTCAAATAGGTTAATGTGAAATTTCAAACACTGAACTTCTTTATGTTGCAATAGGATGGTACACAGAGACTGATTTAATGGCCTGCTTGTTCTGCCCAAAGTGAACGTAGTAGAAACCAGAAGATTGTAAAGATTTACAATGTCTGAAAGTTTTGATGAGGATGGTGCTAAGTTTCTGATATTGCAAGACAAAAGTGAATGAAGTTTTACATGTTTTGTATATTTTGGTTTTACTTATGTATGTATTTTGGCAAAGAAAGAAAAATGAGCTGAAAAATCAGAAAATAGAACAGAAAATATTTACCCTCCTTTTTTTTTTTTTTTTTTTTTTGTGGTGAGGCCTATTTTTATTTTTATTTTTTTTAAGGTTGGTAATAATCTACTATATTACCTGTTTATTTTCATAGGAGAAAAAAAGATGTATAGGAAGTGGTCATTGGTAAACGTACCATTGTTGCCATGGTTCCATGACACTGTTGATGCTGCTGGTGAAGGAAAAATACACCTTCAATCTTAATTTTTCTTACAGAAATAGCTGAAGAATATTTTTTTTCTTCTTTTCCTCCAAAGAACACTTGCAAGAGAACAGTGTAAAATACTGGCAGTTATGAAATACTGGTGGCAAAGTTTCATTACAATGTTGGTATGTGTTGAAGCATTTTCTGAAATAGTTATTTAAAATACCTCGTAATGGCTTCCCTGGGAGTTTTGTAATGACTAGTTTTCATGCTAAGCTTCACTGTATTTAAGTATTTTCTTTCTGTTTATCTGATTCTTCCTGTCCAATCTGATTAAATCAATAGAATGAAAGCTGAGGCTCTCTAATAAGTCAGAACGCATAAAAGCATGGATGAAATTAGATAACTTTTTTATTTATATATTACACAATAGTAAAACTTTTTTTTTTTTTAATTATAAAATTGGTATAATCAGACTGTAGACAACAAGAAGTGCTTAAGTACTACAATATGTAGAGTACTTAAGTACCATAGTATGTAGAACTATGACTTTAACATCAGTATATACTTCCTTTCTTAAACAAGAATAATTAAAACAGGTAAATTTTGTTTTCACTCCAGTTCAGAGCCTCCATAGGCATTCTGTGTAGGAAAACATTAGCAAGAAGGTACTTAAGTGGAACAATGCCTGTACATAACATCCTGATCTCCAGACTGGAGAGACATGGATTTGAAGGGTGGACCACTCAGTGAAAATGGAATTGATTTGAAGGCTGCACTCAGAGAGTGGTGGTTGATGATTCTTTGTCCAGGTGGAGGCCAGTGACAAGTGGTGTCCCTCAGGGGTCTTTTTTGGGACTGGTGCTGTTTAATATCTTTAATGACAGACACAGTGGAATCAAGTGCACTCTCAGCAAGTTTGCAGACAACACCAAGTTCAGTGGTGAAGCTGATAGAACAGAAGGCAGGCATGCCATTCAAAGGGACCTGGACAAGCTTGAGAAGTGGGCCCATGTGAACCTAATGAGGTTCGACAAGCCTAAGTGCAAGGTGCTGCACCTTGGTGGGGCAATCCTGGACATGAAGACAGACTGGGAGAGGAACTCATTGAGAGCAGCCCTGTAGAGAAGGACTTGGGGGTGCTGGTGAACAAAAAGCTTGCCATGAGCCAGCAGTGTGTGCTTGCAGCCCAGAAGACCAACTGCATCCTCGGCTGCATCAACAGAAGTGAGGATAGCAGGTCAAGGGAGGTGATTGTCCCACTCTGCTTTGTCCTCGTGAAGCCCTGCTTGGACTGCTGTGTCCAGGTCTGAGGCCACCAGCACAAGGAGGATGTGGATCTGTTAGAGCAGGTCCAGAGGAGGGCCATGAGGGTGATGAGAGGGCTGGAGTACCTCTCCTGTGAAGAAAGGTTAAGAGAGCTGGCTCTAAATTCCTAATTCAATTTCTCCAGATTTTACATCCTATTCAAAATTTACATCCATTACAAAATTTGGGACTGCTTTCTTTATGGAGTTTTACAGTGTGTGCTAGCACTGAAGTAAATGCAGGGGCATGTACATAAGACAAGTATAATATCTGTATATTTGGGGCATGTTCTGTTGATTGGCAGAGTCAACACCCTTTACATTGAGCTTGTAGCACTGTCGAAGCAGAAAAGCAAATCTGTCCCATTGTTGATTCTTTAGTAACATGAATAAATTAAACTTTGTTTGGTTGAAATCTTCGTGGAGGTATTCTGAATTAGGGGCCTGATTATCATCTGTTCAACATAGCTCCATTCATGTGAGCAAAACATGCTAGCATCCTGCACATGAAACTCCTAATTCTTGCAGCTCCAGGATACAGATGGCAGTCCAGTAAGCAGTGTGTGTTGCAGGGCTTGCTTGTGCTGGGGTGATGAAGCTGTTCTCTCTCCCTTAGCACCAGAGAAGTATGGAGGCTTAAAGATAGAGGTAGAGACTGTCAAAACTCAAGGCTTCAGCAGATATGTGTGTTCAACTTTAATTATTCGGGGAAATAAGCAATTATATGGTTTTTTTTGTTTGTTTGTTTTTCCCTGGATTTAAAGATTAATGGAGGTGAACAACATTCTCTCTCTACTCTTGCTTTGTGGGCAGAAAGAAGAAACAATATAAAAATCTCAAGTCACAATAGTAGCAAGAAATCTCCATTTAGACTGATAATCTATATAATTTAAAATAGAACTAATCTTCATACTGAGTTCAGAAACATAGTACCTCTGATCAGCTTTTTTCAGTTGTGATATACTTGCACTTTGCAGTAGCAGACATCCAGATATAAATTCTGTTATCTTTTTTTTTTCTGGGACTAGAATTGATTACAATTTAATTGTATAGGTATTTTGATCTCCAGTACCACCTGTCATTGCCTTCTCTTGCATCTTCAAGTAAATATTTCAAGTATTTTGTATAAATTAATCTCAACAGGTTTTTCAAGATAAAAATGAAATGCATTTAAGCAATTAATTAAAATGGGAAATGGGATCAAGATCAGAAGAAAACGGCAGCTTTCTTTCTTTAGAGACTGGTCTGAATACCAGTCGTGGAATACAATGTCTCAGCAGCTCAAACGCTTGGCATTTTTGAATCACTGTTTGCTTTTTTTTTTTTTTTTTTTTCACCCTGTCACAAAATTGGGACAGCTTATTGCAAAATTAAAGGCTGTTTATAGACTTGGAGTATGTGGATTTGTTTTTTGATTTGTGTGTATTTCAAAATGCAATGTTTTTTATGTGGAACAGGCTATAAGTTCTGTACTAAATTAAATCCCATCCATGTGAGATGCTAAAAGCTGAAAATGCCTTGCCACAGTTCCATGCATGCTGCTGTCAGCATTTTCTTCCTCTTTTAAAGATGTATTCTTTTCCTAAATCCCTTCCTTGGAGTGTTATCAAATCAGGAGGAATAGATGTAGTTTATATAACTTGGGAATTCATCAAAATGAATTCCCATCAGCAGTTTTCAGAACCTCTTTTCATTTACTGTTCCACATGTTTACAAATTCTCTACAATTATCATTTGTTTCCCAAGTCACTAGCAATGATCCCTGTGATGTTTCTTTTTCAACTTTTGAACAGCCAATATAGCTGATTTATGTTCTTTTTGGAAATCTTCCCTCTGGTAGCAGTGATAGGCCAATTGTATTTCTCTAGGCAGTAACATGTTGAAAATTAATAGACTTTGTTTCATATGGACATTGTAAACTACCCAACACTCATGGATGCAGCTGTTTTCTATTGTGTTTTTTTTTTTTTTTTTTTTTTTTCTTTCTCGCTTGCTGTTTTTTATTTGTTTTAAGAAAATATCTCCATTTCCTTCTATATTTTCCATGCATTTTCCATGTATCATTTTCTCACATGAATGCCATTAATCTGATTCATAAAATTCAGGTAGTCAAAGTTCTGGCAAGACATACAGCTAAAAGTGAATGAACAGACATGTATAATGCCCTTCTCCTCCTTCTTTTTAGGGACAGAACTATCATAATCAATAATAAAATGCTGTTATTTAGCTAGTGAATAAAATTTTGTTTATTGTCCTCAGAGAGAGTTAATTCAAAACTTCAAATCAAGTGACCCATTATGCATCTCTGAATATTGACAAGCTGTGATTAAAACTGAAGTCAAATGTAATTTTTACAAACTACACATGTACTTAACCAAGTAACAATTCATTGATGGAAATTTTTAAAATAACACTAGCTCATTCTGGAAAGGTGCATCCCATAAATTTCAGTGTGAAGTTAGGATAAAAGTAGCTTTTAAAGTTTCCAAACCGCTTAAAAGCCAGAAAGTCTTCTAAATTTACAGTAATCAATTTTGGGGTAAGAAGGTTAGTTATCTTTTTCAGTTCCAAGGTTCCTTTACACTGTTCTGCTACTTGATCATTCCTCCTGCCCCCATCTTTACACTTTCATCTACTCCATTGCTTTACTAATTTTTACTTCCAGGAGGAATTAAAATTATTTCTCTGATTATTCTCTAAACCTTACACTGTCACAGATGATAAAGGATTTCCATTTCCTTCATTTGGTCACCAAGTTACTCTATTCTTTCTTCAGGTTGTGTTTGTTTGTTTTTTTTCCCTTCTGTTTTTTGGGGATGTTACGCCAAAGGAGAATGACAAACTGAGTGAGTATATTCTTCCTGGGTAAGCCAATGTGGTCATTCTCTACTTTCAGAGTGTGAGTCCCTGAGCATTTTGAGACATAGCACTTTGCTTCTTCCCTCAACCACAGCAGCTTCAAGCAAAATCTGGCAAAGTACTAGTTATGGCACCATAATGCTGGCTCTTACTACCAACACTAGTCCTTTTCTTGTTAAACATAACAGGAGACCCTGGCATTCCAAGCTTTCTGGTACATACTGAGAAGTTGCTCCATAAACAAGGATCCTGTCCTAGAATGATATCACAGCTCCTGTCCCAGCTGCAAGCAAAGACTTGTAAACTCAAGATATGGCACATACGTGTAAGTTGGGTATGTATTGCAGGTATTTGTTCCAGAGCACACAAGAGTTTCTTGGCCACTGGAGAAAGAATAATACACATATATATACATGCACAATTATTTAGGGTTGGCACTTTAATTGGCTGCATCATGGTGGTTACTGATGAAACAAGTTAATCTTCTGGTGTACCTTTTGCTTTCCTTGTGTTTTGCTTTTTATTTCCCTGTGCACATCTGGGGTTGCGCTTGTATGCAAAATTCTTTGGTGGCTGCTTTGGCTGTGCCCTTCTTCTCCTCACTCAGCATTCTCTTGACTCCTAAAGATGGTCAGATGACTTAAAAAGTTGAGACACAGGAGGGCCTATGAAACATCACTAATACCCCTTCTAGTCAGCTGGGAATCGGTGTTACTGTGATTCACCCATATTCCTCATAATGTTGCATTTACAGTTTTCCACCAAACACGTTTTTAAGTTAATTCCTTCCTCACTTCCAGATAAGGTAAAGTTGAGGTTGTGCTTGTTGAAACAACTGTTAACTAAGGCAACGTGTTGAAGGCTGTTGTGTTACCCTTCTGCTGAAAATTGGAAAAACATCCTGGAAAAGAGTAGATGAACTAATTGTGAAGCCGTGATCTCAGAACTACAGTTTTGGGTATGTTTCACAGCTACGTGAAGCTGAGAACTTGTGAAGAGAAAGGGATAGAATACAGTGGTGGAGATCACATAAGTAGTACTAGCTAGAATTGGAGTTACTCGAAGTTTGCCAAGAGAGTGCAACATTTACATGACCCTTGAGTGTATATGCAGTTTTCCATCTCAATCCTTAACTGAGTACTTCTGGATTTTGTTTGCCTAGTAATATGAGACAAAATAATTTTGTCCTCTTTTGGGAGACTAGGCATTGTTCTGACTTCATTTCATCTCATCTTGAAGTAAGACATTGAACGAGGTGGGGGTGCAGGCGTGTGGCTGCGTTGTTGCTGTGTGTGGCGATGTTGGGGCTGCCCCAAGCTGGCCCCACTGCAGGACACGGCTGGGCCCAGCAGCCAAGATAGCGGCGCCTCGGGGCAGGGCCTGTAAGTTCTACCATATTAACATGTCCACGGCAACACTTTGCTGAGGACACCCCTTCCAGCAGTACAATAAAAACAGTATTATGAGTGCTATTTTGTAAAATACTGACTGTGGGCCTTCAGATGTTTTTGGCATATTATGTTATGCAGGTGTTTGAAAAACACTTATCTAAAACTCCTAAAATTCTTTGTTTGCTGCCTTTCTAGCACTATGAGTTTTTATTTAACTTACTGTATTTTTTTCTTGTATGGGTCTCTATTAAATTGCAATTTGAGATTTGTTGCAGATTAGTTTCAAAATTAATTTTCAGTGATGGGTGGTCATTTGGTGCTTGTTTGCAACAAGCACCAAAGTCAGCTGAATTTTCAGCAAGCTACCTTGAGGTAAAAGGGTGTTGTGCTTACTGTCAGGTCAGAGAAACATGGGTTTAAACTCCCAGAAATATGTCTTCTACCTGACCCTGCCATCAAAAAGAAGCTCTGAACTTGATATTGAAACCTATATTCAGTGACACTGCCCTGAGTGCCTCCCAGCACCTCAGGCTGTGTGGCACTGGCAGCAATAACAGCATGAGTTGCCATAGTCATCGCCACACAATAAACCCTGGCCACGCTGCCCTGGCTGCCCAGAAATGTGTGGTGGGCTGCTGAGGAAAGGTATGAAAATAAAGCTAAGCAGGCCTAAGGCTGAGGAGGAAGAAATCCACTCCATGGATTGTAAATGCCTTATTCCTCCTGGGAGAGACCTCAACATTACGATGCCTTGTCACAACCACCTCCAACTCTCATTGCTAGGGAATGAAACTCTGCTTTTGAAGCCAGGGGAGCCCTGCAAGGGTGAGCGAAACAAAGGGACAGACAGGGAGGTTTGTTTTTTTTTCTTCCTTCTTTAGGAAAAAAAAAAAAATCTAATTGTATAATTGAGGCTTTTCTGTAGGTGTATTGTATGTAGATTAATAGTTTGAGTTATTGGTCTGTTAAAACGTGAGTTAGACTATTGATTCTTAGCTCCATAGCATTTCTTACATTATACGTCCTTCCTTGAGACTCCTTGCAGGCTGTTTGGATTTCTCTGAGATCTGCTCATTCCCTTATTACAAAAAGAGTTGGCATAAAATTCTGATAGGATGTTTTCTTTACAGTTTGCCTTTTACACACTCATAGAATTTTGGGCTGTGTGAGCTGGAGAAAAGGTCTCAACTCCATCAAAAAATCAATTTAGATACTCTTGTGGATGTCTGTTTTTCCTTTGTGAGAGAGAGCTAATTAAGCAATAGGTAATTCTTTGTGATGATTACTTGTTAATCTAGGAAAATAATAGAAAACTCACAAACGTGTTGACATTTTTTGACAAATATAGAAACTTATGCACAGCCAATTGTTGCACTGAATAAAAATCAGAGCACCTTCTGTTTTGCTGTTAAATGCAGACACTTAGCTATCAGCAATGGATTGTATTATTTGAGCTGTATGATGTAACTTGTGTTTCTTGTCTTGGCATATTCTGACAAACTTAAGCAGTTGAGTGACCTACTTTACCTGCCATATTGATTTTCTTTAGAGCTATTTCTTTGTTTTGTATTGGGAAGCTAACATTTACTTTTCTGACAATATTTCATGCAGGTCTATTTATATATGGTGCTTCGAACTGTCTCAATGTGAAATTCTGGCCCTGACCTTACTCAGTCTTCGGTATTGATTTTTAGGAGCGCGAATTGGGGGTTAGGGGCTGATTGGGAAGGGTGGATTGGGAAGGATGGAGACACTGTTAATCATTTCTCAGTGATTTCTATGCTTGCTTCTTTGTTCCAATATTCGTATGCTGACACCATGGTAACTTGTTTACTCTCCTATAGCAGTGAAAGCATCTTATATCTGCCCCCCCTCAATAAATTTGTTCATTATTGAAACATGATTAGAAACATAAAATATCTTAGCATTCCTCTCAGTGGTGTAATAGGTTGAAATGACCACTGATGTAAGCAGGCAGTGCTGCCACCCCTCTTACAGGCTGCTGTATTCAAACATCTTCATGAGTGCAAAGAGATTGTGCAGGCAGGATATATGCAACTTGAATGTATAAAGTAACTATTTTATTTCTGTGCACACACATGTACATAAAAAATAGTCAGGGCTTAATGAGCTGTTGGGTGAATCATTTGTATGCTTGCTGCCACCAGTAAGGTATTGAAAGGAGTTTCCTTGCATGCATTGGACAGGAGGGGACAGGCTGGCTCCACAGTGTACTTGCCTTTCCTGAGTTGCTGTTTGCCACTGATTCTGATGACTTGACCAGAAGACTCCCAACTAGCATCCCTGTTTGTTTATTTTTGTATTTGTAAATGATTTTATAAAATACCTGTTTGATGTTTTTTAGCTACTGATGATCCCCATCTCTCCATTAGTGAATTTAACGCCTTTTGGAGTTTTATTTTATCTTTCTTCAAACTTACTGCCTTCTCCCCCACACACACTACTTAAGAATTTTTTTGTGAGGTCTGAGTCAAAGTTATGCGGATGTGCCACATCAGAGCTGGGTCTTAGATCCTTGGTACACAGGCAGTTAAACCTCTGTGAGGGGAGAAGGAAGTTTAAAGCAGGGGATTGCAGATAGCGTTACAGATCCACCCCTCAAAGACTTAGCATTTTTTGAAACATGGTGATATTGACATGGCTGTATTTATTAACAGGTAATTCTGGTTCCAGGTGGCCTGATATAAGGCGGAACCTTTGCTTGTTCCTCTGCATAGTGGATTGTGGCCACCAGCAGGGTTAAGGGCCTTCCTAGGAGCAGCAGTAATAGTTAAACCTAGTCTTGCCACTGTTACCATGGTTCAGGATGTGATGCTGCTATGAATCCAAGCCCTGAGCAGTGATTTGATTTAGCTTTTCTTAAAAACAGACATGTTAATGAATACTTGACAATTTCCTGAATGTCTCTTAGTTCAGGACACTGAAATTAATGAAAACCTATCTCTGGCTTTAGTAGTTACTAATCTCATTGTACCTATTAGATGACATAATGCTACGTAGTGTATATATGACTCTGAATACACAAAATCATTGCTGTTAAATTCTGGCTTACATACATATACATGCCTGTATACTATCAGTGAAAGCAGCCTGTGCTAAGGAGAGATTTGGATCCATCTACCAGATATGGTGATTGTTGTAATTCCCTTTTATGTTGTCAGGGGAATAAGAGCTAAAGAAGGTTAAAGAAGTAATGAGGGGAAAGAAAGTAAATGATAGTGGTGGGGATTAGAGAAAGAAAGCCACCGCAATGGCCAACAGTCACTTTGGGATAGAATTCTGTAGATGTGTGACTCATACAGTTTGGTTTTGCAGCACCAGCATGTTTAGCATTGCTTGTGATCAATCTGTAAGCTATTTATCTGTATGAAAATTTGGTAACAAAACTTGCCATAAAATGTTCCAGTTCACAATGATATATTCTTAATGTTTGCTTTTGACAGAAAACAAAACAACAACAACAACAAAAAAACAGACTTCTATTAAAAAAATAAATTAAAGAAAATCTCTTAAACTGAATTGGGAAGTGGGATTCCTTCAATCAATAACAAAGCATTTATTGTTAACGTGAATAATTCTTCAGAGAGGAGAAAGGTTCCCTCAATTATTTTTATTTTTTAACATGGAATTTTAACATATAATTTAACATGGAAATGTGTGACTGTTCAGACAGATGCATGTGATCTAATGTAATCAAGAGTACCGGTCTACTGTGATAAAACTGTAATGGATGATTGTGTGCTCATAAAGGATACTTAGAATCACTGGATCAGTACCTATGTTATCAAATATTTATATTATGAGCATAATTGGCATTGGTATAACTGTCAATAGAGAATTGGTAAGTACCTACCACTTATCTCAGCTGGTAATTTTTGGAAAGTTCAACTCAGGAATAAATTTTGGCTTGTGTACCAGTGCTAATGGCCTTCTCCCTGTCCTGGTTTCAGTTAGAACAGAATTAATTTTCTTCCTAGTAGCTGGTGGAATGCTGTGTTTTGGCTTAGGATGAGAAGAGTGCTGATAACACCCCGATGTTTTAATTGTTGCAGAGCAGTGCTTATACCAAGCCAAGGACACCTCAGACTTTTGCTCTGTCCTGCCAACAGGCAGGCTGGGGGTGCAGTAAGAGCTGGGAGGGGGACAGACCCAGGACAGGTGACCCAAACTAGCCAAAGGGGTATTCCATACCATCTGACGTCATGCTAAACAATATATAGGGGTGGCTAGCCGGGGGGAGGGGGCCGGACTGCTCGGGGTTAAGCTGGGCATCGGTCAGCGGGTGGTGAGCAATTACATTGTGCATCACTTGTTTGTACATATTATTAGTAGTAGTACTATTATCATCATTGTATTATTATTATTATTATTATTATTATTATTATTATTATTATTATTATTATTATTATTTTCCTGTCTTATTAAACTGTCTTTATCTCAACTCACGGGCTTCACTTTCCATTTCTCTCCCCCGTCCCAGAGAGGGAGGGGGGAGGGTGAGCGAACGGCTGCGTGGTGTTTAGCTGCCAGCCGGGTTAAACCACGACACTCCCATATCTGTTCTTCCTTTGCTTAATGAAGGAGAATTTGCAAGGAAGTCTTTAAAAAAAAAAAAAGGGAAAGAAAAGAAAAAAAAAGAAAAAAAAATGTGCATTTTAGAAATATGAGTTTTAAAGATCTTGGACTTGACTCCAGTATTGTTAATGATCTCTTTTTGTTACGTAATTATAACACTGAAGGTAGCAAACTTTTACATTCTCAGCTTGGTATAAAAGTAGTTTTTCATTTAAAACTTTTTGGGTCAAAGTAGTTTACAGTGTTTATAGAGTTTACTTCCCTGTAAACTTTTCTTCTTACTCAGATTTTTGTTGTTTCTAGTGTGCATGTGACTTTCCCCTCTCTCCTTTTAAGCTGTCTTTTTAACCTAGGCATAGTATCCAATCTAAAATGTTAGTTGCAGAAGATTGAAGTGAATAACTACAATGAGAGACTTCTGTAAATGAAATAGCAATATATTACTTTTTCTGAAACCTTGCATTTTTTTTCCCAGAATGTATTCTTTATTGTTCTTAATCCATCTTAATCCTACTGGAGAAGCAGTAATGTTGTACTTGTTGATATTGGGTTGTTTCAGGATGTATGAAGCTTGCATCAGATGCTTGGTCACTTTGGGGAAACAGAAGACATGGCATCCAAAGCATTCTTTCTACAGGTCAGCTGTAGCTTATTTGTATGGCAGTAGACAGAACATTATTTGAAAAGCAGTTGAACCAATTGGGGTGGTTTTACTCGGGTGGGCAGCCGAGCTCCACCACAACTGCTCTCTCACTCCCCCCTCCTCAAAGGGAAAGGGGGTAGAAAAATACTCCACAAAGGGCTCAAGGGCTAAGATAAGGACAGGGAGATCACTCATCAATTATTGTGACAAGCAAAACAGACTCAGCATAGGGAGACAGTAAGATTTTGCCTATTACTGACAAGCTAGAGCAGTGAGAAACAAAGGAAAGAAACCAAAAGCAACTTCCCCCCATCTTCCAGCTCCTCCCCCCCCATGGCATAGGGGAACAGGGGTTATGGTCAGTCTACAGTGCTTCGTCTCTGCCACTCCTTCTCAGTCACTCTTGTCCCCTGTGCTGTGGGGTCCCACCCACGGGATGCAGTTCTTGCCAAACTGATCCAGCGTGGGCTTCCCACAGGCAGCAGCTCTTCCAGAACTGCTCCAGATATGGGTCCATACCACGGGGTTCATCCCTCAGGAGAAAACTGCTCCAACCTGGGTCCCCCACGGGCAGCAGCGTGGAACCCTGCTCCTCCGTGGTACTCCATGGGCTGCAGGGGGACATCCTGCTTCACCATGGTCCTCACCACAGGCCTCAGGGGACTTCCGCTCCTGCGCCTGGAGCACCTCTCCCCCTCCCTCTACACTGACCTTGGCGCCTGCAAGGCTGTTCCTCACTCCTCTCACTCTCCCAGCTGATGTGAAGTGCAGTGTTGTTTTTTTTCCCTGTCTTAAATATGCTCTCACAGAGGCGCAAAACAACATCGCTTATTGGCTCAGCTCTGGTCAGCAGTGGGGCCCTTACCTAACATGGGGCAGCTTCTAGATCCTTCTCACAGAAGCCACTCCTATTCCCCCTGCTACCAAAACCTTGTCACGTAAACCCACTATGCCAATAAAGTCTCATTTTCTCTTGGTACACTACCTACATCCTCTAGGGTTTCTATCCTCTCTTCTCTTCATTGAACCCTGGCTGCTTCTCAAGCTTATCACTTCTGCCACTGGACAGATGACAGAAGTGGTTCTGCCCTTTTGGATCAGTGTGTCTTTACAGACAATGTCTGTTGCCAAACTACGGCTGCATTCTTCCTGTATTTCCCACTGCAGGGATATGCTCTGTCTCTACAAAACCCGTGGGAATTTGATTCCTGTTTGGCATCTTTATTGCTCTGTCAATCTTGGTTGAAATAGACCAATGGATCAAAAGTTTGCCAGGACTGCAATGTGTTGGAGGAACAAACTTAAGCAGAGATAGGCAAGCAGTCTTAGGAAACTTTGGAAACATCTGCAGTTGATTTCACTTATCTGCAGTCATCCAATAAAGTTTAATAAGCAATGAAACTTCTGACATATCTCTAACAGTTTAATAGAAGACATTATTTTCCTAAACGTCGTCACATTTACTATAAGCCATGTATTGGGTTCCAGTTCAACAGCTCTTATAATTTAGTTTTGATAAATTGATATCTCACTTATTGTTGAAGTATTCTTCTTATCACGTTCTGGTTAGTAAGGACCCTCTTTTGTTACCATTTCATCACATTTTCTTCCTAAACTATCACTTCATCTTACATACAGTGATTGGCTCTGTTTTAGTACCTTTTAAAATGAGTGCTAAACACAAGCCATAGATCTTACTGGTTCATATAAAAATGAGTATATTGTTCAGTATTACAGAGCATGATTGAATATGTTTGTGATAATTCCTGATGTGTGCAAAGACACTTCAGTGCCTGTCTTTTTTGTGATCTCTTATATGAAAAAATCCTTGTCTGTGCAGATGCATTTTCCTATTTGTCTCTTAGCAATCTGACTCTAATTTCTTTTTGTAGTGTAAATTGCAGATAAAATAAGCTGACTCATGTATAAAAAAAATTATTTTAAAGCAATATTAATATAGCCTTCGTATCAGTCTTCACTATATCTTGAGCAATATCCAGTTTTATTTCATAGGTCAATGTGTCTTTAACCATTTGATCAAATTATGAGTTCAGATCCTACCTTAGAGTTACCGTTCCTTAATATCATTTAGATAACAATTCTTGGTGAGCAAAGTGAGCTAAAACTAATAGTCTCTCTTTAAGAATTCATTTGATTGCAGAGCTTTTTGTATAATTTTATGCTGCTTAAACTAAGGAAAAATGGGAACTAGTAACAGGATCTCTCTTGCTTATTCAAATCAAACATACCATGTTTGTATGTGTGTTAAATTGTCGGAAAATGTCCTCTTGAGTTATCGCAGATGCAGGTGTCTCCTCACTTCTTCCTTCTTGGACTGAAAATTCTCAGCATTTTTAGCTTCAACTAGACTGGGCTTCAGCACAGGTTTTGCAAACATCAGTATGATATGCAAATGTTTGTGAAGCCTTTGTTATTCTCTAAACATTAAGTGAACCTATTCAGCAATATTTTTCTGTTGTATTTAGAGAAGAGGGTTTGTTTATGTTTTGATTTAGAAATCCATGCATCACCTTGCACATTGTTATTACTTATTTTTTTCCAATTCGTGTTTTGGCCTTGTTATTTATGTAAAGGCATAGTTAGAACCTAAACATGCATTTTTGCTAGTTCATGGATCTTTTTGGTTGTGTTTATGGTAATTGTACCATGATAATTGGTACAAAGTTAAAAAATATTTTTTCCTTGGTTGTTGTCCTTCAAATTATCTACTTGATTGTTTATGGGGGAAAAAAAAATCCATGCAATTTTAGATCCTGTGTGGAAATGTGTGACAGTGCTCTAAATGCTTTCTCTTCAAAAACTCATAAATGCCTCTTGGGAGGAGAGAGAGCTTGTTCAAGGTGTATTTGTCTTTTGGGCAGAGTGGATATATCTTGGATTGCAGTGATGTTCAATAAATACTGCAATACTTCAGAAGATGAAGGGTATTTGTATCAAATATACAAGCAGCCAGTTTTGACCAAAAGCTTTCTGCTTATATGTTGAGACTTGGGCAACATGGTGGACCCATGGTGACGTTAAACATCAGCATACGTAGATGGAGATTTCTACTGAACTGGAGGAAAAAAATCCCCAACAAAAACAAGCAAACAAACCAAAACAGCATACGTTATAGAGAATAGCTCAATATGCTGTCTGTTTAAAATTAAGTCAACTTTGTTATTATTTTGTAAGTATGTGAAGTTTGAAGGAGCTAAGACATCAAAAATCATTAGCAGATTAATTGACAGTTAGAACAAAGTACTTAGGACATAGGGATATGTTAAAGTCTCTTTCAGTTTCCAAATTGAAATTGTCTGTGCTTTCAAAAGATATTTCAACTTGAAATTTCAGGCTTTAAGTAGTCAAAATCCAATTTTTTTTAAGTTTAAAGTAGGTGACTTAAATTCCCTTGTACTCTATTTTTCCAAGTCACTTAGAGAATTGCAGCAATTTCAAGCAGTTTGCTATTTCTTACCTTTAACTTGATTAGTTTATGTTCTTTATGTCAAAATATTCTGATATAAAATTTCTAAATGCTTTTCACTACTTTCTCTTTGCTAGGTGTACCCATAGCCCCCCCCCCCCCTTTTTTTTCTTCCACAATTTGAGTGTTTTACAGCACTTTTAATCCTTCAGTAATTTCAGTAACTACAGCTAAAATAAAAGTAATATAATAAAGAACATCCTGAAGCCTCTTATGCAAACTGGCAAAACAATTTAACAGAATTCAAACAAAGGAGTATTTCTTGAGTTATAAGTTAAGAAAACAGTATTTAATGTATAACCCAATGGCTATTTATTTTTAACTGTTTGTGACCTTCTAATAAACACAGATAAAATGTGAATGTCCAGTTTCAGTAGCAGTACAACAGGTCCTATATGTTTGGTCTTTCTAATCAAATACTTCTTGCCACACCTATTTGTTTTCCTATATGCAACATCATGCTATCATTCACAGGCTAAAACCATTTTTCTGTCCAGGCACACCTACCATTTTGGTTTCCTAAGATTGTCCATGGTTTTCTTGAGCAGTCTCTTCTCTTTTAAAAAAAGAAAAAGAAAAAAAAAAAAGTTCAGTACCAAAGTCCATCATGTCAGTGCCGCAAAAGCACTTCTTTTGCATCAGCATTAGAGATGACAGGAGCAATACAGGAGTAACAGCAAAGACCTGAAAGGCAAAAGATGGTAATGCTTTTTCTGAGGATCATAAATGATCAAATGTGACATGGGTCCTGAGCACAGAAAAGATGAGTATTATCGATCAGAATAAGACTATTTGGTAAAGTAAACTAAGGCAGACTTCTGTCAAGTCACTTATCTTATTATTTTTATTTTTTTTTAAGATAACACATGCAATTTTAACTGAAGTGCCAGAGTTTATAAAATTGAACTCTAAGAGACTGTCATAGCCTTCTCTGGATAGAAGCTAACTACCCGAGGATGAAGTGCAGCAGACCCAGATAATCAGAGAGTAGATAGTTTAATTGAAATATAGTCTCCTCATTTAGATGTGTGGGTCATTTGTTGTGCTACAGGGAGAACAACAGAGGAAGTACAATTTAAAATCAACTTTAAAACAAATTCAAAATTGCCTATTTAATATTTATTCAGCAATGTCCTTGTATGAATTTATATTTCTGTGTAATACTTCTGATTTTGGAGGAAAAACACAGGAAAAGCAAAACACTGAGGAACATACAGTTTTTAGATGCTTGAATATACAAAGAAAAAATAAATAAATTACAGAGAAAGGAAGGTTTTCCTAACTCTTTGAAAATAACAGAGGAAAAAAAAAAAAAAAAAAAAAAAAAAGATAATAGTGCTCAGCCAAGTGTGGAGACCCAATAAGAATCTAGCTAAGTATCTCAGACACTGAATGTAATCACAGAAGTATTCCACGCTGGCAACTGGCTTTACAACTGGCTGGCTGAAGAAGAGAGTTGCTGCTGGTACTTCTCAAAGCTCATTTCTCTAATTGCATCTACCGATCATATATGCTGAAGGCTCATTATCTGTAAACCTAACATCTCATTTTGATGTCCATTACTGTGATATCTGATTACCTTGTATTTCCATTTTGGTAATCCATAAAGAGACATAAAATTTGCAGAAGTAAGCTGATGGAGGTTTGAAAGCATTTCAGAAGACAAAGAAAAATACTACAAAGTTGTTTAAAAAGTAAATCTAAGCTGAATTTTGACTATAATCGGGGCATAATAACTGTCCATGTCTTTTTGTAGTGCTTAAAATTAATGATCAAAACACCTGTGAGAAATCTGTTGACAGGTAGCATTGTATCACCTCAATGCAGTTCTGAAGTTCTATGAAAGTAACATCTTTGAACACTGAATCATTGATATTAAATACTATGTGCACTGCCATCAGCAGAACTGAGGCAGCATTTTGAGGTTTTGATATAGTGTTATATCATAATTATAGAAATAATGTATAAAGTGCAATTAATATCAGAACAGATATTTTTTTTAATGTAGTGCATTTGCAAATTTATAGGTTATGTTTTATGTTGAAAAGTAAAAAGAAATAAAATACTCTCCTCCCTTTAAAATGATATGCACTTTCTTGAACTAGGCATACACATCAAAACAGGATCCAAGAGTTTGGATTCTCACTGTTTATTTCTAGCAATAAAATGTAAGGTTGAATGGTCATTTATGACTGACCAGCAACATTATTTAAAAATCAGTGTACACATTCATCTTTCTTACTGTAATGCTTGTTTGTCTAGAAAATAAAGTATACAGATGGTAAGCATTTACCTTCCCATCCGTGCTTTTTTATTGAAGGGGATAATATTTGTTTGGATACGCATCTTTTAGTAGCTGACATGCACTTCATTAAATGAATGCACAGGAGAAGGGGGGTGGGGGAAACAAAACTAAATAGGCTTTGGTGTGTTACTCTGTAATAGCATCTTCTATCATTTTATCAGCTGCCATAGTTAATGCTTCTGCTAAAAGAAGGAATGCCTACTTAACTCACAGTAGCTATGGACAAAGTGTATCTGCAAATTTTCCATGCTCTACCATTCTTCTTGCAAGGTTAGGAGAGTTCTCAAGCCTGTTTCTAACATTGATAGAATTGAGAAATGTTTGAGATGTCTGATGCATTACCCCTTTTTAAAGCACGAGGTCATTTAGTGTAGAATTGTAGATCTCAGCTCATAATTTTAGTCAAGAACATGAACTGGGGAATATAAAGAACAGGTATGATATTAATGGAAATACGTTTTTTAAAAATCCCTAATAATGATCTGGTTTCCTTCTATATCTATCTTTCTTTTGATTTGCATAGTAATATCTTGTTAAAATTAAGCTATCGATAATATAGGTAAATGTCTATGACAGAAAATTCATTTTTCTTTTGGTTTTATAGATGTTGGGTTTTGTTTTTGCTTTATGGTGATTCTAAAAACAAACAAAACAACAACAACAACAAAAACGGCATTCTTAAGGTAATAATAATAAAAGATTCAGACCTTCATCTTCCTCAAGAATATTTTACATTGTGGATGATCTGGAACAGACAGGACCCTGAAACAATAAGGGATTCCTTAAAGTTGTAATAAAAGTTTATATCTAAGGAAGTAGCTAATGTGTCAGTCTAGGTGTAGACTTACGTTCACAACCATTTTTTACCATTCTCAAGTTTCTATATTTGTAGACAGATTCTCAAGGAGAGCAAATCAATGCAGATCCCCTGAGATATCAAGTAAACTATACCTGTTTACATTCATCATAACTTCAGTATTACTTGATGAATAGTTTTCCTGTTAGTTTTGTGGTTAATAATATTTAATGGGATAGAGGTACACTTATTGGCTTGTGATGTACTTTCAAAAATCTCAGAGACAGCTTTTTTCCCTTCATTTTTCTGTGTTGCAGATCCCTTTCTTAACTGACACAGCATTGACACTGACTGTATTTATCAAGTCATAGAAGTGTACTAGATGGTGGTTTTTAAACATGTAGCAGTAACTATAGATGTCATAAGCAAACAAAGAAGAGTTCTTAAAAGGTGGTTAAAAACCCTTATGCCTTTCAAATTGTTTACATTTCATTTTCTTGAATACTTTGATGTCAATTTCACAGTTGTCACAGCTCCTTCTGAGCTGGCCAATCCTAAATTTATGAGCTAAAATGGAAGAAGAAGAAAAAGCAGTATTTTGCTAGTTTAAGAAAAAATCCATACTGACTCAGACATTTCTATGGGCTCATAATGTGTAAAGACACAGCTGACAACATTAGCAATCTAAGCCTTCCTTCTTCACCAAATGGTGGTTGATACTACCTCTTTCACAGGAAAAAAATAAAAAAAAGAGTTTAGAACAACCTTACATGAAGTGTTTTCCAAACCTGTTTCAGGTGGTGATTGGTTTATGCTTTTACAAGAAATCTGAAACAAAAACTGATATTGTCTGTTGTAATTTTGAATTACTGAATCCTTTTCTGTTACAGTCATGATAACGAGCTCCATTTATATATATGGAGCTCCCCACATATATATGGTGTGTATATATATAAATGTACATACACACATATATTCTGCTACATAAGATTGAAGACATATACAGCTCATTCTGGTCTCACTTTGTCTTTACATTGGAAAAATTATTTGTTAGATTTCTTATTTCTTAATGATAGATATTTTAGCAATGAGTAAGAAATCATGATATGCCTTGTTTTCATGACTAGTCTTTCTTGCCATTCATCTCAAATCTTTTTATTGTGCCTTGAAGAGAATAATAGTAATAACAATAATAATAAACAAGCTGATCTTACTCTTAAAACATCAAGTAGAATGAAGGAGGTGTGATGTCAATGCAATTCTTCTGTTTTGCTTTTTGTGTGTGAAGTTTCTAACATTTTGAAGATAGGAAAAGCAAAGGAAGGCTGATTGTATGATTTTATCCAGCTAGAATCAGACTGGAAGTGGTCCAGCATAGCACTGTAATCTGGATCCATTTTAATTTTTTTGATAAATATCAGGTCCATGTAGCTGTTTTATCAAGAGTCCTATTATATTTAAAAAAAGAAAAAAAAAAATTAGAAAAAAATGATACAATGTTACAAGACAAAATCTTAGCCCCGAAAGTGAGTTTGAGAAGAGCAATGATGGAAAAGTAGAGTTTTATCTGGACTGCAAGGATAGTGATTTGTTGATGTACAAGTTCTATCAGGCCTTACCCCAATGTGGATAGCTTATTTTGACAAATTAATTATTATTATTTTATTTTCTTCTTGCTGATAGGACTGTATTGCCTTTCTATATGCTGTGTACTGAGATGCCAAGTTTTCATCCTAGTTGGATGCCTAGACCTGCTTATAAATGGTGAGAAACAATGAGTAAATGGGAATTGTTTGTTTTAGAACTTCCCAGCATCTTGCCTCCAATATTTGGCAATTCATGTGCACTGGGACTATTAGCACAATAAAGGTTTTAAAAAAGAAGCATTTGCAGTTATATTTGTTGTTATAACTCACAGTAATAGGAGTATGATATGTTTACAGATACTGGTGCACATTGACAGTTTTGCTACATGATCCATTATAATCGTATTTTACGTGGCATTCCTTTCTTCTCCACTAGGTTGGAGTAAATTTCTGGATTTCTAAGAAGTTGTTCTGGGTTTGTACCAGAAATATGTTATATGTTACACAAATACATATAACTGAGAACATCTGTGTATAATATAAAATATTTTAATGTTGTATTTCTGTGCTATTGTGACAGTTGTCATCAGTGCCAGGTTAAATTAGTAAAATAGCATCGTGGATTACCTATTCTATGACTCTAAGAACTGTTATGTCAAGTTATATTAATTGTGCTTACATAATACATAAAATTTTAAATAAGAACAAAGTATATAAAGTTGAAGCAAATGCTTTTCACCCATTTAAAACATTAACAGGTTTCATTTTCACACTGTATCTGTCAACCTGTCATGCTACAAAGCTGCATTCCTAGTATAATTTACTGTGTACCATATTGCTGATGAAAGGCTTATTGCCTGATGAAACTAATTGCTACAGATGATGTGATGAGAAGTCTAGCAGTTTTACATGACTATAAAATCAGTCTTTTACTATATAATTAAAATAAAGGTATCTTTGTCCTGATTTCTTTAAGGCTTGGCTGATGCACACAAATGAATGTTTAAAACAGTTAATACAAATAAATTTGCTCTGCCGGCCTTGGTCATTCATAGATGATACATAGCAAGAGAAAATCCCATACAGTCTAGTAATTTAGGGAAAGACAATGAAACAAGAGACAGAATTTATAGAGCTCATCCTGTGATATCCATTCTTATGGATATGAGAGGGAGTTTATAATGCACTCTGCTTTTTTGTTTGAATGTAAACACAACAGAATAATCATTTTGTTTGTGACTGTTGAAGACAGAAATTATACTGGGGTGGGCGTGCTATCAATACTAGGTAGCGCCCCTGCTGAAGATTTGTTACTGGAAAGTTATGCATGTACATGTACATGTGTGTGTGTGTATATATATATATATATATGTAAATGCATGTATTTGTACCAATGCGATCTTACTTTCTCAGCTTGCCGGGGAGCTGACCAACTGTATTGCTGCAGAAGAGTTGAGAAAAACAACTGAATTTCAGTTCAGGCAGGGTGGCTTTATTTTCTGGGACGTTCAGCTATCTCTCAAGCAGAATCTTCATTACTAACAATTTTGTCCTTCCATGTGGCAAGATCAGGACTCTTTTAGCATAAGAGTACTAATACAACTGTAACGCTGTGCATTTGTGAACTTCTCATTAATTTAAAGGATAAATATTTCATAGTCTTTCACAAAGACCAGTTACTGCAGTAACCTGTGCTTTCTATCACCATTTCTTTATCTCTCTCATTCCGATTCCTGTCATCTTTTCTGTATGTGTAAATAGGTTCATTTTTTTGTACTGCTCTGTTTTAAGAAGCTTCTTGTTTGTTTGTTTGTTTGTTTGTTTGTTTCCCTCCTCTGTCACACATTGCATTTTCCTCTTAGGGAAGTTCATTACTTGTGCTATAATCACAAGTATTCTCTTTTCTGGAATTAGTGGGCACTCTGGAACACAGCTTAGAAGCTGTTTGTCAAAGCCCTCACATTCAAGGGTCCTAAAGTAAATGCAGTACTGTGAAGAATTCCAAATTCCTTGATCTTGGAGCTCTTTTAGTTCATGCTAGTGTAACTTTTTGTTTTTGTTTAACTTCTGGTGCATGTAAATTTGAGGTGCAGAAACCCAGACCACCACCAAGTGTTTTGAAGTGCTTAAAAGACACCCTGTTAGTACACTATTCAACAGAATTTGTAACAGAAGAGGTATAAAACTGGCAGATATTTTTTCTCTCACATTTTAGTCCAAGCTTTCAAAATCTGATACTTGGCATTAATTTGAAATAATTTTGCATGACAGTTTTTTTCCAAATGCATATCAAAGCACTTTATAACACGTCAGTGCAAATCATTAATTCTAATATGCTGGGCTTTTGTTTTTAAATTAACACAGTTGAAATGGACTGAAGAGCGGTAGACCCATAAGTGTGAGCTTGGAGTGGTACAGGACAGTGGAGCCAATACGGCTGTCTCCTGTGGCAGTGATCATTCCAGAAGTAAATGTAGTTAGATAACTTAAGTGCTGTTGAGTTTTTGGAGCAATTGGGTTGCTTTCAAAGCCAAAATACATGACTGAGACTTAGAAGCACTAAAAAAAAAAAAGTGAGACAGAAAGAGAAAAATATCTGAATTGAAAATGCTGAGAAGGTCAGAGAACAATAGACTTTTTGATCTTTCCTTATGTCTTCCTTTGCCATCACTGTCTTTTTTTTTTTCTTCTTTGTAGTTAACTTATCTATTTCTAAGCTTGCTTAGAATTAAGTACTACGGAAGAAGAAAACTAACTGATAGCGAAGTAGATTTGAAATAGCTTTTTTGGTTTTGTTTATTCTAGGTTACACATACTGTTTTTATTTTTTCCCCTGGTTTCTGAGATAGACTTGTGATGCTGCTTCTATGTTTGCACGTTCTTCTTCTCCAAAAAAAAAATAATAATAATAATTAAAAAAATAAAAATGATATAGCTGCTGTAACCACTCAGTGTATTGGGTTTACATAGAAGGTTTTGGCATTGGGGGGGGCTGCAGGAGTGGCCTCTGTGAGCAGAGCCCAGCAGCTGCACCATGTTAGATCAGAACCAGCTCCAGATGGCTCCAAAAAGGACCTGCTGCTGGCAACGGGCCGAGCCAGGGAGCAAGGCTGGTTGGGCCTCTGGGAGAGCAGATTGAAGAAAGGGGGGGAGGGGAGGGGGAAAGAAGGTGCACAACAGCAGCTGGGAGAGAGGAGTGAGAAAATGGGAGAGATCCAGACCTGCAACCCCCCAGGTCAGTGCAGCAGGAGGGCAGGAAGTGCTCCAGGCAGGCAGCAGCAGTTCCCCTGTGGCCTGTGGAGAGGCCCCTGGTGGAGCAGGCTGTCCCCCTGCAGCCCATGGGTCCCACATGGAGCAGATCTGCACACTGCAGCCCATGGAGGAGCCCACACAGGAGCAGGGAGTCTGGGGGAGCTACCATGCGTGGGGGACCCGTGCCGGAGCAGTTTGCTCCTGATGGGAGGCTCATGCCGGATTAGTTTAGGAAGGATGGCATCCCATGGGAGGGACCTCATGCAGGAGTAGTGGCAGATGATGAATGCCATGGACTGACCACAGCCCCCATTCCCCTGCACCGCTTGGGAAGAAGATGTAGAAGAAGGTGGATTTATTTATTTATTTTAGTTTGCTTGTAGTTCCTTGCTGCTCTTGTCAATTACTAATAAGGAATGAATTACATTAATCTCTGTGCTGAGTCTGTTTTGCCTGTGGTGATAATTGGTGAGTGATCTCCCTGCCTTTGTGTCAACTCTAGAGCTCTTTTCCATTGTGTTTTCTCCCCCTCTTCCTTAGAGCAGAGAGAGTGAGGGGGCGGAGTGGTGGTGTTTGGCAGTGTAAAACAACTACACTCAGAAAGAAGCAACAGAGGAGCTTCTTTTCAAGTGCTTTGTATACACCTGATATGATACTGTCTCTTCAGGACTCATATTTTGACTCCCTATTTGAAAGTGATATATGTGTATATATATATATTTAATTTTTACACAGCCTGACATTCCTAGTTAGGTTTATTTTGACATGGAAAAAAAAAAAATTACTAGTTTTTATGGGACTGAGGTGAACAGTAAATGGAAGCATGTGTATGTTAATGCTTTCACAATTAAAGCATAACATACCATAGCATTTCTGAACAAAATTAATAGCATTTAGATCATTTGGATCCTGGAGTTTTTCATCAACTCTTTTTTGAAACAGCTGTGGTACAAATATTTGGTTGACTACCAAAGCGATAAGGCTGATTTCATAAGTAGTACAGGATTCTTCTTTGTTACTGGTTTGGTAATTACAGTTAAAAGTGGCTCTAAAAATACTAAAATACTGGCAAGTTTTCCTGTCTGGAACTTGATCTATTATAGGAGGGCATATTTATAATGAGAATCTGAATTCTTTAAAAAGAAGCAATCAACATGTGGAGGGAGATTCAAACTAGGACATACTGTGTGGCTTTTGTGGCATCCTGATTTGGCTGGGTAAAGAGTTAAGGCATCTGTTGACATCAGCACGATCTGGCAGGACTAGTTATCACTTAACTTTCCCGCAGGTGTGTTTTTCTTTTTGGTGCAACTGTGAGGGAGATGCTGTCATCAGGGTATATGCTTGTCTTGATATTTAGGACAGTGAACTTGAAAGAGAAAAAGGGTCATTAATTTTCTAGTTCTCGGCAGTGCAAGTTTGAGCCTCCCCTTGCCTGTCAGAATGAAGGAGTTCTCAGCTTTTTTCCTTCTCAGTGGGAAAATTCTATTTCTCTTCCTTTCAGCTGCCCTGATTAGCACAAAATTAAGAAAGAGCTTCAGTTGTACCTCTCAACTCAGAGGAGACAAAGGTACTCTAGCAAGACACAAATGTTGTGCAGACAAGTGAGCTGCTCAAGAAAGAAAACATGGAAAGTGGAAGCGTTCCATTTGCATATGCTATGTAGGTCATGGCGAATCTGCTACAGCTCTTCTCACTGGCTTTTATTGCATAAAATCATGCTGATTTTAAAGTAGGAAGAGGAAGAATTATCCTAGCCTTTTTTTAACAGTCTAATGTGTAACCACTCAGTGTGGTTCACTTCTCGTTCAGGAAGGAAGATCAACTTACTTTGACAACAGTTTGGCAGCTTAGATGGTACCTCAAAAATTATATTTACAATGTGATAAGCTACGTGCGCGTATGTGAACTTGGAAGTGTTTGTGTGTGGAGGGTTATTATTATTCTTCCAGTACATTAAGTTGATCAGATTTTGGACCAGATTGGATTGGATTTTGTACGTAGCCAAGCAGTGTACATTTGCTTGTGCATATATCAATATAAAGGACACCTCAAAATCTATTTCTCTGCGTCTCATTTAATATAGGAAGCAGTGCATTAGATTGTTAGTCTCTGTCGACATCTAGTGGCTATTGAAGCAATGGCAAGCTGTTTAATCCGTGTTGTGTAAGGGAAACTTGAAGGGAGAGCAAGTCAAATGTTGCTCCTTTGCAATATTTTTATTTATTTATTATTATTATTATTATTATAAATTTAGGGGACTGGGTCGGTTAGTGGATGGAGCAGGAGTGCAGGTGGTGTTTTCATCCATCCCTATGGTGGTAGGGAGGGGTTCAGAGAGAACACGGAAAGCCCACCTGTTAAACACGTGGCTCCGGGGCTGGTGCCAACGCAGAAATCTTGGGTTTTTTGATCATGGGGCACTTTACTCAGCACCTGGCCTGATGGCAGCAGACGGGTCCCTATCTTTTAGGGGAAAAAGGATCCTGGGCCAGGAGCTGGCAGGGCTCATTGAGAGGGCTTTAAACTAGGTAAGAAGGGGGATGGGGCTGAGGCTAGGATTGTTGGGGCTGTGCCAGGGGGAACGATGGCAAGTCCGGAGGATAAGGCAATGGCCCAGCTGAAGTGCATCTACACCAATGCACGCAGCATGGGTAACAAACAGGAGGAGCTGGAAGCCATCGTGCAGCAGGCAGGCTACGACTTGGTTGCCATCACGGAGACGTGGTGGGACCACTCTCATGACTGGAGTGCTGCAATGCCTGGCTATAAGCTCTTTAGAAGGGACAGGCAGCACAGAAGGGGTGGTGGTGTGGCTCTCTATATTAGAGAGTCTTTCGAGGTTGTAGAACTCGAGGCTGGGAATGACAATGTCGAGTCCCTTTGGGTTAGGATCGGCAGGGACAACAAGGCTAGTGTCCTGGTCGGGGTCTGCTATAGACCGCCGAACCAGGATGAGGAGACGGATGAGGAACTCTACAGGCAGCTGACAGAAGTTGCCAAATCGTCAGCTCTTGTACTCGTGGGGGACTTCAACTTCCCTGACATATCCTGGAAGCACAACACAGCCCTGAGAAAGCAGTCTAGGAGGTTTCTGGAGAGCGTGGAAGATAGCTTCCTGACGCAGCTGGTTAGTGAACCTACCAGGGGTGGTGCCCCGCTAGACCTTCTCTTCACAAACAGAGAAGGACTGGTGGAGGATGTGATTGTCGGGAGCTGTCTTGGGCAGAGTGACCACGAAATGGTGGAGTTCACTATTCTTGGTGAGGCCAGGAAGGGGACCAGTAAAACCGCTGTATTGGACTTTCGGAGGGCTGACTTTGAGCTGCTCAGGACGCTAGTTGGTGGAGTCCCTTGGGAGGCGGTTCTGAAGGACAGAGGGGTTCAGGAAGGCTGGGCGCTCTTCAAGAGGGAAATCTTAATGGCACAGGAATGGTCTGTCCCCACGTGCCCAAAGACGAGCTGGCGCGGAAGAAGACCAGCCTGGCTCAACAGAGAATTGTGGCTTGATCTTAGGAGAAAAAAGAGGGTTTATAATCTTTGGAAAAGTGGGCAGGCCACTAGGGAGGACTATAAGGATGTTGCGAGGCTGTGCAGGGACAAAATTAGGAAGGCCAAAGCTCATCTGGAGCTCAATCTGGCTACTGCCGTTAAAAATAACAAAAAACGTTTCTATAAATACATCAACACAAAAAGGAGGACTAAGGAGAATCTCCATCCTTTACTGGATGCGGGGGGAAACTTAGTTCCAAAAGATGAGGAAAAGGCGGAGGTGCTCAATGCCTTCTTTGCCTCAGTCTTTAGCGGCAATACCAGTTGTTCTCTGGATACTCAGTACCCTGAGCTGGTGGAAGGGGATGGGGAGCAGGATGTGGCTCTCACTATCCATGAAGAACTGGTTGGTGACCTGCTACGGCACTTAGATGTGCACAAGTCGATGGGGACGGATGGGATCCACCCAAGGGTACTGAGAGAACTGGCAGAGGAGCTGGCCAAGCCACTATCCATCATTTATCAGCAGTCCTGGCGATCGGGGGAGGTCCCAGTCGACTGGCGGCTAGCAAATGTGACGCCCATCTACAAGAAGGGACGGAGGGCAGACCCGGGAAACTACAGGCCTGTCAGTTTGACCTCAGTGCCAGGGAAGCTCATGGAGCAGATCCTCCTGAGAGTCATCACGCAGCACTTGCAGGGCAAGCAGGCAATCAGGCCCAGTCAGCATGGCTTTATGAAAGGCAGGTCCTGCTTGATGAACCTGATCTCCTTCTATGACAAAGTGACGCGCTGGGTGGATGAGGGAAAGGCTGTGGATGTGGTCTACCTTGACTTCAGCAAGGCTTTTGACACCGTCTCCCACAGCATTCTCCTCAAGAAACTGGCTGCTCTTGGCTTGGACTGGCGCATGCTTCGTTGGGTTAGAAACTGGCTGGATAGCCGGGCCCAAAGAGTTGTGGTGAATGGAGCCAAGTCCAGTTGGAGGCCAGTCACTACTGGTGTCCCCCAGGGCTCGGTGCTGGGGCCGGTCCTCTTTAATATCTTCATCGATGATCTGGACGAGGGCATTGAGTGCACCCTCAGTAAGTTCGCAGATGACACCAAGTTAGGTGCGTGTGTCGATCTGCTTGAGGGTAGGAAAGCTCTGCAGGAGGATCTGGATAGGCTGCACCGATGGGCTGAGGTCAACTGCATGAAGTTCAACAAGGCCAAGTGCCGGGTCCTGCACCTGGGGCGCAATAACCCCAAACAGAGCTACAGACTGGGAGAGGAATGGTTGGAGAGCTGCCAGGCAGAGAAGGACCTGGGAGTGATGGTGGATAGTCGGCTGAATATGAGCCAGCAGTGTGCTCAGGTGGCCAAGAAGGCCAACGGCATCCTGGCTTGTATCAGGAACAGCGTGACCAGCAGGGCTAGGGAGGCGATCGTCCCCCTGTACTCAGCTCTGGTGAGGCCGCACCTCGAGTACTGTGTTCAGTTTTGGGCCCCTCACTACAAGAAGGACATGGAGGTGCTTGAGCGGGTGCAGAGAAGGGCGACGAAGCTGGTGAGGGGCCTGGAGAACAAGTCCTACGAGGAGCGGCTGAGGGAGCTGGGTTTGTTCAGCCTGGAGAAGAGGAGGCTCAGGGGTGACCTTACCGCTCTCTATAGGTACCTCAAGGGAGGCTGTAGTGAGGTGGGGGTTGGCCTGTTCTCCCACGTGCCTGGTGACAGGACGATGGGGAATGGGCTTAAGTTGAGCCAGGGGAGTTTTAGGTTAGATGTTAGGAACAACTTCTTTACTGAAAGGGTTGTTAGGCATTGGAACAGGCTTCCCAGGGAAGTGGTGGAATCACCATCCCTGGAAGTCTTCAAAAGACGTTTAGATGTAGAGCTTAGGGATATGGTTTAGTGGGGACTGTTAGCGTTAGGTCAGAGGTTGGACTCGATGATCTTGAGGTCTCTTCCAACCTAGAAATTCTGTGATTCTGTGATAAATGATCAATAGGAAATGTGAAAAAAGTTAAGCTGTTTTAACATTGCAGGTGATTGTTTGAGATCTTCCACTGCAGAGGCTGGATAGCACTGCTAATGAGACTTGTCACCCTTTGAGATCTGAAGGGAAACTATTCTCAGAAGCCTGTCACACTGAATGACCAGTATTATTTCATCTTTCCCTGTGTTTAGCATGTCTCTTATGTTCTATAGTGATTAGGTTTCTAATGCAGAGTAGACAGCATCTGAAATGCATCAAAGCTCTTTCTCAATTTTATCCTATTTCATTTTACCAACCTCAGAAAAATGATGACCTAGAATTTTCATTAGTTTACCTGCAGTAGGTGGCTGAAAATATGTTCAGAGAAACTATAGTAGAGTAGAAACTATATATACAGTAGAAGGCAGCCAGAAGAGCTGGTCTAATTTCTATTTCTTACACTGAAAATGTACCTATATTTTTTTAAACGTTAAGCATGTTATTCTCAGGTAAGTTTATTTTGCCCTCAAAAATAATAGCTGTTGAGAACATTTAATGCATTTTTATTATATTGTTGTTTTAATTGCATTTTCATTTGTAGCTACTGAGGCAACACTTGTCTTTCTTCTGTATACAACTGTAAAGCTAGAAACTTTCTTCAAGTGAAAAGCTTTTAATATTTTCCAACCTTTAATAGGTTTCATGCAGCTGTGATCACAAAACTACCCGTCTAATCACATCGATATTCAGATTTACTGCAGGGCTAAAAGATATTCATGTCACGAACCCCCTTCTGAAACTCAGTTTTCTGTATCATGGACTTTCCATTCAATGTTTCATGCTTTCATTTTAAATTATCTTTGTAAGAATAAAGGTTACGCTTCTGTACTTGTCAATGTGATTTTAACAGCCATGGTAGAAAAGAAGAAAATTGTAAGCTGTTTGTACTTGTCTTTGAAAGTCTAGACCAAAAAGCAGCTTGTTTTAGGTCTTGCCATCTTCCTGCTACCATCAAAATGAGATCATTTTATAAATAATTTCTTGATTTAGTTGGGAAAATATTAACATCTATGTAAAACTGTATGTTGTGATCATGTTTGAGTTTTGCTAACTCACAACTGAGTAAACAGTTTGAGTAATCTGGCAGTTTATATATTTATGTAAAACTTAATGGTGAAGAGTTGCCCTTCTATGTACTGCTGTGTAGCTTCTGTTTATGTAGCTCAAGCCTTTTTTGATTGTGTTAACTTGCAGTTAACTCTCTGCAATTTAGCTGTTTTTTTGTTGTTGTTGTTGTTGTTGTTGTTTTTTTATCTTTATTTTCCTAATTTGTGATTGCCATATATTTAAGTTGCAATCAAATGGTTTAGTAAGACTTGTATACTACTGAAAAGAGAGTGGTAGTGCCACTGTACAGAATATTTTATGCCAGAAGAAATACTGCACAGTTTAATAAGAAATCATGCTTAAGTAAGTAAATGGTGAAATGTTTTCACTGTTTTTGTTACAGTAGATAAAGCTGTGTTTTTTAGGGGGCTGTTCTGTGGAGGTGGTGAAGTTGTTGAGAGTTGAGTGACAAAACCATGGAGCTAATATTGGAATTGTTGCTCTCAGAAATGCTACTGTTTATTTAATAAGCAATTCAAAGAATATTTGTTGTCATTTTATATATTAGGTCATACCTTGGTTTTAAATGGCAAGCCAAGTTAGTACAATAGATCACTCAAGCTGACAGTTAGAAGGTACCAGTTTGTAGGGCCTTTATACTCATGCTTTAAAATGTGCTGCAGACTCCACAGTTCTCCTGCGCTTGGTTTTTGTGCAGCACTATGCTTTCTATTTTGTCTTCTTTTTCTTTTTATATTTATTTATTTTAGTCTTCTTTTTTTGTCTTGAAAACTTAAGTATAGAAGTACTGTATAAATATTGAAGATACCGGCGATATCAGCCCTTCTTATATGTTGTTGTTTTTTTTTTTTCTTTTTTTTCCTTTTTCTAAAAAAAGTATTTTTAAAATTATTATTATGTCTTGCAGACAAGAGCATGTATTCCCACTCATCCAGAATAGTCAAACCTCTTAATCTGTCATGGGCTTAAAGAAAGATGAGAGATGTCTCTCTCTGGATTAGTGTAATCCAATTGTAAATAATGGGCAAACAAGGAAAAAAAATGCATTTGAATAACTTTTATATTATTAGGTACCAGAGAATCACTTCATGAAAGAATGAATCTAGCGTAAAAGTTTACAGCTTTATTTCTTAGTTCATAACTACTTAGTTTATAACTCTATAATTTAGTAAGATTTAATAAATCTTAGACTACAGTTTAAAAAAAAAAATACCTTCTTACCTAAAAACTAAACCAAGCAACAGCAACAACAAAACCAAAAGAAAGCTAAAGATCTTTCTAGGCAATTTTGTAAATGCAACATTTATCTATTGCATATCTTTTTTTTTTTTTTTTTTAAGAGCATTCTTCAGTACTTTCTCAATCTTTAGACCTTTTTTTTTCAGTTTGTCTTCTCAAAACTGCAAAGCAAATTCTGAAGTCATTTTGGCCTATTTAAGTTGTTTTCTGTTGTTAAACAAGAGTACATTTTTTCTTGTATTGTGTTTCAATTCTTCTAATGCCCTGGGTAGGGTAGGATAGGCCTTTCCCTGGGTAGGATATATGCAGCTGGGTGCCTTCCCACAAGAAAATGACAGTGGTTGAGAGCATTACCTTTATTCACATTACTACACCGTTTTCTTTTCACATGAAGCCATGGTCAGACTCCCTATATGAGAGAACTGTCTTTCCATCAGTTACCTGTATTTAGTAAAGGGAGGTTGCTTTTGCAGTGTTGCTCAATGAAGAAAGCAGTATAAATAATAAAATGCACATGTTAAGGAAAACTTGCAATGCATGACCCAGGCCTGAAATGATAGTAAGACATTTCACTGAATGAACTGTCCTGCCATAACAAGGACAAAGCGTTTCTGCAAGTATTTGTATGTGAGAGTATTTATGCAAATATTTGAAAGCTAACCCATGTGGCAAATGCAGTCCACAAAGGAGTATATTGAAATAGTGATAGGTACTGTGAAGTCGTGGGGTAGTTCTAACCACACCTGCTCTTTGTAGTAAACTGAAGACAATGAGCAAGCCAAATAAAGTGAAAACTATGCATTTAAGTTCTTAAGGCTAAGCATAACAGCATTCTTGGTGGGAACTAATATAACTTTCACTTCAACAAAGCATTTGATCATTTGATTTATGGGATGTTAAATATAACAATGAAATTATATATATATAAAAAAATCATTTTTATTTTTTTATATATTGTTCCTGGAATGACTCCATAGCAGTGCTGAGGAAGACAGCGATGAGTAGAGTGAGATAAGCAAAAATTGAAAGGTAAAAAAAAAGGATAAAACTTTGTTCCCCAAATAAATGTTTTCCAATGTTGTCTATGGCAGGACATTTCACCTCTCCCAAAAGATATTTTAAATGAAATTTTAATTTAATATTGCCCTTCAATGGAGAAGTTACCTGTGTTTCAGTGCGTCGGTAGAATTTTCAGTGCTTTGGTAGATTTTTTTTCTTTTTAACTTTTACATTAGATTATTTCAAGGTGTAATTCCTCCTTTTTATTCTGAGTAACAATGAGAAAATTGTACAGAGTTACAGTAATATTTTACTTTGTCAATTTAATTGTTGTGACGGGAAAGGCCTGGTTTTGTACACTTCATACTCTACCTGATAAGAAGTGTTAATTCATTATGTTTCTGTGCGAAAAGCAAACTTCTGAATCTATCAGACTTTAGGCAGTTTTATACTAAGTATCCTAGGCTAGTTTTCTTATAGTCATAGAATCACAGAATCATAGAATATCCTGAGTTGGAAGGGACCCTTAAGGATCATCAAGTCCAACTCTTGACACCTCACAGGTCTACCCAAAAGTTCAGACCATGTGACTAAGTGCACAGTCCAATCTCTTCTTAAATTCAGACAGGCTCGGTGCAGTGACCACTTCCCTGGGGAGCCTGTTCCAGTGTGCAACCACCCTCTCTGTGAAGAACCCCCTCCTAGTTTGTTCCTGTGAAGAACCCCCTCCTAGTGTGTTCCTTTACTCAGTGTTTGTTCAGTTTTACTTAGTGTTTCACTCTTCCCTTCTGCCACTGTCACTTGTCTTTGTTCTCATAATCTGGTAACTATTTTTTACTTGTATTATGAAGACTGCCAGATGAGACATCAGATTGAGCTGTGTATCAGTAAAAGAAAAATTAGGCAGCCCAGGATCATTAAAAGCACTTGGAAAAGTAGTGGACTAGTCAACATCAGAAAAACTAGATTTATCATTGCAGTATACTATGGTACTCTTGTGTCGTGGTTTAACGAGGAAGATAGGAGGAAGATAGGGAGGAAGATAGATTCTCTTCAAGTTGGTGAACCTTTTCAGAAAGTTTCTCCACAGCTGAGACGCAGGCCTGTAAGGAAGAGGAGAGACTTTCTTCGTACTGCCGGAGTTGTTTAGCCACTTCATCCACTGTGGGTTCCTCATCCTCTTTCCAGGCCATTATTGCCAATGAGCTGGCGTATGATGATGGTGCACTCCGTACAAACTTCCGCCACATGGGTCGTGTACACCTGACTTCATCTGGATCTTTGGATGTTTGTCCGAGGTCTGGATCCTCATAAATCACTTACCGTACTGCTAATTCCCTCAGGTACTGGATTCGTTTCTCCATAGTGGTCCACTTGCCTGGTAGACATAAAAGTTCTTCCTTGAAGGGATACCTTTCCCTCACAGCTGAGAGGAGACGCCTCCAGAGGCTGTTAGATTGTGCTCCATCTGCAATTGCTTTGTCAATGCCGGCATCTCGAGCAAGGGATCCCAGATGCCTGGCTTCCCTGCCGTCTAATTCCTCACAATTGGCTCCAGAGTCCCAGCATCGGAGCAGCCAGGTGACAAGCTGCTCAGCTATACAGCGACCAAAATCTTTTCGCACATCTCGTAGCTCGCGCTCGTATAGGCTTCGGGTAGTTACTGTTGATTTTTCGGCATCCTCATCTTCCTCGTCCTGAATCCTTGATGGCCCAGCGTCGTCGTCATCTCTATACCTAGATTTGGCAGAAGACTCTCTGCGTTCTAAATGACCTGAATCTCTATACCATATTTTCTCCTTCTCTACAGGGGCAGCTTGCACTGCTACTGCTCGTTTCTCTGACCTTGTTACAGGGTTTGCCACAGAGGTTGGAATACCCTCTGCTGGGTCAACTTGCACTGCTACAGCTCGTTTCTCTGACCCAGCCACAGGAGCTGGAGCGGCTGCAGGAGCTGGAGCAGCTGCAGGAACTGGAGCTGGAGCGGCTGCAGGAGCTGGGACTGGAGCGGCTGCAGAGTCCACCGTAGGGGTCACAGTGGCCGTTGGATCTGTCACCGGGCTTGGAGTGGCTGCAGGGTCTGTCACTAAGTTGATAGCAGTATCCATGGCAGCTCGATAGGCATGAGCCAGGCCCCAGCACGTTACAATGATTTGTGTTACTTTGGGACTGCCAGAATCATGACACCTTTTTTTCAAGCATTCTGCCAGTTTTTGAGGATTTTGCAGTTGTTCAGGGGTGAATTTCCAAAACACTGGGGTTGCCAACTGCTCTAGATGCCTGCCCATATCCTCCCATACTCCCTGCCACCCACAACTATACTGCCTCCGAGCAGATCTCCGGATGAGCTTCCTAAGTAGTTGTTTAACTTTAAGCAGAATCTGAAGCGCATTCAGGAGGCAGAACAACAAGACTCTGCTGGTCTGAGTATCCCAAGGATATTCATATATCCTTGGATATCTTGGATATCTTGGAGAGCTATTGTAACAAGCTCGGAGGATAAGAGGGTGGTGAAGGAGGAAGGGAGAGTAATCAAGTAAGAAAAAATATCTTCCCCTTTCCCCTCCACAGATTGACTCCCTAATGGAAAAAAACAATAGGTATAATTGCTAATAGTTTCCAAGATACAGTTTCCAAAGTACAGAGACGACGATGTTACTGAGTACAAATACCAAGTTAGAGTCATGACCAGATATCTCATCATCTCGTAAGCCATTGCTACAACACTCAGTACCATAATGATCTGAGACCAGGGCCCAGAGAGGATAAACAACATGACAGAGAGCAAATACGGAAAATAATGTACAATAATACTCAATTTGGAAAACAGGCACAGCAGAGTTGAGATTAAAGCAATCAGCATTACGACAAGTGACTATTAATCAGGTCTAATACTTACACCAATTTTAGTTTAACACACTCTGGTCAGATCTGTCGTTATCTCAACCTTTCGAGCCCCACGTTCGGCGCCAAAAAGACTGTTGTGGTTTAACCCAGCTGGCAGCTAAACACCACGCAGCCGTTTACTCACCCTCCCCCTCCCTCTCTGGGACGGGGGAGAGAAATGGAAAGTGAAGCCCGTGAGTTGAGATAAAGACAGTTTAATAAGACAGGAAAATAATAATAATAACAATAACAATAATAACAATAATAATAATAATACAATGATGATAATAGTACTAATAATAATAATATGTACAACAAACAAGTGATGCACAATGCAATTGCTCACCACCCGCTGACCGATGCCCAGCCTAACCCCGAGCAGTCCGGCCCCCTCCCCCGGCTAGCCACCCCTATATATTGTTTAGCATGACGTCAGATGGTATGGAATACCCCTTTGGCTAGTTTGGGTCACCTGTCCTGGGTCTGTCCCCTCCCAGCTCTTACTGCACCCCCAGCCTGCCTGTTGGCAGAACAGAGCAAAAGGCTGAGATGTCCTTGGCTTGGTATAAGCACTGCTCTGCAACAATTAAAACATCGGGGTGTTATCAGCACTCTTCTCATCCCAAGCCAAAACACAGCATTCCACCAACTACTAGGAAGAAAATTCTGTTCTAACTAAAACCAGTACATCTTGCTAAGTTTATCATTTTTTTTTTGGTTCTATTTGTTGTTGGTATTGATTTTGGTGTGCATGTTGGTTGGTTGGTTTGTTAATTTTGTTTGGCAGATGAGGGAGAAGCATAAGAAATGCTGCAAGTAACAAGTACTTAGTCTTTGCTATTGCAAGCAGAATGTATACAGATTTAGCAAACAGAAGTTCAGGTATCTGGCATAAAATGACATTCTAAATATCTCAGCATTCAAGTGATTTTTTGGATCCAGCTAGAATTCCCTTTAGGGAACAATGAACGCTGTTCTCCAGTTAGTGGCATCTTACCTGTCCCTTAACCAACTTTAATGCCTTGTACGTATGACACTTCTTTAAAACTCTCATCTGAGAATGGAGTCATGCTCAAAAAGAGAAAGTTAAAAAGACAGTTACTACCAAAGTTCTACAAGTAGATTATTCAGTCACTGCAGCAGGATCTGTAGTTACTGTTCTGCTAATGTAGAGCAGAGCTTGCGTGGCTCTAGGCCCTGCGTAATAGTAGAGGAAGAGAGGCTGCAACTGAAAAACTGCTTAGATTCAAGTATTTGGTGGTATGGGTGGCACATCCTGTTTCTTAGGGAAGAGACCTCCTCTTGTTCACTCAACTAGATGAACTTTTATGTTTTCCCTTCATTACATGTTCTAAAGCTGCAGTGAGATTTGCTTGTCAGAAGAACTAGAGCATACTTTGCATATTTAATGTTAAGAGAATTTGCATCACATAATGTTAAGAGATACTGCATCACTTTTAGCATCTCTGCTGTATTACAGGATAGCATTATACATCTACTCTGCTTTTTTTTCAGACCCTTCATAACTGTATCTGACACATTAGAAAAAAATCACTTCATTGTATACATGTCAGCCTTTCTTGGGAACTGAGGAGACGCATCACCAAAACACAAGCAGTTAATTAGTCTGGAGAACTACAAGACAGAAACATGGAGTTTTTCCCAGTGTTATGCACTTAGCAGTGGCAGCAGTCACCTCCAATGCCAAAATGGGGAGGCCAGTAATTAGTTGTTGCTATTGAAACCTTTCTCCTTTAGGATATCATCTGTGAGGAATGATTGTATGCGTTGTACGGTCTGATTCTTTGAGGTGTGTAATGCAGCATTGAAGACATTAATTTTTTGTCGAATCCTTGAAGACAGGCAACAGGGATTTGTGTAGTTCTTGCAACTGCATGCATATAAGTCTATCTGTATGCATATCAGGAATCACTCTTTAGTGTTTAAAAGACTGCAAATCAGGCAAGTTTCAAATTTGAAAATAACACTTTACTGCATTGACATTCATTAACAATACGCACAGCTGATGATTAGATCTTAACCACTCTCCACTGTTTTCGCTCCATAGAGAATACAATTAATCATTAAAAAGTTTGTCTACAATTACCTGTGAATATATGATGCCAGGGAGCTGATGCCAGAAATTAGCACCGATAGCTGTGGGACTTGCTGGACTTAGCTGCAGAGGTCAAAGTAATGAGGCTTGAGAGCTCTCAATGAGAGAACTGCAGTGGACTGAAACTTTCTTCCCTAACCTTTCAGTTTCATTGGTTTATGCTCCTCAGTCTGCTTCCCAAAGGAAAATAGAGAGACTCTATCTGTTTCTGACATACTTAATCCAAATTTTTTGGACCAGGACTCGTACTAATTTTGTCAGTCAAAAACAAGCATTTTTCTTGCTTGTTCGGCAGGATTATTCTAGTTGTACCAGACACTCTTCCTTAGGATTATTTTGGTTTTACCATGTCTATCCTGCCAACTTTTATCCTTAGTTCTCATCTTGCAGATTTTACAATGTATATGCTTTCATATAAGACCCAGTTCATCTCTTTGTAATTGCCTATTTATGCTTAGTGGCATTACAATGTTACCAAAAGATTTGGTACAGTCACTCCTTAAGCATGGGTTTATGCCTTTGTTCAAGGGAAGCAAATGTTAAATAAATACATCTTGCTGAATCTGCTTCTGCTTCATGGGTGCACAATGCTTAGCTGTGAAACCACCTACTCTAGACTTGGGACAGAAAGTTATGATTGACTAATTACAGAACATTACATCAGAAAACAGGGAGCTGACAGACCTAATGAATTTCCATTGTCCTAGACACAGACTGAAAAGGTGAAGAGGGACAGAAATTGGTATAAGTACCGTGATCCACACTTAGTCTTCATTTTAGTTCTGCTGAGGACCACTAAGCTCAACTCCCAAGGGGAGGGAATGCATAATTATTTTAACCGTGTGATAAAAAACAGACATGGGACTTCCAGTATTTTAACCAGTGTAATGTAAACTGTAGGTTTTTCTTGTATTTCTGCATAGATCTGAAAATGAAGATAAACTGCAGTAGTCTTTCCTAGGCTATTCAGTTTTATTCTACCATACATTTTGTCTAATATTGTTTGAAATCTTCAAATTGTTTGAAAATGAGTTACACTGAAAATTGATTCTTTAAGAACAGAGAACCACATTAAATGAGCAATTGGGGCAATCACTTACTGCTCAAATTTGGTTTATATTTTATTATCTGCTGTCCTGCTCATAATTTAAGTATTATAAGATGCATGTCAATTGCATGGCATTGCATGCCTTCTGATAAAGTGATTCTGAGTCAAAATGCTTTCATCACTATTTTAACTACTTATGTGGTTCTATTTATTAAGCAGTCTTTCATATCAATGTTCCTGATTCAAACTACTCCAAAATCAAATGACTGCATTTCTGTTCTAGTACCTGGAGAAACAAAAGGGTTTGCATAATCAGGTGTCATGCAGCACTCTGCCCTGTTGATGGAGTCTCTACCCATTGGGACTTACTCTTTTAAATTCCAATGTAGCTGTCTTTTATTTAAACTCGAATTTACACCAGATATGCATCTACTAGTTCATGCCACAAAACTGAAGAATTTAAACAAACAAACAAAAAACCTTTATATTTTAAATATGTTACTATTTCCTTACTTTTCCCCTTCAGACACTTCCAGACTTCCTTTAGCTTGATCATATGCTTGATCATACTGTAGTTCATACTTCAATAATATCTTCAGATTCTTGTTAATGTTTTTAAAATTTTGATGGAACTTTTAGGGAGGAAAACCCTTCCTATTTGTTTTCTTTAAATCAAAGCAAATAAGAATGTCAGATGCTTTTTTTTAATGAATTCAGAAAGTGAATGCAGTGTGTCTAGTCTGAATGGTATTTTCTTCAATTTTTGCCTATTCCTACTAAGACGCTACAGTAAAACAAAACCAAGGAGGACTTTATGGCATGAAAGGAAATTAAAAAAAAAATCCCATTCACTGTGCATAAGATATTCTGTGAGACCAGGGATACTTGGTCTTTGCTTAAAAATTTAGAATATTGTAAGAATCTCTGTAGTTAACCTAGTTTTCCTGAATAAGCTGTGAATTTGAGCATCATACTCCAAAATAAATATTTGCATCTTGATATGATCCATTTACTAGTGGGTAGAGCAAACTCTTCTCTGATGTCTCACTATCCCATATGCAAATGCAAAATTTATTTGCCGTTCCTTTAATGTTGATATTAGAATCAATGAGGTGTGTTAAACTTGAACTTTGGATAACAGGAAAATAACCAAAGCTGTTTTGGAATAGAATAATTAAAGATAGTGCTTCATATTTGAAAGGGTGAAATGTGTTTCAAATTTCTTTCAACCCAGGCTTGGGAATTGTCTTTAGTTGCTGGAATAAAATAAATCTAAATTTCTGTTCTACAGTTTCCTGCATATTGCATGTGCACAGGTAGACATTTAAACCTTTGTTGGGGTATGGGTGTGTACTCTGCAAAGGTGCAAATTTTTATCATTTCATATGGAAGCCTGAGTAAAATGTCTAATGTCAGTACTTTATTGAAGTATAATCATCCTTAAAAATTCCCAAAAAGTGTTTTTTAAAAAAATCATCAGAAATGAATTTGGCCCTTTAACAGATATGTATCTGTTTGTAGGTGGATGTAATTAGCTCTACACAAAATAACTATATGACAATAACTATGTTGGTAATGTTTTTGCCATTACCAGTGTAAACTGCTGTGGTGGCTTGACCTTAGCTGGTTGCTGCAGGGAAATAAATCCCTGTTGTAGTGCAGCCTCCTGCCCAGTGGCTGCAGGGGGATCTCTGCTCCAGTGCCTGCAGCCCCTCCTGCCACCCTCCTCCTCCTCCTCTTTCCCAGGTGCCGGCAGGGCTGTTTCTAACCGTTTCTCTCTTTCTTTCTGCCGGCTGCCGGCAGCGCTGTGCCCTCCTTTCTTGCCCAGGCTGTCCCTGAGGCGAGGCGCTGCCATCTTGGCTGCTGGGCCCAGCCATGCCAGGCTGTGGGGCCGTTAGGGCCGGCTGGGGCCAGGACTAGAGGGGAAAAGGGACCTGGGGGTGTTGGTTGCTGAGAATCTAAATGTGAGCTGGCAATGTGCACTTGCAGCCCAGAAAGCCAACCAAACTTTAGAAATAGGTTGGATTTTGACATTTTGTCCTTTCTTCTTTCATCTTTTCCCCATTTTTATCCCCCCAGCCCTTAGCTGGAAAATAGGGGGGGGAGGAATAAGAGAACACGTGGAATACGTAAATCTCACCTCTAGCACTCTGGTTTGTTCCATGCCGGGTATGAGAAGTTTAATTCCTAATCCATTCTCTTCTTAAGGCTTTCTTAATCAAATATTTTTGTTCACTGTCAGAGCTTAATGAATGAAAAAAAATGTTAAAATGAATGAAAAAAATGTTAAAAAGAGGTAATCACTCTGTTTTGTCCATTAGTTGAGCATCGAATTCTACAAGATTGAAACTATTGCCTTTACATTCCTCTTCACTGGTATGTCTTTGCCCCACTATTCCATGTGCGCACAATACTTCTGGGCTTGATCTGTCATTAGCAATGCTGAGAACTTACAGGATTTTCTGAGTGCTATTTGTCATTTTAAGTAAGCATTAATGCTACATGCTGACTGATTGCAATAACTCTGACAAAACATTTTCATGATATCCTAGTAGAGAAAGTGTAGTGCTTAATAATGTGTCTTATGAGTGGTGTAAATTAAATGTCAGTGTATTCACGAAGGTTCTTCAGAGGCTTGAATTCCAGAGGGAGCTCTTAAGGCACTTACAATCTCACTGTGTTTGTCTCTTGGTTAAAACTGCATCATCTCAGAGTAAATATTGTGTATGCTACTTCAGTCGAAGGTTGTTGTATTAAAATCTTTGAGGTATCTATGGGTGGCAGTCTTGGAATCTGTTTTGTGCTGTCTAGCAACAACAAACACTGATTATGTAAGTATACTAAAATATATACAAACGTGTAGGATACCCCTTTCCCCCCCCACCCCAAAGATTTTGGTGATATGTTCATGGTCACAGAGAAAATAAATTTTACATGCTAGGAACAGAACAAATATTTCTACATAGTTCAACTGCATCTATTGCAACGTGATCTCAAACTTGATTAAAATTCTAACTGTAATGTTTTGAATAATTATATAATTACTTCAGGCTGAGAATTTGAAATTGTATGTGTTAATGGATCATCTACAAATAACTCTAAAACCCATTCTGCTAAAACACCTAGATTTAGTTAAGTTCAGTTCCTACCAGGAAATCTATTTTCAACAAATACTTTGGTTTGGTTAGCTCTGTGCTCTTATGTTTGTATTATAACTGTATGTTATCGTATCTCCACTAAAAATATGATAACTGCTGAGAATGATTTTATAAAAAGGTTTTATATTATGGTATTAATTTATTTAAATTATTTAAAGTTTTTTTTTTTTTTTTTTTTTTTAAGAGGTAAGAGAGAAAAGCATACTAATATACAGTGGTCTGGAGCTGTAACCCTCATGAAACTGTGTAGATGCCAACTGACTGCCTTTGGCAAATAGACTTTTGTAATAAAAAGCTCTGTTTCTGAAATGAACTACTTGATCTGCAGAACAAAACTGCAGAAGGCTTTAGTAACAAATCAAGACAGCTGAATGCCTCTTCTGTCCTTGCATCACTGCAATTCTGTTCTGTCCCTCTTGATATTATCTGTGAAATAGAGAGAGAAAACTGGTTGATGCATCAGTAACCATCATTTGATTTGATATGGTGAATAAAAGACTTTGTGAGAGTAAAGGACGAGGCAGATAAATTGAGGACAAAAGCAATATCAGCATCTAGAAGAGCAAGCATAAAGTTAACACTGAGATTTGGAAGTAAGAAAATCTGAAGAGCAGTACTGATTGCATATTGAAAAATGAAGAGGCCAACTAACTCTGCCTGCTTCTAGTTTTTCAATCACTGTGGAATGTTTTCTCACGTTGTATCTTCCTCCTGATTTTTAGTACTACTATTGTTATTTGGAAAAAGATTAATATTTAGCAATTTGAGGAAAATACCAACTTTCTTAAGAGTAAAGTTGAATGTGTGTGTGCATACAAAAATGCACATGTAATATTTCTGGTCAGATTTCTCTGAAGTTTTACTGTTTTAGAAATATGTTGTAGAACATAAAGCCTCTAAGAAAATGTATTATCCTTTTTTGTGCATTTCTCTACAATTTAGATGATTCTGTAGCTTAGTGGGAGGGTGTGGGGGTTGTTTTTTGATAATCATGATTAAGTATCTATTCTTAATCGTGTTTTTGAGGTTTGATTTTTTTTTAATAAACAACAAAATAAAAGTCTTTTTTTTCATCAAATTGCCAGCCTTAAGCTATGGGTGCTGTTTTATGGCTGCTGTTTTGGAAATTGCCTTTTACTCTTTCAAAGGTATTGCTGATCAGTCCTGAATTTACTGCAAAGAAGATACTTGCCTCAAACCAGGAGTTGAACTAGTATAAAGAGCAAGAATCACTTACTCCCCTTGGGAACCAAATCTGCTTGCTTTACAGTGACCCTCTAGACTTCTTCACTCTTTAACCAGGTTGGAAGAGGTCTTGGGAGATCATCTAACATAACATCCTCCTCAAAGCAGTGCCAACAGTTGATTCAGAACAGGTTGCTCAGTATTTTGTCTTGCCTGATCTTGAAAACCTTCAAGGACAGAGATTACTGGATCTCTTTGTATACATGCTCCCCTGTTTGACTGTCCCCATGGTGGCTTGTTTTTCCGTATATCAACTTTTTCAGTTTATATCCATTCTCCCTCCTCCTCTAACTTATGCACTGTTGTAAAAAGCCTGGCTACAACTTCTCAGTGATTCCTCGTGGGTGTTGAAAGGTGCTCATAAGCCAAGCTGAGCAAGCCCCAGACCTTTGACCTCTCCTCACATGGAAATACTTCAGATATGACCTGCTTGGTGACCTTTCACTGGATGGCCTTGAGAGTACTGACTATTCCCTTTAATTTGGTGTCATTGGAAACTTGATGGTATATTCGGTGTTTTATGTGGCTTATTGATAAAGATATTAAATAGGCTGTTCTGGTGTTGTGTTTCATTGAAGTAGATCATATGTGGTTCCTTCTTCATTGACAATGGTAGTTATCAATATCACATAAGAGTCCTACTCATGAAGTGAGAATATTGTCTTCAGACAATTTGTAAATGGTCAAAGATTTAGTCTTACTCCTGAACATCCTTTTCCTTTTTTTTTTTTTTTTTTTTTCTTAGTTCTTCTTTACTGTGCTTAAGGATTCAGTTATCTATGATTATTATGTTTGTTAAGGTTTTTACCTCTCTAAAAGATCTATCTATATCCTTCCATTGGAGAACTGAATGGTTATATGTTTTCACATGCACAAGTCATCTTTGGAATATACTTGCATTAGCATGATTGTATAATTAGCCTCATAAAATATTACTTATCCACTTCCAGGATAACTGTGACAGTAAATGTTTTTTTTCAGTCAAGCAAATTTCTAAACAATATCCTGATTTGACTACTTTCTTTGTGTTACTAGGGATTCTAATAATGGTAGGTGGTAGTTTCCCGGCAGATAGCCTAAGAAGTTCTTAAGGACAAGAGCTATTTTAAAACATTTATTTATTTTAAACAGCTTGGGTATGTTCAATTTCATGTTCATATTCAATGCTTGTGTGTGAAGGGAAAATGACTTGATGTGTCAATGTCCATGTCACTTACAATAGATGTTAATCTTCAGTCAATCTTCTGAAAGATGAATAAGAAGCAGGTTTCTCTCTTCTCTGCCTCTCTCCCTTTCCTGATCCTGTCTAATTGTGGCTGATGTAAATGTAAGTATTTTATTACCTTTTGTGTGGGAGAGAGGGATGTTTGGTGGTAATATTGTAGAAAATATTCTTGAATCAACAAAAATACTATTTTTTTCTATTGCCTATTTTCCAAGATTTATTTCTGTTTGTAGAAATCTGGAGTTAGAATTCTTGACAGGAAGAGAGTCACCATTTTTTTGTGTGGAGAAGGATGTTTTAGATGCTTTGCTAATTTGCTTCAAAAATCTTTTGCTTCATTAAACTTTGAAACTGCCACTTTGACCCTTTATTGCCATTAGCAGGGCTCTTTCATTATTGTTACAGTTTACTGCAGGCTACCTTTGCTATTTGACCAGACACAGTAGATTTACTGGAGCACCTTTTATCAAGGATTATGTGGCAAGGCACTATGTGCATTTTATTTATTTTACTTCCTGGTTTGTCTTAGTGGAGTAATGCTTCCAGGTATCTGAAGGGTTGTGCAACCTGCACATCTTAGACTGCATTCCTCATATAGTTTGGGTATTTGTGTTTGCGCATCTATACCTGCATGCATTCCTGCAACTTCACCGCTTTACTTTTCTTGTTTGGGTTTGCTGATGCTTTTGTAGTAACACTTTCCTCCAGATTAATGGTCTGAAGATTTGGGGGGAGGGGGGGAAATATATATATATATATAATAAATATATATATAGATATATATATATATATATAGCTACTTACATCTTTTCTGTTTAGTTAGTATATTACACAGAAATACCCAAAGGAAGTTCAGTGAATCTTTTATAATTGACTATTACATATGAAGAAGCTTTCCTTTCTAATATCATCTTTGTACTTCACCTATTTTATATTTATGCTATCATGCTGGATGCTGCTTGACTTTCAACATTTGTAGAGGACTTATTTGACTATTTTTCCTTCGGTGGGAAAGGATCCATAAATACCTGATTAATTCTATTATTTCAGGAAGCAGATGTTAATTCCAAACAGGGAGAGGGGAGAATTTCTTAGAATATGCCATGTAGAAGAGGCCTTAAGGGGGAATTTGGAGACAGAATGGTTGGTTGAGATTTTTTTTTCCTGATAAAATATGAATATATAATTAAAAAAAAAAAAAAAAAGGAAAGAAACAAACAAAAAAAAATGGAATTTCAAAAATACTTGCCTGACAGAGTTAACACTTCTAAAATTAACTTGTCTGTTATACTGAAGTCTGAAACATCCATGACTTCACAGAATTCAAGGCTGGTCATATTGGTGCTTTGAACACAGCAACATCACAGTGGGATTGATATAGTTAAAATTGTTTATAGCTGGTCCAAGCTTCAACATGCACTTGTTTGATTAAAGCATTGCCTTGCTCTGAATATGTTATACAAAATCAAAATGCTTATTTAGGAGTGCATAAATTCTAGCATTTGGAGTGTGTTTTTTTTTTTTTTTTTTTTTTTTTTTTTTAAATCTACATTGGATACCTGTTTTTCAGTGTAATATTGTGATAGCTCTGCATGAGGAATATTTGAAAGGGAAGGCCTTAAGATATTGGTAACAGGAATTTTCTAGAATTACTTTAAAGAACAAGTGTATATTTGTAATTACTTTTTTTTTTTTTTTCTTTATAAGCACAGTAAATCAGGGTTAAAGCTAGTTTTTTAAAGCATTAAGTGCTCTGCTTTAACCTTAGAGTCAAAGAAACGTGTGTTCTTGAAAGGGGGGAGTGGTCTGAGTTTTATTACATGGAGGCCCTCCGAGATTCACTTTCCTATATTGGTATTAAAATAAAATAAATAAATATTGCATAAATGTGTCTACATATTTAGTCAAAAAAAAAAACTACAACAAAACAAAACAAAAAAACAACTGTGAGATCTGTAAATATCTACTGAATTTCTTGAAACCAAACACCTATGTTTGGTTTTATTTCTATTAGAAACTATGAGTTGGGAAGTGAACACACTGGTATGGTTTCTGCTGGTCTCAAGATAATACATGTAGTAGCACTTGGATAGGGCACAAAAGCTAGGAGAAATATCAAAGTGTTTCTTATCTCTGTGCACCAGGCAAAGGAAGCATTTCCCTTTAGGTGTAGAAAAAGAAGTAACATTTTACTGATGGATCACTTTCAAAGTTGTACTGATAATTTATTATCCTAACAAACATGCAGTAGCATTTGAGTTGTGCTTTTTCCCAGTGTACTCCAGAAGTCCCAATTTGTAGTGAAAAGAAGAATCAGAAAGGTATGTCAAAATGTAGTTTTTGCTTTTTATTTCTTTTTACATATGCATAGATACATATAAATTCATATATATATATGTATATATATACATATATTACATATATATGTAAATGTATAAGTACATATACATATAAATACATATAGTGCAATTGCTTTTCAGAAAAAATACATAATAAGACATGAAAAGCAAAAGAAGAAATAATAGCAGCCCATAAATGAAACACTAAAGATACAGTTACTCAAAGTAGATGTGAATTTTTAGATCTGTTCTGATCAAGGAAACCTCTTAGAGTTAATGAAAAAATGTTTTAAGTTAATAGAAATTAAAAGTTGAGGAACAAAGAGATCTGCCTTACTGGGATCACTTTAAAGAAGTTTTAGAAAATCTACACCTTCTAAATAACTTTTACTACGCTTTAAAATTTACTGATACCATCATCATTGATGCTTATTATACTCACCAAAAAGATTGCATTCTTCTAACTGAAGTACGTTTGTATACATAGTGGCTCTTTGGCACTGTCTAACCCTGAAAGAGTTCTTCTACTTTGCTTTTAACTAACACTCAGGAATTTGCAACAATCATTATTTCAACTTAAAAATGGAACTTGTAGAAAAGAGGATAAATCACTATTGCGTTTATTTCAAGTGATGCTTGGTATCACTCCTAGTGATGAACCCTCACATCTTTCCAATGTGATCCTACTGTATTCTGACCACCACAGAATGTAACAAAACAAAACAACAACAAAAAGCAGCATTGGGATTCAGGGCTGATAGGGCTGTGGAGAGAAGACGGTGTCGGAAGGATGGTAGACAAATCGAAAGCTGGCTGTGTGTTTGGTTTGATTTGTTTCTTTTAATACTAGTCTGCTTTCTTTCAATATTATGTAGCCTTCAGATGTATCTTGAAGGCCAAGCAGAGGTGGTGTTGCTGAAGCAGTGGTGGTCTGTTGCAGAGAGTAAAGGCTGTTTCACTTGCATTCAGCTTCTTTAGGAACCTTCCTGGTATTCTTCAAGAGCGATACAGAAGTCCATCACTGGAAGTCTTGGTGTGATTACTGCTGCACCTTCAAGAACAATAGGCAAAGAATCCTATACTTTCTAGAAAAGCCTTAGTACCATAAAATGGGTGATGCTGGGTACTCTCATAAACAGCATCCCCTCTACATAACTGGAGAATATTTCTTTTGTTCTGGGATGGCAGTTTGGGTGCCAAGAAAATAGAAGCTTTTATCTTGTTGAGCAAAAATACCCTGCTTGCAAATCCATATTTAGTTTTCCAGATTTCTATGATTTATAGGACTGTTCAAAGTGGAATCTGAGTCAAAGATTAAGTAGTATTCAGGAGGTGTATTTTGTACAGTGTCAGTCTTCATAGTATATAGAACAGCTGCGTGACAGACTGGTTGAATTAATCAAAAGCACAGTAAGTAGAGGAAGCACTAACAGAAGTCTTCCTTTTGGATACTTATTACCAAAGATTATGACTAGGATAGCAATTCTGGAGACCTCAACTATATAGTTATGGAACAATCATGCCACATCCATTCTGGCTGCAGGTTCTTCCACTCTGCTCCCCTTTAGTGTGCCATACCTAGAGAGATTCTCAGGAGGTCTGCAGGAAGTCCCTGCACTGAAACAGCTGAGATGTGTGAGGGCATATCAATGCTAAAATTCCATTATTTATTTCCCCCTAATACTGCTTTGTTCATTGTTAACCTTAATATATTCTGAAGCAAACATATCAGCCTCTGCAAGATTCAGTCCTTCCATTTTATTTAAAAATATTAATATCTGCATAGATTGTTGACTGGAGGTTTTACTGAATTTTCTACTGATACATAATTTATGCTAACACTGTATAGAAGGGATGTGACCTTACTTGCTATCCAAAGAGAACTACAAGATTATGCTGCATATTAGCACTTTTACAAAGCTGATTTAATTGAATTGTGTTTGTTATTTTTCCTTGCAAGCACTTTTCCCAAAAGGATGAGGTAACAGAGAATGATAATGTAGAATTGTTCTGTGAAACATGATAGTGTGCTGTAAATGGTTGACCTTTCCATCATTTAAGCAATAAGACACTCCAGGGTGTGCTGTTGAAGCATAATATTAACACAGCTCACCTACAATGAGCTTAGTATGCATGCTGATATCATACAGTAATGGGCACCCTGGAGTGTTTTTATGGAAGCATAAAATGTCAGATAGATTGTTGGAGGGTTTTTTTTTATGTCTATAATGTTTTAAGCAATTAACACAAAGTTATACTTAAAAACATAATCAAAAAGCAACAACAAAACAAAACAAAACAAAAAAACAACAACAACAAAACAAAACAAAAACAAACAAACAAAAAAAAAAAAACAGAAAAACACTCAATCTAGTTCTTAAAAAAATTTGAGGGTTTTCTAATTATTATTAATTTCATCTATTTGTTGGTATTTAAAGGTCAACTTAGCCTAGGATGTGTTATCATAAGCCCTAGCATAAATGCGTAGGGGGGAGAATCCCTGCCTGGGGGAAAAAAATTGAAGTAGATAAGCTAGCTACTTGTGTATTTAGGTGTAATTGTTAAATAAGATTAAACATATGTAATCACTTTCCAGGTTTGTATGTCCTCAAGCTACTCGTAGCTCAGAAACATTTGAGTTAGTACTTATCACAGCTCTGACACAAATGTATATTTTTATCTCTTCCTAATGTTTTACAGTGTCCATGCCACCAATCGTCAATGACCTGTTCGAATTTTGGTATATAGACTTGAATTTGCTTTATGCTTTCATGCTGCAGATGATACAAAAATTACAAAGTTCAGATTTTGTAAATGTCTCTAGAAATATTTCCAAAAGAATAGAAAGATAGTAGGAAACCTGTTGTCAAATTATTATATGAGCTTGTCTGTATTCCTGTGTAGTGTCACGGCCTCTCCCTTACTGACTTACTCCCTTAATGAGTAATAACTCCTATCTTTGACAGTCATAAAAAAAAAAAAAAAAAAGAAAAGAAAAAAGAAAAAAAAAAATGCACAAGGGTGCACAAAGAGAATTGCCAGCTATGCACAGTGTAACATGACACGCTTGTGCACAGTTTCTGGACAGGACAAAGATCAGGGAAGTGTCGTCTCTAGGCTGGATAAGGAGCCAAAAAGCAGACTCCCTCAGAAATGAGACAAGCTGCTTAAGGCATGATCCTCCTCCTGACTGAGTGGTCAGTTTGTTTGTTTGCTTTCCCAAAGGCAACAGAGGATTTTGTTGTTGTTGTTGAGGTGGTGGTGGTGGTGAATGGGTTGAAATGATAGCAAATTCAGTGATACCAAAATTATTAGGAGTCCCATGAGACAGGTGCCTACAGGTGATCTCATTTGACATTGTATAGAATTTGTCAATCCTTTGAATTTGTGTTAGACACATATATGTTATTTTTCTTTCTCTCCTACAAACGATTGGACACTGAAAAATTGATTCAGTTAGTAATTGAACCCTACAATTACTGACTTTGTTTATAAGGAGAAAAAACAAACAAACAAACAAAAAACAGTATTACAGAATGTATTTTCAAAGATTGAATGCACCACAAAAGCAATGCACACCCACACTGCGGAATCTCTAAGCACCCTCCAGTAATGCCATGTATAATTCACAGATCTAAAACAAAAGGCATGTGCAGTGGAGGTGAGGGATGCTCTTTTGTTACAAAAGGCAGGTTTAAGCAGTATGTATGTCTTGCAGCTCTAGCAGCTCAGAGCAGCTCTGCCTGCTCTGATTCTTAGACAGGTAGGCTGCAGTTTCACTTAAATACTGAAATGGAAGGAAACTGGTTTTACTGTCCCATAATAACTTTGAAGAAGTAAACTTCCTTCTCAGTAAGGGAATTAACATTAAAAAGGAATTATGCATCGCAAGACAACCCAACAGTAGAATAATTACTTTCCATTCTGACCAGAAATTCTGGTTACTCAGACATCCAAGCTGCACAAGGCTTGTGGAACCAGATGTATTATCGGGGAGGGAAATGCATCAGATTCCTCTGTTACTTGGTTTTGCCTTTGCAAATACTCAGTGTTACTGTTTCAGGTAACTGAACAAAATTGTTCTTTATTGATGAATATTACACACGTGGAAGGTGTGTTCTGGCCTTCGTAGGATCACAAGCTGTCCTTTTTTCAAAGGACTGTTAAGAGCCAAGTATGTGCAGTGAAGGTCTGGCTTACTGATGACTGCTCCTGAGGCTAGGGAACTACATGGTCAGAACTGAAGCTTACACCCTTCCCCTCTCTGACCTGGCTTCGGTACACATTTGAGTGGTCAAAATCATTCACATTTCCAGTGTGGAAGCAAAACAGTTACCATCTCACAGGCCATGCTTCTAAAGAGACAGTAGCAGCTGGTGGTCTGGCCAGTCAGTTGACAAAGTGGAATACTCCTAACAGAGCCTTCCTGTATGAGAGATTTCAGTGGCTGTTGCAATTTGCTGGAGGGTAGGAAAGCTCTGCAGGAGGATCTGGATAGGCTGCACCGATGGGCTGAGGTCAACTGCATGAAGTTTAACAAGGCCAAGTGCCGGGTCCTGCACCTGGGGCTCAATAACCCCAAGCAGAGCTACAGGCTGGGAGAGGAATGGTTGGAGAGCTGCCAGGCAGAGAAAGACCTGGGAGTGATGGTGGATAGTCGGCTGAATATGAGCCAGCAGTGTGCTCAGGTGGCCAAGAAGGCCAACGGCATCCTGGCTTGTATCAGGAACAGCGTGACCAGCAGGGCTAGGGAAGTGATCGTCCCCCTGTACTCAGCTCTGGTGAGGCCGCACCTCGAGTACTGTGTTCAGTTTTGGGCCCCTCGCTACAAGAAGGACATCGAGGTGCTTGAGCGGGTGCAGAGAAGGGCGACGAAGCTGGTGAGGGGCCTGGAGAACAAGTCCTACGAGGAGCGGCTGAGGGAGCTGGGCTTGTTCAGCCTGGAGAAGAGGAGGCTCAGGGGTGACCTTATCACTCTTTTTAGGTACCTCAAGGGAGGCTGTAGCGAGGTGGGGGTTGGCCTGTTCTCCCACGTGCCTGGTGACAGGACGAGGGGGAATGGGCTTAAGTTGTGCCAGGGGAGTTTTAGGTTAGATCTTAGGAAGAACTTCTTCACTGAAAGGGTTGTGAGGCACTGGAACAGGCTTCCCAGGGAAGTGGTGGAGTCACCATCCCTGGAAGTCTTCAAAAGACGCTTAGATGTAGAGCTTAGGGATATGGTTTAGTGGAGGGCTGTTAGTGTTAGGTTGGAGGTTGGACTCGATGATCTTGAGGTCTCTTCCAACCTAGAAAATTCTGTGATTCTGTAATTTCCCATAGCCTGCTCATCTGACACTGTTTGGTGAAGAACAGCGTTGTATAACCTAAAGGTATACGTCCTGCCTGATTTAGTCAGAGTTTCTGAGTTTCTGCCAGCAGAGCCTGACACTGCTTCTCTATGGTGTCCCCTGTAGGGAAGAAAAAAAAAAAAAAAGCCAACAAAACAAAACAAAACAAACAAAAAAAAAACCTGCTTCTGCTCTGGCTTGACCTAAATTGTATTCCATTTTTTATCAGGACACCATGCATTTGGTGAAAAGGCAGGTTTTTTGCAGCATCAAAACTAATGTTTCCTTCAGAGGGATCTGTGAAATTATTTTCTAAAAAATGTAAAGCATTGTAAAATGAGAGTAAAAAGCATTTGTAATGTGCATGTCCCAAACTGGATAATACCTTTAATGTTATGTTGAATCAGGAATGCATGTGTACATGAATGTAAATTCCTTTTACCTAACCAAGCTAGAATTAAACAGTCCTGGTTTCGAAAACAGTGGATGGGATTAATGCTAGTGTAGTTAGTGTAGATGCAATTTGCCTGTTTGATCCAGTACATACATACAACTTTAACCAACCTTCTCCTTATCATGGTTGGTTGGTTGGTTGATTTGTTTTGTGGGGGTGGTATGGCAGTAGGGGAAACGTTTCCCCAGTTTGTGTACAAAGATAGTACAAGATATCTTCCTCATATGAGAGTATAATTGTAAGAGCATTGTATTTGTACAAGTAATAAGTATGCAAAAGTAAAATTAATGCAAGTTGGGAAACTATGAACAATATGGAAACAGAAAATTTTACGTTAGTGAACACATAATATATTCTTTGAACTAGCAGAATAGACTAACTTTTCTCCTGCTTGGGCTTCCACTTAAGACAATCAGTTAATAAGAAAAGTTTATATTGGGACTGTGTAGCTACAGTCCCTAGTTTGTCTGGCTACCTGAAATGATTGTGAAGGATGTAAAATTAGTGATAAAGATACAATAAATGTGCTGAATGCTGTGGAATTCCATTTGAAAGAAATACTGACATATCAGTGACTGAAAATGGGTTATTAATTTTATTAAAATATGTATTTATTATAGCAGAACAGACCCCTATATGGGTCAGATGTAAGCAAGAAAAAAGTTAATTGCCTGGAAAAAGTACTCAGACTCAAAGCCAATAATTACAGGGACAAGACCTCTTTAAATGAGAGTGTGAATGAAGATAAACATTAAATTTCATAACGAAGTGATAAATGACTTATGATTGATTTAGTTTTCACTGCAGTCACACATTTCAAAATGTCACATTTACACTCAAATAACCTTTCCAGGGAAACAAGGATCTGTAAGGACGTATAAATATTTAGCTAAACGGTCTCATGCTTCACTGAGTTCTCTCCATTTGCAATTCATTATTTTGTTCATTTAAATGACAAGTGGTGTACTAGCTTTTTTAAAGAAACCAAACAAAAAATCCCTTTCTTTGAAAATATGAAAATCACTTTTTGCTCTACTATAATGCAAAATATAATTAAAACTGAATAAAACATATAGAATTGAAATTCTGAACTGGGTGTTTTCAAGTGGATTTTGTAATTAATTTTTGGATGTTCTGGCAACAGCTTTTCTTTTCCTGAAATAAAATACAAAACTATTTGAAGAAAATAGTAAGATTTTAATCTAAATCTGTGTAGTATAAATTTGGGTAAATTAAAAAAAAAAAAAAAAAAAGCCTTTCCGACTTCATGCAAATTTCTCACTATGTTATGCTGGCATGTCACTGGGAGGTCACAGAGTCATGTAGTTCTGCTTTCTGTGATAAGTTTTCAACATTTTGTTCCATCAGTCTACAGTATTCATCACCACAGGGCACTAAAGTCGTGCTGTAGAATAATGTAGGTGGAGAGAACCCTGAGCAAGCTAATACACACTATTTTTCTGTTTCTTCTTGTGATACTCATTTGCTTGCTAGCGGCAAATCTGTCACTAAACTTGTAAAAAATTTTTGGTGTGGAGTTTGAAAAAGATTATTTTACAGAGGCACCAAACTTCTTGGATTTTCAGCTGTGACAGAAATAAACCCTTAGATTTTGAGAGAAAGACAAGTTAGGCAAAATATTCTTTGGTGAAACCATTTAACAGGGCTTTTCATGCATGTGTTACTTCATAATGCACTTACAACTCTTTTTTTTTTTAATTTTAAAAGCACAAGTTTTTTTTTTTTTTTTTTTTTGTTTGTTTGTTTGTTTTCTTTGTGTGTGTGTGTATTGTTGTTTTTTCCCAGTGTCTTCAGCTGATATTGCTACTGGTTCCCTGACCTTCCTACTATCCTTGAAAAGTAGGAAGTTCCTCTTAAAAAGGCCTGCTTCTGTCTGGTAGCATATTAAAAATTTTATTCTCCTTCCTGTCTCCTGGCAGAAGCAGCTTTCAAAAGACAGAGCTTTCAGGAAGTTGGTTTTGGCATGGAAGGTATTGTACTAACATAAGAATATTCTGCTCCTATCTTTCTCCATGAAACTTACACACCAGAAAAAAAAAAAAAAAGTGCGTCATACTTTCTTGCTGTCTTCAGAAAAAGAGATGAAAACAATCCTAGAATAAAGAAATTTTTGTTGTAGTAATTTCTACTTTTTCTCCAGATGAGGAAATGATATTATTTGCTTTTAGGTAATGTATAAGAAGGAGTGTGTCCAAGTAGATCCTACTAGCAGGAGCAGGAAAAAAAAAAAAGACAGTAATGTAGATACTTTTAAATTAGGCTAGGAAGAAGGCTCTTGAAATTAATAGAGAACTTTTGGAACAAGAATATTTGGAAAGGAACCAGCTCCTGTTGCTGTTAAGGCCCAGAAGGCAGACAGTATTCTGTACTCCTAAATATGTAATGTCTCTCGTTGTTTTAGCCTAAAACTGAAGAAACATTGTTGACCTAAAATTACCTCTTTCTATAAAGAACATCTGTGTCAGCTCAGAATTCTGAACTATATTGGCCCACTTACTCAGTCTGATGATTTATTTATGGATTTCTGGAGTTATTGCTGTTGACATTAGAATGAATAATTGGTTATTATAACATTTGATAGCGGCTCTGGGTGGCAGAGGCCATTAGCAGCATCTGGAGAAAAGATTTTTGCAGAGCTAAGAACGTGAAACAGAGATCTGTGTAAAGAAAATAATCTTATCCTCTCTGAGGGCTACATTTCTTCAAAGAAAAATAGATGCCTATCACAGCTTGAAGGATTCCTTTGTCCTCTTCTGTCCTTTCTTTTTGTTCTTTCCTTTCTAAGCTTCTGTTAAAAGGAGCAAAGTATATTAAAATACGTATATAAATCAATTTATAATGCATTAAAATATCATTATTTAGCTGTAACGTAATTCATGGTTATATCTAAAACATTAGTACAGACTGGGTGACGAATGGGTTGAGAGGAGCCCTGTGGAGAAGGACTTGGTGGATGAAAAACCACCCAGAAAGCCAACCGTATCCTGGGCTGCATCAAAAGCAGCCTGTGCTGCTTCTCCTATGAAGTCAGGCTGAGGGACTTCCAGTACCTGAAGGGCATCTACAGGAAACCTTGGAAGGGGCTCTTTGTCAGGGAGTATAGTGATAGGACAAGGGTTACAGCTTTAAACTAAAAGAAGGTAGATTTAGATTAGACATCAGCAAGAAATTCTTTACTGTGAGGGTGGTGAGGCACTGGAACAGGTTGCCAGAGAAGCTGTGGGTGCCCCATGCCTGGACGTATTCAAGGTCAAGTTGGATGGGGCTTTTGGCAACCTGGTCTGGTGGACGTGGGTTGGAACTAGTTGATCTTTAAAGGTGCCTTCCAACCCAAACCATTCTATGAAACTGCAGTATGCTGAAAATTAGTGTAGTACTCTCAAATTCTTCCTTTACATATTTTGTATAGAAGTTGCAAAGTAATATATACATTAAAATTATAGTCTATTCTGTGCTAGTATTAGTACTTCTAAAAGCAGTTTTGTACATGTAATACACATTTTTAAAAGCATAAATGCCAATGTATTTCAACATGCAAACTAAAATTTCAGCCTTTACCCTATTTTCAGTATGTACGGAGACACTAATGTTTTTAGGGAACAAAGGTAGTACAGGAATACTCTAAGAGGCTTGAGAACTGTTGTCTCTTGTGCTTCTAAATCACCAATTTATATGCTGACTTCATATTAGGTAGGTGGATGGAAATTAAGAGTAACCTTACTTGATAGAAGGTTAAGCAAACCAAGGTGTTTTTTCATTTTAGGCTTGATGTGGGTAGAGAACTGTAGAGGTATTCAGTTTTGAGGAGGAGTGGCCCACTATTACTCAATAAAAGGACAAATTCTGGAGTTCATATGGACTTAGCAGAAAATGAAATTAAAGATGTTCTGGCTCCAATGACTGAATGTGCATTAGTATATCATAGAGGTCATTTAGATGAGTAATGCAGAGCTCATAATAAAGATAAATAATTTGATGAGTAATTCCCAGATCCTACAACAGTTAATTTAGTTGGTGACTTGCTAGCTTTGGAGCAATTTGCTCATACCATGTGGGCTTATGTCATTAATAGTTGGTAGATATGTCTATGAAAAATCTCAGTCCTTAACACAGAAGCAATCTGAAATGCATTGTACATGCCCAGATCTGATTTCTGTTTCTCCCATGACCCTGAGCTCTGGGATACTCCTGTCCCCCCAGAGGTGTTTGTTTTAAACTCTTGCACAAGGTTTCAAAATTTCCCTTTCTCTGCTGTCCATATGACTTTCTGCTGGTTATTCCATGTCTCTATAAAGGTCTGAGCAGTTGAAAAGTTTGCACCAAACAATTACAAAAAAAAAAAATATATATATATATATATATTTACAGCCATGTAAACTATTATGTATTTATAATAGGAATGAAAAAAGTAGGATGAAATGTTTAGAAATTTTGAAAAGTTTGTTTAGAAATGATTATGGAAAAGAAAAAGTTGTGTTGGGAGGGAAGCAGTTAAGACATACTTATTTGAAGTCATCTGCAAGTTTGGTGTCCTACCTTATATCCTGATAACAGGAATGAAAACCATGAAACATCTGCGAGTGTGTGGTGATATATACTCATCTGAGTATAGCTGTATGTATGTACTCACATGTAGTATTAACCTAAGGAGAAATAAGTTAGAGCTTACAAATTGATCGTTCTAAACCTTTCTGTAGTAGTAAGTTTTTCAATAAAACCCAAAAGATTTTGAGATAATGAAAATGGGCTTTTTTAAAGAATATAACCCTAAACATTTGTGATTTCTTAAAGGATGACTACCTAATATATTAGGATAAAAATAAATAAATAAATAAACAAGATAACATTAAGTAAACTTGACACTCACAAATCCATGGGCCCTGATAGGGTGTGCTCACAAGTGCTGAGGGAGATGGCAGATGTTACTGCTAGGCCACTCTCCATCACCTTTGAAAGGTCAGAGAGAACAGGAGAGGTGCCTAAGGACTGGAAGCCAATGTCACTCCAGTCTTCAGAAAGGGTGAGGACAGGCTGAGAGAGCTGGGCCTGTTCAGCCTGGAGAGAAGACTGTCAGGAGCTGTCGATGTATACATATGTCGATATGTCGATCTTAAGGGAGGTCGTCAAGAGGATGGGGTCATACTCTTTTCGGTGGTGCCCTGTAACAGTATAAGAAACACAGGAAGTTCCATCTGAATATAAGGACAAACTTCTTTACTATGAGGGTGACAGAGCACTGGGACAGGCAGCCCATAGAGGTTGTAGAATCTCTTTCACTGAAGATATTCAAAACCTGCCTGAATGTGATCCTGTGCAACGTGCTATGGGTGACCCTGCACGAGTGGAGGGATTAGACCAGATGATCTCCAGAGGTCCCTTCCAACCAAAACTGTTCTGTGACTCTGTCAATCCTTGTTTCACTGCAGGCTGGATTTTGTATCCAAGCATAATTTTGATCTATTCAGTAGCTGTGTGGGCTACTGCAAATTTTGCAGAATCTTCTTTGGTTCATTTTTTTCCCTCTACTTGCAAAGGCCTTTATGTTGGCTGCCTGCTTCTTTCAGCAGTCTGTCTCTGCATGAGCTGCAGCCTGACTGCTTATTCACATAATCACAGAATCATATACGTTGGAAAAGACCTCCAAGATCATCCAGTCCAACCTCTGACCTAACACTAACAAGTCCTCCACTAAACCATATCACTAAGCTCTACATCTAAATGTCTTTTAAAGATCTCCAGGGATGGTGACTCCGCCACTTCCCTGGTCAGCCTGTTCCAATGTCTAACAACCCTTTCGGTAAAGAAGTTCTTCGTAAGATCCAACCAAAACCTCCCCTGGCACAACTTTAGCCCATTCCCCCTCATCCTGTCACCAGGCACGTGGGAGAATAGACCAACCCCCACCTCGCTACAGCCTCCTTTAAGGTGCTTGTGGAGTGTGATAAGGTCGCCCCTGATCCTCCTCTTGCTGTAGTTGGCAACTTGGAAAGTTCTCCTTTGGAGCATCTTCACTTCATCCAGGGCAGCTATCACTGCCTTCTTTCGAGATCTCTTCTCGAAGGAACAAAGCATACAAGCAAGAAGTCAACTCACAGATGAAATACTGTTTAGCAGTATTTGCCATTGCAATTGAAGTTAAAGCTGAGAGTTTGAGTTGCAAACAGCTGTCTACACACATGATGTGGACATAGGGAGTGGGAATTCATGGGAAGCAATAAACAAAAACCTGGTGGATATTCCAAGCAAAATCCGCAGGTGAAAGCTTGACTGGAATGGGGAGGGACAGCTAGGATCTGACTATTGTGGTTTGTTTTCAATATTGCAGTTTGTGTGATGTGGATAGTATAGGTCTGAAAAAGTGATTTTAAAATACATTTTTCAGGGGATGAAGCCATATCTTACAGCATTAGCACAGAAAATATATCTCAGGGTCCTTGGAAATTTTGCCTGTGGAATTAGATTCGTAATGCTTATATCATATTTTAGCACCTAATACAACCACAGAATTGTAGAAAAGGTCAAATATATATTTTTAGGCACCAGCCAGTCTCAAAAACTAAGACAATAATTCTGCCAGGCAGACAGGCTTATCTTCAACTTATACTACTGCCAGTGGAACTGAAATATGATGATAGTGCTACTTGTAATACAATTAGTGAGAAATATTAAGTAAATTACTGAGGAAAAGAAATCATCTTTAGTAGTATATCTTTAACCTAATAAACCAGGTGGCATTGGACTTTTTTTCTGTGGGATAACCAATATAGATACATGGAGAAAGACTGATGGAACATGGGGTAATATGGATACCGATAGACACTGTGCATTTGCTGTTGGTGATCTAATGTAGTGTTCTGTTAGATCAGTGTTACCTTTTCATACTGATTTGAGAATTTATGTGTTACTATTTTTTATATGAAGGTTAAAATAAAACTTTTGTAGGTGTAGAGTATTGCTGCTTTTCATAGCTTGTTTGCATTTCTAAACAATTTATAAATCTTAGTCTTTGTCTTGAAGTGGTCAGGTAGTTGGACTAGATGATCTTTGAAGATCCCTTCCAACTGTTCTGCTTTGTTTTTTTTTTTTTTTCTGTTCCGTTCTCACTTACACTTTCACTTTTGAATACTAGTCTGTTTTTCTGACCATGTGGAAGGGCCATGGATGAGAAATAGAAAAGAGATAATTGCAATATTTACAAAACAAGTTTTTTGTTCTGTCAAAACGTAAAACTTGGTAGTGAATCCCTTCTCATCACTGCTTCTTTGTGTATGCAGGCACACTGCCTCTTTTCTGTCAGCACACAATAATAAGCTGACAGCCCAGTCCTCTTACAAATTTTTATAAGCTTTTTAAAAATACCAGGTTAGCTGGTAAGTGTATCATACGACATTAGAAAACTACTTTTATACTTGGTGTGCTTTTCATAGTTTGTTGGTTTGGGGGAATTTTTCCCTCAACATGATGAGTTACAGTGGAAGAGATTTGCAGGGAGTTGTATGTTTTCTTATTTCTTTCTAATAGGAATTATTTTAGCAACATTCATGTGAAATATGTTTGAGTCAGAATAAGACTAGCAATATGGGAGGGTGATAGAATGTAATCTACCATGGAACAGCACTATACAAATGTTTCATGTGTTTCACAAAGCAAATGAAATGGATATAAAAAGTAATTCTCTTTAGTCTGAGATGTCACAAACAGAGTAATTACAGCCTCATACATGTATTTGCCTCATGGAATGTATGGTACTTTCCACCTTAAAAGATGGCAAGAAAAGAAAACATATACTTCCTGTTTTGCCACTAATATCAAAGTTTATTTTTCATTTTTTTTCTCCACACATATGTGTCTCTCTATGTGTATTAAAATATTTTTTCTTGATAGAGGTAGAGAATTTGACAACCTAATGTGTTTACATGAGTACCCCTCTCTTTTTTTTTTTTCCTGGGGAGAGATGAGTTTGCTTCAGTTGTTTTTCCTTTTCACAGACTTCACCCTTCTGTAAGGTTAAAGCTCCTCAGAATTTATTTCTATGAGTTTTCATGTGTATTTGAAATAGTTAGGGTTGCCAGCTAGGGTAACTGGCAGAAGCAGACTAAGAAGGACATAGGATAAGATATCCTTACAGCTGGGGCTGTGCGATACCTCTGGTGGTATGAGCTGTGCTGAGGCAATATGCAGAAATAAGCATAAAGTGAGCCCAAAACTGAGGAGTAAGAAAACATCAACATACGCTCCATCCACGAAGAAACCCTATCTGTGAACTCCTTCTGGCAAAGACCTTGCCAGTAAATTTTTTTCTCTTTTTTTTTTTTTCTCTTTCTCTCTATTTTTTTTCTTCCTCCTTGAGGAAGATGGAGGAGTATCCAGAAGGGCATTGGAACAGAGAGCTTAGCATTAGCATAAAAAGGTTAAGTACTGGTAGTTTTTCTTGTATGGTGGTTTTAACAGTGGTATTATTGATGTGGCTTAACTGTGGCATTTGGACTATGAGCATTGGTATTATTGAAACTGTTAGTTCCAGTAATACAGCATTAATATTACTGGACCAGACACCACAGGTGTGTTTTGGTTAAGTTGCTAAGATCTTAGGCTATTAATATATATTTTTTCCATATATCTGGCATTTTTCCTCTTTGTCTTGAGTATATATATCTCCTCTGATTGAGTATAACAGCATCTAGTATACTGCTTTAGGTGTAACTAAAAAATTATGTACTCTGGTTTGTACTCTAATGAAATCTGACTATTGAGTTTTTAAAATGTTTTTTCTTGTATGGTCCTTATAAAAAAAATGAGTGGCATAGATCTGTTTCAGGCTTCTGAGTCTCACTGCACCAATCATGCAAAGTTCTAACAAGACTTATCCATTTTCTTGGCTCTGTGTGTCCTATTGATGTATGACATCATTTAGAAGAAATAAAAAAATCTAAAGGCATCTAATATTCTGGTATTTCAGAAAGGTTTTGCAACTTAGATGTAGTATATTTTTATATCCTTCTGTCTAGAAAATACAATACATGAGAACCTATCATGAAAACCTATTAATATGTCATGAATGTTCCAGTGAAGGAGGGGGACAAGTCTCAGTATCCTGGAATATAAAACAGGGAATGACAGTTATTCTTTCCTTTCCCACAATATAAAGTTCATTTTTTCTTGCCCTGAAATACTATGAAAAGTCACATTTTAAACCTGTGCAGGACTGAGTCTTATTTCCCTTTGGATTTTGCATATCTTACAGAATATATTAACATTTAGGGTACAAAAAAAAGTTGCTTTGTCTAGAAAGTTTTTTTTTTTTTTTTTTTTTTTTTTTGTATTCCCATTTTTCTTTTTATAAATACCAGCTTAATGTAAAAATAGACCCTGGGAAGAGTACGTGGCTACCAGATAGAAGGTGTAATTTTATAATCCATTTCATAATCAACTTAATTTTGTATCAAGTTATTTTTTTGTCAGTGTTTACCTGGTATGTTTTTGTGTATATATACGCAGAGTGAAAGATGCTTTGAAAACTCTCCAATTCTGCAATCATCTGTTCTAGAAGGTCCCTAGGTAGGGATAACTTTTCAGTGGTACTGAAAACATGAGGAGATATAAGAAGTCATTTACAGCCTCTTGGCTGCTAGCTCCTCCCCCTGAAAAAAATAAAAATAAAAAATTAGGAAGAAGCTGTAAAATTGTGAGCGTTCCACTGTATTTTGTCTGCATAAAAAACGATCTGGCAGGCATGTCTACTCTGCAAGAGCCCATCTGTTCATGTTGCCATTAGTCTTCATGGAATAATTGCTCAAATTCTACAGTTTTTGTAAGCAATCAAATTTGTCTACACTAATTCTGCAATGAAGGTTTTCCTGGTGGAATAGGCAATAGTTATTGTGATGTTTTAGGCTTATCTTTTTCTAATCCATAGTGTCAAATTCATTTTGTTATTGCAACTGGCTTAATGGTCTAAAATTTCAAGAAGAAATGGGAGTTGTTCAGATCCTATATAGATAGATGGTCTTCTGCTGACCTCTTATGGAGAAGATAAATTTGAAAGTACCTCATAGCCAATTCAGTGTTTGTAGCTCAACAGAACAATAATGCTGTAATAATACTGTCATTCTGTTAGATGTATCTATTTTGTGTGAGGGGATCTGAAGAAAATGATACTGAAAAGTGATGGTTCAATAATTGACTTGTTTTGCAAACCTGAAACCTGTCTAGAGTTGAAAAATCCATGCCTACTATTAAAACTTTTGAGAGAGAAGTGTAGAGTATATGTGTTTGTGAACCTCAATGTTGTGCTAGAAAGCCCTGTACTCCGTGTGCTTCTGCCAGTATGGCTTTAGAGTTGAAGACAAAAGAATATGTGAGTCACACTGCCATACTAAGTTTTATATCAGGGATCTCCAGCATTTGGTCAGGAGGAATAAAGTGTTCACCTTTGCTTTGTCTGTAATGCATAGCTCTAGAAAATAGTGCCAGAGGTAAAAAAGATGCACAGAACACCACTTTTCATATTTTTGGAGGTTTTCTTTTTTTTTTTTTTTCAGAGATGAGAAATCAACATTGTATTACCGGGAGAGTGAGGAGGGTCAGCTCTGTGCGTATGGTATTTTAGAATCATGGGAAAGCTGAGGCTAGAAGGCACCTCTGGAGACTGTCTAGTTTTGGTGGGTAGGTGCCATTTGGCCAGATAAGCCCCAAACTCAATCACTTGCTCATTCACTTCTGTGGGATAGGGGAGAGAATTGGAAAGGTGAAAGAGCCTGGCTTATCTTATCCTGTAAGCCAAGATAAAGATATTCTAACAGGTGAAGAAAGAAAGGAAAATAACAAATGATGCCAAATCAATCACTCACCACCTCCTACCAGCACACCAATGCCCAGCCAGTCTCTGAGTAATGGCTATTTTGGAAAAAAATACTTGCTCCATCAAGTTTGCTGTTGAGCACAACATCATATGGTGTGGAGTAGCCCTTTGGTCAGATTCGATCAGCTCTCCTGGCTGTCTCCTCCAGCATTTTGCTCATCCCTAACCTACTCTGTGATGAGTCAGCAAGATACAGAGGCTTTGATGCTGTGCAAGCACTGTTCAGTAACAGCTAAAACATCCATGTTGTCAACACCGTTTTGGTCTCTGCTCTAAAACAAAACTCCATACTGGATGGTATGAAGAAAGTTAACTATATCCCAACTAGTATGCTAGTCCAACCCCTGAGCTCAAATCAGGGTGAGCAAGCCCAGGTTGCCAGGACCATGCACAGGTAGGTTTTGAGTAATTCCAAGGATGCCACAACCTGTTCTAGTGTTTGACCACCCACACAGTAAAAAATAAAAAAAATCATTACAGGGTACTGCTGAGCTGAGCCTGGATTTTTTATTTTTTTTTTAATTTTTGTTTTTTTTACTCTTCACGGTTAGCTATTTACTCTCCTGAGCTTTTTCTTCTCCAGACTGAACTATCCCAGCTCTTGCAGTCTTGCCTCATAGGACAGATATTCCAGTCCCTTAATCATCTTTGTGGCCCTACACTGCACTTGCTCCAGTAAGCCCATGTGTGTCCTGTACAGGGAGCCCAGTTACAGACCCAGGACTCCAGATATGTCTCAGCAAAGCTGAAGAGAAGGGAAAAATCACCTCCCTTGACCTGCTGGAAGCAGTCCTCCTAAAGCAGTCCAGGGTGCTATTGGCCTTTTTTGCTGCTTGAGCCTGTTGCTGGCTCTGGCCTTTTTTGCTGCTTGAGCCTGTTGCTGGCTCTGGACCACAGTCCTTTTCTGCAAAGCTTTTAATTGGTTTCCTTTCCTTTTTAACTGGGTGTATGTTACCTGCTTTATGCTAATTGTTTTTGAACTGATAACCTAATATATCTCCATTAACCTGAATAACCTGAATTTCTTATTAAACTCCCAGTAGTTTTTTAATTTGGACAGATTCTTTTTTTTTTTTTTTTTTTTTTTTAACAGAGCCATTTAGCTGTTCCAATAAACAGCTACCAGTTTGCCAAACAGCATGTGTACTGGTTGAGTATGCACATGGCTGTGAACTAGCCAGAGTGTGAATGGCTATAGTCCAGTGAAAATAAAACCCTTCTTTGAAGGAGCTTCTGTGAAGAGAGTTGTGCATCACGCTGGAAGAGGAAGAGAGGAAGGCAGGCACTAGTGACATGGAGGGAGCTTGGCAAGGCTGGAAGGACTATGTGCTGGGAGACACAGTACGTGAGTCTGTTTGAAACTATGCTTCATTGGTTACTCTGCTCTCAGAACAATTTGCTAAGCTTGTTGCATATATTAATACCTATTTACCAAAACATCAGTGCTCTGCTTCACTGTTGTAAATGCTTCATTTACTCCAGAAGATGGTGCTCTCTGCATTTACTTTAGAATTTGTTATGACAGAAACAATTTATATCCAATTCAACCTTGGCTGACTAGTAAATTATTGAGGGTACCTTTGTAATAGAAGCTGTTAATGCAGCCTCGCTCCCGAGGCTTTCACATTTACAAATAATTTGCATAACATTTCCGCATGAGGGGTTAGAAAATGCACAGCTTCTCCAGTAATCTTACATTAATGTAACCTGATATGTTAAAGCAATCTCAGTTACTTTTCTACCACTAGACCATACATATACAATTAAAAAAGACTAAATAACATTTTATTCAATGCAGTAACTGCAAGTTGACTTTTTAATTGGAATATTTGTAAATTCCTCTGTTCTGCTATTTCTTTATGGAGGATACAGGGTCTTTGCAATAACTATTTATACATAGTTCTGAAAAGATGAATATGCATATAAGTATTGTTTCTCATATAATTTATTCAATTTTAATATTAAAACCAGTATAAGAAATTGTTAATTTTAGTTCAGAATTATGTCCTCAAATTTGTCACAAACTTCATAGTGTAGTGTTTCTGTATTTCTAATTGATTTGATACTTCTGGACAATTAAAAGCAGGATAAATTTCTGGCTTTGTCTTTCTTTTTAGCCTGTTTCCAAGGAAGACACTGATACAGCTTGAAAAACTTTCTAACATAACCACATGTTTTATGCACATACTAGCCTGTGAAATATTGCAAGTAGTTCAATTTTGAGCATGGTCTCAGAACAAGTGACAAGCTGAGCCTGAAACACATACGTGCAACTCTTCTTGATCAGGCTGTCAGGTACAACAGGTATCATGTCTTTACTGTTTGGTTGGTAGTTTTGATACAGCTGATGAGATTGTTCCATATATGAGGTTTTGGTGAGAAAACAGAAGAATGTGAGAGCAGTAGGAAATTTGAGTAAGGTACATATAAAGTAGCAAAGGGGTGCATGTGTTACAGGCTAAAATTACAGGACAGTTGAGATTGGAAGGGAATCTGCTTAAACCATCTGGTCCAACCCACTGTTCAGAAGAGGTTTAGCTTTGATGTTGGATTCTACTGTATTCAGAATACCTGTTTGGGTTGGGAAACAACAGTGAACTTCAAAGCTTTGTTCTCTAATTCCAGGTGGTAGTGACGATGCTGTGGCTTCATAACCTATCTTCAGAATAGTTCCCTTTAAAAACAAGGTAAAGCATCACGTAAATTCAGTCTAAAGCTCTAATGGAGATTCTCAGTTCCTTGCTTATCAGCTATCGGTATGTTTACTTTAAAAAACTTTCCAAGATTCCAGTTGATTTAAAGATCTGTTTCTAGCCTGCCATTTTATTGTTTTTACAAGCTTCCCAAAGTTTAGATGCATGACATCATACTCATGGTCAGGGTTAGCATCTCATCATGTACAATTTGAATTGTTTGATGTGCCATAATGTATATAATCAATGGCCAGATAGGACTCTTTCCAGAAAAGAATTTCAGTGTTAATAATACAAATTTGAGGAATAATAATACAAATTTGAGGAATTAGAAATTGTGAGTGAGTGGGTGGAGAGAATTACATGTGACATATGAGAGGTTGGAGAAAAACAGTGCTGGAAAAGCTTTGTTTTTCTGTAGAAAGCTAGAAAATGATTTACAATAGTTTGAATTGAGCAAGACTTTTGCATTTAGTTTTGAACCTTCCACAGCTGCTAATTCTGATCGTGTTGCGACAGTGCTTTCATCATTACTTTACTAAGTTGCTTTATTAGTGGAAAGTGATTTCTAAAAGAACTCTGTACTCCACCATGAATGTTTCAGCAACCCAAAGTAACTCAGAGGTTTGTGCTAACTAAGAACGAGTAAACATTATTGAATTAAATGTTGAATTATCTTCCAGGTTGAACTAATTGTTGTACTTTTTCTCTTGCATGAATGTAAAGCAAGGGTAATTCCATTGATATCTATTAAATATTTTCTGGTTTTCATCTTCCTCTTTATATCAATAATTTTTTTTTTTCTACATAGTTGATCTGATTTGAAAAATGAGAACCTTTTCTGTCTAGACCAAATGAAATATTTTATTAAGATTTGCAAAGCACTTACACACTTGACATTAAATTTATCATTAATTAATTAATGATAATAAGTAATTAAACCAAGATATTTCAGAACATCCCTTCTGTTTTTGTTGTTGTTGTTGTTGTTGTTGTTTTGTTTTTCTTATTTTATTTATTTATTTATTGACAGTAAGTACGAAATTAGGAAATTATATTTTATTTTACACAGGAGAAAGATTTCCTAATTTGGAAGCATTTTTTTTTTTTAAATAAGTGACTCTTAATTATTCCTACTCAAAATTAAACCTTTAGAAATGAATGAATCATAAATATAAATAGTTATTAGAGCACTAAACATTTCCTAACCTTGGTTAGCAATAAACCTATGAACTCGCATAATCCATTTACTGGCATAATCTATCGTCTCTATCTTTTTATTTAATGAGAGGAAAAACAACAATTCAGTAAGAAATGAATAAACCCTATAATTGTAAGAATAAATTTCTGTAATAGGTATAGAAAGCTTTTTTGGGACAGTGAAAATAAATTAATGTAATGTTTATATGTTGTTGATTATAACAATGATTCACTTTTCTAAGTAATTATAACTAATGCTCTGGATTTGCGGAAAAAAAAAAGAAAAAATGGCACATTATATTAGATATAACAAAGATAATTCATGAATTTCATTTGTCCTTACACATTAACCTAAAACCCTCAGATCTTCCCAGATTCCTACAGCTTAAATGTGGGAAAAAAACGAGACAAGTGGTTTTAAAATGTTATCTTCTGAAAAGTACATTTGGGAACTACTGAGTTCTGTGTTTTTGAAATTTCATTACTCTGAAGAAAGTTAGAAAGTTACTCTCAAGAAAATTAGGTGGACGTTGCACATAGAAACAGATCACTTAGAAACCATGTTTGGTGTTAGCAAATTCACCTACGAAAATGTATTTTGTTTCAATAAATAGCAGTTAAAATAGCAATGAGATGAAATTATATATTGCTTGAATGACCTTTTTTAATGCATTTTTATTATCAAATTAGCCATATCTGTAGATAGACAGAATAGCAAGGGAAGTCAATGAAGAATAGCAAGGGAAGTCGAGCAACTATTGCATACATCTTACTTTATTGTATTTTACTGTTTAGAGGTGCATAGAGAAGTATTTTGGAGAAGGATTACAAACTGATTCAATATGCTGCATTAAGATCTGATTAAAATGCTTTTAAATAGCTACCAGATACCGTGAAAGTGTACCACAGAATTTTTTCATAATGATTTGATGAACAAGTATTGACATTTAATTTTCTTTCTCTTGTTCCTCTCTTCTCCAATCTTGGACACCCAATATTACTTTTATTAAGTTTGCTCATCCTTACATCAGTCTGAACATTATGCAAATGTAGCCAGGTTGTAGCTCCTGAAATGGCATGTTTGCAAGGAGTTGTTTGGCTATTAACTTGCCATTGTGGTGCTTTTCTTGTGTCATGAAAATATCATAGAGTCATTAAATGGTTGAGGTTGCTAGGGGATCACCTCTGGGGATTCACCCCTGGGGATCACCTAGTCCCAACCCCCTGCTCAATCAGGGTCAACTAGAGCACATTGTATAGGATCACATCCAAGTGAGTTTTGAATGTATCCAAAGGAGACTCCACAACCTCCCTGGGCAACTGTGCTCTGTCACCCCCACAGTAAAATAAATAAATAAATAAAATTTACATTCTTTTTTGCACCTGCAGACTTTTACACTATGATAAAATGAAAAAATCCTCTCCGATTTCATATTCTGTTTTCCTAGTTAAGTTTTGAAAATTAGTTAAAGTTAGTAAAGTTTTACATGAGGTAGCATGAAAACATTTGCTGAAACTAAGCTGTTACTGACATGACATGATAGGTTTTGGTAGACGACTTATTTGAACAAGTCTGCTTTGAAGATGATCCTCCTCCCTGTGGGACTGAGATTTAAATCTGGCATTCCTATGATGTACCCATTCCTTCTTGTGGAATCCTGTTTCTCAGTCTTCCATCTTTAAAATGGAGATAATTACAGAATAAAAGCTTTGGGTATTTTATGATCTATCCTATGGTCTGTCCTCTCTGGACTTGCTATATCTTTCATGAAAGATGACTGTTCTATGATACTATATTTTGTGTATGCAAATATGATTTTGTTCCGTATTTTGATTCTTTTTTTTTTTTTTTTTTTTTTTTTAATACTATCTGCTTCACTAACAATTACTCTTTCTTCTACATATAGTTGCATCTTACTTTAAAACAACATCCAGTCTTTCAAATAGTGATGGATTTTGATTCTTTCTTTCTAATCCCATGAAGTGGATCTGTGAAGTCCATCTGCAAATGCAAATTTTTGCTACTCTTTTATTCTTTCCTTTAATACTTTGAATAGTAGTAGTGACAAGACCCCCACTGGCAGAATTCCAGTGGACACAACCCTCCAAGATAACAAATAATGTAACGAATCAATGTTTTTGATGGTTTTCATAACTAATTCTGTGCTGAGCTTTTAAGAGTTTTCATTTAAAATGTATCACTGTGTCCTGGTTTCAGTTAGAACAGAATTAATTTTCTTCCTAGTAGCTGGTGGAATGCTGTGTTTTGGCTTAGGATGAGAAGAGTGCTGATAACACCCCGATGTTTTAATTGTTGCAGAGCAGTGCTTATACCAAGCCAAGGACATCTCAGCCTTTTGCTCTGTCCTGCCAACAGGCAGGCTGGGGGTGCAGCAAGAGCTGGGAGGGGACAGACCCAGGACAGGTGACCCAAACTAGCCAAAGGGGTATTCCATACCATCTGACGTCATGCTAAACAATATATAGGGGTGGCTAGCCAGGGGGAGGGGGCCGGACTGCTCGGGGTTAGGCTGGGCATCGGTCAGCGGGTGGTGAGCAATTGCATTGTGCATCACTTGTTTGTTGTACATATTATTATTAGTAGTACTATTATCATCATTGTATTATTATTATTATTGTTATTGTTATTATTATTTTCCTGTCTTATTAAACTGTCTTTATCTCAACTCACAGGCTTCACTTTCCATTTCTCTCCTCCGTCCCAGAGAGGGAGGGGGGAGGGTGAGCTGTGTGGTGTTTAGCTGCCGGCCGGGTTAAACCACGACACACTGTAAAGTCTATGTGAGATTCTCACAAGATAGGATCAAAATGTTATTTGAAATATACTATTTCTTCCCAAACCATGAAGTTTCAATACTTCAGTAGTTTCCTACTGGGAGGCTGTTAAATTGTTACATTGAGTGGTTTATAGTTTCTTGTGTCCTTTCCTGGATATATTTGTCTTTTTCTAGACACACCTCTTGTTTGTTCTAAAACTTAGCTGTTAACAGCTCTAAGACAATCTCTGTAGGTTTGCAGTGCTTTTTGCTTTTTTTTTTTTTTTTTTTTTTTTTTTTTGGTATTTCTTATGGCTTCCAGCTTTTTTGAGAGAATTTTCTTTAAACTAAGCCGTATCTACACTATTCCTTGACTATTCTAGTGTATAAGTTTACCTCTTTATTCCTGTCTGTTGCATCAGTCTTCTGTATGTTTGTGAGTAAGATTCAGTCACAGTGAATGAGGCATATTCCAGGGTCAAGTCCATAGTCACAGCTTCCCCAAATAGAAGATTTGATTTTGCAATATTTTTAAATATCTACCCTCCTTTCGCAAAGCTTTCTGCCTCTCCTATTCTAGCCTTTGGCCAGATTTTTCCAGCTTTTACTCTCCTGTTTTGAACTGTAGTTCAAAATTTCAGTCTTTCTTTCATTCTCTGAGGCACATGTCCGTGCTGTCTAAGCTAATAAAAAGTTTGATGAAGTGTAGAGCAATTTGGAGAAATACTTTGACTACTACAAATACTGGTGACCAAGTATGTCTTCAGAGGAGCTCCTTTCAGCTGGCAGTATCTCTCTGATGTTAGATGAGTGCTGATCAAATTCCTGTATCTTTAAAGACCAAAACTATGCTTCTAAGCTCTTTTACTTCTGCTTGTTGACTGATTTGCTTCCCCAGAGCTTCCACACAGGGAAAAAAGAGAGAGTAGAATTAGAAATTCATTGTGAAAAAAACTATCCGTCCCTCATCTGGGCAAAGTAAAACCTCAGTTGATCATCGGAGGGAGAAGTCTCTCAGCTGTGTAGATAATATTAATTTGTAGTCATCTAATAAATCTTATTCATAGATAAAATAAAAGAAAAAAGATACTAAGTGCTTCAAAGATTTTGTGTAGTCTGTCATCGGTTTTCTGGTTTTCAGTCCCTGCTGAATTATTGACTGGTGTTTTTATTGGATTTTGTTTGCTACTGAGGAATTATTATTTGTCACCCTGTGAATCTTCTGAGGAACATACAAGGTTAATACTATTAATATACACATATATATTTCAGAATCCTTAAAGAAAATATATTTAAATATACGTGAAAATATATGTATCCTAAATGAAAATTTCTCATGATATAATAAGAAAGCAACACAAGTACCCAGAAATTACCCTCTTTTGTTTGTTTGTTTGTTTGTTTTCTGTGAAGTAAAATACTTCAAATAAGACCTGAATATGCACATTACATTTAACGTGGAAGGTATAAAGAAACATTCCGTGCACTGAACAAGGTAAGAATCTTGGATAACAAACAAAAAACACCACAAACTGTCATCTAGTCAGGTATTAAGGACTGTAAGAAAATGTGCATGCAGTGGGAACAAATTAAGCAAGTATACTGATAACATTCTTAAAGGCTTGAATGCTTGACTTTGATATAGTATCCTTTCAGTGCAAGATTTTTGATCTAACATGTTTTATACCTTAGTCTACTAAGACGTTGAAGATTTCTCTTTCACATTTGACATAATTTTGATTCTGGAAATGTCAAATTATCTCCTGATCCCAGCATCATTTTTGCCATTCTTAAAGCTTTTGATTTCAGTACAGATGAGATACAAGTCAGTTACCTTGAGAAGTTGAAATGAAGATGCTGTAATAAGCTTCATGTAAAAGGAATTCAGGAGTTTGCTGGAATGTTAGAAAGACAACTCTTGCACTAGAAAGTAGTCTTCTCCCCTCCCCTCCCCCCCCCCCAATAGAAAATCAGAAAAGATAATGTACACTGAGAAAGTTAAATTTCTGCATATCCTTTTTTTATATAGCTATTGTATTCTAATATCTTCTGGAGAATGCAAGGCTGGTATTTTTCTTAACTCTGATTGTATTCTTTGATGTTGCATAATAAGATGTGTCCTGTCTTATTTAACTTTAATGGATGGCCGTGTATTTTCCAGTGGTTATCCTATGAAGTAATTCTTATATTTAACTAGGAATATTACAAGTTTGTTTCTGCCTAATATTCATTAGTTTTAAAAAGGCTGTGAAGAACTGAAATAAGAAAACCATCCAAACTGCAGTGTTTGATTTTAAGCTTAAAGGATGCATAACAACTAGTACAGTATAGTCCAATATTATTTTGGTATTATGTTACTACGCCTCATGAGCAATAAGAACTTGTTCGTTTATCAAGAGAGTATTTCTTACATGTCTTTAAACACATGCATTGAGTATTTGCCACAAAGAAATACTACTGCTCTGCGTACATTTTTCTTTTTTTTATATTTATTGGTGCAGGAAGAAGTTGTGTTGAACTGATATGAGGCAGATTGTTCTTTTGTTGTTGTTTTTCCCTTTTAAATAAAATATTTCTTTGGTCATCCCAGTAATAGCTTTCTAACGTGAAAAATGTCATTAAGTTCATTTTTGAAGTGGAGATAGAAAAGAGCAAAGTACCCAGTTTAAATAAGTGAATATAAATGTCAAAAATAAAATGCAGTTCTCTTGCTCCTCATTTTAACATCTTGTCCAACGTATCAGTAATTTGTACTTAGACATAGGTAACTTCCTTGGGCATTCATATGCGTCTGAGATGAGAACTGGGTCAATACAAAGGCACATAGGATTTGGGCACAGATTCTCTGTGGTTAGAAATGTGGTGGAAATCTGTCAGGTTTTGAAGTGGGATCCAGATTTTATTAATTATTAGTTATATTGTTGTTATTGCACCATAATTCTTTAATATTTCACAAAACAGACAAACAAAAAAACACAATAGCAAACAGTACATATTGTTCTTTTTCACAGATATGCCTAGAAATACACCGGATTTAACAGCAAGCTGATATATAAGGATCATGTCCGAGCAACTACAAAAGGAAATCAAGATAAATAATGTGGTAAGCAAGCAGCAAGACTGAGGTAGTGCTTTCTTGCATTATATTTCTGTTTCTGTTGGTTAAATTGCATCAGTGGAGATACAATATGTTCTATAAATCCATTTTTTCTTTCTTTTCTGTCTTTTTTTCTGTTTTTTTTTTTTTTTATTTATTTATTATTAATTATTTAATTATTTTTTTTTTTAGAGATTGAGAAATTTCTGTTAATAAAGGATATATATTTATATACTCTGTGGAATAAAAGAAGAAAGTTTTGACATTTGACATCATTGGATCTGCTTGTCAATCTCATCCACATCCAGTTTTATTTTGCACTACTCATCCAATGTATTTTTTGACTGAAAAAAAAGAATGATTGCTATGCATTTAGGCCAGCAACACAGGAAAAATGTCATAAACACAGTCATAGCAGTAAGGCACAAAACAACAAGGAAACAATCAATAGCAAAGGTTCAGTAAAACTGTTATAAACCAGATGTTGTGTCATTGCTCACATAAGGTTTCAGGCTTTTGAGTGACAGGCACTCCACAGCAAACTGGCAGCATTAATCAATAAGTACAGTAGGTAAGATTGACCAATCTGTTCCTACTGTGAAGTTATTGCCATGTTATTTTATTCAAAACCCAAACAAATATTTTCATTTGAAGAGGAATTTTGTGTCTCTTGTCCAAGGTATTGTTGTCTCAGTGTTGATACTTTAAACAATATTGGTCAGTTCTCAATTAACATAAAATATTGGTATTTTTAACTCTTTCTTCAATAACAGAAAGCACTGAAAATCTTACTGAAACAAGAGAATAAGGCTTCTATTAGTAATTTTCAAGGTGTCTCTAAATCACTAAGTCCTTGTGTATTTTCTGTCCTGTTTTTAAACACTAGTCAAATTATGATTGACAATAAGTTGCAGTAAATGGCACCAATGTTCTCTCTGTAATTTAATAGTTAAGTTTGTTAAAGGTAAGGATCAGCGATACCTGAAGCTAAAAGAAATTGGAGTGGGATTTAGCTCAAAATTCAGACAAAGACAGTTGGATGTCTGAGTTCAATGTAACCTGCAGTGGTATTCAGCTGTCACCTACGGACTCACGTTTTGGAGTGGTTATACTCTCAAATCTGTATCATTTGCTGTCTTCAGTGTTGCATACGCATAAAATTTTGCACTTCTTTGTTTTTTAAAATGATTTGCCAGAATTTCTGAGATAACTGAGCTTTAGTTTGTACCGGTGTGTTTTTATTTGGGGGTTTAAATGTTGTTTTCAATCAAGCCTGTAATACTTACATCACATCCACACCAGGGAGCATGTTTTAGTCTGTGTCTTTCATAGAATATTGGCTTTTTCTTAAAAGACAAAAGCAAATATGTTTTACAGTAAATCCATCTGTATATAGATGGATAAAAAGCTCATAAACAAATGGCTCTCTGCCAGTGAAACCACTAAATTTCACAGAGGTTTAATCAGGATCTCCTGGAGGGAGATGGATTCTATAGACCTTTTTTTAAAAATGAAAAGAATTTCATAAAAACATTAGGCTAAAACATTTCTCTGGCTAAGGTAAAGAATTCTGTGTATTTACTGGAACTGGTACTCTATAAATAAGCTTTGCAGCTGCTATTAAGTTCAATTTTATTCCTCATATGTGATGGAGCCCTTTCTCAACCTAAGCACTTCTTTGGGCCTAGCAGCCTGGGTGTTTATTTGCAATCATCAGAAAACAAGACAGTCTTTTTAACACATCATAATGATAATGCTATAATGTATTCCTAATAGGTTACGTTTGCTCTGGTACAAATCAGAGGGCAGAGAACAGGTAGTTTCTGTAGTCATGAGGGCTGGGAATGAGAACAAAAGCATACAGGTAATTTGATGAGCATTTTACCATTGCTCTCAAAATCTTGTCACTTTGAGGATTTGTGAAATTCCATTGTATGTGGGAAGTTTGTCAAGAACAGCTCTTTGTAACATGACTTCTTTTAATAGTGTATTCAATGTAATATTGTGCATATCATCCATCTTGAAATGGGTAAACAAACTATTGAATTTTCATTAGGAGACAGCATGCAAAGACCTACCCAAATTGTGTTTATCTCACAGTAGTAACTCATGCATTCAGTTTTTCTGTAATATTGACATTAAGACCCCAGAAATACTGGTAAACTTATAATGTTGTGTAATCAGTAGCTTTCTGTTACACTCTGACTTAAGTATATTACTGGTGGAGTTATGAATATTTAAGTATACTTTCTATTTCTTTAAATGCTTCAAATAAAATATTTGCATTTGAACTCTGAATTATTATGGTAGCTGTCATAGGAATGCAGGTGAAATACTTTAAGTTTGAGGATATAAGAATAAATCATTAGGAAAAAACCCACCCCTGTTCTTCAACACTTTGAGAAATAAATCCAAACTGAAGTTATGGCACATAATCTTTAATTTAAGAAACTTTATAAAACAGTAGAATAATAATTTTATATTTACAAAACCATTGCTTTTACAGTGGAAAAATGCTTACATTCTGTTTTTCTTTTTTTTGTATACAAGAATTTAAGTATACAATATAAACATTTGGGTAAAGATGAGGAAGACAATTGTTATGTTTCTCATACTCATTCAGGATCTGAATAAGAAACCAAAAAAAAGTGAAAAGAAAAAGCAGATGCTGGCTTCTGATTTTACAGACCTGGTAGTAGAAATGACTTATTCAGGAACTAGGTTTATGTTACAGAATCACAGAATCACAGAATTTTCTAGGTTGGAAGAGACCTCAAGATCATCGAGTCCAACCTCTGACCTAACGCTAACAGTCCCCACTAAACCATTTCCCTAAGCTCTACATCTAAACGTCTTTTGAAGACTTCCAGGGATGGTGACTCCACCACTTCCCTGGGCAGCCTGTTCCAGTGCCTCATAACCCTTTCAGTGAAGAAGTTCTTCCTAATATCTTGTGTCTTTGGGGTTTGGATTTTCTCCTGTAGTAACCACAGACTCTTTCGTGATTTGGGAATAGTTCTGCGCCATTCAACCTTATGCGATGCTAGAATTGTACAAGTTACATAAGAATGTCAGAGAAGGTTGTACAGGAGTGATACTGTAAAAGGGGAAAAAGGTAAACTGTATACTTATGCTGCTTCTTTTCTAATGGATTTAAAATCTGTGCAAATGTAAGAAGAGGGAAGGATTGTTATTGATCAAGGAGACAGGCGTCTCCTGTTATGCAGAAGACGGAGGTTCCCTCCTCCTGCCAGGCAGCGGGAGGAGACCTAGATCAAGGGGGGGAATGGAGGCAGGTGCCTATTCGGGGTGGTAGGCGAGCCCTCTCTCTGCCCACCTCACCTTCTCATCTACCCTTAAATAATCGATATGAAGGACTAGAGCAAGACAATCTAAATGACAAAGTAGACAAAAACCCGTCCCAGTTGGAGGGGGCGCCTAAGACAATGCGACCTACACGTCGCATTGCCACATCATCCTTCAAAAAAGAAAGAAGGGCTATTGTTATGGGGGGCTCCCTCCTGAAAGGGACAGAGGGACCAATATGCCGACCGGACCCAACCCGCAGAGAAGTCTGTTGCCTCCCTGGGGCTCGGGTGAGAGACTTTGCCAAGAAAGTCAAGCGCCTGGTACGGCCCACTGACTACTACCCGCTACTGGTCTTTCAGGCTGGTAGCGATGAAGTAGCAACGAGAAGTCCGAAGGCGATCAAAAGAGACTTAAGGGATTTGGGGCGACTACTTAGAGGATCAGGGGCGCAGGTGGTGTTTGCCTCTGTCCTTACGATAGGGGGGATTGAAGCTGAAAGACGTGCTGTTCACATAAACTCGTAGCTTCGAGACTGGTGTGACCGGCAGAATTTCGGTTTCTTTGATCACGGGAAGGTCTACGCTACACCGGGCCTGATGGCACCGGATGGGATGTGCCTCTCTCGGAGAGGGGTAAGGATCTTTGGTCAGGAGTTGGCAGGGCTGATAGATAGGGCTTTAAACTAGAGTCGAAGGGGGAAGGGGCTAAAACCAGGCACGCCGGTGAAGACCTAAGGGATGGTACGCTAGAATCAGAGGGGCTGTGTGCCAGTGAGGTCCTTCGGTCAGATCCACAAGGTGCTGAGTGTAAGGAGACGCACTTGAAATGCTTTTACACAAACGCACGCAGTATGAGGAATAAAATAGATGAGCTAGAAGTCCTGGCCCAGTCCCGCAACTACGACATCATCGGCATAAGCGAAACCTGGTGGGATGAGTCCTGTGACTGGGGTGTTGCGATAGATGGTTACAGGCTCTTCAGGAGGGACAGGCAGGGTAGGCGAGGTGGTGGGGTGGCGATGTATGTGAAGCAGGGGCTGGACTGTGTGGAACTTCAGGTCGGCGATGGCAAAGTTGAGAGCCTCTGGGTAAGGATCAAGGGACGAACGAATAAAGGGGATGTCGTTGTGGGAGTCTATTACAGACCGCCTGGCCAGGACAATAGCGCCGATAAATTATTCTTTACAGAACTAAGAGAGGCCTCGAGATTAACTCCCCTTGTCCTTATGGGGGACTTCAACTTGCCGGACGTTAACTGGGAGTGCCACACGGCTGACACGAGCAAGTCCAGGAGGTTCATGAAGCACCTAGATGATAACTTCTTGGTGCAGGTGCTAACGGAGCCAACTAGGAAAGGTGCCCTCCTAGACCTGTTGCTAGAAAACAGAGAGGGTCTGGTGGGAGATGTGGTGATTGGTGGCCGCCTCGGTCATAGCGACCATGAAGTGGTTGAGTTCAAAATTTATGGTGACAGAAGGAAAAGTGCCACCAAAACCTCATCCCTAGATATGGGGAAAGCGGACTTCAGGCTGCTCAGGGAACTAGTCAGCAAGGTCCCCTGGGAAACTGCTCTTGAAGGCCTCGATGTCCACCAGTGCTGGTCACTCTTTAAGCGATGCCTCCTAGAAGCACAAGATCAGGCAATTCCAAAATATCGCAAGTCAGGCAGGCGGGGCAGGAGGCCGGCGTGGCTGACCAGGAATGTTCTAATGGAGATTAGGCGGAAACAGAGAGTGTTTCGCTACTGGAAGGAGGGCCAGGCGTCATGGAAAGAATACAGGGATGCTGTTCATGTTTGTAGGGAGAAAGTTCGTGTGGCCAAAGCACAGCTAGAGTTGAAGCTGGCTGTGTCTGTGAGAGAAAATAAAAAGGTTTTTTTTAGATATGTAAATGGAAAAAGGAGAGCTAAAGAATACATAGGGCCGCTCCTTGATAGGGAAGGTCTCCTCACAGACGATGACGTAGGCAAAGCAGAGACGCTTAACGCCTTCTTTGCCTCTGTCTTCAATGCCGATGATGGGCTTCGGGACCCAGGGTGCCCTGAGCTGGAGGGCCGGGACGGTGGGGATGACAAACTCCCAACTGACCCTGAACGTGAGCGGGATTTGCTACTCCACCTGGATCCCTACAAGTCCATGGGTCCGGATGGGATTCATCCCCGGGTGCTGAAAGAGCTGGCGGATGTCATCGCGGAACCTCTTTCAATCATTTTTCAACGATCCTGGGAATTTGGAGAGGTCCCGGTAGACTGGAAGCTGGCAAATGTTGTGCCGATTTTCAAGAAGGGTCAGAAAGAAGACCCTAGCAATTACAGGCCTGTCAGTCTCACGTCAGTGCCTGGTAAAATCATGGAGAAGTTGGTTCTCGGACTTATTGAGGCGCACCTGGGGGACAAAGCAGTCATTGGTCCCAGCCAGCATGGGTTTGTGAAGGGTAGGTCCTGCCTAACTAACCTGATTTCCTTTTATGATAAGATCACCCGTATGGTGGACCAAGGGAAACCAGCTGATGTGATTTTTTTGGACTTCAGCAAGGCTTTTGACACGGTTTCCCATAGGATCCTACTGGACAAAATGTCCACCATACAGCTAAATAAAAACATCATACAATTGGCTAACGGGCAGGGCCCAAAGGGTTATGGTAAATGGGGCTGTGTCAGGCTGGCGGGCGGTCACCAGTGGGGTCCCTCAAGGCTCCATTTTAGGGCCGGTACTTTTCAATATTTTTATAAACGATCTGGATGTAGGAATAGAGGGTATTTTGAGCAAGTTTGCTGATGACACCAAACTTGGAGGAGTTGTGGACTCAAATGAGGGCGTAAAGGCCTTACAGAGGGATCTGGACAGGTTGGAGAGATGGGCGATCACCAACCGCATGAAGTTCAATAAGAGCAAGTGCCGGGTCCTGCACCTGGGACGGGGAAACCCTGGCTTCATGTACAGACTGGGCGATGAGACGCTGGAGAGCAGCCTAGAAGAGAGGGATCTGGGGGTCGTGGTAGACAGCAAGTTGAATATGAGCCAGCAATGTGCCCTGGCAGCCAGGAGGGCCAATCGTGTCCTGGGGTGCATCAAGCACGGCATCGCTAGTAGGTCAAGGGAGGTGATTGTCCCGCTCTACTCTGCGCTGGTGCGGCCTCACCTCGAGTACTGTGTGCAGTTCTGGGCACCACAGTATAAAAAGGACATGAAACTGTTGGAAAGTGTCCAGAGGAGGGCTACGAAGATGGTGAAAGGCCTTGAGGGGAAGACGTACGAGGAACGGCTGAGGTCACTGGGCCTGTTCAGCCTGGAGAAGAGGAGGCTGAGGGGAGACCTCATCACAGTCTACAACTTCCTCGTAAGGGGGTGTCGAGAGGCAGGAGACCTTTTCTCCATCAACACTAGTGACAGGACCCGCGGGAATGGGGTTAAGCTGAGGCAGGGGAAATTTAGGCTGGACGTCAGGAGGGGGTTCTTCACAGAGAGGGTAGTTGCACACTGGAACAGGCTCCCCAGGGAAGTGGTCACTGCACCGAGCCTGTCTGAATTTAAGAAGAGATTGGACTGTGCACTTAGTCACATGGTCTGAACTTTTGGGTAGACCTGTGAGGTGTCAAGAGTTGGACTTGATGATCCTTAAGGGTCCCTTCCAACTCAGGATATTCTATGATTCTATGATTCTAAGAGTATGTCAGCTGTTACAAATGCTTATGGAAGTACATGGAAGCTATGCAAATTAAAACACAGGCACTTTTTAATAAACTCCAAACAGCGTGAGTAAATGTTACCTAACTATGTGATGAAAAGGTAAATTTTTTTCAAAAGCACAAAATACTTAATTAGAGAGCTATTCTGGGACAGCAAAATGTATTCTTAGGAGGAATGTAACAAAATAGATACCCTTCAAAATGTAGGTGTCATGTCTAAACAAAAGAAATAAGAGAGACACAAACTTCCAAAAGATGTATAATCATGTCGGGGGTGGTATGGGGCACACTGAAGAGTATGTTGTTAGAGGCATAAAAGCTAAAAATAGAGGTTTCTCAAACACATCGTAGACAGAAAAGCGTGACCATGGTGCAAAAAGGCATTTACGACCATGGAGTTGATACATCTCTTTGGTCATTGTTTACCACAACGAGTCTCAAAACATTTTCAGAGCAGAGAGATAATTCTAACTGAAAAAGATCTCATGTGAATTTAAGAAGATTTTAGAACAAAATTGTGAATATTAATAGAACAGTGATAGTAGATTGTACTTGGTAAGACTGATACAGGATAAATACTGATACTGCACAGGATAAATAGAAATTTTAGTGAAGAATACCCTCTTTGACCAAATGTGTAATACTCTGTTTGGGAGGAGTCAGCAAATTGTGAATCGCAAATCTGATATTGCCATTGGAAGTCAGTTAGATATGGATAATACTGTTTAATAATAGGTATATGATTTTTTTCAATTAGTTTCACTCAACAAGCCTTGTAGTTTTCTCTTATCCTATGTTAACCCCTTTTCCACAAGACAGCATATTTCGCTGTAGCTTTTTTTAAATTAATAACATGATATATAACTATAGATAGGTGATAAAGATGGTAATAACATGTGGCCCCCTTTCCACAAGAGATGAAGATCTGTGTGTTGCAAAGGAAATTTTGAAGTTGAACATATTCATAAATGATCTGAAATTTAGAGTTGAAACAATCTTACAGAAAGAGGTGATATGAGTAAATGAAATAAGAGGTGAAATTCAGTTTTATTAACTTCATTTCAAAGTTCACAGATAAAAAAAAATGTCCAACTTTGCACACATGTTGATGGCTTTTATTACTTACAAAAGAAATAGAGAAACCACCATAGACTGTAGTCCAAAATCATTTTTTTCACAGTTAGCAGTGATGAAAAATGGAAATAGAGTATTATGAATATTAATGGCAGTGTTGGATGACAAATCAAAACCAGTTTCTGTTTGCACCTGTGACGGTTTCACACCCTCTGCTCCTGCTCCCACTCCACGTGGTGTCCCTCCTATGGAATGTCGTCCTTTGTGAACTGATCCTGTGTGGGCTTCTCACAGGAGCAACTCTTCAAGAACTGCTCCAAACACAGGTCCATACCACAAGGTCCATCCCCCAGGAGCAAACTGCTCCAACCTGGGTCCCCCACAGGCGGCAGCTCCCCCCAGATCCCGTGCTCCTGCGTGGGCTCCTCTCCACAAGCTGCAGCTCCGGGGCCTGCTCCTGCGGGGGCTCTCCATGGGCCACAGCCTCCTCAGGCCACATCCACCTGCTCCACCGGGGGCTCCTCCATGGGCTGCAGGGGGACAGCCTGCTCTACCAGGGGCCTCTCCACAGGCCGCAGGGGAACTGCTGCTGCCTGCCTGGAGCGCACCTCCTGCACTGGTCTTGGGGTCTGCAGGGAAGGTTCTCACTCCTTTCTCTCCCAGCTGCTCTTTTCTTTAAATCCCAGCACATTTTCTTTAAATCTGCTGTCCCAGTTTCCCAAGCAGCCTTGCTCCCTGATTCGGCTCTGGCTAGCAGTGGGTCCCTTTTGGAGCCGGCTGGAGCTGGCTCTGATCTGACATAGGGAAGAGGCTGAGCTCTACTCACTCTACAGCATTATGGAAAAAAAAGTGCAATTAGAAAGGGAAAGATTAGCCAATAGACATTGTCAGAGAAATGAACTGGTTTTCACATAAAAGTTTAAGGATTCTTTAGTTTGAAAACAGAGGTGTATGTATAGTGTGGATCAATAAATTAATAAATGTTTTAAACACTGTATAGTCATGTATAGTTCTGACATTATATATTTTAATTTTCCAAGATTAATTAAAAGCAAAGTCTGATACTCAAAAGACACTTGAGATCACCTAGAATGAGAAATCTCTTCATGTCATACTCAGTTAAATCAAAGTGCTGTCTGCATTTGGATACCATTTGCCTTTATGAAACTGATGAAATAGCAATTCTGATGCAAAGACATAATAATTGGGTTTTGAGCTCTTATATCCCTTTATTTTTATTTGTGCTTTATATAAATGTATGAAAATTTTATTTGTTTAAGAGTATGAGAAAACTTTGCATTCTGCATGAATCTTTTCAATATGCTTAATTTACAATTCTGCTTCATTCTTTGATTTATGATACTATGCTGAATTCTGGTGAAATACAATATTTTAATCTCATTACTTTTGTCTCACTTACATTCTTGCTTTGCATAAATGACATCATCTCTGTTCTTCAATGTTCTGGCCATTCTTTCTGTGTCAGTGTTCATCACCTCATTGTCAGTCTTTTCTTCATGATTTTCTATTTATCACCCTAATCTTTTTCTTCTAACCTCATCCTTCCCCTTACCTTTCCTATTTTTTTCCCGTTTTTTCTCCCATTCATTTAATTCTTTAAGATATTAAATATTTAACAAGCTAGGACTGCTTCTCATCAATATATGTAAAGGGTTTATGATCTGTCTTTAAATGATTTAGCCTGCCAGTAATGGTCTGGTTCTGAGTCTAAAGTTTGAAATCTTTCTCTGTTTCACTGAGTGTTAAGCCTATATAAATGAGCACAGTGAAGCTGTTTCGCTGGGAAGAGGAAACAGTAATGTCTTTGGTATCAGACTCCTTTTGATTGCTTTGGCCTAGACTGGGGCAGTAAAGTTCTTTTAAAATTTAATTCAGAAAATTTACTAAACATATTGTTAATTAAATATGCCCACACTTTTCTCTCTAGACCATACGTGAAATTTAATTGTTGAGTCACTTAGAATTTTTTGAAGGTATATATATATATAAATATATTTTTTTATTTATTTATTTTTTCCAAATAAATGCAACAGTACAGTTTGAAACCTGAATTTATGCACTCAGAAAACAGGACTTGTAGAAGCTCTACAAAATAGATAAATAAATCTGCTTCAGACCTTGACTTCAGCAGGCTTCTACAGTGGAAAAAGACAAACTTTGCCTGTTTTTGCCTCAAGTGAATCAACCTTTCTGACAAAACAGATAAATCTGTTAGAATAAAAATCTGCTTTGTCTTGTGTAGATTACAAAAGATGGAAAACAAGAAATCAAAGACAAGAATATGATGAACTCTTCAGTAGGAGCAATACCCAGAGCTATTGTTTTTACAAGGAAGTCCCCAAAGAAAAGAAACATAATTTATTGCTGAACTGGCACTGTGATGAGCTTTATCATATTCATAATTTTTCACCAAAGCTGCAGTTTCATAATAGCAATAGGTTTAAGCACTGTGAAGCCTTGTAAATAGATGAAGGTACACACAGTTTAGGTAAAAAAAAACATAATACTGCTGACCTTGTGTGAGTCATGGTATGACAGTCACAAAGGACAGAGTAAGAACTGTGATTAAAAAAAGGTTGAAGGATCCCAGATTACTGCTCTGGGATAAAGCTTACTTTTTGAGGGGGAGGTGAGAGGGAAGCCACAAAACAGTGTTCAAAAAAGACTAGCTCTTCAGTTAGCTTTACCATATCCTAAGAGAATGAAGCATTTTTCTTTATGACTTGTATTGAACAAAAGCAACTGAAAATAGCTCTATTCTCCGAAAAACATGTCAATATACTTCAGGTATACAATTCACTTTTGCATCCAATTATGTAATTAGTTCAGGGGTAAATGAACTTCCAACTGTAAAAAATCCTCAGGTTCCCAATGTATAAATGTAATAGTATGTCTAGAGAAGAAGCAATAGCAGCTGAAAGATGGACTGATTGAGAAAGTCACTTGTTATGCATTTTACAAATTGCTACAATCTTTTGATTATCTCTATAACCTGTAAGAATATTAGTGCGGCACTCGAGATGCTGGTGGTTTGACAGCCATGTGTCTCTTTTTGCATAGTAAGTTTCTCTTGTGAAATGCAGTCACCTTAAGTAAGGAAAATCTTTGCAAAGCATATGTAGCTATTTGGTCTGTTTGTTATTGTTGTTTATTTTAATAGTGGGTTGCTTTGAAAAGAGATAAATTTGCTCTGTAACTGAAGTGACTTAGCAGAGGAATGAGTACTTAAAATCAGTCAGTCTAAAAACCATGCTACCCACAAAGCTCAGTTGTATTTTGTGTGTCAACCAGGAATCTTAAATGATAAATAAGAAGAAATTATATGAGGAAATTGTATAAATTCCAGGGAAGTAGAATATCTAAATAAACTCCAAGGTATTTTGCAGTGTTATTTGCCATTGTATGATACAGATGTTAGCATTTAGTACCCAAGGTTAATCTCAGAAATGTAGTTTATCTAATATATGGCAATAAATATATGCACAGAAAAATATAAAATATCTCCTTTCTATTGACAGAATTTTCAAGTGGTTGGGAATTTTAGTTGCGTCAACGATTCTGGAATAAGTCTTCCAAAAATGCAACAAACCCAGCCTTTTCTAAATAAGTAACATGGGAATTGAAGATGTTCTTTGTGGACAAGCAGTAGCCAAGCTGAGGTGATACACTATGTTCTAGTATCTTTTGTGAAGAGTATTTTTCTATGGTTTCTTTTCACGAAAGTATATCAGGAAGTTCAGCACAGGTTTATTGATTTAGGTTTGTCCCAATCATATTTGTATGTACACAGAAAAGTATAGTAATTATACTGTGAATAATATAGTTTATTTTGCCATTTATAGCAAGCTTCAATATTATATATAACATTAAAAATAATAAATTCAAACCAAAATTATTCTTATCTCACTTCTTTCACATCAGACTGCCATTGTGAGTAGATTTAACAAGAAAATATATAATAACTTGGCAACGCAGAGCTCATTCCTTTGTATTATGTGTTTGCAGTATTGCATTTTTTATGAAAACAGGGAGAAGAATTATAGAGCTTTTCTGTTCTTTTTACATGCACGCTATTTTTTGTTTTTCATAACGCAAAGTTACAGATTTTGTAAGTTTTGGGACTGGGGATTGGCAGAAAGGACAGTTGGGGAAAAAAAAAATGAATTTCTGAAGGTCAGTAAAGAGAACTTGTTTGTGAGCATGCTTGGGTCTGACTGCCAGGAATTGTATGGAATCTCTGAAGTTAGAAATGAAAAGGAGCTAACACCTGCTGGGAGAGGTGCAAATGAAGTAGAGAAACAATATCAGGCTATCATCTTCAGTTCTTCAGGCTATGAAGAATCTTTCCAGCTGCAGCTGCTGCCTCTCTTATGAAAGACAACAGCTGCCTTTCATGGAAAGAATGAGGGAAATTTTCTGTTAGTCAGACATGGTGATTGTTTTTATAGTGAATATTTGGCTTGCTCAGAGGTTAAATATCTGTGAAAAAATGCTCTGTCAACTGGTCCATGTGGCGTAGAAGTTCCCCTACAAAGGTATTACCAGTCAGTTCTCAGGTTTCATTACTTACCCAAATCTATTGCAGATATGTAACCTGTAAAGTTGCCTATAGTGGCATCATTGTACAACTGTAGTCAAACATAAATTTGCTATATGTGGATAGGATTTTATTGTGCGTGTCAAAGTTTTCAAAATCTATCATGGAACTAAGGAAAACCATACAAGAATGGGATTCAATATTTAAGTATAAGATACTCAACATGCAAGTAGAACTATGATACTTAAATACAGAAAATAATATTTCTAGCCTACATGAAGATAAATCCATGCATATCTAGAAGTATAAAATGCCAGTCCTGGAAGAGTAAATTAAATAAAATAAGAGAAAACTTTTTTGAAATTTACTCTAGTTTTATTTTTAGTGTTAAGACTATACCAATTAAAATGAGTACATTCCTAAGCGTTGTAATTACATGCAGGATATATGGTAAAGGTTCCATTCCTAAACAATCAGATAGAATAAATTGATGAGCAGATCTCATGGATCCCTTGGAACAGAGGAAAAAATACACATAATGACTAAATGATAGAATACTTCCAATGTAATGTGGAAACTTAGCACTGCAAACTGTATGGATAGTATTGTATGGACACGGTATCAGGTTTTGTGAATGGCCTGGGTTGTCTTTCCTGCAGGGCCTTGTATTTTCTGGAATTACTGCTTTTACTATATGTCCTCTCGTCTGAAGTTAAGTCTAAGCCAAAGGCATATCAGTGATATATGCTGTAGCACCCCTATTACTAAACTGAAATAATTTAACAATTCTCAGAAATTACACAAGATTTTTACAGATTTTATTTGATGGAAAAAGGGCTGGTTTGAACACTTTTCTGTGGTGTTCATCGTGCTGAAGTCCATGAATGGTTTTGCCTTTGGGATGTTACCTGGAAGGAAAGATGTGAAGAGGGAGCTTTGATCCAGCTGTGCTTCAGAGCTACTTGATCTCTATCCTTTTATATATAGGACCACCTGCCTTGGGTTTACAACTCACGGAGTATTTAGGAACATATTTGAGGGAGATTTGTTCTCTTTTCAGCTTTTCTGATAACAAAGCTTTTTCATGATTTGTAGATAAATAACTAAAAACATTAAGACTGCAGACTGGCTTCTTTACATGACGGCTTAACAGCACTGAACGTAAGCACACCCAAGAATAACAGCAACAATCTTCTCCCCTACAATAGGAAGTTTTATTGTATATCTTCTTTTTTTCTTCTGGGTTTTGTTGCCATGATGACAAACAAGCTCAAATATGACATCTTCCAGTACAAACTATCCTATTTAAAAGCTCTAAAAATATTTTTTGCAAAATCTATATTAGTCTCATGTGCTGAAAGAAGAAGGAACATGTTTTTTACCAATGTTGAGCTGTTCATTCCATGTACCATGATGCTTTTAAAGTAAATTCCTTGGCTTTGAATGACATTTCTTGCAGAAGCCGGGCACTTTATGTAAGCTTTGGTTCTTCACCTAGAATATAGCATCATACAATCTTTTAGGTGATTTAGATGTAACTTTGTTTTCACACACAAATGAATGTGTTGAACCAGATGGAATAACTGAGACCCAGGTGCTTAAAATAATATTTAAGCATTTTTAGGAGAAGAAACTGATTAAGGCAACAGATTGCAGTGAAATGCAGACTATAGTGATTAGCTTCATAGTCATTTGAAAAGAACTTTTGGATGTGCCCTGCAAGATGTTTAATAGAGATGCCCAACCCAATGAGATAATTCAGATTCCTCCTTTGTAGTTAGCAGTGAAGAACAGGGAAGTCTGGGTATTTCTGTTGGATTGTTACTCAGCATACTTTTTCCGACTTGTAAAATAGAATTCTGAAATAACACTAATTTTTCTGACTGATGAATGCTGGGAAGGCCTGACACAAACCTGCATGAAAGGCTGGTGAGTGTGGTTGGGATTATGTTTTGTTTATTTAATTCTGCCAAGGTGTTGTATGGTATATTACGCTGAAAGGGGCACCGATGGCCATAGGTAGGAGGCAGGCTGCCTGTTTGACTTGTTCTGACTGCTTTCTTCTGAGTCAGCCTGGAGCCTTCTCTCAAGAGGAGAGGGAGGTGGGGATTGATGAACTGTTGATGCTCCAGGCACAGAGGAGGTTAGTGACACAATAAGTAGCAAGGCTGCAGTATAAGTGCAGACTACGAGAATTGCATAGAAGGTACTGGGAATGGAGTTGGGAATGGAGGAACTGGTGGATGGAAGGAAAAAAGGAAGACATCTTTCCTAAAAAGCAAACAAACAAACAACAACAATAACAACAACAAAAAAACACTACCAAGTTCAACAATACAAATAATGCTGTCTGACAACTTAATGAAGAGTTGCAATTACAATTCTGACTTTGATTTTCTTCATTTTTCAACCTGGAGAGGAGGAGGCTTGGGGGGATTTTATCAATGTCTATAAATACCTGAAGGAAGGGTGCAAAGAAGATGGAGCCAGGCTCTTTTCCATGGTGCCAGGAAAAGAGGCAATGAGCCTCTGGAACACAGGAGGTTCCATCTAAACATCAAGAAGCACTTCTCTACTGTGCAAGTGACAGAGCCCTGGCACAGGTTGCCCAGGGAGGCTGTGGAGCCTCCCTCTTTGGAGATGTTCAAAAGCCGTCTGGACATGGTCCTTGGCAGCCTGCTCTAGGAGTTCCTGCTTGTGCAGGGGGGTTGGACCAGATGACCTACAGAGGTCCCTTCCAACCTAAACCATTCTGTGATACTGTGATACTGTGATTTGGAGGGATTTTGGAGTCATAAATTAAATTTCTTTCCTGAAGTCCTGAGAGTAGCTCAAAAAGAAGAGTTCTTTAGCTATGTCATAAATAAAACCTTCAGAATGGCTCTTTGTATGGCTTGTGAACAAATGATTTGAAGTTGAACTGTAATTATAATCTGATGTTAAACCTGAACTGCAAATTGTAGACATATTTGCAGAAACTAAAAGTTAAAGTAGGCATCTTTTTCTTTGTAAATCTGGAATTTTGGTTCAGATAAAATTTTTCTTCTCAGTAAATAATACTGAATTTGAGGTTTAGTTTTAATCTATACTGGGGCAGTTGAAATAACATGAATGAAATCTCTTGTAGTTTAAGGAGGTCTCACATGTTGGTCTGTACTCATCTGTTTTGGGTGGAGGACAAATTACATTTCAGAAAAGTGTGTGCATAGCCTAGAACAACAAAAAATCTATAAAGGTTTCCAGTTTGTGGATATACAAAAGGATTTAAATGGTATGAAGTAGCATTTTTGAAATTAAGACTGATTTTTAGCAATTTAGGACACAAATGGAATCCTGAAAACCATCAGTCCTTATGCAATAGAATTCAGTGCATTCACAAAAGCTATGCATGCAAAGAGGTAAGGGATATTTTTCATTTTTTATAGGCCAAATGCAAATTTTGATGTAATAGCTGTCAGCTAGTTAACTCTTTCAAAATGCATTGCCAACAGAATAAATCTACAAAATAATAATGAAAAACTGTGTTGTTTCTTTCCTAGATTGTAATGTAAAAGTATAAACTTTTCATGGTTACGCATATGAATATGCCTTTATAAAGTGCTATGAGCAATGTGATTTGATCAAACATTTGTAATTCTTTTCCTGAGCTATTGCCTATTTTAAGAATCCATGTTAATTCATCCCACTGATTAGTGTGGTCTTATGGTAGAAATGCCTTTCAGGATAGGCCCTTCCAACCCCCCCCCCCCCTCCCCCCCCCCCATTCTAGCCATACATTTATTTCATGAAATGTAGAAAAGTAGAGGGAAAGATTAGAGACACAAATTTACAAAAGTGGAGGAAAGGCTACCTTTCACTTAAAGCCAGTCTGGGAAAATTGGCTGCTTTATATCTTATTAACAGGGCTCATCAAATAGTGCAGGCAAGGTAATATTTGTTCAAGTACAAATTACATTTACCCCTTTACAATTTTATTAATCATCATGATCATAAGACTGTATTCTTGATCTCCAAATTCATTGCTGAATAAATAATCTTACGTAATGATGCCATTATTCAAAGGCAATATGGGTTTGTATGGAGATTTTACAAGAGCCAAGGGCTTTCTGGGATATCAGATGAAAAAATAGCCTCTTGTTAGTGAAAAGTGATGGGGAAACTAAGATTTTCAAATAACCCTTCAAAGTCTAGAGTATAGCAGAAGAAGATAGCAGAATACTCAAAGATAGGGATGAAAGAATTGAAAATTTTCTTACAAAGCAAAAATCCCCAAATCTTCAGTTATTTACCTAGATTTGTACATATTCCATGAAGATCTCCATTCTTAGAGGATAACATTACAGTAAATTGCATTTGTGTAAGGTAAAATTAGGAAAGACAATAAATGGGCAGTGAATTCTGTACTGAATGAAGGTGTGCTTTAAAGATAACTTTATAAATACACAAGAAATATAGCAGCCAATTTTTCTTTGATGTATTTTATGGGAAATTCTTGTCCAGTTTCTTGTCTACTGTTATGTGATTTTCTTTCACTATTACGGCTTTTTATTTTTTCAGAAAAAAAAAAAAAAAACACTTTTTCCTACATTTTTCCTCCAAGCAAGGTAGCATATGTATTTCACAGATAAATGTCATTGTTTCCTTATCTCTGCATTTATTCTAGCTACTGTCATTTTTGACAATGTGCACGCCTTGTCTACAAATTCAAAATTGTTCATATATTTGACATGCACATGTAGTTAGTTCTTCTGTGTGAGAATATAAAAAAATAAAATAAAATAAATGGAGCAGGCACTACCCTTTTCCTGTAACAACTATATCAGCAAAATGGAGTAAGGGTAGCAACAGTTTCAGTGCTCTGCCTGTTTGGCTGTTTGTTTCTGGATGGTCCATGATCTACCCTTCTCCCTTGCCTTCCTAATTTGATGTTAAAATGATATCTATCTCCAGCAATTTTTCTGCACTTTCTCATCCAAAGTGTGATATAAAAGGATCCTTCTGTTAGTTATAAAGTCAGCCATGAAAATGGATAATCTTTGAGCAGTTACAGCAGAACTGTTATATAGATATCACAGAATTGTAGGGGTTGGAAGGGACCTTGAAAGATCATCGGGTCCAACCCCCCTGTCAAAGCAGGTTCCCTAGAGCAGGCTGCCCAGGTATATTAGGGTATAGTATATTGAATATCTCCAGGTATATTGAATATCTCCAGAGAAGGAGACTCCACAACCTCCCTGGGCAGCCTGTTCCAGTGCTCCGTCACCCTCACCATGAAGAAGTTCTTGCGCATGTTGGTGCAGAACTTCCTGTGCTTCATTTTGTGGCCATTACTCTTTGTCCTGTCCCCACAAACCACTGAAAAGAGGTTGGCCAAATCCCTGTCTCCCACACTTAAGATACTTGTAAACATTCATAAGATCCCCTCTCAGTCTTCTCTTCTCAAGGCCAGGTCTCACAGCCTTTCCTCATAGGGAAGATGCTCCAGGCCCATATCATCTTTGTTGCCTTTTGTTGGACACTTTCCAGAAGATCCCTGTCTTTTTTGTACTGAGGAGCCCAGAACTGGACACAGTGCTCCAGGTGAGGCCTGACCAGGGCAGAGTAGAGGGTGAGGATCACCTCCCTTGACCTGCTGACCATGCTCCTTTTAATGCACACCAGGATCCCATCGGCCTTCTTGGCCACGAGGGCACACTGCTGGCTCATGGCCAACCTGACGTCCATTAGGACCCCCAGGTCCTTCTCCTCAGAGCTCCTCTCTAGCAGGTCATGCCCCAGCCTGTACTGATACATGCGGTTGTTCCTTCCGAGGTGCAGGACTGTACACTTGCTCTTGTTAAACCTCATTTGGTTTCTTCCTGACCATCTCTCCAGCCAGTCTTGCTGAATGGTGGCACAGCCTTCTGGCATGTCAGCCATTCCTCCCAGCTTTGTGTCATCGGTGTACTCGCTGAAGGTGGCCACTCTTCCCTCATCAAGGATGTCAGTGAAGATACTGAACAAAACCAGACCCAGCACCAACCCCTGGGGAACATCGCTAGTCACAGGTCTCCAGCCGGACTCTGCACTGCTGATCACCACCCTCTGAGCTCAGCCAGTCAGGCAGTTCTCCACCCACCTTACTTTCTACTCCTCTATCCCACACTTTCTCAGCTTTGCTAGCAGGATGTCATGGGAGACAGTATCAAAAGCCTTGCTAAAGTCAAGGTAGATAACATCCACTGCTCTCCCCTCATATACCCAGCTGGTGATGCCTTCATAGAAGGCTACAAGGTTGGTCGAGCATGATTTCCGCTTGGTGAATCCATGCTGACTACTTCGCATAACCTTCTTCCAATTGCTTGGAGATGGCATCCAGAACAAGCTGTTCCAACACCTTTCCAGGGACAGAGGTGAGACTGACTGGCCTGTAGTTTCCTGGATTCTCCTTCTTGCCCTTTTTGAAGATCGGATTGACATTGGCTATCCTCCAACCTTCAGGCACCTTTCCTGTTCTCCTGGAACTTTCAAAGATGATAGAGAGCTGTTTGGCGATCACCTCCACTACCTCCCTCAGCACACATGGATGCATCCCATCGGGACCCATGGATTTGTGTGCGTTGATCCCACTCAGATGCTCCTGAACCACTCTCTCATCAACCAGGGGGGAGATCTCCACTTCCCAGACTCTTATCTCCTCCCTCCAACGTCCAGGAGTCCTGGGGGGGAGTCTTTGAAGCAAAGACCAAAGCAAAGAAAGCATTCAGTATCTCCACCTTCTCAGTGTCCCCTGTTACCAGGACACCCCCCTCATTCAATACGAGACCCAAGATTGATTTCTTTCAATCAGGGCAGCTGGATCCTGAAAAGTTGTGAAAAACTCATATCCAAAATCCCATACCTTAATTTTAGGTATGGTAAGGCCAGCAAATTCTCCAAATTAGTTGCATGATAGAAGGAAAGATGCTGTGGTCATAATGAGTGCTGTCTGGCACATCTTTGACTCTACCATCTCTCTTCAGAATTCACAGCATCTTTTTTTTCACAGCTTAGTTTGCATGCACTCAACGAAAAAAGAAGCATAAATATTTGCAGTGCGTATGAACAGCCCTAATGGACAAAGTTTGAGAATTCATGCATGCAAAATGTATGTACACCTACTACAGGATTGACTACTGCTACGTGTTGAAGAACCAGCATTACTTCAGTGAAAGTATTTTTTACTTATTCCACTATTAGTGACCATTTCCTCAAGTTGGAGCAGCCTATAGATTTTGTTAAAAAGTTGTTTGTTAGATTTTTATTTTATTTTTTTAATTTGAGATGTTGCTGACAAAAAAATTGTCAGTGTTCTCAGTGTTACTTTCCCAAACACCAGTCTTTTATTGTAGACCTACTGTAGTTTGATTTACTAGTATGATTCATTTATCGTTTCTGTGTCCATGACATTTATAATAAACATTCCTTCAACGAGTTGGCAGATGTCATGACAATATCACATTGAAATCAGTTAAAATTAATTCATTAATTAAAGAATCTATCCTAATTTGATTTATTTTCAACATGTCAGTGATAGTGTCTGCTGCCAGCTAATCTTGATTATTAAAACAAAACAAAACAAAAAAACACAACGAATAATGGAGAGCTGAGTAGAATCGCATTGCTTAAGGCTTGCAACTGATCTTAAAACTAATAATATGTGTGTGTTGTCATTAGTTCTGACATGATGTTCAAATTGCATTTCCTTGATCTAAAAAAAAAAAAAAAAAAAAAAAAAAAAAAGCATCAGGGATTTTACTGTATACTGATACTCATTATGTAGGTGATACTTTTAAATTAAGTATTCATATTCTGCATTGGATTTATATAATGTGTTTTTTTATATTATATATGGACATATGTACCATTCAGCAGGCTCAAGACTGTCATGTCAGGAACAAATCCCTAGATAGCTAGAAAAAATACAGTTTTGATTAAGCAGAATAAAATATTCAAATCCCATATCCTATGTCTAAATATTTTTAATGTTTAAGATTCTGAACCGCCTTATATTCTCCTTTGCCAATTAGTAGTTTTCTTGGTTTTAGAAAAGCCTGTTCCCCTTCTTTCCTTCCCTTTATGATACTGTTTTCAACAATCAAAGAGTTGAGGATGTTTAATAATTCAAGAACAAAAATACATTCTCCAGACATATATGGAATTACAAGCTCTCTGGAATAATATACATGCAGGGATGACTTCTGCTTATGATAAATTAGTGTAATTTTGGAATGGCTTATTAAGAGAAAATTATATTCAGATAGGAAGCAGCAGAATTTTTAGTAGCATTTCTCCCTCCCCCGCTACCTATCAACCCTCAAAGAAAACAAAAGACATGAATAATTTTGTAGGAAGAGGGTTCTGTTTATCCAGTAACATTTTTACATTGCATAAACATTACCTTTTAGGTGTTTGTGTATAATTACATGGTATCTGCTAGCACCACTGTATGCAAACACCATTATTCACAGCTTACTGTTTTTAAGGAAAATTCCTGGAAACTGAACAGTCTCATTTGATTTTGCTATGACTACACAGATTTAAATCACTTTAAAAAAGTAATGCCAGCAAACCAAAAAAGTATATAAAAGAATATATCAGTTGTAGCTCTTCTACAATGAAGAAAATTCAACTGAATTTTTATTACTGCCTGTATTTATCAACATACACAGAATCTCGCAGAACCGTCTAGGTTGGAAGAGACCTCCAAAATCATTGAGTCCAACCTCTGACCTAACACTAACAAGTCTTCCACTAAACCATATCCCTAAGCTCTACATCTAAACGTCTTTTGAAGACTTCCAGGGATGGTGACTCCACCACTTCCCTGGGCAGCCTGTTCCAATGTCTAACAACCCTTTCATTAAAGAAGTTTTTCCTAACATCCAACCTAAAACTCCCCTGGCGCAACTTAAGCCCATTCCCCCTCATCCTGTCACCAGGCACGCGGGAGAACAGACCAACCCACACCTCACTACAGCCTCCTTTAATGTACCTATAGAGAATGATAAGGTCACCCCGAGCTTTCCCTTCTCCAGGCTGAACAAGCCCAGCTCCCTCAGCCGCTCCTCGTAGGACTTGTTCTCCAGACCCCTCACCAGCTTCGTCACCCTTCTCTGCACCCGCTCAAGCACCTCGATGTCTTTCTTGTAGCAAGGGGCCCAAAACTGAACACAGTACTCAAGGTGCGGCCTCACCAGAGCCGAGTACAGGGGGACAATCACTTCCCTCGCCCTGCTGGCCACACTGCTTCTTATACAAGCCAGGATGCTGTTGGCCTTCTTGGCCACCTGAGCACACTGCTGGCTCATATTCAGCCGACTGTCAACCAATACTCCCAGATCCTTCTCCGCCAGGCAGCTTTCCAACCATTCATCTCCCAGTCTGTAGCTCTGCTTGGGGTTATTGTGCCCCAGGTGCAGGACCCGGCACTTGGCCTTGTTGAACTTCATGCAGTTGACCTCAGTCCATCAGTGCAGCCTATCCAGATCCTCCTGCAGAGCCTTCGTGCCCCTGACCAGATCGACACACGCACCTAACTTGGTGTCATCTGCAAACTTACTAAGGGTGCACTCAATCCCCTCATTCAGATCATTGATAAAGGTGTTAAATAGGACTGGCCTTCAACTGGATTTGACTCCATTCACAACAACTCTTTGGGCCCGGCTATCCAGCCAGTTTTTAACACAGTTTTTAACATCTTTGTGTGATGTAATGTTTGCTTTATGAAACTCATGCACAGAGGTTTAAGTTACTCAATAGATTAGCTCCTGCATACTCTCTGTTGAACCATTCTCAAATTTAACAATTAAGACCCATTTTACTTAATCTGACTCTCAAGGCAAATGGAGTGCTCTTTTTGTACTAATGTACATTTTATGCTCTTCTTTATGTGTCTACTATGAATTTGGAAGTTGGTTCTGAAATTAATTTCAGTTTTCTGAAAAGATTCATAATCATATGATTTAGCTTATATGAAGGTTATGTTAAATGCAGTGTTCTGGCTACTACCCACAGATTTTGCTTCCTAAATGATCTCACCTGTATTTACAGTTGACTTTGAGTTTTGTCTCACACAGAGTGAAGGACCACTTGATTTTATATTCAGGATCAAAATAATTCTTGAAATAATGATAATAAAATCAGATAAAAAATAAACAGATAAATGTGAGATAAACACAGCTCCCAAACTTCATATGAAAGTAGAAAAACAGTGATTGTTATATGAATAAGGTGGACACATTGGTGAATAGCATTATTTTTTTCCAGATGGAGAATATTTAAGCTTTGCAAGAAACAAAAGTACACATGCCCTGAGATTATACCTTTTACCTGTTTCTTGGGAGACCAGTGCAGAAAAATCTGTCCCTTTTTTAGCAATATCATAGGATGACAAAAATTGGAGCTTAAGATATATAGAACCTTGTAAGTCATAAACCATTTTCATGTCCTTTCTAAGGATAAACAGGTGAAAGACTGCTTTAGAGACTTAGTCTTGAGAAAAGTCCTTGCCATTGTCCCAATGACACATTAGGGAACATCAGGTAGAAAGTCTGGTAAATATTACAGTGAAGACTACATTTTCTGACTGTGCTCACCATCATTGGTGGGTATCATTTTTATGGAGAGGACAGGTTAACTGGAGGAAAACTCACTTTCCCTTTCCCTCCTCCTTGAAAATAAGGGATTAATTCTGGAATTTAAAATTTGGGCTCACTACATTTGCTACATTTGGGGATCTTAATATGAATTTTCATGTTAGGACCTAATGCCTGTCATGGTCACAGCAGTTATGTCTGCATCTCAGGTCCCTGGAAACTACTAACCAGTACTTTTACACAAGTCATTGCTTGCCTCTTAAGACTGGTTCACTAGTTCATGCATTGCTCCGTAGGGCCATCTCTATTTGTTCTCCCATAACCAATGCAGTTTTGTTACCAGCTTGAAGATCTAGCATTTGTAGTATATGATTATATTCTTCATCGTATTCCTGCTACTATCAGTATCTTTTTATGCTTTTGTTTGTTTTTTTTTATGTTTTTGTTTTATTTTCTTGCATGTAATTTTCCAAATGTGTAGCTTGGAATTTATGGTAGAAAGAAAACTGCTTGGTTTAATACTCTCTTTAATGTGTGAACCATAACTGTCTCTCTATAAGTAGTTGAGTTTTATCTCAGTACTTTTCCTTAGATCTCTCAAAAATAAGGATGAAGGAAAGTTTTGTGAAGTTTTGCTTTGCTTATCTAAGATGAGAAGATCTTGCACTATTTAAATGTTGCTAATTTTCAAATTTTATCTGTCACTTCTTCGTAGTTTTTATCTGTTGCATTTAAGGTATCCCTTCATGTGCATGTAGCACTGTAAAGACATTAATTAGCTGAAACAGAAGTCTAGCCATAAATCTTTTGTCATGTTTGTGGGAAGAAAAAAGTGAATGAAAAACCTTCTGTCTCAATTGACTAGTAGTTTGAATACATAATCTATTTACTCACATAATTGTACAGTTTCAAAAAAGCTCAGTTGTCTCAAATTTTTGTAAAGATGCTGATCTAATTGTTGACTTGAGCAATTCTAGGAGGTTTCAATATTACTCCTGAGAGAGATCCAGCAGTTGCAACTCCTATCTCTCTAAATCAAAAATTTAGTAGTATACTGTTCAAATGAAAAAAGGGGAAATAAACCTTTCATCATAGCAAAGATTTAAAAGTCCTAGTATGCAACTAGGTTTATGCAATTGCAACCTGGTATAAATCTAGAATGTGGAAAGGAAGTGAACACTGATATAATTGTTTGAAATTTTGAGAAGATCTCTTATGGCATACTAGCACACGTAGCTCAATCAAGTATTATCTGTAGGGCAATTACCACGCCAGAGCCATTAAAAGAAATCTTCAAATTAAGACTTCTAGTTTCAACAGAAGAGTGAAATCTCTCCAACAATTGCAAAGTGACAGTTACCTTCGTGTGCCTTTAAAAGGGATCTTTTATTCGGAGAAAGGGAAGGATTATAAAATACAAACACACACACACATATGTATTATATACAGTAAGGATTTAAAACAAATTAAGATATGCTACAGCAATTATTGAATCAGAAAAAAAAATAAAAATGAGAGGAACAGTTGAAGATAGGTACTGTTTAACACAGAGCACAAAGAATTGACTGATGGTGTAAGGTATTTTTTAAAGCAATCATTGCTGAACTGAGATCCTAGAAGTGGATTATGGTGTGGAAAAGCTAAGGAACAGCTATTTTAAAGAGATTATGAATGAGGTCTTCACACTGATGTATGGATGATGAATGTATATGAATTTACTCTCTGTTCTCTCCCCTGAGACTTTATCTCTGGAGGAAGATTAATACCTTTCTAACAGTAATAACAGCTGTTTTCTTACAACCTGCATTTTGATTTTCTATAAACACTGCCTCCCTCCTTTTCTTCCTCCCCAGATTTTATGGCCTTCGAAGTGTTGCTAAACAGGGAAAAATAATGACTTAAATATCTGACAGTTTCATTTTAGGAAAATGCAACAGAATTTGAATAAGGGCAAGCCAGTGGTATTATCTATAACAATCCTCCCTTCCCTCTTTTTTTTTTTTTTTTTTTTTTCCATCTCTAAACCCGTTATGAAAATTATTTTATTCTTGAATCTTCAATTTTGGTATGCTTGTTATGTCCATGATTATGTGAATTTATCCATGAAAATCCCAAGTAGAATTGTCTAGGGTTGAAATACATCTACTTTATTATAGTCTGCATCAACTTGAAATAATTAAAAGACTACCAAATGCTCTCATTTTAGCTTAACTAGTTTCAAAGCTGATTATAACTTTAACAGAAATTTAACCAGTGCTTGAAGCTTGTAGAATACAATATCTTAAAAGAAGTTATTTTATTCATCTTAAATTTTACGTACTTTATCCCTTCTGTCAGCTCTCCATCCTACACAGTTTTCTGATCACTGGTCAGATAAAACAAACATATTCTATGAATTCGATTGAGAAGTTTGTACAGAATCCATACCTGAAATGCTTAAGAATATATGATACTGTATGTCTTTCCAGAGGAGAAATCTACTGCTTTGTGGGTGTATGTACTTCTGTTATTGATATACAGATGAGAGGAAATACACTTTTTTATTATTATTTTTTATTATTTTTATTTTTAATTATTATTATTCCCCAATGGAGCAAAGAAATAGTAAAAGGAGGAGAATGGATCTTTCAAGAAGCTAAAACCTCAAGCATAAAGGGCTTTCAAAACTAGGTCAGCAACCCTGAACATGGGCATTGTGTTTTAGGAACTAGTGCAAACAGTTCTCTAGGGAACAAAAAAATGCTTGATAATGATTTCTAAACCAGATATACCATATTTTCCTTTGTACAGTGTGACATTTGGATAATATGAACAAAAATGGACTTGTGGAAGATGCACGAGAGAAGCTCTGAGACAGGAAAGCTGTAGTGAAGAAAAGGAGTAAAATTAAATTTTGGGCAAGACTAGGAGTTGGGATTAAGTTCCTTTGTTGGCCTACATATGTGTAATACTACTTCTTGATCAGGGAATTAAAACAGTAAAGCAAAACATAAACCATGTTACAATTAGCCTATTGAAAGTACAAGAAAGTAGCCTTTTCTAAACTTTGCCAAATTTGCTTGTGGTGCAAAAGGATCATTGTTGCCATGGCATAATCATAAAATAAGGCAGAGTCTTGTTATGCAAACCCCAAGTCAGTTCAAAGTCCTTTTCCACTGTCTTGTTTGGATTGTTTTATTCTGTCATGATCACTCAAGTAAAGCTGCTGCAGGCTTACATGTGGGATAAAGTTCTTTCCAGTTTTCTAAGCAGGCAAATACAAAAAACTCACTGCTGCATCTAGCACTTCATGTCACTCCTGGTGCCTCAGAAGTGTGACTGCAAGGAATGACTGTGGAAAGTTTATAAATTTACCTTTTTTCTCCCAATACACATATTTCTCCCTGTGGTGGTTTTACTGTGCTGGGCAGCTAAACACCACAACCGCTCTCTCACTCCCCCTCCTTAGATGAGGAGGGGGAGAAGTAAAGCAAAGAACAACTCACGGGTTGAGATAAGAATAATTTAATTAAAGGGAAATAATAATAATAATAATTTAAGAAAGATTATTATGAACTAAACAATTTAACTAAAGGGAAATAAAAGGGAAAGGGGAAAAGGGAGGGGGAAAGGGACAATAAAAAAAAAAAAAAAGGAGGAAAACAAACAAATAAAACAAAACAAATGAAGGCTATGTGGAAGTGCAGAGGAAAGAAATTACTCTCTACTTCCCACAAATGAGCGATGATTGACCACATCCTTGAAGCAGGGCCTCAACGCACGTAGCCGGTGTTCAGGAGGAGGACCGACATTTTCATGAGAGCCCACCCCTCCCCTCTTCCTGTTTCCACCTTTTATTGCTGAGTGTGACATCACATGGTATGGAATATCCCTTTGGTTGGTTTAGGTCAGCTGCCCTGGTGATGTTTCTCTTCTCACTTTTTGCCCACCCCCTAGGAGGGTTAGAGAGAGGCCTGATGCTGTGCCAGCACTGCTCAGCAGAAGACACAACACTGGTGTGATAACACTGCTGTTCCAGCTACAAGTACAGAGTACAGCACTGTATGGGCTGCTGCAGGGAAAGTTAACATTCCAGCCAGACCCAGTACACTCCCACATATGAAATAACATAACTCAATGGACTAATGGGAGGAAGCAAGTGTAATTTATTCTTTTATTTTATAGCACTGATTATTCATGAGTACCCTGTTACTCTGTTACCCCTTATAAGCACTAAAATTTATTGTTAACCACTATAAATTCATTTAGCCTATCAGTGCTTTTCTGTGATTTTCATATATCAAAGATGTTAATCTCTGTCAGTAGATCCTTATGTACTTTATTAATTATACTTTAGCAGATTTCATTAGAGTTGGATTTTCATCTTTATCATTAGTGGTGCGTCTATGGCAAACATAATAGAGAAAAAGCATTTCAAATAAGCCACCATATATTAGAGATAAGTGGCATTAGAGGCTATACATTTCTTTATGTCCTACAAAAAAATAATTACTTTATACATGTTATTAATGCTTTCTAGTCTCTCTTATAAATCTTTGTCTAGAACATAAGTAAGATATTTGATCATAAAAGCTCATTGTGTGTAGCACATTGCATACATTTAAAAAACAACAACTCAATAGTAAATTCGTTAGACATTAATAATCACAAGGAAATATCTCACAATTAGATTTTCATAAGGAAAAAAAAATCACCTTTTTTGAATTCGTACTTCATTTCATTAATGTCAATGCTCTGTTTTGATTATCTTTTCACAATATTTTACTTCATTTATTATTATTTATTAGAGCAAGGTAGTATTTCACATGAAGTAGTCTATGTTAGAATAATTTGAAGAGGTGAAATTTAAAAGTTTGAACATTTTATTCAAATGTTCATTAAATTGAAATTGAAATGGTTCGCTTTCCAACTAAATGGAAAAAGAAAAATAAAACCAACCCTCTTGACAGTAATTTAAAGTGAAGCTCAACATTTCAGTTAAGTTCCCATCAGTTGTTACCATTGTGTCCTGAGCTGTTAATAGTCATATGTGGTTGAATATTAAATTTGATTTCTGATATGCAGTGGATTTCCTTTTTTTTTTTTTTTTTTTTTTTTTTGTTTGTGTGTGTGTTTGTTTGTTTTAGTTTTTACATTGCTGTAATCTCTCCAATCTTGTCCTTTGCTTTTTATAAATTATACACTTATCTGATGTGTATGAATAAGATTGATGAATATGAAGGCAAAGAAGAAGAGCATGTAATTTAAGAAAGATTTTTCTGAAATTTTTAAATATACAATTGGTTATCATTAACAACAAATTTCTGTTTTTCATTTTAAATATATGTGTGCATTTTACTATAAATTAAACTTAATTACCTTTATCAGTCATCTATTAACCTATTTTTAAAAATGTAAACAGTACAAAATTTATACAAACATATATTTTTAAAAAGCATGAGAAATTGTACAATAGAAAAACCAGAGAAAATGTAATCAGATTTCTATGCAAAGAGGCAGGGATGAGAAATCATTTCAATAGGCTTAAAGGTGTGGCAATATTAACATACATGTTTAATTTATTTAGCTTATTCTTACAGCATCTGTCAAAACTTAAAAATTTGAAAGCATTCATCTAGAGAGAAGTATGTATCTATGTAATTGCCTGTCAGGCTGAGTAATGTGTTTAATGGCCAGGGCGAGAAGAATATCAATGAATTGTCATGAAGAATCTCTTACATGTAACAAAATGCATGTTTGGGGCCAGACATCATCTCAAAACCAATTTGTCTTTGTAACATCTACAAAAAGTAACACCAGTCATTCACACGTGAAATTCAAGTTCTGAAATTGTATCTGCCTTGATCAAGTGTTTCCAGATGAGCAGAATAAAATATGATCTCTGAGATTAGACGGGGGAAAAAAAGTCTCCACCACCACCACCGAAAATCTGTTCTTTTTCTGTCTGTTTTGATCTTCATTATCTGCACTGCTGGTTCTTCTGACTCTTGTAGTAGGAGAGAGTGAGCTCCTGGAGGACTGGTTCCATTTCCAATGCAGGATCACGTCTGGCCCCAGAACATGTGTTCACTCCTTCGTCAGCTCAGTTGCAGACATGTTACACGTAACTGGCAGGTACCAGGGAGGGAAAGCAAGAACTCCCTTCTAAGATGTTCTGGCAGGGATCTTAGGGTAGGCTGTCTCTGCTGGCATATGTTCTTACTGCAGAAACTGCAACTTTTGTGATTATTGAGGAGGAAAAAAAAGAGGAGAGATTTTTTTCATGTCTGATCCTGTAATAAAATGAAGAAGCACTAATGCACAAATATATATATATATTGCTTCTAACATATCACTTGTGATATGTGTTATTGAAAATTTGACTTCATATGCTACTAAAGCAACAGTACAGTTAAAAACAAAAACAAACAAACAAATATATGGCTAGTGAGGTTTTGCTCATTTCAAAATGTTAATCATAATATTTCTCAGCAATATTCTGTGGGAAAGAGGGCATTATATTTCTTCTTAAAGATATTTTTCTTTGTTCTCCTAAGTTTGTTCTGCTGTATAGAAGGCTGTTTTCCCAGGAACTGGGTTATGCAATTACCAATGTGTGGCAAACTGACAACACTCAGGCATTTTCCATTGGCATGTAATCCTGGCTGTGAGAATTTCTTTTCACAGTCTGTGTCAAAGAGTCTCTCTTTGTTTGACTGTGGACTGAGGAGAAAAAGATCTGAGTTTAGTAGGAAGTTCAGAAAAGGCATTAAATGTTTTATTTTTAGCAGAAGTAATATTACGTGGAAGTGGTTGTGCAGAAAGCAATTAGGATTAGGTAAAAGGGATGAGGAACTGCTGTGGATAAGAGGTGCTGAAGACAGTTGTAAGAGGAGGCTTAGGGGCTTGGGGAGGCCTGGCTCACCAGAAAGAAGTGAGGAGGATTTGAGTATATAAGAACACGATGGGAGGGACGGAGGGTTGGGATCAAGAATAAGGACAATCACAGAATCACAGAATCACAGAATTTCTGGGTTGGAAGAGACCTCAAGATCATCGAGTCCAACCTCTGACCTAACGCTAACAGTCCCCACTAAACCATTTCCCTAAGCTCTACATCTAAACGTCTTTTGAAGACTTCCAGGGATGGTGACTCCACCACTTCCCTGGGCAGCCTGTTCCAATGCCTCACAACCCTTTCAGTGAAGAAGTTCTTCCTAACATCTAACCTAAAACTCCCCTGGCTCAACTTAAGCCCATTCCCCCTCATCCTGTCACCAGGCACGTGGGAGAAAAAACAAACCCCCACCTCACTACAGCCTCCCTTGAGGTACCTATAGAGAGCGATAAGGTCACCCCTGAGCTTCCTCTTCTCCAGGCTGAACAAGCCCAGCTCCCTCAGCCGCTCCTCGTAGGACTTGTTCTCCAGACCCCTCACCAGCTTCGTCACCCTTCTCTGCACCCGCTCCAGCACCTCGATGTCCTTCTTGTAGTGAGGGGCCCAAAACTGAACACAGTACTCAAGGTGCGGCCTCACCAGAGCTGAGTACAGGGGGACGATCACCTCCCTAGCCCTGCTGGTCACACTGTTCCTGATACAAGCCAGGATGCCATTGGCCTTCTTGGCCACCTGAGCACACTGCTGGCTCATATTCAGCCGACTATCCACCATCACTCCCAGGTCCTTCTCTGCCTGGCAGCTCTCCAACCATTCCTCTCCCAGCCTGTAGCTCTGCTTGGGGTTATTGTGCCCCAGCTGCAGGACCCGGCACTTGGCCTTGTTGAACTTCATGCAGTTGACCTCAGTCCATCGGTGCAGCCTATCCAGATCATCCTGCAGAGCTTTCCTACCCTCAAGCAGATCGACACAAGCACCTAACTTGGTGTCATCTGCGAACTTACTGAGGGTGCACTCAATGCCCTCGTCCAGATCATCGATGAAGATATTAAAGAGGACCGGCCCCAGCACCGAGCCCTGGGGGACGCCACTAGTGACTGGCCTCCAACTGGACTTGGCTCCATTTACCACAACTCTTTGGGCCCGGCTATCCAGCCAGTTTCTAACCCAATGAAGCGTGCGCCAGTCCAAGTCAAGAGCAGCCAGTTTCTTGAGGAGAATGCTGTGGGAGACGGTGTCAAAAGCCTTGCTGAAGTCAAGGTAGACCACATCCACAGCCTTTCCCTCATCCACCCAGCGCGTCACTTTGTCATAGAAGGAGATCAGGTTTGTCAAACAGGACCTGCCTTTCATAAACCTATGCTGACTGGGCCTGATCGCCTGCTTGCCCTGCAAGTGCTGCGTGATGACTCTCAAGAGGATCTGCTCCATGAGCTTCCCTGGCACTGAGGTCAAACTGACAGGCCTGTAGTTTCCCGGGTCTGCCCTCCGGCTCTTCTTGGAGATGGGCGTCACATTTGCTAGCCGCCAGTCGACTGGGACCTCCCCCGATAGCCAGGACTGCTGATAAATGATGGATAGTGGCTTGGCCAGCTCCTCTGCCAGTTCTCTCAGTACCCTTGGGTGGATCTCATCCGGCCCCATCGACTTGTGCACATCCAAGTGCCATAGCAGGTCACCAACCAGTTCTTCATGGATAGTGAGGGCCACATCCTGCTCCCCATCCCCTTCCACCAGCTCAGGGTACTGAGTATCCAGAGAACAACCTTTATCCAGAGAACAGTCTTTAGGGTATTGCCGCTAAAGACTGAGGCAAAGAAGGCATTGAGCACCTCCGCCTTTTCCTCATCTCTTGGAACTAAGTTTCCCCCCGCATCCAGTAAAGGATGGAGATTCTCCTTAGTCCTTCTTTTTGTGTTGATGTATTTATAAAAGCATTTTTTGTTCTCTTTAATGGCAGTAGACTGAGTTCCAGATGAGCTTTGGCCTTCCTAATTTTGTCCCTGCACAGTCTCGCTACATCCTTATAGTCCTCCCTAGTGGCCAGCCCACTTTTCCAAAGATTATAAACCCTCTTTTTTCTCCTAAGCTCAAGCCACAATTCTCTGTTGAGCCAGGCTGGTCTTCTTCCCCGCCAGCTCGTCTTTGGGCACATGGGGACAGACCGTTCCTGCGCCATTAAGATTTCCCTCTTGAAGAGCGCACAGCCATCCTGGACCCCTCTGTCCTTCAGAACCGCCTCCCAAGGGACTCTACCAACCAGTGTCCTGAGCAGCTCAAAGTCAGGTTTTTCTGTATATATTCTGTATTATTGTGTATATAAAAACTCAGTCAAGTTTTTCTGTATATATTCCTTCCTCTTAGGAGATGAGTAATGGGGGATTTTGTCCCTCTAGGGGAAGAGGAAAGGTGATGCTCGTGCTTTATTCTCTGTGAGAAAACCTTAGGTTCTGTTTCATTAGTGTGGGCTGCAGAGATCATCTTTCTCTCTTACATTGGGATGGGATGTTTTGGATATATGAGCTAGTTTTCTTTTGGCACTCATGGGATCCAGCATTTAGGAAAATCCTTCTGTTTTAAGTTAACAGCAATTATGCTAGAGAATCCTATAGTGTGGACCTTGGCTTATGAAAACTTATTTTAGTATATTTAATGTGATTATACACAAGGGAAAAAAATTGATAACCCCTCACCTATGATGAGCTTGCAAATGTCCAAATCAAAACTTGACAAACCCTAATTAATTCATCTGCCATTTGATGCAGTGAGTCATAGTGTACTAAAACTATCTGGGGAGCTGGCACACCAAACCCTTTGGCAACTAACTGCTGCTCCACAAGAACAGAGGTCATCTGGCTGCATAACTTATCGCTGGTTTTGAGACAGTTTGGTTGCCTTACCTTGGTATTGAAGGGCAGGTAGAATATCATCTTACAAATTAAGATTCTTGTTGTCAAGTTTTCTGCACAAAATGAATTTGCTAGTTCTTGAAAAATATTTGGGGCATATCATAAATATCATCTTTAAAAATATTTTTAAAATAGTTTTTAACTTTATATATTAATTTGTGTGTTGCTGAGAAGAATACAGTTGTTGAGATTAATACGCATTTACTTTATCGTATTGTTATACAGTTGGAGTATAGATAGTACCACAAATTTATAAATGTAATATGTTTGGGGGAAGGATGCTTACCTTTTAATACAGAAGCTTTAATATTCAATGGCTCACCTAGAAAATTCTGAAAGATCCTTGAAGCTTGAGCAAGTTAGAAAAGGAATAATTGTATAAAAAGGTAGAGGACTACAATTTGTACTTGCTGAGCTTATGTTCTACTTAAAAATCTCTTATAATCAGTTCCTTTATGTCTCTGTTAGCTGTTATCTGAATACTGACAAGATGTTAGCCTTGTATTAAATGGATTAAGTAGGTGAATGCGGATCCCTTGCCCTTGCAACTAGCATTGCATAAAAAGGACAAACAGAAGCTGAAAGGGCAAAATATATTGATCACGTAATCTTTAGTGGCTTTACTAACTTTAAGACTTGTAATGTTTTCAGTAGTGGCATGAGAAAATTTTACTAAAATTGAGTTCTAAGTAAGTTCTAAGTTCTGATATTTTCTCTGAGAAAAGAAGAGGGTAAATCATGCTGAGAGAAAAAAGAATAGGGTTCTTATAGTGAAAGCTAGGAAACAGAAGAAAATCCAGATGGCAAATAGTAGTTAAAAAGATCAGGTTAGATGCAGATGAAATAAACCAGGGTCAGACTGGAAGAAAAGTGAGAGGAAAGAGAGGTAAGAGCTGAAATCTGAAACAGAGGAGTGATTAATACTGAAAAAAAAAAAAGTTAAAGGGAAACAAATGGAACTGAATTGCAAAACACCAAGAAAATTTTGCAGTGGTAAAGAGGGAAGAATGAATATATACTGCTACTGGAAAACAGTTGGAATAATGAAAAAGTAGAAAAGAAAAATATGTGACAGACAAGACAGCAATATTCTTTTCAAATACTACACACGGAAATAAAAAATAGATCTACTGTTCACCATGGTTGAATTTACCTTGACATTTCCTTGAAAGGCAAATGGAGAAGCAAAATGCCCACATACAGAAAGGAGTTATGTGAGGCTGAATGGTGGAGTACCATGCTCATTAGGTTGTTATAAAACAAGATCAATGGTGCATGCTACATTAGGGACAGAGTATTGAATTAGACCATTGAAGCAGGCAGAATACGCTAGGAAGAGTCCAGAGCTGGTAAAGGAAGACGAGGTCGTGGTACCCATTTTGCCAGCCAGCTGTTGAAACCGGAGTCTGCCTGCAGCCCCCAAGCTTCCAGCTATTATGCAGCTCCTCTTTCTCCTGTGATGGATGTGTTCTGCTTAAAATCCACCTCATCCTTTTGAGCTTTATTAGAAGAACATAAGCTGTATCTTGGAAAGTGAAGAAATAGATACAAATATACCCTCGGATATATGCTTTATTTAAAAAAAAAAAAAAACAAAAAACAAACATTTGTATATATAAGTTTTAATTCCAATTATAGGTGCAAGGGTATAAGCATTATTCAAACAGGAGTTGCCTGTTGGGTTTGTGTATCCGTATTTTTGTCTTAAAGTAGAAATCTACCACTGAGGTTAAGACTGTAATTACTGTTGTGATCAAGAGAGTTGTCAAGAAGTGCTGAGAATGTGGGTTACTAGGAGCAGGAGTGGAAGCAATGAGGCTACAGACTACTGTGGTGTCTTTTGCTTGCCCTCACTCTGACCTGTGGTTCAAATACCTTTTCTTTAGCACATCTTGAACCAAACCATACAAAAACTCATTGTCTCAGTTTTGTCTTACCGTATGCAGTTGATGTGTATTCTCATTACATTCTGAGTCAAAAGCCTGCATCCAAAAGCTTTGATTGTCTGGTATTCAAACTATGAGTTTTGGTCCATAGCTACATCACTGATAAAACAAAAAAAAACCTTAAGTGGTATATTATTAAAAAGCAAGACTTAGACTCTGTACCTGTAAATGAAAACAACAGTATCAGTTGTATCCAGTTTGCATTCAGAACTTTAGTGAAAAGGTTTTGTGTCTTATTTGGGTATTCTGAGGATAAATGTATGAAACAAAAAAGGTGTCTATTTCCAGTCTCCTTCTGCTTTCTCCTTCTACTTTTTTCTGCACTTTATCTTACTACTAATTATTAGTAAATCCAGCTTAGGGTTAGCAATAGGCGGTTTCTCTGGGTGTGTTCTGAATTTAAAAGCACTGGAATAAAAATTATCTGACTGTTTCTGTTATTTTGTATGGTGTTTTATTCCCGTATCCAGAAGACTTTAATCTTTGATAGTTATTAGAACGTAATGGATATGTCAAAGACATTGTATTCATATTCTTGGTAGTTAATGAGAGGCATTACATAAAAATAAGTCATACTACCACCATTTTAAATAGTTGAGCATTTTCATATTGAATCTACTGCTAATTTCTAGGCAAACAGCTGCATTCTGAATTATTTAGAACATTTGTACTTTACCTAATTGATGGATAATTGATGCTTTAGGAGACAGTCAGCTAAGCAGCATGTGCACAAATTCAGGCCTTGCTTCTCACGTGGACAAGACAGTTTGTGAGATACTTCCACCAAAGCAGCTACTGTCCTCTCTTGCTACTTCTCTGACTTGGAGAAGTTGCTGCTGGAACTGCAAAAACATTACCAAAAGTCCACAAAATTGTTGAACAAACCCTACTAGACCCTGGGATGCAATCATAGATATTACTTTACGGCATCCTGAGAAGGACAAAACCCACAGTTTTTGAAGTGAGATAGATGTCAGTGAAATGAAAAAATAAAAAGAAGGTAGGAGACATGGATGATTTTTTTTTTCTGAATGTTTTTAGAATCGCGAAATAATGTGGTATTATTTTTGTGAAATTCATATACAAAAGTAAATGAAGATGCATATTCAGTACAATATTGAAGGTTACTTCAACACTTAGAAACATACAAAGTCCAATTATTTTGAATATGCAAAAACATTTTCATGCAAGGGTTTCCAAATTACTTCAACAGCAAAGACAGCACCATTCAAAACATTGTAATGCTGCTGTCAAAATGATAATTTGTTTATAAAATTCTTCAATCCAAGGAATAGTAAAGTCACATTAAACTGAAATCATATTTGGTGGACTAAACATGACATTCTCTCTTAGGTTATGATTGACATTAGGGGCTTAAGGAAAACCAGAAGTGCACTGTTAAGCATACAAAACCACTTGCCCTGATTGGAACAGTGCACTATACACTGTATGTCTTCTGTATTTCAGTATTGGTTTTAACTACAGAACCCATCTGACTGTTACATTATACTCTTGGGAAGTTACACTGCCTGTTTCATCAGTCACTGTTAAGAGGTTGCACAGGATAGCAAGATTTATTGAACTGAAACAGGAAAAGTCAAATTGAACTTATGTGGAAATTGTAAATCAAAGAGAAAATACAGTGCTTGACCTATGTAGGTGTGCATTTGTCTTCACAGAGGATAGAGAAACTACTGCAGTTGTGCAGCATTTTTGTAGCCTTAAATATTTTCTTTGTATATGAGCAGAGTCTGATTGTTTGCCTGTAGATGGCAGTTTTTGGTAAGCTTTGTTGTAGACATATAAGTAAATATAAGTCTTTCAGGATAAATTATCCAGTTTAGGCACTAGCTTCATCCTGCTACCTTTTTTCACCGCTCTGGATATATGTCCTCCTCCATGGTAAGAAACTGGTCTTCAGATCCCCACAAGTTCCCCCTACTTTCTGGGCCCCAATCTCCATATACAATCAGTAAAGTCAGAATTAAACCTCTTGTAGGACAAGATCTTTTCCAAAAGACTTCTGAATTCAATAGGTCAGGAACATCTTGATTTATTTTAAAATGAGTATGTAAGTTACAGTCACAGGAAAACTTAGAGAAAATCCTAGTTTTCTATGGCTTTGTGAAACTGATTAGCTGCTTATTAACTTCTGAAAGGTAGATAAAGCATTTATGACAAACTTCAGATGAACCAATTTGTAGCAAATGAATCCTAAAGAATGACAGGGCAAAACAATGTGAAATGATTCTTATGAATAATTTCTTATGAATTGTCACAATTTTATCTAGTCTAAATGTATATTTGCATAATTGTACAATAATAAAAAAGCTACTTAATTACTAAAGAAATGTTAGTATTCTTTTTGTGAAGTGAAAATGTACTCTTTAACTTGCCATATTTCTTATGCTTTACTAGGTTTGTCTGAAAAAGTGCGTGTGTCAGGAAAAAAATAGTTTGTAAGGCAAAGCTCAGGATCTAGAATAGCTGCTTTGTTGAAAATGAAACCTGGAATTCAGATTTACCTTCTGAAACTTCTGTGGAATTGCTTTCTAACTCACTCTTAATACATTATTTGTGAATATGAATTGACACTGATAATTTAAGTTATATATTGTCAGCATTTCAAAATTACTATTCAGCAATATTCATTCCACACATAGCAATGAAAAATCAGTCACATAATTAGCAGTGCTCTTTGAATTAGACATAATATTCATATTATTTTTTTTTCAAAGACGGAAGCTAAGGAACTTATTTTCTAGAATTTCTTCAGCTGCAGAAGTACAACATGACTGTAAGATTACGAGAATGGATATTGATTGTAGTTGCCATCCCTTCATGCAATAATATCTCACGCAATCTCTTTTGTGCCCCATATAATTTTCCATTCATTACTGATAGCCAAAGCTGTAGTTCCTGTAATCGCTAATATCTGGATCTTTTTGTTGGTATAGGAAGCTAATGATGCTGTGAACAGACTCTTGAAGAGTAACTGTTAGGATTCTAAAGATCATACTTTGAGGTATAAATAGGCTTTTGTGCAGTATTCAAGAAGAACTGCAGACTGCCCTTTAGAGGGCAGAGAAATGAAGAAACAGCAAAATGTTCAGAGAAAATACACTTAATGGTTTTCAGGGAACAAAACATTTCCACAACATCATTGTATCATTCAGTACTCAGTTTGTATGTTGCCTCCAATTGTGAAACTGCCTTTTCTCAATATTATCTTTTACTGAAGTGCAGTTTATTTTTTGTAGATTTTCCTCTGAAACGAGTTTCCATAAATACAATTACCAAAAAGCAGTGAGTGAGCAAAGATATAGGAATTGACAAATTTTTGGCTAATATTATCTTGTCCACTCCTAAAAAGCCATGAAAATTAACAAATTGTAAAAGTAAAATGAAATGCTCATACTTTCTCAGTTTCTCCAGCGAAGTTTTTTTTCTCAGGTAAGATTTCTAGGTATTGATGGTAATGCCCAACCAGGGAAAAAATAACTCAGCTCTAAGTGACACAATATCTGTCATTTTGTCTAGTGACAGTTCTCTCATAAAGAATACTTTTGTATGCTGTCCTACAGCAGAAGGTAAGTTTAAGTACTTCGACTCATACAAACAAGCACTAACCCAAGACAATGGAGGAAAAGAGGAATTGTCTCTTGTTTACTAGAGTGAAACGTGCAGTGTCCCTGTCACTGCAAGTTCATCTTTGATCTCTGTTTCCTGTCAGAATTATTTCCTGACCCTGAGGGCAGACTGAGAGATTTGTTAGAACATCCAGGTGTATGAACGGAAGCACTCAGCTATTCAATAAGATAGCCTTACTGCATTTGTGTACAGGGCTTGTTTTAGTTCACTTTAAAATATTGTATAGCTTCTTTTGGGATGTGTTGAATTACTAAACTAAAGCTTACAATGGGATGTACTTTAACAATGACTCTACAAAAATAAATAAATAAATAAATAAATTCATCACTGTCCTATATGTAGGGTAGTATTTCTGAATACCCGAGAGCATGGGGGTAATGAAAGGAGCTTCTGCTTTGGAATTCTTTTCTGCTGTGCCACCAAAGAACAGCACTTTGACCTGCATTCATGGTGACAATACTTCTGTGCTTCACAAAAGGCATCATGTTTTGTTATCATTGTGTTAATTGTCATGTGCCTATAACAAATGTATAAAACCTCATCCAGGAGATCTTTCCCATTAACAGCTTAGCTCCACCTGTTCATCAAAAAAGAGCTGCTAGTCACCAGCTGCATTTGCTAACTCTTTGAGTTCTAGCAATATTTGAGAACTTGCCATGAACTTCGAGGCAGTGATTTGTCCCCCAGTGATTGTCTATCTGCAGCCAGGCTTTTATTAAATTATTTTAAAGAATTATGTCTCGCGGTAACTAAATGAAAAAAAAAAAAAAAAATCACATGTGAAAGAAGCCAAACATTCAACTGTATATACTGTGTCAAAACACAAAACATTTTATTTGTTAAAATAAACATGCTTCTGTTTTCCAAGAAAAGTGCTCTAAAGGGTTTTGTACTGCCTAGCTATAGGAAAATAAGTCAATTCCAGAAAACATCTTGTATAAAAATTACATGAGCAGGTTCATAGGAGTTGCTGCGCTGCACTGAAACAAGTTAGGTGCTCTACAGTAATAGGGAATTAATATGGAAATTCATGCTAATCAGTTAATGTGTAATATTATTCTTCCTTTGCGGTTTCTAGCCCCACTTCAGCTCCACTGCCTATTTTACAGTGTTTTCAGAGATTTGGCTGGTAAACAAGAGTTGTAGTCAGGAGTTATGCACAGGAGAGAGGTGAGGAAAGGACAACATTCTGAGACATAGTGAGCATGGAAGTGAGAAGAGCGCAGTATGTAGCAGCTCTGAAATAAATTATATGTCCACATGATATTGACCAGATATATGCTTAGAGCATCATTGAAGTAATGTTGTCATTGCAAAAATATTCCAGCTCCCAAAAGCCTGCACAAAGAGAAGGTGAATGAAAGTGTTTGTTTGTTTAGTTTAATTTAGTTGATTATATTAATATAATGTTGGTTTGCTTTTTATTCTTTCTTTTTTAAAGATCTTTTTGTTTTGTTTTGTTTTTAGGACAGCTAATGTTCCCATTACCTAGAACTCTTAAGAGCTCTTCTGCAGCAGAAAAATGAGTCTCATCAGTCAGTTTGTAAACTGAAGAGAGGATTTTGGTAGACATAGGAAAATAATCTGCCACTGTATTATTTCTGTTTAAACTGCTGTGTTTTGGACCCTATGGTTTTATTTTTATTTGTTTGTTTGTTTGTTTGTTTGTTTTAATTTGTGACTGGATTAGTGCGATTTCTGCCATGCAGTCAGGGTTATCCATCTTTCCATCTAACCATCCAGTGGTTATCCATCTTTTCTTGACCACATGCAAAGATTAGATAGTTGAATTGGGCATTACGTTTGAGTTTGAAAGTGCTGACATTGTTGAGAATTGTCTAAGAGCAAAATATTGCCTAGAATTAAATTCAGTGAATATATTTCTCTCCAGTGACTTTATGTAGAATTGAATGTGAGGTGCAGTTTTGTTGCTGGCATGCTATGTTGAGCAGAAATGCATGATAGTTCAAAATAATCCATAAAGACCACTTCATCTGTTTGTGGTGCTAGTGAATTTAGACAATCAGGATTGTTTAGAGGTATTGGGATTTTTCCATCCCTTTCTAACACCTCTGATTTTTCACTAGGTTGTAAAGGTGCTTTTAACGAGCATGAGTGATCTTGGCCTACATTGTGTTGTCTCATCCCAAAATTAGTACTTTGGCATTTTCAGAAAGTATCTGCCTATTATTATCTGCTACCAAACAATATTAATAAGGCACTCCCTGGGAAGAGAACTGATGTTAACAATTCTGAGATGTACTTCTAGTTAGTGGCTTTAAAGGCTGAAAAAGGGCACAGTCAATGGACTGTAACTTTTTTCTTGTTTTATAAATCTACATGTGCTTGTCATTTTTGGCATAATAATCAAACTAATAAAGTTTCCATCTCTGAAGATGATTCTAGTTCATTGCACTGAAATGGCTGAATCCATAAGCTACCCAATAAAACTAAATCATTAAGTAGCAACTAAAATGAAATATGTTTATAAAGCTATTTCCAGGTATTATCTAATGGATGCATATCATCATACCACAGCGTTTTATTTTCTCAGCAAATTGTTTTTAGGGTATATGTGCAGCAGAGTACTTATAAAATTTAATGCAATCCGATGTAATGAAGAAATTTGCATTTGAAGCACAGTCACTTACAAATGTTATGGGACAAGCAGCATTCTATTAGAAGGCATTTCAAATGTTTCTGAACAGCAGCTGAGGAGGATATTTCCTGATGTGGCTCTATTACTGAAGCACATTTTCTCTTCATCTGTAACTACTTCTTAAAAATAGAAAAGGCAAAACGGAAACTTCAGTTACCGGAGAATACAAAGGACCTCAATTCATCTTTCGAGAGAAGTAATGAGCAGAAGGCAGCAGTTAGTCATCCACTGAAGCTTTCCAGTGGAGACACTCTGGTAATTTGATTGCTCATTTTGAAATAGAAGTTCTCCCTGTCCCCGGAAGGTTTTTCTTTTTCTTGGCAGCTCTGATAGGTAGTTTGTTTCATGAAGAAAAGGTAGTGAATAATGGCTTATAAAATTTTCTCTGTCAGAATCTCTCTTCTCCCATCGTCCTTCTCCTGTTGTTTCTTCCAAATTTTTATTGGAAAAGGATCAAATACTCTTTTGAGAAATCGGTCACTATGTATGACCAGTTTGTAGGAGTCTGTTATAAGCCATCTCTAGGCTAAACAAATGCCATTGGAACTTCCCTGTCCTCATTTTTGTAGTCTCCAATTTTATAAGTCTCTTTCTTCTTTATGTCCATGCACATGAACACCTTTAACTGTATTCTTCATCTTTTTTTCTCTGATCTATCCCAAGTCGCTTTGTGTCCTGGGGCCTTCTTCCAATGCTGCATTATGTCATTCTGCCACTCTGCATCTCTGTAGAAGTTACTTTTGCTACTACTGGAAAACTACATGTACGTGCTCTGATGTTGTGTAATACAATAAAAAAGTATGTGATCTCTCTAGTTCATTGAGGCACAAGCATTGATAAATCTATATGCCTTTGAAAAATTTGGTCTGTTTTGTTGTGGAGTGAAACAGAGAGCTCAGAGGTGGAATCAGTGCTGTGTGGGAAAAGCTATTATTTCACCTCCACGGTAACAGCCATTTCCCAATGCAGCTACAGGATACAGCTATTTCCCAATTGCTGTTTTGAGGACCAAATTTAGAGATTTGTTTGCTTGCTTTGTTCAACATTTGGATTTTAAACTGCCCCCCGTTAATTATTGTAAGTGACAACTAAAATTTTAACAGCATGCCCATAAAAAGTGCAGACATAGAACACTCATTCCATAATTTGTTCTCTTCACTGCCAAAATTCACCAACATTTTAAAAGCAGGCCTTTTTTTTATTATTATTATTTTTCCAGCACATACACACAGATGTCTGCAGATGTGCTTTCTGTACACCTTCAGAGACGCTTCCTTCTTCCAGCCCACAGTGGAGGAAGCTTCTAATCTAAAACGTTACTTGAATTTTGGCATTGATACAATGAGGAAAGGACAGTTTTGACATTTCCACTTTCTTTCAATTCTAGGGGAGTATTCCCTAGAAGCTGAAGATCAAGATGCCAGCATAATGGATGAAGCAGAATAGTAATTTGTTTTATTTTTTTTTCTAGAGATACAATTTTATCTAAAAAAATTGTTTGTGATAACATGAGGGTTGTTGACATTGACTGTCATCATTCTGTCTTGGTGTTGGGACTGGTGTTCCAAATGCATGGTCATTTTTATGAACTAATGGGCAGAATACCTCTATGAAGAACCATGAGAAGGTATGAAACAAAAATATATGTAGTATTAGGAGGGGAAAAAAGTTCCTATTGTCAATCTTTCACAGACTTGCAGGTTTACTTTATATTAAGCTTTGAGTAATATATGTGCTGTCTTGTGTTTGCTTTATTTGTCTTCTCTTAAAAAAAGAGGTGTGGGGGGAATTTTTTATGGGCTTTCAATTATATTTAGGATTTTACTAGTAAAAATGTTAATGAGAATCACAAATTGCTATAGGGTATTTGGAGCTGAGATATATTACCCACTGTCTTGTCTTTGCTAGGAGAGTTTTTAAGATGAACTGCCACTGGCAGACCCTCCTTTTCTTCAATCCCTGTGTAATGGTTCTAAAACTATTTTTCACTGCATAAATGATGTTAACATATTATCTGTTCTCTTTATCCTGGCATAGCATATTGTGCAATAAGTGTTATGAATATATTCTGGTAGACTTTTCTTAAGGATTATTACACCTTCAGGACTGGCATGCCAATTAAAGTTAGCCAATTGACTTAAAATTGTTCTTAATGCAAATCAAGTTTAGATAACTATTAAGACTGCAAATAAGATGATAATTTTTAATGGAGATAGGTGTACAGAAGTGACAAGAAAAAGTTTACATATCTCCCCCTATTCATGGCAAGCAAGATCTTTTAAGATTATTGTTCATTCAGTAACTTTGTAAAGGATGGTTAATGAGCAGTCCTTTATCAACCTATCAATGTATCATCTGTCCAGTGTGAGGGAGTAGTCAAATGCAATATCATTGGACCATGTGAATTGGCAAGCATATTTTATACATAAATGTGTATACACATACATGTGGGAACTTCTTTACAGTTTTTGGTTGGTAATAGGCAGAATGGTTACCAGGCTTTAGAGTGCTGATGATTTGGCACGATCTAGTCCCTACATTTTGTCTTTGGAGGATGTTCTTATAAGTGGATTTTTTTCAATAACTATTGTAGAATAAAAGACATCCTGTTAAAAGGGGTGGGTGGGATGGGGTTGGGGAATGGGATAAAAATGTCATCATAGTAGCTGTTTATAATGCATATTAATTGTGTAGTAGTTGTATAGCATTTTGATGTGTATACATACAAAATAATTTAACATTATTAAAATAAGCAACAACTTTTAAACTAAGACTGGAACATTTGTCACATTTTAACACAGTCTCTCAAGCAAATTGGTCTAGTTTATTTGCTGTGGTGGTATATTAACTAAAATCACTATGAAGAACTGCCATCAGTGTTAGACTGTTAGACTCTACACTGCATGTGTACTTCTGTCAAATAAGTTTGGTTTCCATGTCAGAATCGTGTTAAAAAATTCTCACTGTGGAAAGATGAATAAGTATATTCAAAGCAAATGGACAAAAACAAATAAAAAACAACAAAAAAGTAGTACACGAAGGCTCAACTAATGTATGAAGAGAGACCTATGCAATTCTCAAGTGCAGGCTGAAATTCTGTACTGTGCATTTAAAATAATAATCCTAAAAGATCATTATGACTATTCACAGAATCACAGAATTTCTAGGTTGGAAGAGACCTCAAGATCATCGCGTCCAACCTCTGACCTAACGCTAGCAGTGCCCACTAAACCATATCCCTAAGCTCTACATCTAAACGTCTTTTGAAGACTTCCAGGGATGGTGACTCCACCACTTCCCTGGGCAGCCTGTTCCAATCACAGAATCACAGAATCACAGAATTTTCTAGGTTGGAAGAGACCTCAAGGTCATCGAGTCCAACCTCTGACCTAACGCTAACAGTCCCCACTAAACCATTTCCCTAAGCTCTACATCTAAACGTCTTTTGAAGACTTCCAGGGATGGTGACTCCACCACTTCCCTGGGCAGCCTGTTCCAATGCCTCACAACCCTTTCAGTAAAGAAGTTCTTCCTAACATCTAACCTAAAACTCCCCTGGCTCAACTTAAGCCCATTCCCCCTCGTCCTGTCACCAGGCACGTGGGAGAACAGGCCAACCCCCACCTCACTACAGCCTCCCTTGAGGTACCTATAGAGAGCGATAAGGTCACCCCTGAGCCTCCTCTTCTCCAGGCTGAACAAGCCCAGCTCCCTCAGCCGCTCCTCGTAGGACTTGTTCTCCAGGCCCCTCACCAGCTTCGTCGCCCTTCTCTGCACCCGCTCGAGCACCTCGATGTCCTTCTTGTAGCGAGGGGCCCAAAACTGAACACAGTACTTGAGGTGCGGCCTCACCAGAGCTGAGTACAGGGGGACGATCACCTCCCTAGCCCTGCTGGTCACACTTTTCCTGATACAAGCCAGGATGCCATTGGCCTTCTTGGCCACCTGAGCACACTGCTGGCTCATATTCAGCCGACTATCCACCATCACTCCCAGGTCCTTCTCTGCCTGGCAGCTCTCCAACCATTCCTCTCCCAGCCTGTAGCTCTGCTTGGGGTTATTGCGCCCCAGGTGCAGGACCCGGCACTTGGCCTTGTTGAACTTCATGCAGTTGACCTCAGCCCATCGGTGCAGCCTATCCAGATCCTCCTGCAGAGCTTTCCTACCCTCAAGCAGATCGACACAAGCACCTAACTTGGTGTCATCTGCGAACTTACTGAGGGTGCACTCAATGCCCTCGTCCAGATCATCGATGAAGATATTAAAGAGGACCGGCCCCAGCACCAAGCCCTGGGGGACGCCACTAGTGACTGGCCTCCAACTGGACTTGGCTCCATTTACCACAACTCTTTGGGCCCGGCTATCCAGCCAGTTTCTAACCCAATGAAGCGTGCGCCAGTCCAAGTCAAGAGCAGCCAGTTTCTTGAGGAGAATGCTGTGGGAGACGGTGTCAAAAGCCTTGCTGAAGTCAAGGTAGACCACATCCACAGCCTTTCCCTCATCCACCCAGCGCGTCACTTTGTCATAGAAGGAGATCAGGTTTGTCAAACAGGACCTGCCTTTCATAAACCTATGCTGACTGGGCCTGATCGCCTGCTTGCCCTGCAAGTGCTGCGTGATGACTCTCAGGAGGATCTGCTCCATGAGCTTCCCTGGCACTGAGGTCAAACTGACAGGCCTGTAGTTTCCCGGGTCTGCCCTCCGGCTCTTCTTGGAGATGGGCGTCACATTTGCTAGCCGCCAGTCGACTGGGACCTCCCCCGATCGCCAGGACTGCTGATAAATGATGGATAGTGGCTTGGCCAGCTCCTCTGCCAGTTCTCTCAGTACCCTTGGGTGGATCCCATCCGGCCCCATCGACTTGTGCACATCCAAGTGCCATAGCAGGTCACCAACCAGTTCTTCATGGATAGTGAGGGCCACATCCTGCTCCCCATCCCCTTCCACCAGCTCAGGGTACTGAGTATCCAGAGAACAACCTTTATCCAGAGAACAGTCTTTAGGGTATTGCCGCTAAAGACTGAGGCAAAGAAGGCATTGAGCACCTCCGCCTTTTCCTCATCTCTTGGAACTAAGTTTCCCCCCGCATCCAGTAAAGGATGGAGATTCTCCTTAGTCCTCCTTTTTGTGTTGATGTATTTATAAAAGCATTTTTTGTTCTCTTTAATGGCAGTAGCCAGATTGAGCTCCAGATGAGCTTTGGCCTTCCTAATTTTGTCCCTGCACAGCCTCGCTACATCCTTATAGTCCTCCCTAGTGGCCAGCCCACTTCTCCAAAGATTATAAACCCTCTTTTTTCTCCTAAGCTCAAGCCACAATTCTCTGTTGAGCCAGGCTGGTCTTCTTCCCCGCCAGCTCGTCTTTGGGCACGTGGGGACAGACCGTTCCTGCGCCATTAAGATTTCCCTCTTGAAGAGCGCCCAGCCTTCCTGGACCCCTCTGCCCTTCAGAACCGCCTCCCAAGGGACTCCACCAACTAGTGTCCTGAGCAGCTCAAAGTCAGCCCTCCGAAAGTCCAATACAGCGGTTTTACTGGTCCCCTTCCTGGCCTCGCCAAGAATAGTGAACTCCACCATTTCGTGGTCACTCTGCCCAAGACAGCTCCCGACAATCACATCCTCCACCAGTCCTTCTCTGTTTGTGAAGAGAAGGTCTAGCGGGGCACCACCCCTGGTAGGTTCACTAACCAGCTGCGTCAGGAAGCTATCTTCCACGCTCTCCAGAAACCTCCTAGACTGCTTTCTCAGGGCTGTGTTGTGCTTCCAGGATATGTCAGGGAAGTTGAAGTCCCCCACGAGTACAAGAGCTGACGATTTGGCAACTTCTGTCAGCTGCCTGTAGAGTTCCTCATCCGTCTCCTCATCCTGGTTCGGCAGTCTATAGCAGACCCCGACCAGGACACTAGCCTTGTTGTCCCTGCCGATCCTAACCCAAAGGGACTCGACATTGTCATTCCCAGCCTCGAGTTCTACAACTTCGAAAGACTCTCTAATATAGAGAGCCACACCACCACCCCTTCTGTGCTGCCTGTCCCTTCTAAAGAGCTTATAGCCAGGCATTGCAGCACTCCAGTCATGAGAGTGGTCCCACCACGTCTCTGTGATGGCAACCAAGTCGTAGCCTGCCTGCCGCACGATGGCTTCCAGCTCCTCCTGTTTGTTACCCATGCTGCGTGCATTGGTGTAGATGCACTTCAGCTGGGCCATTGCCTTATCCTCCGGCCTTGCCATTGTTCCCCCCTGCACAGCCCCAACAATCCTTGCTTCAGCCCCATCCCTCTTCCTACCTAGTTTAAAGCCCTCTCAATGAGCCCTGCCAGCTCCTGGCCCAGGATCCTTTTTCCCCTAAAAGATAGGGACCCGTCTGCGGCCATCAGGCCAGGTGCTGAGTATTATTCAATATTCAAATATTATTCAAATAACAGTTCTAGAGTTTCTGGGACTGTAGGCATCAATGAAAGCAGAGTAATTTCAAATAGCCCTACAAAATAATTTTATAAAATTTTGACAAAATCAATTAAAAAAATTAAACATTAGAAAATGAGTTGAAAATGTAAGAAAAATGCCACTGGGATTTATCACCTCACCTTTCATTGCAGATTTGCAATTAAGTTGAATATCATTTGTCACAAAGAGAGTTTTCAAGTCTTTTCTTCATAGTAAAGGAGAAGGCTTTCTGGAAAATTCTGGAAATTAAAATTTCCAGCAGCTGCTTCCTGCAGCTCTCATAAATATATTTCAACTGTATTTTTATTTGAGGGGCCTGTTTCTACAACTTCCTTAATAAATTCTGAAAGAGCAAAGAGGGGAATTATACTTCAGAAATTGAGATTGTTGTATTAAAGGATCAAGCTATCATGCAAGATATGTAACAATTAGTCCAAAATTGTTTGATCCTTGTGAATTTCATCATCTCTGGAGAATTATAAATCAGAGGCATGAACCTATAAATGTAACCTATAGAAGGAAATAGACTCCACAGCAGTATGCTTCATCAGCTTATTTGGCATTGTGGTTTAGGTGGAGTGACATTACATAATTTGTGTTGACTTTGTTCTGACATCTTCCCATCACAAAGGATTGATGGACCAAAGTCACAGAAATGTCATTGGTGATAAATTCAAGCCAGACTTTAATCTCTCTCACTTGATGTAACATCAAAGAGAAATAACACAGCCTGCAAGATATTTTAGACAACTTATTAAAGAAAAAAAGATCCACAACTGACAGATTGAGTGAAAATTTTATTGATAATTTAAGGTGCATTTTCCTTCTGAGTTTGTACGGACTTCGCACATAAAGCTTCCAACTAGCCAGAATTTTCAAGAAAGAAGCATTTTATGGTTAGTGTATTTCCTATATCTCAAGAAGTTTTAATGTTAATTGTTAAAAGGACGTTGAAAAAGTGATCTGTCCTGTACCTAATTTGAATAATAAAAATGTAGTTTTTATTGAGAAGAATGCTGTCAACTGCTTATTCTTGAAATCAAGACTCTAACTTATATTTAAGTCTGATGCACTTTGTCCTTAATAACTCCAGGTGTTTGCTTTAAGTGCATGAAAGAGAGGTGGGTTTATCCTTTGGTTCTTCCATAATCAGTAAGTCTAGGCAACTCCAAATAGTGAATCACTTCATGGCTTGTTCCTTATTCTTTTTCACTGAATTTTTAATGAAATTTAATACTCAGAATTTACTCTCCTCTTTCCATGTTAAAAATCTAACTACTTTTCAAAAACAGGAATGTTGAAATCACAGTGAGTATATGAGGTCATATTCTATTTCGACCAGTGATTTTGACTTGCATTCTTCATGCAAACCTGCCTGGATACAGTCTGGGGGCTTTATTTGAATAATAAATTATTGTGTATGCCCTGTGTATTCTGGTGTATGAATACATTGAAGGACTCTAGTGTATTTCTGTTGTAATTGTTGTCTCAATTGACTCATTTCAATAACTATGATCTCACATTCAGTAATGACTAATCTATTGAATTTAATGCCAGTAGAGAATCCCACAGTCAAGATGGTGAAAAACTGGGGTGAAATATTGATACAACAAGTTTTTTAGTATAAATACGCATCCAGCAGAAGGAATTGATATTGTTATATCATTTCACACACAAGTCACAAAAGGCCTTTACTTGCTATTAACTTTTGGCCATTTCTAAATTGGGCTGAATTTGAACCCATGACCTCAAAGTGAAAGGCTCCAAATCCCATTACTAAACCTGTGATCCATGCAGTTCTTTTCAACATACATGTTTTTTCCATTGTAGAAGTTCTCTTGATAAACTGATGCAAAGAAATGGGTAAACCTAACTTTTGAAATTAACATCCCATTGTTATTTCAATAACATATTTGTAATTACTTCCTTTTTCAAAAGCTAGTTTCTTCCAGATTGTTTCTTATTATATTTTTTTCTCTTGCTGGAATTGTCACTTTTCTCAAACTTAGAAAACTGTTATTTTAAGAGACATCTTGGAATATAAAGCAAAAGGCTTATTGAAATTTTCAGTGTTTCTCTGATTTATTTTTCAGTTGAACCATAGCAAGTTTAACTGGATTAGAATGCAGAAAGGAGAAACAAAAAAGCTACTTCATTTTTTTGAACTTTGTTGTTGTTGTTAAAATGCACAACAATAAAGTATAGTTTGCTTGAATTGTTAAACGATAGCTCCTTTAAAAACAATGTTATATCAGTTTTTGTAAAAATAATACAGGGCCTGAAAGGTTATTGACATTTCAGCAGGAGAAATAGATTTTGAGTTTTTGGATAGTAACATGTCCTTTAGAAATTTTTGTAGACATTTCATCAAAGACAGTGTAATTAACCTTAGAGCAGTGAACTCTAAGAACTCTTAGAAGTCACCACTGGCAATCAACAGAGTAACTTTTGTCTTCTAATGGCTGCTGTTCAGTTGTATGGTACTTTTTCAGTAACACTCCCTTTTACACAGAAGCTGTATCAGCAGCTGCACCACCACCCTACACAGAATTCTGCCCCCTCCCTCTCTACACAAATACCCAATAAATAGTGTTTAAGAAATGTGGCTTGTGTATGGAAGTTTAAGCAATAAGTCAAAAGGAAAACAACAATAAATGTTTATCTCTTTTGAAGAGAACAACATTGGTGTAAGATACCCGTGAACCTTATGTAATAAGGGAGTAGTGGGAAATTTTTATTATTTTTCTAATCTTGGGAGAGGAGAAGGAAAGGAAAAATCTTTAAATGTTTGGTGGTAGTGTATCATCTTGATAAATAAAAAAAAGATGTTTTCCTATGCTGCATGATTTATGTCTGCAAATATTAGCTGATGTTAAAAGGATGCATGCATCCTTTCAAACATCCTTTTAAAGTGCATGCATCTGAATGAGGAGAGTCTTATGGAAGGGTATATATATTCAGGAAGAAATCAAAATATCTTCATACAGTTGCTACAGGTTACTCTACAAAGCTAAATATTCATATAATGCAAATAAATATTATATCTTCTTCTAAAGACGGTGCTAAACATTTTTAGCTTTACTGCATAATGACCTTTTGAATCTGAAATACTCCTTTTGAAAGTACGAAGCAGTGTTACTTTCTTTTAATGTCTTGTGGAGACCTGTGTTGATGGTTTACTTTACAGTCTAGCCTGTTGACTGTCTAGAAGACAAATTCAGTTGCTTTTTTTTTTTGATACTAAAGCCCGGTTTCATTGGGCCAATATATCTTATTGTAGAGAATTCATTCTATTTACTTCTGTATGCTAACAAAAACTTGCTTCAGAAACAGCAAAGGGAATTAGTCTAGGTGATCTTTTAGGAATTAGAAAAATTTGAAAATACTGAGATTGAGGAGTTAATGATTTCTCCAGCTACATGAAATTAAAATAATAGTAAAAAAATAATTTGTTGATTTTTTTCCATGATAAAACAACATCTAAGAGATGCCTGTAAATGCTTTTTCACTGCTTCAAAATATCAGTAGGCAGTATTTATAGGTTTGTAGGTATTCTTGCAGCATATAACTGCCAAAAGATGGTCTTAATCAAAGCAATAAATTCAATAGCCAATAACACAATCTTATCCTTCCTTGCAATTTGTATCATTCAAGTACTTCATGTTGTACTTAGTACATCTTGCCATTAGTTCATTACACAGTCCTTCTGAATTGGTCATATTTATCTTGTATCAATTCTGCTTATCTTCTTACCCTCAAAATTATTATCTACCATAACCTTAGCTGTTCGCACACTGCACATCCTAACTTGTAATTAATCTCTTCTTTAAGCGAATAGCTTTTATATTCATCCTCTGATATCCACAATTAAAACAATTTTTTTTCATGCACTAGCATATTTTATAACCTCTTGGTAATGATTATTCAAACATGGATGTCTCCTAAACATTTCTCAGCTCCATAATCCTCCTTGGTCTTGCTGTCCCCAGGCTGAATCTCTGCACAGTCACAGCAGTTGCCCCATTACTTCATCTCCTTCTGAGAGATGATGTCTTCTTTGTTTTTGTCTATCATGGTTCTTCATTTCCCATAGAAATCTATTTGCATGGTCAATTCAACTTGATATTTTAGCTCTTTCTTGTCCAGAGACAGGAGTGGTGCCCCTCAACTGGACCTGGATCTTCCAGATTGAGGATAAAGAAGAAGTGTGCCTACCCTGTAAATTCAGTCTCAGTGGGGTGACTCCAGACTAAGCAAGACATCAGTAGGTTTTGTGATACTCATTACAGTCCTTCATTTCTTAGGGGGAAGTTCATATAGACACTAAAAATATGTAGTGCTTCCAGTGCTCTTAGGTTTTGAGAGCAGATGCAGCAGAAACATCTCCTCATTTCATGTCTTTATAGGGTTTCTTCACAGCCAATATAAATGCAAGCTTTTTTTTTTTTTTTTTTTTTTTTTTTTTTCTGAAATCAGGGAGAGAATTTTCTTAGAAATCAGTGACTTTGGGTCTCCTCTTGTCTAGAACTTTCTACTTGTCTCAGGTGAGAAGGGCTCTACAGATTTTTTTAATGTGCCAAGCAGAGAGGTAAAACCTGCAGTGGAACATGAGGTTTTCTGGGTATATAGATATAAGACAATATCTGTACCTTTGCCAAACTTTTGGTTTGTCAGAATAACGCATAATTTTATGAAATTAAAATTAAACTTTTAAGAATCTGAGAGTGTAAATTAAAACATAAAACTTTTAATAGTTAGTACTCAGTATATGTTGGTCTCTCTGCCTCAGCTGAGACACCTGCACATTGAGCCTCAGCATTTGCAACTATATGTCTTAATTTGGCACTGAATCCCACAAGCCTTTTTCACATGACTACCCTGCTGAATTTCATCAGAACTGCATCTATGAATAACATTATAAAATTTGATTAGCTGCTTTTGAGGTTCTTGAGATTTTAATGCTGTGTAAATACTATGCAGATGAATCATGCTATAAAGTAATAATAATTGTTGTTCAGGAATTTATTTTCAACTATTGTTAAAATATTATTGAAAGATGATAATTACAGGAAGGGAGAAAAGAGGACTGTATCTAGAATAGACTGAAAAGCATTTTTCTTCTGCTTACTTACTGCTCCATCTCTGGTTAGATTTTTCTATTCTTCAACACACTGTGAAATGTGGTCCTGAATACTGATAAACCATAATGCAATGGTAGTAAATTCAACACACAATAAAATAAATTTTCAATGAGTGGTTCTTGATAAGGCAGGATATGTGTTCCTATGCAGGCACCTGTACTGTTTTTGATCAAGGTCTTTCAAAGAAATATTAGGCTGTAGAATACAGAAATTGGGTGTACACACTAAATTCCTGATGAATATAATCATCCTGTAGTTTATCTTATCATTTGTGTTTCAAAGGCTCATATACATAACAGCAACAGCAATGACAAAAATGAAATGAAATGAAATGAAATGAAATAAAATAAAAGTATTAATGTCTTGTTGCAATTGACCTAACTGTAGCTACCAGGTGAAAAGTCCTCTTGATTATGATCCAGTCTTTGCAATTAAAATCAGATGTTTTTATTCATAAATATATCTCCTGAAAATAGAAAATAGGCAATGCTCCTTCAATAATCAAAAACAGAAAATACAATAAACTACTAAAGAATTAGTTGCCTAAATCTCTGAATGAACATCTGAAATCCTGAATACTTGCTTATCATAGCTATCTCAGTTTCAGAGCATCTGAAGGAGAAAATAATAATTTCTTGGGTTTGTCTCTTTTACAGTATGAGACGAAACAGTTCTGGGGTTTTATTTTTCTGTTGGATTATTAATGGTGGAATTATTGATGAAATATTTAATATTTAGCAATTGTCAGTCCCTGGTTCTTCTTTGTTGTTCTTGTACTTTCAAATGTTTTTTGTTGTTGTTGTTGTTTTGTTTTTTCCTCTTTGGCTTTAAAAGTAAATTGGAGGATATTTACTGAATTGATGAGAGCCATATTTCATTTGGCCATAAATATAATTGTGGGACAGTACGTTGGAGAATTTTTCTCTTTAGAGTGGGCAAGTTTTGCTGGCCGTATTGAGTTCTTGAGTGCCTTTGAGTACCACCAGTCTTCCCTATTAATCAATTAGTTTATTTATTTATTTTCCCACATGCTAGTACATTTTATTTTCTCTTTTGACCGCCAGCCAGTTCAACAGCTTTCTAGTTTAGGTCTTTGATTGTAGTTATTTAAGGTCTGTGGAGCAAGAGAAAAAGTGCTCTATTCTTTCAATAAAAAAAAATAAAAAAAAAAATTCATGAGAGCTACTATGTAAAGCAGCAAAGGGATTTGAGTCATTGTAGAAAACCACAGTGAGGTGATGAAAGGGATACATTTGTGAAGAAAAGTGTGAGGTTTTGAATGGAAAGGGAAGAGAAAATGAGGTTAGGTGGGGAAGGGAAAATGCCATGTTTCAAGGAAAGGAAAAGGATAGTAAATTATTTTAGAGAGATGAAATACAAAATTTAATAGAAGTGTCTCACAGCAGAAAAAGACAACAGAAGTGGGAAAGCCTGGAAGAAAAGTCTGGAGGGAAGGAAAATGTAGTGGTGTTGTTGGGACAGAGCATGAGTCTGTCAGATTGGGCAGTAGGAGAGAAACAAAGTATACTTGTCCTTGAGGAATTGGAACATGAAACAATGTAAACTTTTAAATTTTTTAAGTTATAAAGAAATCTCCTACAAAACATAATAAACAAAATTGTTCTACCCTGCCACACTTTATTAAGGATCATACACCCTCATGACGGTTTTCATGCGTATTGTGATCCTCCCTTGTTTATTAAAGATGCAAAGGGATAACATCCTTTCTTAAACAAATCACCTCTTTTAAGGTTATAAAGAAGTTCAAGTCAAACAAACAAACAATTAAAAAAAAAAAAAAAAACAAACATTTTTTGTGAATGTTAAAATAATTCTGAATTATAGTCTATTAAAATTGAGTCATCTGTCCATCTCAGTTTAAAATTTTGTTGGCCCCTTTGCCAACATCATTTGATATAAATGATGTCAAAAAGTAACATGAAAAAAAGAATATTTAAATGAAATATTGAGTTAAATTGTGGGGAAAAATAGTTTTCTACCAAATCCAGTAATATAGTCCTCATGTATTATTTCGTATGAATATTTTCTGAAGTAGAATAACAGCTTGGGCAGCATCTGTGTTTGTTAGAATTTCAGTCAGTGTTGTAGATTCTTCTTTGCTACTAAGTTTAGTTGCCATTGTATTTGGTTGCTTTACTTAATGTTCTTAAACATTGCCTAAGTAATAAAATATCTGAAAACTGTCAGTAAGTGATATGGTATTTTTTATCTTCTTACTAGTAACAATAATAATAGAATATGAAATACTCTCCAGCTCTTGTTTAACAGAGTGTCAATGTCATTGGAATTCTTCTTGAATAATCAAACGAAAATAAAATTTCATTCTAGTGGACTAAGATATTCAAATGTATTTTGATGAATGAGGAGTGTATTGATGGAAATTGCACAGTCTAATTAGTTCATGAAGATGCCACATCCAGACTGCATGATATATATCAGTAAGTGACAATATTATGTTGCTTCTACTGTTTTAATTCACAGACAAGAAAAAAAAAATCTATGTTTTGCTTTCATTTCAGCATATACTAATACAGCAAGTACAATATTTTTCCTTTAGCTGTCCAAATATGAAAAATAGTGTGCATATCATCTAGGAACCCCTTAAACAGCATAAGGTTTCAGGTTAAACATAGATCTTTTATCTTTTCTAGACCAAATGAAAATAAAAACTTAGGCCCTTACTTGAAAGCTAACTAAGTTAATATTGACTTAAAAATGTGCAAATCTAGGTGACTACATGAGTATTTTATTACTGAGATCAAAGTAATCTGAAGTCCTAGTTTAGGATAGGAAGCAGCTTCCAACTAATAAAAACTTAAATTGTATGTTTTGCCACCTTAAACTGTGAAGATGTTTTCTGACTGGCAATGGCATACATGCAATCCCCCACCACAGCTATGGTCACTCACTAAAAATACACACAGGTTTTTACATATCAAGGTTGCTTTTTTTTTTTGTTGTTTTGTTTCTCTTTTAAAATCAAAGGTTGGAACAGAATACGCAACTTCATTTTAAAGATTTTCAGAGATATTGGCCACAACAGCTTGAATCTAAAAGCTCCTATATCCCACAAACACTCTTCAAAATATTCTCCTAAATGTCACTTAGGGTGTACTCTAAAAAGGGCCTCAGATCTTAAATGTTCCTCCTCCAGCTGTAATTCAGCTCTGTTATAGAGCTCTCAGATTTTTCTTTAATGTTTTATTATCTGCATCACATTTGGGAAAAAAAAAAAAAAAAAAGTCTATGAGCTGTGGCTAACTGTAATGTATCCTACTGTGCCATAGGGCACAAACAGACAAGCTCAAGACTACAATGAAGCACTTCTAAATATTTCTGTGGTTGGAAATTTCAGGAAAAAACAAATCATTACTTAGTATAATATTTAAACATAGTTATGTTCCCCTATTGGAAGCAGAGTAAAGGATGAAAAGGGAGAAGTAAAGACTCTGTCCTCATCTTCCAATTACATGATACAGATGCTGAAGACAGCTCTTGGAGGCATATTAATCATCTGTCAAATTGCTATCTAGCTAAAGGGCCAAATGATATTTTCCAAGCTAACACTATGGTTTTTAGATTTTTTCATAACTAGTGTAATGATTTAAAGGTCAGTTAAATGAGAAGTGTCATTTTCATTTTATTTAATGACACTTAATACTCAAAAGATTTACCTTTAGCATATTAAAGATAAAATAATGCTTTCAATGCCTACTAGTAGATTTAATCTATTTATTTGAATAGTGAATACACAGTTTTCTCTGAATCCTCCCTTCTCAGTAAGAATGTGGTCATTACAATGTCTACTGTGAACAGAGGATAATCTGTTACATTATTTGTACTCCTTCAGCTGTGAGCTTCACTCACAGACTTGTGCTCTCTCAGCTGGTAGTTTGTTAGCTCTCAGCAGAAAGTAATGATGCCTTCAGTCTCATAGTTGCTAACGGAATGGTCTGATTTCTGCCTTAGAGAACTTAATGTCATGCATGAACTTACATTGATGCAACTCTAATATCCTTCTTTGCCTCTTACTTCTATATTCAGTATTTTTAAACAATATGTCACAGAAGGAAGCTAGAATATCTGAAGAAGAAAAACACTGCAAGAAGGATGGCAAATACATACTTATTGTTAACTATTATTTTGATGAAGCCTAGTGCTTTCCAGTGAAAGGGAGGGAAGTACAATCATTTATCACAAAAAGTTGCCTTCTAATTATATTGGTTCTTAGAAATTAAAACATTTCTTTTGTGTGTGATTTATTATTTCATGTTCATGTAATTCTTGTCAACAAACTATTTTTTATTTCTTGTTCAATTTTCTGTAATACGGTCTTTCAAAATAACACGTAACACTAATAGGTCATGTAAACGAGTCTTGATAAGGTCACATGCAACAATTACTTCTTTTACAGACAGTAGCTAAAGGGTGGAAATTATTTTAAAATGACATTACTCAAAAGCAAGTCCAAAAATTCTTTTAATTAAATGAAACAATGTTCAGTGCTATGTTCAGTAACTACAAATATGTTCTTACCAGTCCTTTAGCAACATTATCAGCCATGGAAAAAGGAAAACTTAGAAAACCAAGCAGTTGCGAGTGAATTACATTGTCTGGGGAGATGAATATAACATACAAAAGCAAAACTGAAATGACTGTACTGCTTCTATTACCACTACAAAGTTTTACCTTCCAAAATTGTTTAGTACAAATTCAGATACGAGGCGTGGGAATAAGCACATATTACTTGTAGTTTGACTAAATAATCCACAAACTGTAAACATTAAGCAAGAGAAAACTTTATTGAAAACAAGCAACATGTACTGAAAGTATGGAAATTATTTAAAAACCCAAACCAAATCAATGGTTTTGTTAATAAAAAGGGCAAAACTACCACAAATCTCTTTGACATTTATGTTTTCAGAGGTAGATATGTAGAATATACTCCATAATAGTTTACTTTACCAGCAACATTTGACCTTGTTTTTCAGAAACACCTCAATTTATTTGCACATGTAAATCTGAAATATGAACTGTCTTTTAAGTCTTTGAGACACAATTAGGCTCATAAGATTTGGAGAGTGTCTATACTGCATAAATACTATTGTGATCATTAACTTATGAGTATCCAGGCTCAACAGAGAATTACTTTTTAATGTGGTGGTTATAAGTGTACTGCACCGTGTAACATACAACAGTTTTGTTTTGACAAATACCTTGTAATTAAATTATAATATAATTAATATACCTACATGTCAAAAATGCATTCATTAAATATGAAGGGAGTTAGAATGATGATGAGCCTCTACTAATATTTCATCCTTCTGCAAGTGAGGAACTGTGACAACCATCAAACTGTGATTCCAAAGACATTGCTATGCAGATAAGATTTAGTCAAAATCAAATTTCAAAGTGCTACTGCTTACTATTTATTTTTTTTTTTTTTATTTTAAGCTTGGGAACTAACCTTAATTCTATCGGGCATGTTTTGTTTGTTTAAAAAAAAATTATGAAGGTTATATTTTTGAAAGTAAATTTAGATTAATTATTAAATGGTTCTTGATCTTGCTGCTTTTTGGATGAAAACATGTGCTGACAAAGTAGTTTTAGTCAATAAAGAATCATTTTATGAATTATTTTAGGAAATATTTAGGAATTATTTTAATATTAGAAATGGATTTCAAATCCTAATCCAAGGGGTGAATAACTTCATCTTCTTCTGAGAGAATATGATTTGCATTCTTGATCTCTTGATTTCAATAAAAAGTACAAACCTATTTGCACTTATAATGGAAAAGAACTATAAAGTTAGAAATTATGGAAACTGAGGTAAGCATGAACTAATTTGAGTTTCTTAGCCTGATGCTTAAATGACTTGCTCGGGAACAGAACAACAAGGTTCTAAATGCCTAAAGATGGCTGGTGAAGAGGTAAGTATAGTCCATTTTGCTATACAGCACAGAGGAAATTTAGCATGCAGCAGGGAAAGTAGGGGCTATGTATTAAAAACATATATATACATTTCTAATAATAGGAGTTATTTCTAATAACTCATTATTAGAAAAGATTAGATATAGAAAATAAATTATGCATGGTTTCATCTTACATTTAAGATTCACATTTGGAATGTCGGAAAATTTCAGCCTTGACTATTGCACAGACTTCCTGTGAAACCTTCTAAAATCCACTTAACAACAGTGCTAAAGAGCAAAAGAATAGATACTATCTGTGTATCATTCATCTTTGAAACTCATTTCTAGCGTGCTACTTGATACATGCAGGTTTTAATGAAAACATATATTATGAAATGTGTATTTAAGGAGCAGCAGTAGTTTCACCAAGGAATTGCAATGAATGTTTCTGCCAGAACATACCTGATGATTTTGAAGAACTGTTTGCTCATATTCACAATGACTGGAGACAACTTTATGCAACAGCCCAATTATATATACTGAAGTAGGGTTTTGCCGGACATTTAGGTCATCAATATTCGATGAGTATTCATGTAGTGGGCTGTCTTACCTGGATATTTTCCTAGAGTGTAGTTCCTCAGAAACTTGCACTGACAAAACAGAGGAGAGGGTGGATTGTATGTGCAGAAAAAATGGGCAACAGTGGGTGAAAGACACGGGGAAGTTCTTAAGCTGGCTTCATAGTCAAATATGTCATGTGTTGTAAATGAATTCTGATTGAATCCCTGGAAAACCTTGGACATACAGAATATTAGTCTGCAGAACCTCTAAGGAATACATGTTCTTATTAATTCTACATCAATAAACATATGTTTATAGCATCAAATGAATTCTACTTTTCATTGTGTTCATTATCTCATCATCTTTATAGTCTAGAAAATAGAATTAGGCATGTGCAATACAGACAGCCTCCAAAACAAATAATTTCTATGGTTCTTTCCTGCTGTTTAACTACACAGAGATCTATTACCAGGAATGCTTCATTTTGCTTGACAATTGGAGAATAAATTGATCTTATAGGTCATTTCACTGATATCACTGATTTGTCTTATGAATGGTTCTATCTGCTCTTTATGGATCCTCTTCAATAAAGATGAAAATTGCTTTTGTTCTGAGCTGGATTATACGAATATTAAAATTTATGAATTGTAAACCTGGTAAAAAGTCAGAATCTTGTTACTAAATGAATCTGTGTCCAGTGTCTTTTTTTTTTTTTTTTTTACTTTAATTTTTACATTAATTTAAAGAGATCTGTTTAGGTTTTATATCTATATTGGTACAGTGGATTTTATTTCATGAATCCCAGATTTTATATATATATATATATATATATATATATATATATATATATATTTCATATCACCGTAGAAATCTTAGAATTTGAAAGATATACACAAATGATGCAATGTCTTTGGAACCTACTTTTCAAGATTTCCACATTCTTTCATATTGTTTTTGTACAGCTTTCATTGGCCTACTGCTTATGTGTACCCTTGCTGTTTTTGAGAGTTCAGCCATTTCAAATCCATTTTGAAGTTGGCTGATTATGCAACCTAATTCCACATTCATCAGTCTTCTATAGGTATGTTATTTAAGCCAGCTTTATAGCAATAAGCTGTTGGCTCAAATCGCTATAGAGTTGTCTATAGCATGTTCTACGGTTCGTATTCTTGGTCACTGAGAGCTCTCATATTGTAAAAAATATATATATATTAATATTAATTCTTCTTTCATACCTAATTGTTATTCAGTGCAATAATGTTCATTGTTTGCTAGAAATTCTTATCGAGCAACACTGAATTAAAATTACTGAATTGTTATGATACCGAATACAGTATGCTAGCCCCTGTTCTGCTTTAGCTGTTTTTTTGTGATATCAAAGTTCTGGATGAAGTCTACTCAACCTGAGTGGACTGTATCCTTTCTTTACCCTTGAATACAGTGCAAGAACATAATTGTGAATAGTGTTATGGCATTTTCTTATTGTGTGGATTGTTCTTGAGAGGTGCTAAAATATGCCTGTTGATATAAAAAAAGCATGTAATCCACATAATCCACTTTTTTTTTTTTTTCCCCATATGGTAAATTACATAGGAACACTCCAGGATAAAGCAGTTGTAAGAGATTCTGTTTGTACCACTGAACTTGCACATATGACAAAATACTGCGTTTCTAGCTGGTGTGGCTACAGAAGCTAAATTTTCTATGGATAACAAAATGTTAAATATTATGTTTAACATATATTACTGAAATTATAGTAACTAACATAAAAGTGGTAAGATCTCTGGGAATCTAGGTTTTAATTAGATGGTGCTACAATAGGAAATGGAACTAGTCAGCAAAAAAAAACAAAACAACGCTCTCCAATGATATGGCAATCTAAACAAGCAAATAAGTAAAATGGCCAGAGAGCATAAGTTAAAAGTATTGTTTAGCATGACTGTAAATGCTGTTGGTACCTCACAGTTTTCTATTGCTTGATTTGTTTGTTTGTTTGTTTGTTTTGTTCTGTTTTGTTGTTTTCTTTTTTTTTTTCTGTTTGTTAGTAGAACAATCAGCAAATTTAAAAGGGAGCTTTAAGAACAGCTATACAAAGGAAGATTTCTTTGACTTTGCTGTATCATTTAGAGCACATATTAAAAAAGCTATGAAGAAACAGAAAAGGAAGAGTACAACAGCATTTTTTGATAACATTATCTCTAAGTGAAAGAAAAATGTCATTAATTGCTGAGATTCAGTATGGAAACCTCAACTCTGACATCCAACAAAATTTTCAGGCTTAGTTGAAGGACTCTGAAACAGAAATATGGATAATTTACATTCTTTTGGCAGGAATAAAGGGAACTATAGGAGGATATAATGGAATGGTAAAATCCTAAATGCAATGAAGTTGGAAAATGAAATTCACGCATCAGCATTGTATCTCAATCATTATTAGTTCAAAATAATGTTAAGGCTAGAAAAGAGAATGTTTCATTGTTTGAACTTGAAATACGGTAAGCACTGTATGAAAAAAAATCTTCAGAGGCACGGATTGATGGTAGAAGTCTTTTCCTAGGGATGGTATACATAAAGATTGTAGAGGATGGTTTCACAGTGTTTGATCTGATACAATTGGAAGCTGCTAAAGTCTTGAGGCACATTACTGATACTTTTTTTGAAAACTAAATAATATTAATTTCAAGTACATTTCAGCATTTACTCTGAACACTACTGCTGTCTGTTCCCACCTTCGATGCTTAATGCAGACTGATTTAAAAAGAGTGTATCTCAGATATTATTTTGCAAAATAAAATAAAACAAATCCTAAACTACAAGATAGTATGCAGCAGGAAAAAAAGTAAAATATATACATTTGTTATAAAATTTTTACCTACTTCAAGGTAGTGATAGATAAACATCCTTTTTTGGTAATGTTAAGAGATTGACAATAGACAGTGGGATTTTGGAGATAGTACTACATCTTTTGGGGGGTTTAATAACATTATGTACATTTTCCTGATCTCTCTGCCATGTTTATCTAATTTCTATGCACTGTTACTATTGATGCTATAGTTTCTGAAAGAAGTTTCACTACCCTACCCCTGCCTTGGATTGAAATGTAAATGAACCATGTACTTGTCTTTAGTTTCAAGTTCACCAGTCAAACTTGAAATAGACTTATTGAAAATAAATAAATAAATAAATAAATCTCCTTGTACTACTCAATGTAGTGCACAAAAGACTTGATACATAATGATATGTATATGCAGATGTGCAGCCCTCCTTACCCACCCTCAGTCTTTGGTCCATTGGATAGATCACTAATAATTAAGGCACAATAGATTTTAAAACTGCACATAAAAGGAAATGTAGGAAGTTATGCTTTTTGACCTAATAATGTTACATACTATTCTATCTTTTAAAATGTTTTCTTTGTATAGTAAATGGATGTAAATGAGCAATTTAACAATACATTAAAATATTTTGTGCATTATGGTTTACTTCATCTGTAAATTGAGATGTTGGAAATGTTTCCATTCCACATATTCAAAAATGTCACAAAAGATTTATTCTAGCTCCTATTTTAAAAAGCTGGAAAAAAAAAAAATAATAAAAAAAAAAGTATATTTTTGACAGAGGAAGGGATATCAAGATGTAATGAAATGCCTGTTTAAACTGTCTCAGCAGTTTCATGGATTTGACAAATTTTTGCAGTCTTCTATGTCTTTCCCATCTGCATTTCACATCTTTTTTTGATATCAGTTGAACATTTGTGAAAAAAAAATAATAATAATCAGACTTCTGTTTATGAATTCTGATTAAGTTTATTAGTGTTTTGGATGTATCTGTATGTGAGTGGTATTTCCAGTTTGCATATGGGGCCTTTTGCTTCTCTGATATTTTTTTTCAGCTCAGTCTTCAGAAGCAGCTCAGAAAGGGGATTGTTCAGAGCTAGCAGCAGAGGGCAGTTGCTTTAAGTGCTGATGCTCTGTAAGTTTTCTAACCCACAAGCTGACTATGTTTAAGGAAAACTAGTTTGTCAAAGGGAGAGTGTTGTCAAATTGATTAGTTTCAGCAATGATTCCAGTCAGGTTTCCCATCAAACAGACAGAGTAAGGAGAAAGGCAGAAAGGAATGGAAGTGGAGCTGTTTTATTTCCAGTCATGTTCAGCAGCTGAAAAGCTGAGGAAGACCCTCTTCATCCAGAACCACAGATGGGGTGAGACCTTCTCAGCAGTGTCAACACCAGTGCTGCTGAGCAGGAGGACCTTCGCCAAGAAAGGTTCTCATATCAGACAGAAGAAAATAAACGTGTTGCATCCCTTACTAGCAACCCATCACATGGCTACTCAGTCATAACTATCCCATTAGCCTTGTACCTTTGTTCACTAGGTTTCCAGGTAATTGTAGGTGGATGCTCAGTTTGGCTGAGTCAAAGTGGTGATACATGTGTTGAAAGGCTGGTTTACTTATTTCAGTGTTTGAAAGGCACTTCCTCACTGTCCCATGCTACTGACTTATGTTTTCTTTATTCTACATAACTTATTCCACCCCCCTTTCCCCATTCCCAACACACACACATTTCCTATTCCCACTGCATCTGTTTTCACTGTCAGCTCTCCTCCTTATCTATCCCCTTGTTATACTTCCTGTTAGTCTGGGATCTGTAGATCAATATGCACCGAACCTGTCATCAGCTGAGTGAGTGCAACAGTCATCTCAATCCCGGAATAATATTCTGGCAGATCATAAATAGTGTTATAGCTAGAAAAAGTGTAATTTGCGTTGATTCATCATATAGTGAGAAGTCAAATTAAGTGTATAATAAGTGAGCAAGAGATATTTTAGCAGGAAATGCAGCTGACAGGGGGAGGTGAAATAATCTTTGGAAGGAAGTGACAATCTATTATCCACTCATCTCCATTTTTCCATCATCTGCAACTGTAAGATCCAATTTATAGCTGAGGATACTCTTTACCATCCCAGTTTTACTATAAAAATGAGTGATTCCATTTGTTCTAGGTGCCAGGTTCGATCAAAATTGAACACAAATGTTCTGTGTATCGTTGGAACCTGAATGAAATGTGAAATATACACAACTCTTCCTAGTCTGATACGCAAGCCCTTTTTTTTTTTTTTTTTTTTTTCATTTTAGTGCATGGATGTAGCCTATGGCTTGTATGTATATCAGTTATTTAATTTAGCTTAATTTAGCTCATTTCATATAGCCTCAGGGATAAATAATTAGGTATAATAAAAATAGGCATTTGTGGTTGTAGATTTAATAGGCAAAACTCCCATGATTTGCAGTTGAAGATACAGAAAATAGAAATTCAGTGGAATAAGACTTTAAGTCCTAATTTTTCCCTGTTCTAATCAGAATTTGTGGTGGTTTGACTCTGGCCTGATCTTTTATTGCTGAACGTGATTGCTGAATATGATGTAGGACATCCCCTTGGTCAGTGTAGGTCAGTGGAATAAGACTTTAAGTCCTAATTTTTCCCTGTTCTGATCAGAATTTGTGGTGGTTTGACTCTGGCCTGATCTTTTATTGCTGAACGTGATTGCTGAATATGATGTAGGACATCCCCTTGGTCAGTGTAGGTCAGCTGTCCCAGCTGTGTCTCCTCCCAGTCTCTTGCCCAACCCCATCCTACTTGCGATGGGGGGCGGGGGGAGGTGGAAGGGGGGAATAGGAGTGGCAGGAAAGAAAGCCTTGATGCTGTGCAAGCACTGTTGAGGCAAAAGACTGTGCTGTGTTATCAGCATAGTGTTAGCCATAATTGGAAAGCGTAGCACCATATGGGCTGCTATGAAGGAAGTCAACTCCATCCCAGCCAGACCCAGGACAGAGTGTAGAGTAACCCCCCTAATAAACTGAGAGCTCTATACCATTAACATTCCTGCAGCTGAAACTGTGTTTATTTTACAGGCAATATCTAAAAATATTCCAGTAGACATCAGTATTATTTCACAGCGCTGTTTCTTTTAGTTCGATGTTGACTCATAAGCCTGTGAGAGAAAACTTAGTTCTCTAAGATAAGTTAAAAATTAAATAGTGAATCCTTTTCTCATATTCTGCAGAAGTAGGGGGAAATCTCTCATATTTGTAATTCCACTGCAAGTAACAACAATCTTACTAAGAAAATAAAATGTTTGTCAAGCAAGATGGCGTATTAGAGAAGTGTTTTCTATATTTATCTTCATCTGTAGAATCTTTGGATCTTCTTATCCAAAATATATTCTTTCTCAGTTAGTGACAGTTAGATTTTGTGATGCCTACTCACCTTTTTCATCTTCTGTTCCCAGTAAAGGTCCTTCCACTGAAAATGTTTCATTTTGCACTTCAATAGGTTTTAATAATATATAATTTCCCCCACCCCTCTATATTTAACAACTTTATGGACAGGGCTTTTTAAACAGTTTTTAACCAGAACTGATTGGGCAGGAACAGATAGCTGGAGATGGGAGCTCTGCTGCCAAAGAAAACCTACAATCTAACTAGTTTCATAGAGTTATTATTTGCAAATAGTATTTTCAGAAATGCTGCCTTTCAGGTGTTTCTTCCTTAATACTATATAATTTTTGTCATAAGACTTTTTGCTTTGCAATTTACATTAAAAAAAAAAAAAAGCAACAGTTCAGTGGGTTGTGTATATGGCAATAGGTAATATTAATTAACTCCTTAGAGAAGCATTAAACAATTATTAGAACTGCAGTAGAGATATAACAGACCATACTGCAAAAAGATGGTGATATATGTTTTTTTCACCATCACATTTTTCACTGTTCTCTATGACTGGTAAGTAGGATTTATGATAGCAGTACAGTTGTTGTGACCGTATTTTCTTTCTTTCTCTGTGTGTATACATTATATATGCATATATATGTGTATATGTACATACGAGAGAGTTTGAATTTTTTCACTTAAAGCAATACTTATATTGTACAGAGTAATTAATTTGGGGAAATACATGAAGTTATTCTGAAGAGAGGAAAATGAGCTATCATTAAAATGTGTTTTTTTTTTCTTTCTTTTTTTTCTCTTCAAATTCTCTTCCCCTTCCCCTTCCTTTAAGACATTTCAGGGTTAGAAATTTGTTAGGGATGCTAATTATCTACTTGCTACGTATTAATAAGTTTAAGGAAGAATTTAGTTAAAAGGTAAAAAGCACATTTACTCTTGAAAGTCCGGTGCAGACCATTGAAAATACCCTAGTCACTAATGACCACTTTGGTTCTTTGAGTGGTTTTCTGTAGTGGTAGTAAGAGTGAACAGAACTCAGTAATAACTCAGCAGTATTTATATGTTGGTTATACTCTGGGAGAGATTTTATGTTATGGGAAGGAGGATTAAAGTTGAAAAATCAGAGCAGGGTGATCTCTTGTAGCCATCAAAACCTACTGTTTCACAAGGGATGTATATTCAGATAGGGCAGATGGGAACATTTCTAGAAGCATCTGTTCCCCATCATTCTTCTACATAGCAACCCAGATGCTGTTGGCAACTTTTATGTAAATCATGCTGACAATTTGTTCAGTGTCTTTCCTGCTGTGACTGAGGTTGTTCTGGTCGTACCATCTATCAGATAGAGAAGATATTACAGTCCTGCAAGAATAGCTCCAACTGTTTTGTTGGCCAATGAAGTATGGAAGTCATTAAATCAGTGAAAAAGTTTCTCTAACCAGAATTTATCTTTATATTACAGAAGGAATTGTTACCTCATTCCCCGATTTTGTGGGAAAATGAATATTGGACATTAAATGTCATGCTGACTAGAAAAAGGCTAAATTGTTTTCTGTGATTGTTCTTTGCCTTTTTGCTTTAGTTTTTTTAGTGACATTGGCAGATATTTCTCTGACCTTGTGTTTTAAAACTACTTTCATCTCAAGGATGTGACAAGTAAGGGGGAAATTATGCATGTATTATTGTACAAATGCCAGGCTTTCTAGTTTGTGAATGCCTGCTATAAAATCTTCATATTCATAGAAAATTGATTTATACTCCATATCAGGTTTGAGTCATCTTCCTAATCTCGTACCCTAAAGGAAGGAAAAGATTTTGATATTGTATTATGGGGATGAGGGGTTGTGGGGAGGAGGAAAAGGGGGCGCAGGTGGGGAAAGAATGTCTAATGTTTTTTTAATTCATAAAGTTCTCCAAATAATGAACTAAAACACTGGCATTTAATAGAGTAATATAGCACTGTTATATATGGATTACGTGATTACATGGTTCTTCTGTAGTTTAAAAAAAAAAAAAGAAAAAGAAAAAGAAAAAAAAGATTTATGTAGAATGATATCCTACTTAAAAACAATGGAATAGTACAGATTTATTAGAAAGTAGGTAAGACATAGTACTTATGTGACAATTAAGAGAAGGCTTGCATCTTAGAGTTGTGATTGGTTTTAACATACCATTCCTTAATGGATGAGACTGGTGGTGGGACTCCCATGGTCAAATGTTAATGAATACAAGTTTCATCGTATGGTTGAAAGAATCAGAGAAAGACATTATATCATGAACTCTGAGTGCTTCTAGAGAGATAATGAGTTTACTCCCTATATATATAGGTTATATAATATATAACCTCTAATGTATTACTATTCCGAATACCTTCCAAGAACATGTAGAATTAGAAGACCAGAGAATGTCATAACAGCAGACATCCCAGAGTCTGTGCATTAATATGTCTAATAACCTGAATTCTTCTGTTCGTGTGAATGCCTTTGTGATCATTCTGTGGTGCTACCTATATGAGTGCAATGAATGAAATCTTGTTTGAGAAAAAAAAAAAAAAAAAAACTGTTCTACTACTTCACAAGTTATTTTTATGAGCCCTAATTTTCTGTCAACAAATACATAGAAATTATAACTTGAGGTTCTGCTGAATAATATCCCATGGCTTCCATTGTCTTAGGCTTGCTAGAGTCTCCATAATAGAGATTTTCTTTCAGAAATTCCTTTAGAATTCCAGTAGCACGATGGGAAAACAATTTGCTGTAGATTTTTTTTTTTTTTTTTGAGGGTCGTTTTTTTTTCTTCTTCTTCTGTAATTCAGTTCAAAACGTACGGAGTTTTCCTTATCATTCAGAAACAAATCTATTCAGAAGACCAGACAAAATGATTGCAACAGTAACTTAGTCCCTAAAACTTCACCCCAGCATCTTCACAGAATATACATATATTGGACTGTAATATATTTTAGAAATATTCCGTATACTTTTTTTTTTAAAGTACTCTTTTTGAAATAAAAAAGAAAAAATGGCTTTAGTGTTTTTTTTTTTCTTTTGTTTGTTTGTTTTTAATATATATATATCATTAAGATATTTCTGTTATGATCAATGGCAGCTGTTCTCCTGATTAATTTTTGATATGTTCTTAGGTTTATTCATGTTCATTATTCTCTTATCAACTACTAACTTGGAATAAAAAAGATAATATTCTCATTATTTTCTTATCAAATATTTTTTCTCTTGTCCTTCCTTACATAAATACTATCCAAAATAATAACTAGGTTCCTACACCCATGCACCAGTGATATTAACATAACATCTTGAACTCAGAGATGGTTAGTCTGAAAGGTTAAAAGTGAGGTTAAAACTGATTTTGTAGTCATGTCTGCAACAGGGAGAATCCAGTCTTAGCTATTGAATACTGTGTTTAAAGTAACCAAGCAGTACATTGATTAAAGAGATTACATGTGATATAATTCATTTATTGAAGTAGTAGAGTTTCTCAGCTACTTCCTATTATTCAGCAGCAAAAGTTGTGAAGTAATATTTTTGTTTGATATATTATTGTTTAATTTTAAAATTTCAAAATTTTGTAAAAAAAGGTTAGAATTTTTTGAAAAGGTCTTCAAAAAGGATAGTCACATAACTTAATAATATACATTTAATGTAGAATCCACTGTTACAACCACTGGTACAGCCTTCATGACCATGGAGCATCCAATGATGTGTATCTCAAATAACCTTTTTTCATCAAAAATAACTACTGTCTGTGCAGTTCATGTAAGAATGAGATCTCCTCTTTCTGCTCAATATGTATTTTGGGCAAAGCAGTATTTAACATTCATATGTCAGAGTAAACTCTAAGGAAATAGTTAGAAGTCCTATAGACAAAGAATAACACTATTGCTTAGTTAGAAACATGGTGTTCAGATTTAGACAATGAAGGATAGATAGAATAATACAGAAAAGGAACAATTTACAGTCCTGCCATCCTTGATTTGAAAGTAGAATTCTGATATGCAAAATTATTTTGCTCTTTTAACAATCGGCTTATTTTTATGGAGAGACTTTTCTTTTGATGAACTTTTGTGCCCATTGGCCTTTGCTAAATTCTTAAAATGTTCTTCTAAAAATTATTTTAAATAACATTCCTTGAGAAGTTAGGGTAATTTTACAATCTCAGGAGGTAAATTGCAGTGAACTTTCAGGATACTAACATTCCAGTCATGTTCACAATCCCTTTATAACCAAATCATTTCGACATAGCCTCTGTCGAAATGCTTTGTAGGAATATGAAAAGTTACTTGCTTTCACTTTCTAACTTCTGTTGCCCTATCCCCTTGTAGCTCTAACTGTAATCTGAGAATGCCCTTTAGTTATTTGTCTCTATATCTTACACAGTAAAACTAAGGTGCAAAAGAAAAATAACACAGGATAAAATGTGTAATTCTGGAAGCTTGATTAAATATGGTCATTTTTCTTTTTAAAATGTATCATTTGTAGCCATCTACACTAAAAATTTTGAGTATATTCCATACTTGATTTTGGTATGTTAATTCATTTTGCTTATTTTCCTGTCATCCTTTACATTTTAAAACATCATTGAAATAATGCAATTTAGTATTTAAGGAATTGATCTTGTAGCTAAATAGGATGCAGGAGTGCTTCTTGTTCTCATTCTTCAATGTTTATGGTTGGACTTGAATATGATAACTCTGAATCTGTTTTCTACTTTAGTCCAGCTCCATTTCATTCAGATTACTTCATATTTCTGCCGTGACATTATTATTTTTTCCCTGTAATGGTCATTACTTGAACCAATTTATACAAATATATTTTTCGGTAATGCTTTTTTTTTTTAATTTCAATAATGCATTTATCCATAGATGTGAATGCCAAAATCTTTATTTCAGTTTGTTTTATTGTCCCTCTGAAGGAAATGAAAGCATCTGGGAAATCATTACAAGTAGTCAGACATTTGTTGTAACTGAGTAAACAAGAGCAGGAGTTCCATCACATGTTCTCTTCCATTTATGGAAACAAATGTTCTTCCAAACATTTTAGAAATATTCCCTATACTATTTTTTTTTTTTTTTATCCCCTGTTTTTGGGGAACAGGGATACTTTGAACCACATATAGGACATAACTGATGTAGAGCTAGTTTTGAGGCAAAAGATTTAGGAAACCATGAATTGAGGTTACTGATTGGCTTTGATGATAATAATAACTAGAGTCAAAAAAATGACTTATTTTACTGATGTGGATAAATAAATGTAAAGGAAAATATTTTAATTGACTGATATTCTGTGAGTTTTATTACTAAATAGACAGGTGTATGAAAAACAGCTGAGAGTTTTCCTGTTGCTCTCTTGAATTCTTGTCATCAGGAGTCATGAAAATTGGAAGGACCTTCCCTTCACCCAAGGGAGGTGAATACATCTTAAAACCGTAAATACATCTTAAACGATTGTATGAGGTTCAAGAATGCTGTTTGTGAAATATAACAAGTTTAGTTAAGGTAGAAATCATTGTAGAATAGAAGTTATTTGGATGGGCTCTGTATGTCTGAAAAATAAGCAAATTGGATCCAGAAACTGGATGTTTTTAATAAAGAGAGAGATAATTAACTTCTACAGTTCCTTCTTGGTTCTGTTAAGAATGTTCCAGATTAACCTTTGGTGGGAGAGCTCTACCATCAGAAGTCTTAGACAGTTTTCTAAGGCTACAAGACCACAGTGTTTGCCTTCTACCTTTCACTTCCCATTGGTAGCTTTTGAACCCATTCACCACTTAAAAGAAAATTTCTCAAAGACATGAAAGTCTTAAAATTAACCTGGAAGACAAGTAGAAGAACCCATGTATGACCTGGAAAACTATACCTGGCCTGTTACTTTGTGTCTCTTGGACAGCAAATCATAAGTAGATGAGGAAAAAAAAAAAAGTGGGTGCAGTGATAAAAGTGTGTGGTGAAAGAAATACCAGAAATAAGTTGGAGGGACAAGATCACTACAAAATAAGGAAGAGAACTATAAGTACACTTGACTTCTCTAGCAAATTAAGCTTCATTATTTAACTTGCCCTTGGAACATATTGTTTATTGTTAAGAAAAATACAGAGTGGAGCTTCTCTGAAATTTGAAGTCTGTTACAATGGAGCTTTAAAAAGGCAAATAACTTCAATTTAATGTGAATGAGTTTATGATCCTGGGCCTCCAACCAAGATGTTCAGTAGTGATTAGTAATGTCATGATTTTTATTATGCTAATAGCCAATAGTAGATGTTGTAAAATGACCTCATTTTCAGAAAGCACTTTATCTTTGAAATGTAAGATTCTTCCTTTCAGGTGTGCAGAAGGGCAGAGCAAAGTCAGAGGAAATTGGATAGAGGAAACAGAGCTTACAGGTAGGATGTTTCTTTCAGTCTTTGTCATGACATAATTTATAGGAGTGGTTACTATTAAATAAACTGTTATGTTCATTCTACAGTTGTGTTATTTAGCAATTAAGCTTATTCAGTTGGTGAATTATTCCCAAGAGAGACTGTTGTGCATTGCACAGTTACAGAAACACTGAACAGTTGTCTTTAATATATTTTCTGATTATTTATTTTTCATTAAAAAGAATGGATAAGAAAGTAGTTTTTATATTGCGTCCATTTAACTACTTAGTACTGTAAGCTAAAAATAAATATAACCTTGAAGTGCTGTTTGTGATATAAATAAGAGGAAAATAAATTATCTGAGATTTCAATACTTAAAATAAGAAAAAAGCAATTAAAACAGTTCTGAGGACATCACTTCACATTAACTTTATTGTCAATCCCACTATAAAACTATGTAATGCATTTCATAATCCTCAACAAGACAAAAACCAAAATTATTCAGAAGTGATTCCTAAATTAAGTGTGGTACAAGTAGTAGAAATTTGGTCTTGCAATTACTGAAGGTCTGTGGTTCATACCTACTGTTTTCTTGTGTCTTGTTTCTATTGTGTCTATGAGGACAAATACAGTTGTAGGGTACTGAAAATACACTGTTACAGTACAGTCTCATCTACTTAGAATTTTTGAGTGGATTGAAAGGATCTTATAGAACTAATATTTCTGCGGCCTGCATGTTTTTTTGTATAATCCTATATTGTAATTCTTTGTGTACTTAATCAGAGGTTAACACAAGGGGAAGCAAAATACTGTATTAATATGTATAAAGGGAAATGAATAAAAAATAGAATAAGAAGCTTATTGTGCTTTTATTGGATTTATAGTATTTGCTCACAATTCTGATGAGGTCAAAATATTCCACATATGTATTGGTGAAGAAGGCATATGAATTAGATATTTAAGGAAACTCTGAATACCTCAATTTTATTCCCATTCTGATGGTTTTATCTCAGTTTTTGACTCATTTAACTTCTATCTGTCATTGTTCTACACTTGTTTAATGTATGTAATGAGAATAAATGTACTTCCATCAGCAAACTGGTCTTCTAGTTACTGGAGAAAAGGGTTCCGTTGGAGGATGGCCTTGAACGGAAGATCATGTCTTGAATACTCATTGGGTGTTTTGGCCAACTCAGTTGCAGGAGTAAGCTGTACTTAGGGGGAACTATTACCTCTGTTCTTTCCTTTAGAAAATAAATTTTAGAAAGGAAAGCATGTAGGATGTGCTGTGTGGAAAATTAACTATTTTTCAGCAAGAAGAAAGCTTATAAATATGTACTCACCAGATAGTCACCTGTTTAACCTCTGGAGCCACAGATACCACCCATCTGCTCAGAAAGAATAAAGTCAGGAGACTTCACACTATTTTACACTCTATTAACAGTTTTAATGAAATAGTGTTGAAAAAAAAAAGATTGTTTCTGGGAACAACAGGAGTTCTGCAGGCCTAATTGGTTTTTCAGATTTTTCAGCCTCTCACAGTATCAACCATGTGGTTTTACCGTGCTAGGCAGCTAAACACCACAACCGCTCTCTCACTCCCCCTCCTTAGACAAGGAAGGGAAGAAGTAAAGCAAAGAACAACTCACGGGTTGAGATAAGGATAATTTAATTAAAGGGAAATAATAATAATAATAATTAAGGAAAGGCTATTATGAACTAAACAATTTAACTAAAGGAGAAAAAAAGGGGGAAAGGGGAAAAGGGAGGGGGGAAGGAAAAAAAAGGGGGGGGGGGGGGAGGAAAACAAACAAATAAAACAAATAAAGGCTATGTGGAAGTGCAGAGGAAAGAAATTACTCTCTACTTCTCACAACTGAGTGAGGATTGACCACGTCCTTGAAGCAGGACCTCAACGCACGTAGCCAGTGTTTGAGAGGAGGACCGACATTTTCACAACGAGAGCCCACCCCTCCCCTCTTCTTCCTGTTTCCACCTTTTATTGCTGAGTGTGACATCACATGGTATGGAATATCCCTTTGGTTGGTTTAGGTCAGCTGCTGCAGGGAAAGTTAACATTCCAGCCAGACCCAGTACAAACCATCAGAGCCTGGATGTGGGGAGAAAAGTTGGACTCAAATTTCTTGCAATATTAAGGCACGTAGCTTGTAGCAAGCCTGGTCTGGTGCTGTAGGACAGAGAAGACAGGGTCTCAGCTCTTAAAAAAAAAAAAAAAGTAGATATCTAAGGAGGTTGAGCAATGACTACAAGCTAATTCACAGCCTAAAAAATTTGCAAAAGGTCAGGGGCTGTGAACAGTAAAAGAAGAGTTTGAAGACCTACGGTGTCAAGTCCATCATTTTAGGATTTCCAAATGCATGGTATGTCATATGCTATTCCTTTGCATTGGACACTGTCTAACACTGTCTTTGTACATCATTTTCATAATGCAGAAATAAATTAAGGAGTGAGCTGTTAAATAAAAAATACCAAAAGCCTTGTTTGGATCTTCAAATAATCTTTAGATTTCTATCCCAAGGTGAAGGAACCAATATCAAATTTCTGTGCTGTCTTCCAGAGGGGCATCAACAAACTAGCACCTAATTTATATGCCTAAATTTGCCTTTCCCTTTGAAAAATAAGGCACTGAAATAAAAGTTGTGTGAAGTGTTTCTTGTCCTTTCTGCCACATTTTTGTATTTTTGTGGACTTGATATTTAAGCCATTTGGACAGATAAATCCAGTATGAAGAATCTTCAAAACTCAATTGTAAGCATCTTGAAAAACACTAATTTGTTTAAAGATTTCCATCTTAATATTTACCAGATATTTGTATATCTACATTCTCTCTTTTCATAACAGTTTCACAAATGAGTTCTATTGTGTGGATGCTGTAGCTCTGATAGAAACATTTAAAAGCTGCCATAGTACAGATAACTCATTGGCAAAAAATGACTTTTACTTCATTCATGGAAAGCTGGAGACTGAATTTTCCTGAACTATAAGAAAACAATACACTTTATATAACTGGGAAATGCTTTTTCAACAATCTAATTTTAGACTGTTAACTGAATAATTTGGATTTTTGGGATTGTTTTTTTGGTTGCTTTTATTTTCTTTTCATTCATCACTCTCCTTGAATCTTGTTTTGAAATGCCTGCTCCTTTTTTTTTTTTTTTTCCCCTAAACCTATTCTGTCTTTGTGCTTCTTGATAGAAAAGAAATTAGTGCTGCATTTGAGACTGGACAAAATGTTACTATATTTTTATTATGAGTAAAACATGGATACTTTTAAAGGAAATTATTTTAAGATTAATAGTCTAAGCTATCTTGCAGTACAAATATTCAATATCTATAATGTTGCTATATTGCTGTCCTTTATTATACCTAGAGTAATCACTGACATCTCTCCACTGTGCTTTACAGTGTGCATTGTAACAGCTTGTTCTGTAGCCAGGAAAGTATTTAATACTCCTCCACTCCTCCGTCTTATAAAAGTCTTCTATATATTAAAATGTAGAAACCATTACAGAAGTGTGGTATATATCTTATTAGTATTACAATAACCATTAGGAAGATGATCTATATATCTTATTAACATAGCAATAACCATTAAACTATTTTAATATTAATAAAAGTGTGTAAAGATGTCATTTTAATATACAGCCTTAGTATCTTTTGTATACACAGTACATTTACTGTAACGTTACAATAAAAAGAAAATATTGGTCAATAAATACAGCAGACATACACTTTTATGTAATTTGAAGAATAGTTTGAAACAATCTCCACTATCCAACAAAAATTAAAACCTATACAAAGATGCATGCTATGCTTATGTAAATATACTTTGGATCTAGATTAATTGATCAGTGAGAGCATTTATATACCTATTTAATGGATTGTAGTTGTTATTGCCAGGCTGTATAATTCATCTAATTCTTCCATTAATTTCTCTTGACTAGAACTTGCATTAACACTCAAAACATTTGAGCAGATACACACAGTTGTATTTGAAAAATAAGGGAAATGGGAAGAAAATATTATGGAAAATTTCACCCCTTTCCACCAAGTTTTGATTTTATGACATTGGACTTCTACATCAATACTGAGCTAGTGAAAATTTTACTATCTTGTATCACATTAATTTCAACTTTCTGCTTTCTACTTAGTGCATAAACACTTTTTTTTTTTTTTTTTTTTTTTTTTTTTATTAAAACAGGAAATCTCTGCACAGTAGAACCATTGAAAACTTTTTTTTTTTTTACTGATGGATTTGACTCTTCATTATATATAGCTCTCTGGATTCACTGATGGTTTTTGCTACAGATTGGAGAATTAATAGATATACACACACACACATATATATATAACCCTCTGCCTGGATATTTATTTTAACAATTTCTGGAGAGAGGAGGCTCAGGGGAGACATTATTGCTTTCTACAACTACCTGAAAGGAAGGTGTTGGGAGCGGGGGGTTGGCCTCTTCTCACAGGTAACTATCGATAGGACTAGAGGAAATGGCCTCAAGTTGTGCCAGGGGAGGTTTAGGTTAGAAATTAGGAGACATTTCTTCTCAGAAAGAGCAGTCAGGCAGTGCAACATGTTGCTCAGGGAGGTGATGGTGTCACTGGGGGTGTTCAAGAAGAGGTTGGACATGGTGTTTAGGGACATGGTTTAGAGGGGGACATTGGTAGTAAGGTGACAGTTGGACTGGATGATCTTGAAGGTCTCTTTAAACCTTAATGCTTTTATGATTCTATGAAAACTGTAGAAACAATATCATTAGAAACAATTTGCATTCTTCAAGAATTCAAGAAATTGGATGGATGATTTGCAAGGTACTAGCAGGGGATTTGCATACATCAGCCTTGCTTCTGTATGTGTGTTTGTGTGTATTATGTGTGTGTTTATGTGTACTGACCACTTAAAACATCAGTTTATAGCCAGCGATAACAAGCAAATGGAATGTTGATTAATGCAGTCTTATGTCTTTGCAATCTATATTAATTCTGTAATTCCCTTTTGCATGTAGAGACGTGTACTTAGACCTACACTTCTTGAAATAAGGAGAATCCTTATTTCAAGAAGGTACAATCAAAAACTAAAATAATATCAATAAACCAATGTATGGAATATTGAAAATATGTGTGCATGTTTATGTTTATTGCTACTAAGTGGACACTAAGGGACCTGGGTCTCAGATCTTCAAGCACACAGTTTACATGTGTATACACCTACCTTTATTAGACTAAATAATCTTTTAAGTGATTAAATTTCTCCCTCCATAGATAAGCACTTTTCAAAGTTTCTAAAATATGAGGTTGTAATCTGCATGAAAGTTTCATTGGAGTTATTTGCTTGCTGATTTTCAGTACACACTGTACCCTGTTAATTAGCAGACTGGAACATTTTGTAAGCATTGAGCTATAAATTCTGTGCTAATATTAAAAATTAATGTTTGCATGTGTCAAAAATACTGTGGTAAAAATCAGTATTTTAAAGTATTAAGACAAAATTTGAAGTTCATAATGCATCTTAAATACTTGTAAACGAGTTCCAGAAAGAATTTTAGATTAAAATAAATTCATAAAAAAGGGTAAGAACAACATTCTGTACTTTTCTTTTTACATTTCCAAATTCCACTTACCCTGATGTTTTTGGAATGAAAAGTCAAATCCTAAGCAATTTTATGCATATGAAGAGCCTACTGATCACATTTCCTTCTTAGTTTGTCTTGTCTTTTTTTTTTTTTCTGTGAAAGCAACCAACCACACAACCAAATTTATTTTACTATTTCTTAAAACATATCAGTTCAGTGACCTATATAATTTGATGAATGTGTTTATTTTACAGTACTGGAATAATAAAAGGTTTGCTCTATAACAATGAAAAGAATTGGAAAGTGTAATAACTCTAATATTGCATCTTTCTCATATTGAACTTGGAATTATTTACAAAATATCCTTAATTTAATGATATCCTTCTGCCCATCATCAAATAAAACACTTTGAATTCACTTTTTGTAGATTACAATGCAGAATCATTTTTAGTATAAATAGTTTTTCTTGTGTAACATGTATCATATTTCCTTTAAGACAATGAAAGCTAAATATTACTATGCAAGTCTAGTGAACGGCAGTCTTTAGCAAAGACACCACAGAGTTTCTTTCATTGTTGTTCTTCAAAAATATAATTTTAATTTATTAGATACATTAAAAGGGAAATTATGTATCTGTAATAAAAGAGACAGATAATTTGGAATGAATGATGAGAGTCAGTAATTTTATTGAAGATTACAATGTGCGATTGTAAATAGGTCAGTACCAAATCAATTCATTAAGTATGCAAACTCCTAGAGTCTGTGATTAGAGTTGCTTGCCTGTATGGTACCTCAGAATTTAATTTTTACATTAACTTTTGATAGCACATTTTTATAAAGATTTTTATATTTTTGGTTGGTGGCAATTTTTCTGGGTAATGTGGCACAGTTTACCACTTTGAGTAGTTCTCCAGTGCTGGCTTAACTAAGAGTATCAAGTTACACGTATCCTTGCTGAAGCAATAACTTTGACCTTGGGCAGCCTTTTCACTAGAAAATGGTTACTGGGAAGACTTCAACTAAGAAGATATCACATACCTAGACTAATTTTAATATATCACATACCTAGACTAATTTTAGTAGGTGCTATACATCCAAGGCCTGCAGTATCATAGAATCATTCAGATTGCAAAAGGCCTCTAAGATCATGTAGTCCAACCTTTAACCTAGTATCTGACACTGTACTTGCAGTGTCAGGTGATTTTGCATATGGACAGTCCAAAGGATCTTTTCATTGTAAAATTTTGGAAGATACATGGAAGAGAAGAAAAATCAAAAAGTATATCCCCCAGGAAAGAAGAGCTAATATTTTGTCCTGACTTCACATTCTGTACTACTACAAGTTGAAGGGAAATGAAGAAAAAAAAAAAAAAAGTTGGAAAGAACTTAGAGATAATTGTGAGCTGCCTGATAGTACCTAAGAGACTATCAGTTGGATTTTTGATCTAAAATATTAATTTGGTAATAATGCTAAGGAGACTAATCTTCCCACTCATATATACTAATATCTTGACATGTGCAAACTGTATGAAATGTAGTTGTGTAAGAGAAGGGATAGTATTCATTCTATGAATGGATAGCTACAGAAATTGTCCTAGAAAATAATAAATGTATCTAATTTTAAAGAGACTCAAAGATCTTCCAAAGTAAGATACAAGCTTAGTCTACTTTTTCTTTCACATTTTACTCAGATTGCTTTGTGCTACCTAATCAGCTTATATTAATCATTTAGGTACCATGAAATACATACAAGCCCTAGGGGCAGTAGTGTTACATTTATCTTATTGTGACAGAACTGGTGCAGAACTGCCTTAAGATGTCTGTTTTCCTATAGTGTGTGTATAATGTCACTTGGAGCCACGCTGTGAATACGTGGCAGACTAATCAATCCTGTGAGCTTGTCCCTTCTCTTGTAGCCAACATAAAGAGTGTGGAATGGAGGTGGGAAAAGAGGAGAAGTTACTACCTTAACTCTAAACAAAATGGCTCTGGAGAACTCCTCCATTTGTATTTCAACTGTCATATTTATAATCTGTTTCATTAGTGAAAAAATAATGGGTTACTTTCCCTTCCCCTTCCCCTTCCCCTTCCCCTTCCCCTTCCCCTTCCCCTTCCCCTTCCCCTTCCCCTTCCCCTTCCCCTTCCCCTTCCCCTTCCCCTTCCCCTTCCCCTTCCCCTTCCCCTTCCCCTTCCCCTTCCCCTTCCCCTTCCCCTTCCCCTTTCCCCTTCCCCTTTCCCCTTCCCTTTTCCCCTTCCCTTTTCCCCTTCCCCTTTCCCCTTTCCCCTTTCCCCTTTCCCCTTTCCCCTTTCCCCTTTCCCCTTTCCCCTTTCCCCTTTCCCCTTTCCCCTTTCCCCTTTCCCCTTTCCCCTCTCCTCTCCTCTCCTCTCCTCTCCTCTCCTCTCCTCTCCTCTCCTCTCCTCTCCTCTCCTCTCCTCTCCTCTCCTCTCCTCTCCTCTCCTCTCCTCTCCTCTCCTCTCCTCTCCTCTCCTCTCCTCCCCTCTCCCTTTCTCCCCTCCCCCCTTTTTTTGATGTGAAACTTACACTTCTCATCAAGCAAATGGACAATCTAGCCTGAAATAATACACATGAAAAGTCTAGTTTTTGTGGTGTTTTGGTATTTGGATTGCTTGTCTCATTGCTTCAGTTAACCATCATTTAAAATAATAACATCTAAGTATGTGGTATTTCATAGGCTTTTGTCAGGCCTTTGAGTAAGCTGTAGTCTCAGACACGCATATTTGAATAGATTTGCTATCTTTTTAATTTCAATATTTCGTTACACTAGGGAAACTGAAGATGATTAATCTGGAGCTTGGTGTTAACTTCTTTTTCCTTCTAAATGGAGTCAAAAAATCAGACATGATGCTTAAAGAATTATTTTTTCCCTGTAAAGTTCATTTTCTTATTTAATTACCTGTTCTATTGGTCAGAAAGCATGTTCTTGTATTCACAGAATCATAAAATGGTTTGAGTTGGAAGGGACCTTTAAAAGTCATCTAGTACACCTGCCCTGCTATGGGCAGGGACACCTCTGACTAGACCAGGTTGCTCAAAGCCCCATCCAGCCTGGCCTTGAACACCTCCAGGGATGGGGCATCCACAGCTTCTCTGGGCAACCTGTTCCAGTGCCTCACCACCCTCTGAGTGAAGAGTTTCAATACTGAAGAATTGCAATGAATTATGAGTCAATGGAGGTCTTCAGACAATACTTGTGAGTTGTACTAAAGGAATTAGGAAGGGCTTCTCTGAGAAGACAATGTGACCAATAGCCCGTCTGACATGCCTCTACAGCAACATATGCAGCATGGGAAAACTAGCAGGAGGAGTTGGAAACCATGGTGCAATTAGAAAAGTATGACTTAATTGCTATCACACAAATCACACAACTGGAACACTGTAATAGAGGGCTACAAGCTTTTTGGAAGGGATAGGTGGGGAATGAAGCACGGGGGTGTTGCCCTCTATATTAAGGAGTGGATTGATTGTGAAGAGATGACAGAAACAGCCACAGACAGGTTGAGAGCTTTGGGGTAAAAGGACTGGACCAATAAAGGACACCTTGTGGCTGTGGTCTACTACAGTCCACCTGATCAAGGGGAGCCTGTTGCTGATGCCTTTCAGCTTCAGCTACAAGAAGCAGCGTGTGCACAGGCACACATCCTGATGAGGGTTTTCAACCACCTGGATGTTTGCTGGGAAAGCTGGTGTGGTATTAGACAAAGAAACCAGAGGAGAAGCATTATTAGCCCTAGTGCTCACCAAGGGTTTAAGACTGGAGGAAGTCTGGGCTGCAGTGACCATGCCTTGTTTAGGTTTGCGATCTCAAGGAATATGGACCTGGCAAAGAGCAAAGTCAGGACCCTGAACTTATGAAGAGAGAAATTCCAGCTGTTTAAAGACCTAGCGCATGAGATTCCCTGGAATACTGTCCTTAGGGACAAAGGTGCTGAACAGAGCTGTCAACTCTTTAAGGACACTCTTCTTAGAGCAAAAGAGCTCTCCATTCCCATGTGTAGGAAATCAAGGAGGGAAGGCAGGAAACTGGGATGGATGAGCAAGGACCTGCTGGTCAAGCTGAGGTGCAAGAAGAAAATGCACAGGCAGTGGAAGCAGGGACATGTGGCCTGGGAAGAGTACAGGGATGCTGTACATGTATATCCCTGGATGTGCAGGGATGGGATCAGGAAAGAAGGCACAGATGGAGCTGAACTTGGCAAGGGATGCAAAGAATAACAAGAAAAGATGCTGTAGGTACATTGCCCAGAAAAGAAAGTCCAAGGAAAGTGTTCCCCCTCTGATAAATGAGAAGGGTGAACTGGTAACAACAGACACAGAGAAGGCTGGGGTACTCAGCAACTTCTTTGCCTCAGTCTTCACTGCCATTCAGGCTTCCCACGTCTCTCAAGTCACTGAACCTCTAGGTGAGGGGTGAGGGAGCAAAGTCTCTCCTATGGTAAGCAAAGAGCAGGTTCGAGATCACCTGATGAAACTGAACAAATACGAGTCTATGGGACCCAGTGACATGCCTTCCAGAGTCCTGAGGGAACTGGATGATGAGGTTGCCAAGTCACTTTCCATCACATTTGAAAAAAACATGGCGGTCAGATAAAGTTCCTGGTGACTGGAAAAAGGGAAAATTCACTCCCATTTTTAAAGAGGGTAGAAAGGAGGACCTGGGGAACTACAAACCGGTGAGCCTCTGTGTCTGGCAAGATCATTAAACAGATCCTTCTAGAAGCAATGTCAAGGCACATGCAAGACAAAGAGGTGATCTGAGACAATCATCACAGCTTCACCAAGGGCAAATCATGCCTGACCAATCTGGTGGCTTTCTATAACAGAGCGACTGCATCAGTTGACAAGGGAAGACCAATCAATGTCATCTACCTGGACTTCTCTATGGCATTTGACACAGTCCCACATAACATGACAGCCTGACCTCCAAACTGGAGAGAGAGAGAGATTTGATGGGTGGACCATTGAGTATATAAGGAGTTGGCTTAAAGGCTGAACTCAGAGAGTTGTAGTCAATATCCAGGTGGAAGCTAGTGTCGAGTGGTTGTCGTCCTTCAGGTGTCTGTCTTGGGACCAGTGCTGTTTAATATCTTCATCAGTGACATTGAGTACACCCTCAGCAAGTTTGCAGATGACACCAAGATGAGTGATGCAGTTTATGCAACAGAAGGAAAGGATGTCATCCAAAGGGGACTGGACAGGTGGGAGAAGTGGGCCCATGTGAACCTAATGAGGTTCAACAAGCCTAAGTGCCAGGGGCTGCACCTAGGTGGGGGCAATCCCAGACATGAGGAAAGGCTGCAAGAAAAACTCATTGACAGCAGCCCTGCAGAGAAGGGTTTGGGGTTTCTGGTGGACAAAAAGCTCAAGAGAAACCAGCAGTGTGCACTTGCAGCCCAGAACTACATGCTGGGCTGCATCACTAGAGGTGAGGCCAGCAGGTGGAGAGAGGTGATTGTCCTCCTCTGCTCTGCCCTCCTGAGGCCCCGCTTGGGGTGCTGCATCCAGGCCTGTGGTCTCCAGCACAAAGAAGATGTGGACCTATTAGAGCAGGCCCAGAGGAGGGCCTCAAAGATGATCAGAGGTCAGGAGCATCTCTGCTATGATAAAGGCTGAGAGAGCTATGTTTGTTCAGCCTGGAGAAGAGAAGGCTCTGGGGAGACCTCATTGCGGCTTTTCAGTACTTAAAGGGGGCTTATAAAATTATGGAGAGTGTCTTTTTACTCAGGCAGACAGTGATATCACAATGGGGAATGGTTTAAACTAAAAGAGGGGATATTTAGATTAGATGTTAGAAGGCAATTCTCTACTCAGAGAGTGGTGAGGTACTGGAACAAGTTGCCCAGGGAAGTTGTGGATGCCCTATCCACACCTTGAACAGGTGTTCAAGGCCAGGTTGGTTGAGGTTTTGAGCAACCTGGTCTAGTGAAAGGTGTCCCTGCCCATGGCCGGGGGGTTGGAATTGGGTGGTCTTTAAGGTGTCTCCAACCCAAACCATTCTATGATTCCATGATGCAGACTGCCACTGACTTTAAAACTGAACTTACACTTCTTCTATTTTTCCTTAAGTTATAGAAATTGTTTTGTATAGTGTTAGAATAATCTTGATGAAGAAGAAAATTCAGCAACTAGTTCACAAAATGGAAAAAGATAGAATGCAAAGGAACTTGCTTCTCTTGCAACAGTTTTATACTGATGTTTTTTATGAACTTCAGTGGAATAAATTCTGATATACACTAATGTAAGGAGAAGCAAAATCACATCCTAAGTCTTTAGATATCATTTCAAAGAACAGCTTGAGAGATACACTCTGGCACATTTAGCTTCAAGCAATTAAAGATTTGAAGACTAAACTGCAGTCTCAAATTGCTAAGAAGATTGCATGTATTTAAAAAGGAAATAGAAATTAATTCTCACTCAACTAATACGTATCAATCAGATGAAAATTCAAAGCTCTTTTGGCTCTTTTAATTAGATATTGTTCATAGTAAGGTTAATGCTTCAAGGAAATATTTAGATGCTGCTAATTTTAAACTACTGGAATTATGTAAAAAGCTGAATGTTCTTTGTCATGTAATAATCTCATGGCTGTTCTACATGGCATGGAAAGGACTGCAGTGTTTTAGTGAAGACCTGCAGTCAGTGGAGAAGAAAGGAAAGGGTATTAGTCTTGAAAAAGTTTCTAAAGGTATTTTACCATCAACACACAGAATACATTGTATATGAAAAAGTATTTGATTCTTTTATACACGCTTATATATACATGTGTACATAAAAGATAAATATGTGCTATACATATATATGGAGAGAGACAGGGCTTAAAAATAAAGTATAACTGGTCATTACACAATAATTTTAAAACAAAAATTGTATGGAGTTAGTATGCTTGTTTTCTACATGTCATACTGAGAATTGTCCCAGACTTAAATGGGATTAGGACTACTTTTTGAGGCTTTATGCAGATGCAGTAATCTAAAAATTGTTTGGCCCATTCTTGGTTGAACTTGGACTAATTCGAAGCATCCTAATCATGACTGCCTTCTTCTGTTCCATCATTCCAATTCATCTGTTTAATTCATACTTTAACATTTTTCTGAAAACTTTTTTCATATGTACATATGGAGAGAAAAATATAATACTGAAAATGATGAAAAAAACATGTATTGCGTTCATCATTCATTTTAAGATTCTTCTTGAGAAGCCAGCAACATTTTGACTATTATGCATATCTCAAACATACTAAATAGTTGTGCATTACACCTTATGCTAAACTACCAGGTTATATCTTCAGTTCATCTGAATAATCTTAATATGACTGTCCTCAGAGGCAAACTTGCTGCTGCCCAAGATTCCCTCCAACAGAAGAAAGCATTTGTTGTTTCCTCGGCAACAGCTCTAATGATCCTCTGATCTTTTTATCTTTTTTTTTTTTTTTTTTTTGAGTCAATACAACTGAAAACTGATTTTAAACCCCTCCACAAAATAAATAAATAAATAAATAAAATAAAATAAAATAAAATAAAATAAAATAAAATAAAATAAAATAAAATAAAATAAAATAAAATAAAATAAAATATCTGCTGGGTTGCTGAGATGAATTTACTCATCTTTTGGTAAATTCCTCTACAGTTAATCTAACAAGTCCTAGAGTTGGCATGAAGTAGGTGGCAGAATGATACAGAAATTCAGGGGAACACAGGAGAACCGTGTGAGGAGTGAAACCTCTGGTTTTGGTGTTAACAAGCTACTAAATTTGCTCATCTGTATCATTTAGCCATGTCCCTGTGATGTGATTTTAATACTTTATATAAATAAATACTTGTGCTATGTTTCGGGCCTTCTTGTTTGTTCTTCCTCTGAGTTTAAAAAGCTCTTGTAAATGTAACTCTGACTACATCAGACAAAAGAAATCCACCCACCAATTCAGTTCTTTACTTTTCTGTCTTAATAAGATACAAAGATATTTAAATTGACATATTGCCTATGTTAATCATCACTGTCATTCCCCTGAAAGGTTAATGTCTCCACAAGCTCACTTGGACTCATTTAGCACAAAAAACATTTACACTTCCAGCTGTGTGATGATATTGTGTCATAATGTACTTGAAGAGCTCGGTGCCTATGTTAAAAAACAAACAAACAAACAAACAAAAAACTAATTTTTATTGTTTTCCCTAGTTCCCGTCTGTATCTGTCCATATCGTCTAGAGTGAGACTAAAAGTGAGAGTGTTTTGGTGGAGGAGGCTGCAGTGAAGGAGAAAGAGGAGCAGAAGCTCTCTTTCTTATTCTGTCTTACTCAAAATCCAAACAAGAATATTTGCATAGGTTTCCCGATCTTGGGCAATCTTGGGTAGTAGCAGTTTTTAAATAAAAGCGTGGTAAGGTATTTAAGAGAATGCAATTACATGTGATTACATGTGGGGTCTGGAGCCATCTAACCCACCAACTTAAGGAGCACAGTCACTCTGTGCCTAGTTGTTTGTAGATCCAGCTCTCTGGATCAAACAGGTATGACAGAATGTGTTAAAACTACTGTGTTTATCAACAACCATTTGCAACTGCCTGATGCAGTTGTTTAGTGAAAAAAAAATATATATATTTGCTAGCTTTTGTTTATCTAATAGTGTTGTTGAGACATAGTTAGCTAAATCCAAATTTTAAGTGTTTTTTTATAGCCAGAAATGACTGCATATATGGAGAAAGTGGAAAGGGTAGCTGTCAAAAGTTTGTGCAGTAGCAGCACTCAGATAAGTATTAATGCTGCATGCATCTGCATGGCTTTGGTTTGGCACATTATTACAAAGTTTAAAACATCTATTGATGCTTTATTTCATACTTTCCAGGGACACTTTTAAGATTCTTAAATTGGCATTTGTTTAATTTTGAAGAGGCTGCTTCATGCATGGTCAGATTAAGAGCTAGGCATTTTCCAAAGGTAAGCAGGAAAGCCGAGAAAGTTAACAAGAGAAGGAACATAAAATGACATAAAACATATAACGCATAACTGGTCAGAATTGTCTCTAGGAGCCTTAAGGATGTTACTGTCAGCTGAAAATGTACTAAACCATTTCTGAGGCCTGATCTCAGAGACTACTGAAGAGCACTGCAAGTTACTACCATACTTATTACAATCTATGCAAATAGATTGTAATGTGAGTATGTGAGTACCTTCTTAGTGTTAGAGCTATTGTAATGGTTTATTTCTTTTCTGTGTTAAATAATTAATGTATTTTTGATCACAATTTATTATGTTGTTATAAATGTTGTTATAATTTCTTCATTTTTTCAAGTTTGAGAAAATAAGTATTTAGTGTTAGAGAAAATACATATTTAGTGTTCAATCTTTATGATATTATATGGGAAAGTAAAAACATTCAAAAATGTAAGGAAGAAGTTACAGGAATGGAGTTTAGCCATATTTGACCCTAAAGAAGTCCGTTTAATTGCTGAGGTAACTATGTTTCATAGTTGTACATGGTGTGCATTTATCAAAAGTGATAAGTAATGACTCACCCCATAAAAACCAAACAAACAAGCAAACAAACCAACCAAACAAAAACAAACAAGAACTTTAAGAAAGATAGGTCTTTTTCAGCCCTAATCAAAACTGAAGTTTTATTTAACTAGAGTGCAAAGCTTTTCAAACATCTGTCTTTTCCAAATGTTGGCAGTTGGCAATGTTGGATATATATATATATATATATATATATATATATATATATATATATATATATACACACACATGTATATATAAAATATTATATATATATATTACAATGTATAATATAATTATATAGAATTATATACAATATAATATATTATTATATATTATATACATTATAATATTATATATTATAGCATTATATATTATATATGATATATAATACATAATGTTATATATATAATATATATAATATACATAAACGGTCTATTATTTAGTGTCTTAGAACATATATTTTATGCATAAATAATACTGAGTAAATTTTAAAATTCCTGGCTGAAAATATTTCTCCCAAACCCCCTGAAAATAAAAGCAACAACAACAAAAATAAATAAATAAACCCCAAATCAAACACCACCCAGTGACAGATGTGCATGTCTTCTGATTACCTACATTCCTTGTCCATCTGTTTGGGTGGCATTATGTTTAATCACATGTAAATCAAAGCCTTCCACAAGAGTGTTTTGGTTTGGCAAAAATAAGTTTGGAAGTAACAGTTTGTATTATGCTACGTGTGCCATTTTTCCTCTAGGCTAGCATTGTACATTAGTAGTGCATCTGTTCAGTTCTTAGTGAAAATCTAGTAAATAACCAGGACAAAATCAAAGCTGTTTATAGAAAGTCAAGCCTTGCACAACAGGTTGCATACCATTGTGTTGCTGAGAAAGTAAGAATTGAGGTCTTGAATTGACTTTAATAAAGGAAAGGTTCTCCCTCACAAATTGATGCCATTCACTTTATAACGCAAACCCTCACACATTGCCAATAAAAAAAGAAGCAGAGTAAACTATGAAAAATGTCTGAGATAATGAATTAACATGAAAAGTAAGAAGCAGTTCATAGGGCATAACATTCACAGAAATGAGCTATGAAACATCTTTTCAAAAGGGTTGAAGGACATACAGAATAGTGCTTTTCAGAGGAAACTCCTGGCTATTTTCCCCCTATTACCTAAAATTTTACCAAAAAAAAAAAAAAAAAAAAAAAAATGGATATTTAAAATAAACAGACAAAAAACTGTTTACTTAAAAATAGTGTGTCAAAATTTAATTTAGTCCTTTTAAAAATCTGAATTAGCTTCATTGTACTTTTGCTCTCTTTAAAATTTGCATGGAAGAAAATGAGATCTGTTTCACTGCTGTAGTTGTTATGATGCTAGAAACTGAATTGGCTAAATCAGGTGTTCAATTGCCATGTTTTAGAAAGCATTTTATGCTAGATGATATTCTGTACAAATTTGTCTCAGCCTGAAAAATATGTTTCATAGCCTTCTGCAACAGTTGATCTAGCTTCCATAGAGAAATTATATGGCCTTCTTTTTGTACTGTGAATACCATAATAAAGAGTGGCTCACATATAATAAGAAAAGGGATATGGTTTCAGGAAAGCTTTCAACAACATTGTATTTTCATATCTTGCTATTTGAAAACCAAACGGGACTTCCAAATGGGTTTTCCATGGAAAGACGGCTAGAATGGTTATAGCCTCAGGCATCAGACATAAGATATGACTGACCAGGAATGTCTAACAGTCCTGAACAGGATGCCATTGCCAGTTGAAAATGAGCTAAAACAGCTAGGAGACTTCAGCTCAGAAGAGATACTAAAGAGTCATAAGTTGTCACTATACTTGCAGTCTGTGTGAAATGTATTGAGAAGTTTTTTAGAGAGTTTCAGTGAGGGATGCAGTGTGCGAGTGGGATATTAGACCTTTTGCTATGAAGATAATACATGTATTATTTTAACATGAACTCCAGAAAAGTTTTTGTTGTTGTTCTTTTTTAAGAACATTCTTACAGATATCTCGTTAGTAAACAAAATCACTTAAGAAAGGCCTTAAATTTATCCTTTATCTAATTCTTTCTAGTATTCTATGGATTGCATTGATAATGCTACTATAGGACACTTAGTATTTGAGTACACTTTAAGTAAGACTTAATACAGTTGAAAAAACTATTATTCCAGCAATCTAATCATTTATGTAGAATAAATTAATGCTCTTGTAGTGTGATTGAACCCAAAATATTGAGGTGAAAGCAGTTTGGCAGCATTGTTGCTTAATATGACTGCTTAAAATGCCATAGTTGAATGGACTGCATCATGGAGATCTGCTCCATGTGGGACCCATGGGCTGCAGGGGTACAGTCTTCTGCTCCATGCCTGGAGCACCTCCTTCCCTCCTGCAGCACTCACCTTGTGGTCTGAGGGCTGCTTCTCTCACATTTTTTCACTCTTCTCCTCCTGCTGCTGTTCTACAGCTTTTTTTTCTTTTCTTTTCTGTCTTTTTTTTTTTTTTTTTTTTTTTTCCCTTTCTTCAATCTGCTCTCCCAGTTACCCCCTGGCTCAGCTCTGGCCAGCAGTGTGTCCCTTTTGGGGCTGGCTGGAACTGGCTCTGATATGGCATGAGGGCAGCTGCTGAGCTCTGCTGTAGAGACTACAGAATGCTATACATACCATGTATGCTGGAAATGTTATGACATATATTTCTGAAATATTTTATTAGATATCTATATACTTTGTATAAAGTATACATTTGTATAAATTTGTTTTGCTCATCATGTGCATTTAGTATGGGAGTCAGGAGTTCAGTTTGATGCAAGTTCTTGGCAATATCCTAATACTTAACATTTAACGGATTTATTTTTTTCATGTTATAAAAATAGCACTTGTTTGCTGAATGTCATGATATATTTTTATGTTCTTCAAGACAACAAGAAAGCAATGGATCACTGTTGGTAGTGTTTAAATTTAGTGTCTCAGCTTTTATTTGAGTATACTCGAGAACATATGACTGAAATATGCCAATCTTTGCATACTCAGCAAAACAGATGATATCTTCCATAGAAATTAGAAATACTGAGCTTTGCACTGAAAGGCAGTAGAATTTTGGCATATATAATGTGCAGTAATGTCTTGAACCTCCCCTTAGTGGCCTAGGTGATATTATCAAAATGCATATATTTTAGGAAAAGCATTTAAGAAAGATTGCAAAATGGACCATGTCTTTATATTTCTTGCCACCTTTAACAGGTCTTCTGGATAAGCAACCTGTAACCAATTATATTAAAATCATTTAATCAATGTGATGTGGTATTAACATATTTGGTTCTCAGAGAAATTATAAAGTATTGAGAGCAACATTTTTGCTGACACCTAGTAATGCCAGTCATGCATGCATATGGGTGATCTTCAGTACCATACAGAAATATAGGTGGTTTTCAATCTTTTATATATCTATATATATATAATAGAATATATATATATAATTTTTTTTGACTTATCAGTAAAAAACACCTCTACTGTTATTGGTTGCTTTTATGAATCATGACAGACTTCAGAGTTACACTGTCTTTTCTGGTTTTAATGTTTCTTTCCTGGTTTTCTCCTTATCTATCTTAAGGTTAATGGCACTTCCATCTGGAATTACACCAGGATATAGTAGTAGAATTTATTACAGTGCCTTTTCAAATTTCATTCTCTTCATGCCCAGAGCACAGATTAGTTTATGACCAGCTGGGCTTAAGAAGAGCATTAAGAAATGCATAGTCTGTTTTTTATTTATTTATTTATTTTGCATCTGAGGGACATATGAGAGACTTGTAGACTTTTTGAATGAATAAGCATTTACATTTACCTTGTACCTGCTTGTTTCTCAGGTACAAAATATTTGAATTGGAAGTTTTTATTTATTTATGTTTTCATCTTTGCCTGTTCTCTCTGAGTCCTTGATGGTGCATGAAAAAACCCACCATAGCTTTGAGAGACATGGAAAATTCAGAAATCATAAAGTAGGTGATTTTAATTAACTCTAATTGTATGCTGCTAAAATTAAGTGGATGTCATCTTATGGTAAATCAAACTCCATTGCTAGACTTAGTGCTCTACTTACTTTAACATCAAGGAACTAAAGTGTACTAGGGCCTAAAAACATTCAAGTAGGGTGTGAATGTAATCATCTGGATTTTGTACCAGATCAGAACTGAACTGAACTGAACTGAACCTCTCAACTATTTGAGGTACATCTACTGCTAACATGAAAGAAATAAAACCTAACTGTAGATAGAAGGAAATGTTTGCCATTTTCGCAAGTAATGCAGCAATATTCTGTTGTTATATTATTTTAATATTTGTCTTCTACTAACACTGCTCAAGAATAAGTGGAACTCATTGTTCAGCTTCCATTACTTTATTTATTAAAACTGAATTTATCCAGTTGCAGCATGACTTGATTTTGATTCTTTTCTCAGTTTTGGGGGTATTTGAGTGGTAGACAAAAACTAGACTGCTTCCCTCTTCTGCCTGATGTTTTTCTTTTAAAAATTAATTGTTTTCCTCTTAATAACTCATGTAAGATAAATGTGTGTTAAATGGCTTAGAAATTTATAAATAGCTGAAAGGTACTGGGAGGAGTTATTTTCAGTGCACTTACAGAGACTGTATACACATATAAATGTTGACTAGCATTGCTTTTAGTGAAATTAATTAAATTAATGGATGTACTCATAGAAATGTTTTGTCTTCATTGAAATGGAGAGAGGTGACAAATAACTACAAGGCTGAAGGTATACTATTCAGAGAATGTATTTTCTTGTTAGCTATATGAGTTGTTTTTCTTATTAAAAACTTTGAGAAAGATTTCCCCTTCTCTTCCCATTACAGGTCTTTAAAGTTACTCTCAAATCTGTTTTAGCTGTCTTCCACAAAGCTTATTGCCATTCACGTTAGTTATATTAAAGCATACTTGAGAAATAGATGGGTCTTGCTTGTTTTGTAGCACATGCTTTCCTTAATGATTAAAGCAGTAGCACCCTTTTGTAATGAGGAACAATCAATCAGCTTTATAGTGCTGGAACTATGCAGATTTGAACCTTGAAGGCAGATACTCTGAAGCTTGTTTGTTCTCTTAACTAAAATACACACTTTCTGTTTGAAAGCATGTTTTCTATCTTCAAGAATTGTGTTATATCCCGAACCCAATGTAGAAGGCTACATCACTTTTATATGCATAATTTTGCATTACAAATTTAACATTATTGTTACAGTCTTTGAGAGTATAGAGAAATCCTATGGTATTATGACAAGCGTTCATAATTTTATTAGCTTATCCCAAGGTGTGTTTCACTCCTTTCTCTGAACAAGTATCAAATCTAAGTCAAGGATGAGCTATAGGGCTCCAGGAGAGGCTACAGTGAATTACTGGGAGCATACCCCTAAAATTCAGTTTTATATCTCTCTTTGACTTAGTTCAATGAAAATAAATTAATGGATACTAAGAAAACAAAAAGGTATTCTTCCACTCAACACCTAGCTACATAACACTGGTTATGAATCTTGTATCCAAACTGCCTTTTGTGGCTGCCTTTCCTCTTCCTCCTTCCCCACAAGTACTCCGCTATGTTAAAAGAAAGGAAACACTAAAAGGCAGGTATAATGGGCAAGAAGTTTTCTACTTGGCTGGTAGAAAATTCAGGAAGATGACTTTTTATGATAGTATATGTCAGCTGCACTGTGGAAAAGCCAATAAATTGATCAGAATTTAACTAAAACTAAAAAGAATTTGTACTTCCTCATTTGAAGTGAGAGATGGAGGGGGCCCAGTGTGAAGAGGAAAAAGTGGCAGAGAGAGAGGAGCTGTTATGGACAGCTCCTGTGCTGCTTGTAGGGCAGTTGGGAATGGAGGAATGAGATTTGACCTGGGGAAAAGAAAGGGGGTGGAAGGGGTGGGTAGATGTTTTAGTTTTTGTCTTTGTTTCTCATTACCCAAACATATTTTAACTGACAATAAGTTAGATTAATTTTCCCCAAGTTAAGTGTGTTTTTTCTGTGGCAGTTAAAGTGTTCTCCCTGTCTTTTCTCAACCCACAAGATTCAACCATTCATTTCATTCCCTGTCCTGTTGCAGAGGGTGAGTGAGTGAGTAGCTGGGTGTCTAGCAGATGGTCAAGATTGATCCACAGCAGCATGAAAATCAAACTTGTGCTTAGCTGTCCTTCAAGGGAGACCCCAAACCACTGGCATTGCCTAGGAAGACCTTTATACAGTAGAAATGAATGTATTATATAAGGGTGATTCAGAAAACCCACTTCTGACTTCCCAGTCTGTATTATTTTAGTTATAGTCTTTCTGTGCAGAAACTTAAAATCTCCTGTGTTGGATTATGTCAGTGTCAATTACATCAATGATCTACCTCTGTCCAGTAATGATAGGAAAGAGAAAATAAGAACAGGAGGTGTTTTGAGTGACACTTTCATAGTCAGCAATTTAGGAATGTTTAGAAATAATGGTCTTGTCAGTGCATGTTGATGGTGCTTATTACATATTTTGTGTGATTTTATATATATATATATTTTTTAAAAAAATTCTTGATTGAAAATAATATTTGACTGAGATGTTAGAATATGATCACATAACTTTCTGATTTTGTTACTGTTTTATTTGTGAAGGTTTTGTGTTGTTGTTGTTTTGTTTTGTTTTGTTTTTCCCCTTGTATATGGCAGAAAAACATTCTGAAGTTTTACTTGGCATTTTTATAGAAGCTTCTGTTTTTTAAGACATACATATCTGGTAGAACCACGTATGCTAAGTAGGGAACAAAGAAAGAAGGCAGTTTTGATCAAATTTGAAATAAATTCATTTTTTTTAAGAATGCTAATGCTGCAAAAGTATTGTAGACCAGGCAAGTTTGGAAAAATGTATCACGTTTATTATGCATTACAAGGTGGTGAAAGCTGAATTTCTAAGGAAAAAAAAGATGACCTTTATTACATAGCAATTGCCATTGTACTCCAAAACCACTTTAGTTAACATTATTAAGTTGCAGAGGTAACTGAGGAAATGCCATTATTGAGGTTGTTTATCCTTATTTCTTTCATCTATGTGCATTGAGTTAATTCTTAAATACATAGTCATGTGGTATTTTTGTTCCAGTTTCTGCTTCACTGAATGTGAAGAATAGCCATCATGCACTTCATAAGTAACTATTGCCCTTGACCAATGGGCGTCCATACATTTCATTTGCTTTGTTCTGCTTAGAGTGGGATGTCAAGCAGATTTTTCAGTCATTCCTGTGGTGCTCATCACTATAGAAGATGAGTGTCTCACAATTTAGTCAGAAAACTCTCCAAGGCCTAACATAGTGTGTTTTGTTTATGTGTTTGTTTTTATTTTATTTTATTTTATTTTTTCTTAATCTGTATTTTACAAATGAGAAGTTGAGGAATAATTATTAAAGCAAGAAAATCCCATTTAGTTGAGATATGTCCTTCTGCATTCTCAGTCTTAAGGATTGATGGTTTTGCTTATCAGGAATGATTTTACACCAGTTTGGAAGTCAGTAAATGAAAATTATATTGGTAATGGTTACCAATACATTTTATTTTATTTTATTTTATTTATTTCATTTTATTTTACTTTATTTTATTTTATTTTATTTTAAGATGCTGTAGTAGAAGTAGAAATCTGCTTGTCTGGGAAGAATTCAGTGTGGTTAGAATACTTGTACTGCAAACTGTACAAAAAGAGGTAAGACTGCACAGAAAAGTTGTCATGCAGTAGCCTTCAATCATTCCCAGTGCAGTCTATCCAATGCATAACTGAGGAAAACAGGGCAATATGAACTAACATAGCTGACAATGTAGTAGCTATGAGAAGATTTGGAGTACATGTATATGGAAATTTGTGTTGAGGAAGAAGTTATCTTCCTCTCTCAATAGTGCACTAGTATGGAAGAAGGCCAGACTGAGCCCTTAGCTGAGTAATGGAGTCTTTTAGTGGAGTCTCTTTACAAAAAAATGTTTTTCAGACAGTATAATTAAAGGCCAGAAGACAACCTTCATGCTTTTTTTTTTTTTTTCCCTTTATCTTCCAGCCTCATTTATACTAAGGCTGCTTAGGTCACTGTTTTGAGATGATGATACAGAAAGGTATATGTATATTTGGCATAATTGTGCATAGTAGCTGTCTAAAGTTTCTCTTCTGGAAGTGTCATCTAGAAAGGTTGCTGTGACATTTCCAAAACAGTCTCATGTTAATATGAATAATAACGCCTAGGCATGACATGGGAAACAAACGTTGTATGTATGCATATGTGTATGTATACATATGCATATGTATATATATATATGCATATTTAAGTAAAGAACATAATGTATATGTGCATATATACTGAATATTGACATTCAAAATAATCTTTTCTTTTTGTCTATTCTGCCTTGAATGTATCAATAAAGAGTAGTAAGCATAACCATACTTCTCAAACATGGAAAATTTGGAGGAGAGAAGATGGGCAAGGTTCTTTCTAATAATACACTTTTCATCACACTCTCAGTTATGAATAAGTTTCACCAACTTCTGTTACTAAATAAAGTGCGCCAATGGCAGATAAATTAACTATCCTCCATTGTGTCTGATGGACTTTTATCCAGAGAAATAATTTAAATGGCATTTTAAATATAGCCACATTAAACCTAATGACTGTACAGCTTTTATGCCAGCAAAGTCTTGAAAATGTAGACAATATATTTTCATAGAATAAATTCATGTTCTGGGCCTATTTATGTTGAAGTGCAACTCTAGGGAAGGCAAGGTGAGATTAACTGGGTTTGACAAGTAAGAGAAAGTTTTTCTATCAGTACAGCTTAATGCATTCTTACTTCTCTTCTGGATACTACTGTTAAAGCATTTTCTGGAGAAATGATCCCATGATCATTCAGCAGCAGTTGCAGATACAAAAAAAATAAGAAATAAAAATAAAATAACAAATTCATTTGCATTCAGAATTATAGGCTGGGATTTGTTCTGGGGGGCAAATGGAATGGCTTCTCTTTCTTCTATTGAAAACCACAGTGAACAGCAGCTCCTTCCTGTATACGATTCACATTTTCATTTTGCCAACATGTCCCTACAGTTCTTATGACTGCCCTTTTATTTACTGGTCTTAATTATAATGACAGAAAAACTCTACTGCCTCTTTATTTTTCAGGTCAAAAGATCAAATTATGAAGGATTCCACTGGTGGGTGACCTTCACTCCTAATGTTTACTCCTATCATTGATTTTCTGTCTTTTGCCCAGGTGAAGACTATGACAGCTTAATTCTTTAGGAGTTTTGATTATAGCTCTTCTCAAACACCTTTTGGAAAACTAAACAGACTGTGTAATCTGGAATTCCCTCCTCCACATGTGATTATTGTGACTGTCTTGGTTCATACCAAGTGAAGGCGATGTACTGCAGGTGTCTTTCACTTTAAAAAATGGTTCAGAGACAGCTTTTGTCCCTGTGATCAAGCAGATTACCACACTATCTGGAAAACAGCCCAAAATCACAAATGTTCATTGCTTCTTTGTAATGATGAAATTCAGGAGGCGGTAATGAATAATAGAGACATGTATTACAACAGAGCCAATCTTTATATCTTTATGCACCATTGTTAAATATACCGAAATTCCTCTGTAAATTAAAGTTTGTCAACACTTTTATGACTTCCAAAACTTTGCATGAGTCATTGATTAACTCACTTATTGGATTTGGATTTGCTGTATTTTTTTTTTTTTTTTTTACTGTACAGCTGCAAATCACACAACTTTTTCATCCGGTAATTTGGATTTGGAACATTATGTTTAGAACATAAAATATACTCTTTGGATTAAACTGTCGGGTTTCACTGGCATTTTGATGAATATTACGTAATTAGAGTTTGCTCTGTTTCCCTGAAAAGGACGGATATACAGGAGGTTTGCTGAGAGTCTTTCATGCACTGTATTTAAACATGTTTGCAAGTATTTTTAGAAAAGAAAGGTTTCTTCCATGCTTAACTGATAATCAACATATTGTTGTGCAAACATTAAAGGAAATGGAAATTGGGTATTTTGCCAAGTATATGTTTAATATATATATATGTTTATATATATGAGATGATAAGGATGTCTCAATTTACCAGGTAAGACTCAAAGTTAACTGTCCAAAATATGTGGTTTGTAGCCAAAAATCAAAGAAAGAGTACTTGTCAATTTTATTTTCAATGTGTTTTTTTTTTTTTTTTCTCATTGTTTATTTAGGCTGACATCAACTTAAAACCAATGAAGATTTCTTAAAAATTAAATGTTTGAGTTGAAAATTTTGTTTTGAAAAAGGAGGCATTTACATAACTTGGAAATTTGGATAATTTTAAAGAAGAGAAAACAGAAGAACAAAGAATTAAATAAGTCCTGTCAGGCTTATTGTACTTAGAGATTCAGATGTTGTTACTATTTTTTTACATTAAATGTAAATATACATTCAATTATGTGTAATGTGATTTTTCAGACACTTCAACCATATTAGAGTAGAGTTTCAATAGGCCCCAATAAAACTGTAACGACAATAGAGAAGCCCGTGAAATTTTATAGGAAAAATTACATTCATGTATCTTCTTATATTTGTTTTTATCTCCCTATGTTTGTTATTTCCATAATATGTTGGACATAACAGGTTACACTGTTATGAATAAGTGAAATTGTTTCAGCTTAAACATTCATCTGTTCACCTTTTTGTGAACAGATTAGTTTTGGGTGATTTTGGTACTGTTCAAGAGAGTCTGATAAAATAATGCAGAGCTTGAAAGCTCCTAGTAACTTTTTGTAGTCAGGTCTGTAGTTTTCTAATTTGAAGAAAAGGAAGGAAGCCTAAGATCTTGTTGATATGCTTATACCACATACATGTCACTAACTAGTCTTCCTAAAAAAAATAATCATTGATTTTTCTTTTGAGGAATTAGTGATGGGGCAAAAGAAAGTACTTACTTTTTTCCCAAATGTTGGAAGCTGAGAGGAACACTCAAATATTTTGTTTTCTGCTACAATAATGGCATACCAGTCTGAAAAGCAGAACATGGGGGCAATGGTTGTGCATAGTGAGAAGCTCTGTAGCCCTTAACAGATATCTTTGTAATTACTCCAGTAGGAACAAATTATAAGAGGTTTGGAGGAGAATAGTGTAGCAGATTTGGTTATTTTTCTTGCAACTTTGTGTAATAGGTAGCCCAAGAATAAATTCAAAAACCATTGTGGGAAAAACTGATTCAAGGGAATCACACTGAGCAATGAGTGAAAGAAATGAAGGGTAGACACTTTTGATAGATGGCAATGTTATTGATAAATAGTTTGACAAGCAGCAAAACTTTTTTTTTTTTTTTTAAATTTTCCTACAGGCTAGGAATAGTATTTTTATATGCTGTTGAAGTGTTGAAGTAGCACTGGTGGAAATGTTACCATGTGACAGTGATGAGTAAAAAACAGCTGCATACCTAGGGGTGGCAAGTGGTGGATTTGTTGATCTGATGATATGCAATGAGACAATTTTGATGATTTAGGTGTTTTTATTTTTATTCACTATTTAATCTGCTTAAACAGTTCTTACCAATAACCATTTCCTGGAAGGCCCTGTGAAATGTTATTTTATCTATTATTGTTCATATATCTGGTTAACATAAGATCTTGTACAGCCCTCCTTTCTCAATATTCACAGTTTATGTATGTATGCATGTATGTATGTATTTATTATTTGGTAGAACAGGCACTAAGAACTCACTGTGGATTCAATGGTTACAATAGTTTTGAAGTTTCTGAATTTTTAAACATTCATTAGATTTGTCTTGTAAGTAATTCAGATGTTCCACCTGAAATGCAGTATTTTCACTTTGTTTTGTCTGGTCTTGTAATATTTTTATCATAAGAAGGTATAGAGAATTAATTTGGACTAAACAGTACAAAAGTCTTATCTCTTTGTTACATTTTGCTATATTTCAGTCACGTATGTGACTAGGTTTATCAGGTACTGATTGGGAAGGGGGTATCCTATCTTAAATTTTCTCTACTTTTTCAAGTCATTTGGGAGTTTCACTTTCCAATTCTTCACCATTCAATGGAATAAGAGACACTGAAATAGTGTCCTTGATTCCTTTCTTCTCCTTTTCCATGGCTTTCATCTCTTGTTCTAAGGCCCTAGGTTTTACTAAGCTGCTGTGACTCATTTATGGCATGGAGAACACATTATTTATGGACTATTCTATGTTTGAGTGCAATATTAAAGACCAGACTCAGCTGATGATGCAGTTCCTAAAATAAATTGAATATGACAATGAATTATTTTGCCTACATGGATGACTGCATGCTCCTAAGGAAACTTTCACTGGGATGCAGTATTTGTACAGTAACATGGTAGATATTTGTAAACTGAGATGTTATTTGTACAGTAACATGTATACTGCTGAAATTTTTGTTTGTTTGTTTGTTTGTTTTTTCTTTTTAATTCCAGAGTGTATTGGGAAATAAAACTCCAAGGATATGGCAAGAAGTAAAAGTAATTTTCATTTACACTATTCATATAATATTTTTAGTAGTATATTTATATGTCGCTATATGTTTCCACAAGGTATACCACTATTTTATTTAATAGGCCATGGAGGTTTCAATTTTAAATACTAGCATAAGGTTCTGCTCAATCATTATAAAATAACCTCCTTAAAGGTAGTGGCAGAGAAAAAAAAAATCATTAAGATTCAGAAATAAATACTGCAATGCAAATCAAAATAATAGAGTCTTATTTGATATTTGCTGATATATTTATGAAGGGAGGTGGGTGAGGGGTGCTTGTGTTTTTTGGTTTGTTTTGTTTTCAGGAATAAAACAGAGAACCTTACTGAATTGCATGTAAAAGTGTTGTCTGGGTTTGTGTAACCCAAATCTTTTTTTAGCAAAAGGATGGTGATGGCAAGCAGCTGTATTACCACCTTTATCTTCTGTCCTAGTACATACTCAGTTAAATGTACATGGTGTCACTGGTCTCAGTGCTGTTGCAGACAGAGAACAGTATTGGAAGAGAGCCTTTTGGCTATATACATATTAAATGGATTAATTTTATATGTTTATTTCCTACTGGTACGTGTTGAAGGACAAATGAAAGTTGGGAAAGGAGGAAAAATTAGATCCATTTCAATAAATAATCATAAGAAAGATCATAATCATAAAAAAATGTTCATATGGCTTTTCAAAAAAACTTTATAATACTAAATATCTAAGATGTTTCTTAATATTCTCAGAATTATTTTTCTATTAAGGAATATCAAAATTCCTTTGCTAATGAAGGTACTATTGAGTGAAATGAAGAAAAATCTATAATCTTCAAAGTTTCTTAATGGAACAAATACTTTAATTTGATATCAAGTCAATAAAAATTCGGTCTTCATTGCACCAAAGTAGCTTGCATAATGGCACTGTATTCAGCTTTCAACTTCATTGGGTTTAATCTCTCCATTTAGGAGAAAAAATATCTGGTGTAATAAGAATGCAGCAATGCACTTTTACAAGGACTAATGCATTTTCAATACCTGTTGATTTTATGCCAGTAAGAAGTTAACGGAGATAGAGAAGGAGAGATTGTCCTTCAGATGTGTTTCTTCCACAGTAAAAAAGTTATCATAGAACCTCACATCCTACTTTTTCTCTGAAATTATTTCCTCTTGGAAATGTTTATAAATCCCAGAGTGCTTGTTTGCGAAATAGATTTCTGTAATCTGAAGACCGTGGGAAGAAAGAGACATCCTAAAATGTCTTGTGATACATACTTTGTTTTGTGATAGCTAGGCTATGATTTCTGTTCCGGTTGGCTAGTTGCTCAGTTCTCTTTTTACTAGACTTTTCCAAGCCATCAGAAAACTCAGTAAATTGGGTGGGAGTGTGTGCTAGTTTTACTGGCACTTTGTCAGCCTTCAGCCTGGCAGTTTTAAAAGAGATTACTTTACCCTCATATAGTTGCAATAACATGCAGTGGTTTGTCATTTGGCTTTAGAAAAGGTTGGTGCATAAAAATAGCTGCTTAAACATCTTTCTGCACTTTCTCTGTTGCAGTTACAGATCACCTCTAATGATGCAATTGTGATTCAAAATGGAGGATGATAGAACAAATAATCTGTTTTCAGAATTAATTCTTTTATGAATTAGTTATATCAGCATGTTTTTAGAATTGTGTAATTCGTGTTGAGACAAAATAATAATTCATCTTTCTACAATAAGATAACAAAACAAATTTTCTCCTAAACATGACAGCTTTAGGAAGTCGAATTTTCAAGCAAGCAAATAGATCTACGATTTGCTTCTCTCCCTGTGAACACATGCACTTCTAGCATGTGTTCACTTATATGCATGCAGCATAGAGATATTGGCACTTGGCTGTGCTGTCACTGGAGAAATGTCATGCTTTCTTCAAGCCTGGAATTGATGGCCAGAACAGGCAGGCAAGCATCAGCATAGTTGTAAAAACTGGTTTATTTCTTAAAAATAAATACAAAAATATAAATATAAAACATTGGCAGATAGAATTTGATGAAATGAAGTTGCACAAACTTTTTTTTTTTTTTTTTAAACCAGCTGCATATTACACTTATTAACACCACGTGTACAATTTGTTTAAATTTTAATGTACAGAACAGGACATACTTGGTTTTTTCTTCTTTGCCATCTTAAAAGCTGCACTTGCAAGGGTAGAACATGTATCTAACAGAAGCGGCTTGTACATGAGGTTGCTTAAGGGATTATCACCCTGTTCAAATTTCTGAAAGTAAGGTATTTTTTATTTTAATTACTAAAATGGACAACACTGAATTTCCATAGCTTTGGCTCTTGGAAGGTGATTAAATAAAATGCTGTATATATTCCAAGTGGCATTCTACTAGAAAGAATGAATGACATTAATGGACAAACTGGAAACAAATTTTAAAAGGAAACCATTGTGCTGAGTGGCAGGAAAATTTTCCTGAATGTTAAATACTGTTGAGTGCAGAAGGTGTCTGTAAAATTACTTCCGCTCAAAGGAACCAAAAATGTAGCCTACTGTAGGTTAAGAAGCGTCTTTGTCACTTTCTCCTCCACCATACATTTCAGCTAACTTATTAAACCGAGGGCCCCATTCTCGGAGGTAATCATAGTTTTGGTCTCCTTCGGTAGTACCTGACTCTAAGGAGCTCAAGGATTCAGCTATTGAATCATTTCCCTCGTAGGCATAAGTTGCAAGTGAGTCATACGGTGGTGCAGAAGGATCAGTATCGTGCTCTTTTAGCCTTTGGTTAATGAAATCTCGGACATCTGTGTTATCTGGTGCTGAAGGAGTCCTCCGTGGTACAAATAATGTTTCAGGGATAATATCTCGTCGAAGCTTCTTATCTTCGATAGCTGCAGGATTCCTCAGTGTGCCAATATCAAAGGCTTGGGTGTCTTCCTCTCCACCACCTTCATCGTTATAACTCACAATGTTGTCTCTGATGTCCTCTTTAGACAGGATCAAAGGCTCCTTCTTTCGTTGCCTCTTCAGAGCAGCAAACAGCACCACTATAACTTGAAGGGAGAAGGAAAGAATGGGTAAAGATTTCAATTGAACAAGTTCTTAGTAGCAGAACCATCAGATACAACAGATTTACATCAGCAACATTTCACCAACTCATTTCTGCCTGATAAATCTGATAAATGGATAAACTTCACTGTTCCCATTAAAGTAACACAGTAAGGGCTGTACCAAAATGTGCTTTTAATGCAAACATTGTGTGTGCTGCTTTACAGAACCATGAGCTTTGTCTAGCGCTCCTGTAATAACTTTGATGAGCGTTACAATAGCCAGGTTTATTCTGAAGTTCTTTTCCTTTTTTTTTTTTTTTTTTTTAAAGCTTGGAGTATACTGTTCAAACTGTTTTCCAACTGGTCATTAAGTGATATTCTAAAAACCACAAAATAGTGTGTATACAAAGTTTGCAAATTTTTTGTTACCCCACAGAAACCTCTGGATAGACAGTGATTTAATACAGTAAAAGTATTCACTAGCATATTCTATGTGAAATATATACTGCAAGTTGACTTTAGGTATTTATTTAAATAAAACAAGATTTTTCCTCTCTCTCAAAACAAGTAAGTTAAAAATGAAAGAAAGCGATTTTTGATTATGTTATTCCTTCTGCCTGATCCCCTTTTTTAAAGACAACAAAAGGATAAAAATGCTGCTGGTTATACACTGATACATTTAACACTCTGGAACCTGATTTCATTTTTACTGTGTCCAATTTCCAGGCAAACAGTTTTTGCTTTTTTTTCTTTTAATTCGCAGTTGAATGTTTCTTGCAAAAGAAGCAAAACCCCTGGTCATTAATTCTACCAACCTGCATAGCTTTGTAAAATGTGTCAGGCCTGACACATTTGCTCACAGGGGAAAATATACATTTATTTTTCTTACCCAGCAGGATGATGATGCAGAGGAGAATGGCAATCAGTGCCCCTGTGCTGAGGCCAGCAGGGAGGAGCAGGGCCTCTGCATTGCAGGATTGCATGTTTCCCCGGCTGTCACAGGCACATACGCGTATGGTCAGCGTGCCAGTGCTGCTCTGGATCGGGTAGTCATTGTCTGATATCACCACCGGTAGAAGGTATGTACTTATTTCGTGTCGACTAAAGCCATTCCTTCTTGTCAAAATTCTGGCAGTGTTATCTAGATTGATTAAAATATACTGTTGTATTGTATAGGAATATAGAACATGTATCACATACAGTACATGCAAGCTATAATATTTTACGTCACTGGTAGTATTTCAAAATGGGCTTTTCCTCATATCATAGTGATCCCTCTCTTCTCTAGTGACATTCACATTTAATCAGAAAGCTATTTATGATTTTTTATGTACAGCTGGCCTGCTCCTCTGTGCCTCTGCAGAACCTCTGAGTGTGATTTGAAAAGAGGATTTCTCAAAGCTTAAAATGTTTTATAGATTAATGCATGCAGTGCACAACACAGTTCCATTCCATGGCTAAAGCCCTGAAATGAAGTGGCCAATGGAGAAAAAATAACCTTCCACTTCACGCTGTTTAACAAGCACTCTGTTCTGAAAGATTCTTTCCATGGATCTTCTGTGACAGCACCCAGGGGAATGCTATCTGTAAATGCAGGATGAGATTTTCCACACTAAAACACTTTCAACATGCTGTAGAACAATGAATTATATACTTTAGCACATGGCGTAGAATTTTTGTTGGAAATTTTTTTCAGGAATTCAGAAAACTGAAAGATGGTATTCCTGCTCAGTTTTGAGATGTGAATTTAATAAACTGTATTTGTGGCAAACGAATCTTAGTTCTACGTAATACATTTGAGCATCAAGTCTATTCAATGCAAGGGCAGAGAAGGAAAGAAAAAGGTACTGGAAAGAAATGAGCAACAGGAAGAGACTGTTCTATTGTCAAAGCCACTTTATGTTTATGAAAATGTAAGTCTACACTACAGTTTTGGACTTTTTAGCCCAAAAGAGGGAAAATATGGACATTAGAAGGAAGATATCATTTCCATCACACGTGGATTTCTTGAGGTAAATGGTTAGCTATCTTGCCAGCCAATATCAGGCTGAATTAAAATAACTCATGCAAAAGGAAGAAAGTAATTTTGGATAGAAAAGAAACACCAAGGTCAATACCTCTACATGCTCAGGACATAATCACTAGGATGTAATATTTGTTTAAAAAATTAATTGATATTTTTTTTCATGTCCTCCATGAAGGAAAATACAAAGTTCTTCTTTACTACATCCCTTGATTGCTTTGAGGTATTTGCATGCTATTTGTTTCACTCAGTATCAAAAACAATTTGTCTAACGTGTCTTTAAATACCTTTCTCTGCTGCTGGGGAATTCATAAGATACACAAACAATTTCACTCCAGTTCTTCACTCTCCCTACTGATGTAGTTTGTATCTAACCCAAATCTTCCTCAAGTTGTTTGCAGCCTGTTACTTCCTGTATTCTTCATCATTAAAATATAATTATTCCCATTGCCTTTATGAATTTAACTTATTTGAATGTTACATTGTATCCCCTCATTTAATCCTTCTGTGATCTACAGAATCTCTGTTAATTGTACAGATAATGAAGGCCAAAATGAGTTTGTTGTCCCACAGAATCTTCTGAAATTTTTTACCTGATAAGAGCTGAGGAATCTGACAAAGAATCAAAGGAAGTAACAAACTGGTGCTTGGAGTCATCGTTTTCATTCATCATCACAAAGAAGCAAAACAGAAATCAGGGGAATTGGAATCAGACAGAAGGCTAAAGTGAAACATCTAACCTTGCGACGTGAAGCCATTTTTGAAGCTTTTTTTCTCCTCCCTTTATTTGGTTACTCACCCTAAACCAACACTTTCACTGATTTTCTTTATAACTTTTTTAATTCTGTTTTTTACCAAACTAACTTTTGCCTTTCCTGCACAGATGAAAATATAGAAGTCCCAAACCACAAACATCCATGAAGAATTATTATTGTTAGCAGTAGCCTAAAGAGCTTGTCTATATATTGGTAGATATAAAAGAAAATTCAAGATATTATAGGCATGTATATGAGATAGTAAAGATACAATTTCCATGGGCTAGGCATGAATTTTACCTTCATTATCCTGAACAGTGAAGTTAGGGTTTACAGCAGCTAAACTGAAGAAAAATTTTTGTCCCCCGAGAGGGTCATCTTTGTCTACTGCACTTATGGTCTGAATAAGCTACAGGGAAGAAAAAGCAAGCAAACAAACAAACATCAACAAAACAAACACACAAGCATACATCTAGTTTGTTTACACAACTGTGATTATTTTAAGACTAGAAGAGTTAAGAAAATTTTGTATGCAAACTATATACATATTGGCTTAATACTTAAACTGCAGGACATATTAGCTGAACAAATGTTGAAAAAATGTATCATATAAGTTTTCCAACAAGAGAGCCCATACATATTTCATATGGTGTTACATGTACACATGTCAAATGGTCAGCTTATAACTTAGTCCTCCTCTGTTTCTTTTTTTTTAATACATATTTATATATTTTTGTAACTACATAAAGAACAAAACTATGATCAAATCAACACCTAAAACAGGAATTCAGAGGATATATATATGTGTATATACATAAATATATATATATATATATGATAAAAATGCTATTTTATCAGATATTAGATTTTATTAGATGCTTTTGGTAAGGAAGTTAAAGTTTCAAATTAAATTTCAAAATAAGAACATTTGTTTCTAAAACAACATTTTTCTGTTTCTTAGTAAAGCAAAAGATACAAATAAGATACTTGAAATTAAAAATGCCAGTTAAATTATATGGATATATTTCTACTTGTGAAACATGTAATACATAATGCCATACAGATTCACCACCTCAGGCTGGGATCTGAATCTGGTGTCACTGTTCTCTGAATAAGCTGCATCAGATCTGTTTGATGCTTAAATGGAGTGTTTTCTGCAATCCCTACATTTTTTTTTTGTTGTTTGTTTGTTTGCTAGTAATAGTAAAACTTTCATCAATGTTTGTGTATCTGTCAGGTAAATAAGTGTTTGGCTTTTTTTCCTCTGACATTTCTAGACCTAAGGCTATCAAGGAGCCACTTACCAAACAAAACACATTTTTTGTTTTCTCCATTGCTTTGTTTCAGTGCTTTGTGTGGTGTTTTATTTTGTTTTACACCTTAGCAATAAAAACTATACCTATTGCTGTTTTGTGTGTGTGTGTGAGAAAGAGAATGTTCAGTTATTTTCTTAAGTTTAACTTGCCAAAAATAGATTAATCTTTAGCCTAGGTCTTTTTTTTTTTATTCTTCATATCTGATCCATCATTTTAAATTGCAGTGTTTTTTTTCGAGTATGCAATAACTTCTAATTTTTGACACAATTCCTTCCCTGTGGCATACTTGTTAAATTCTTTGGTTTTCCTCTTCCCCTTCCTCCAAATACATCAGTTTTTAAGGTTTTGTCAGGACCAATCATCTTTAACATCAATGATTGCACTATACTCCAGTTTAATAAATGCATGATTAACTCCCAATTTCTTTCTTGTACATCCAGAATACAGCAACAAATTTCTTCATGAGGCACGGATTTGAGTTATTTTAATACAGCACTTTATGTTCTTTCTCATGTAGAGTTTTGTCTTCCTCTAAATTTGTTTAATCACATAAAACTCCAAAATCTTACTGGATGAGCAAAACAGATAATACAACTGTAGTATAGTACTTGCTTTTAAAGAATGAATCTTTTAATTATTTAGTGAGTTTATAAGTAAATTGGCAAATAAATCTTTACAGACTTTTGCAAAATTAAAGATATTTCTTAAGTCAAGAAAAAAATAGTCCGTTTTACTTCACAAGTGGAGACCATGAACACAGTCAGTTGTTGGTGTTAAGCTGATGAAAATCCAGTTATCTACTTGTGATTGTCCATACCCATCTTTTAGAATAAGTATTTAGATTTTTTTTTATTGCCTAGTTGTTTTATATATATAATTTACAGAGGTTACTAACCCACCACAACAATATCAACCAGTGTCCAGATCCCTTAGCAGAACAAACTGCAAAAAAAAAGTCACCTATTAACTTTCCCATCCATCATTTCTTGTAGCATTTGAAGTTCTGAATTGAATACTGATCATGTTTGACAATATAATACATTTTGTAAGCAAATTCAAGTAATTTGCTTATATTAGGAAGAAAAAATTCTTCTTGTGCTTTTTGTTTTTTGGTTGCAAGCATCCTTTGGATATGAAAATGTACAGATAATTTGGAAATGCTAAGAAATGTTTGGCTGACTAAATATTATGCAGTTTCCTATTAGTTACTGATATGTATCTTTAAAAGGTAAAGTTTTAAGGACAATCTTATTGAAACAATGTGTTTATGTGCATTATCACATTTATAGCATCTCACAGGTACATCACAAGTAACAGCACTATTTGTTTTGCTATTGTTCTCAATTAGAACCTAAGCTTTTAACAATCCTTGCAGATTTAGATATTACTGATAATTTACACTGGAAGTGCTTTACTAGCTCCTTTTCAAATAAATGCATATACACATAAAACAAGCACTCATCATCTCCTGTGCAAGCCTGGAAAGTTCTCCTTGCAGTATCTCTGGTGCACCCAAGTTCCTGATGTATGTCAGCACAAGGAACACACACTTTTCACCAGTGTGGGTGAAGTTTATATAGATCAGGGCTTGTGGGCTTCGGAGGGAGCACCATCTTCCTGTCAACTTTCTGAAGCACTGCATATGTTCTTTCAAGACCTGTATGTGAAGCAGGCTTCAGACAACGCATGGCCTCAACATACAAATGAGCAAGGGAAACAGCAGATTCTTCCTATATTGCTGAGAAGTACTCAAAATACAGATGTGTAGCCCACAATCAGTGATGTAGATTGTTTCAGTGATTTCTTTGCTTGCCTACTCCATCTCTCTTGCAGACAATTATAGCAGCATTGGAAATTTGGGTGGGAGATGAGGTCCCACAACCTAAATGGGATGTTTGACTTGTTGACTGTTGAACAAAAAGAGTTATCACAACTTCTGTTTGAGAGTGGGGTGAGGTCGGAAACCTCACTCAGCTGCATTACCATTTGTTGTTTTCATGATTGCTTCTTTGTATTTGCTTCCTCCATTCCTTTATTTCACGGGTTCTGGTCAAAACGAAGGAGAGGAGACACCAATAACCCCAGTGTGCTGGTGTGTCACAGGAAATCGTGTTTTCAGATTTTTTTCAGATTAGCCATTTAGACTTTAAAGGCTCTTCCTCTTCTCTAAGACTTGTCTAATCAACACTTGGATTGGCGTCAAACCCTTCAAACCCATACCATTTGTATCTGACAGTTCTTTGTGTTTGACTCTTCTTTTTCTACCTCGTCCAAGTGATTGCAAGGTGAAAGTGGTTCATAAGACTTACGTTATCTTCCAGACTTTCAGAGTATTGTATTTTCTGTTCCATGTCTTGTTCCTCCAATATTTCAATCTCAGCCTTCTTGGGGGCAATTTATGGATCTTATGAAAATGTGTCTTTGTTCACCCCATTTTTTTTTTTCCACAGATCTAAACAGTTTAGGCACACTTTACCACCGTCTGCTGCAGGTAAATCCAGTAACTCGACAATTTCCATCTGGTTATTATCCCATTGTTTGTGGGCACAGCACTGATGGAAGTAATTAAGAGTGTAAGTAACCATGGGAGCTGTGTTGCACAAGCTTTCCTTTCTGCACAGTTGCTAGGCAGCCACTTGGAATACTATCTGTGTTTTACCAAAGATGGACTCATTCTTGAAGCTTCAAGGACTGATACAGCCTTCAGTATAATCATTTTTAGCTGTTGTTTGCCTGACTCTGAAAACTATGGGCAGTAAATGATTGCATGGTAACTATTAAATATATGCAAATCCACTTGAAGAACAAAAAGACGTTTATCACGGAGTACACCTGTTTATTTGTAATCAAGATCTACATTAGTTCTTCAGCAGCATTTTCTTTTGAAATAGTAGAGAGTAAACCCTGCCTTATAGTTCATCTACCACCCAGAGTTGCATTGTAAATATATATAATATGTCTTACAGCATATTTGCCACTGCTAACATACATTTTTGTTATTTCATAGGAAAACTAAACAATACTGAAACATTAAAGGCTTTAGTCTTCAGTTTCTTATATTTGTCTATACCATTTCATACTATGTTTTTTTTAAATGAAATTAAACAACAACATCCATCCACATACTCCTGTCTCATTAGAAATCCTGTTTATTTAGGAGAAGGAGAAAGTAAAGGAGAAAATAAATAAGATCAAGTTCTACATCACCCTGACTTTTCATGATAAACTGATTTAACACACCAGAATTTCAGAAAGAGAGAGCCTACCAGGAAATAGCTAGTCTGAGGAAGTTTAAATGCTATCACAGCTATTTCAAAAAATGGAAATCTGGGGAACTTTTGTTTCCTTGGAATGGTAATAAAATTATTTTTCGTAGCCTTTATAGACAGAGCAACTGCATTGGTAAGTGTACTGACACAAAACAATATTAATAATCTAAGGGGGTTCTTACATTACATAATATGAATGCAATAGTCACAAAATTTATTTATTTTTTTTGTGTTGTAGATGTGGTGAGGGGCAAGCCTGGTTGGTGAGTATTCCATTGCTCCAGACAGTGCATCAAAACACAAATGTTACTTTGTCCTTTGTTCTGTTTACTTCTCATGGTATGGGGTGAGGGGAGAGAGGGGGTGCTTTTGGGTTACCTTAAACAAAACAAATAAACAGAATGTGAATGCATTTTCACGTATGATTTCCTGATGTCATTAGTATTGATGTGAAATACCCTACATTTCATACAGCATGGTTTTCCCTTTGTACTGATCAGCTGTAGGATACCTCCATTATTCCCACAGTATGTTGCTTCATGCATCCTAGCAGTGGCACAAAGCAGTGACAACAGCAGGGAAGCCAAGAACGTTACTCCAATGAAAACCAGGCAGAAATATAAGAGCCTTACAGTAGTCAAAGAGGGTTGCTAGCCACTGAAAAAAAATAGATAAAACACTAGAAACAATGTTGCTGTGTAGGTTGTTTTTTCCAAAACAATTCGCCTTTGTGCTTAGGTCCTCTGAAAATGTAAATAATCTTTTTTTTTTTTTCTTTCTTTCTTTCTTTTTTTTTTTTTTTTTCCCTGAAACAAACTATACATTTGCTTTTAAGTTCTGTGCAAATAAAAGAAAATATGTGTTATTAAGGAAAAAAAAAAGTTATTTGGAAACCCTATGTTGATTTCCATTACTAAAACTTTATTTTACTGGAGTAAGTCAGAGTAAAACTTTGAGAGTTATTGAATAAAATGGTGCAAAAAGAAAATTCTAGTACCACTAAAACCACTGGAATACATGAAATATAAGGAAATAGACTGAAGGGACTGAAGTAAAAATAGATTAAAAGAGACAGAAGAAGAAAGAAGAAAATATTCAAGTAAATTGACCACAAATTGTAGTATAACTAAAGAAAGGAGGAAGATACAAAAATGAAAGATAAACTAATACTTCAGGATCAAAAGATACAAGAAACTTCTATAAAAACATATAGAGAAAAAAAAAAAAAGAGAGAGAGAAGTAACTAAATTACTAGAAAATGAATTAGGAAATAATTTAGGTTTTAAATAGATATTTTGTTTTAATTTAAATAAGTTCAACAAGTTCAATAAGAGGAATAATGAATAGAAAGACATCTGTTGAATACAGTAAGGAAATTGTTGGAAATATAGAGGTAACAAAAGCCATGTTTAAGCACAGCTATGTTGGGGTAAATATCCCTGATGAAAAAAAAAACACGTTTTTATATGTGGGTCAAATGAGTTTATAAGAAGAGGAGGAGCAAATTAGTGAAAGAAACCTAGCATGATTATATAATTTATGATGAAGATTCAGGAAAAACAAGCAAGCAAAAAAGAATAAATCAGACATTTTAAAATGTCATTTAAAGAGAATTTATGATGAGCTAGACTGATTTATGTAACATCGGCAAAAATTAAAAAGGGAGTAGATATATACATATCTATATACATGTATACATATCTACTAGATTTGGTAAAACTAAGCAAGCATTCTTAGGGACCCAAAAAGATGAAAACACAACATTCCAGCATTCCTTATTACTTCTGAGGCTTTGAAAGCTGTAGGGAGCCACGCTGTTTTCCTATCTGCTACCTCTGGCTCAGGCAGATAGTCCTTCAGAGAAAGGGCACGGTTTTTGAAAGGACCAGAAGGGTGCTGGGCATCTGAGGCTGTACAGGTCTGTTACTGCAAGGCCTATGGCATGTGGTGTATGTTTGTTACTCAATATTTTTACATTTTAAATATATATATATATAATCCCCAAGACACATGTATATATGTATTAAAATAACCAGAGTAGGAGAAGATTGTGAAGCACCAAAGACACATGCACACACACACACAAAAAAAAAAAAAAAAAAAAGAGAGAGAGAGAGGAGAGAGACAGTGGAGAAAAACAATCAGGAAAGAAAAATTAACACACATGGAAGGAACCAAACGTTATTTAGTATGGATTAATTGTATTCAATCCCTCAAGACAGACTGAATTTCAAAATAACAAGTCTTATTAATGATCTTCCAGTTAGCAAGAATATAATTACATTCAAATAGATTACTCGTGTTATCCTGTATTGTATTTTTTTCTCTTCCTGTGAATTGATTTTTTTAAGACTCAATTGCAACTCAGATTGTTTAAAAATGGTTATAATTATATAATATATATAATAATTATAATTATATATTACATATAAAATGGCACTTCCTTCTGACAAGGGATATGCTGCTGAGCATTATAACACTTCAAATAAATGGGTATGTACACTTATTTAGCTTCTTATTAGTTATAAATACTTAGTCAGGTTTTGTTTGTTTGTTTGTTTGTTTGGTCTGACAGCCATTTCTGAATGTAAACAGAAATTGAGTTTTAATGCAGAAATAAGTTTTATATTTATCTTAAAATTATAGTAACTTAAATATTTTAGGTAGCTCAGAAAGAAAAGGATAGTCCAAAGTACATTTACCTGAAAATACAATGCTGTTTGTGTTCTCTATCGTTATTAAACCTGGACAAAACAGATTCTAAAACTTCAAACAGAATAAGAGTTCTGGATTAATGTGTTTCTTTTTTTTTTTTTTTTTTTTTTTTTTCAACCAGAGATGCTGGTGAAACTGCAAAAGAAAATTCTAACTACTGTTGCTTTAGAAAGACAAATGGCAACCTGAATGTGATGACTGAAACAGTTAAGACAAGCTGGCACTTCTTCCATGTTCTATTCAAAGGTGCTGAAATGCTTACACTGAGTTTCTATTGTGATTGTTTTAGAGGATTTATAACTGGCTGACTGTGCTCTGGGACATGCTGCGCTCTAATAGGAAAACAGTTTTTTAACAGTTCTAATAAGCAGCTGCCTATTAGGAACTGGATATTAAGCGCTGCAGTCATTTCACATAAATTAACGTATGCTTTCTGTAGACCATAAGAAGCAAAACAAAATCTTATGTTCCCAGATGAAAAATGTATGGTGTATATTTTATTTTCAAAAGTCTTTGGTGGTAATAAGACAAGTATTACAAATGGAAAAGAAAAAGAAATACAAAGGTGACAGATGTAGGCTGTAATCACCAACAGAATGAATTGAAATATATTTGAGGTTTGCCAGTTGTAATTTATTGAAAATAAATCAACTTTTTAGTAGATAAATATAACATTTTGCTTTCTCTGTGAACATAATGGCAAAGCTAATTATGTCCATGTCTCTTGGGCTTATCTAATTAGGATTTAACAATACTAAAGAGTTAGGTTGATGAAAGTGGTAATTCACACATTGATGCTGTTGTAATATATTGGTATTTCACTCTAAGCCTCACCTACAGAGCTACTTGCTACTTTCATTTTCAAAATTTCAAAAGATATTTTGGACATAATTTATCCCAAAAAACAGGCAAGAATGATCTACAATTGAGTGCCATAGCAAAGTTGGATAGTGGAAAGTATTTATCAAAGGCATACCTGTCCAGCTCTTGCATTTTCACAGACAAAGGTATCGTAGAACACAGCAAACTGTGGGGCATTGTCATTAACATCCAAAATTCTTACATAGACAGGAACACGAGTAGTGTCTTTGGGGTTGTCTGACAAGAGAAAAGAGAAGAATAATGAGCTTATTTTCCTACTAAAATTATTCTATCTTCCAAATATAATGAGCAGTAGACATTTAAAATTAGGTTTGAAATTAATCAAAATGTAGCATATAAACTGGTACCAGGTAAGAATCGGGTCTGCTGAAAAGTAAGGAGACGTCTTGCTTAGAGTAAAAAAAGAACAATGTGTTGTTATCTAGTGAGCAATTAATTTTTTTACATGAAAGTAGGGGCTGTTACTGCTAATGTTCTATGCAAATACAGCATGTGAAAAGTATGCCCATTACTATAATGACAAAATTGTTGATTTGGTGGGCTCAGGGGTATCATTCTGATGTAAGGTTTTGATTTGTAATTTTAAATCTGATTTGTTTTACACAGAAGAGACATATGGTTAAAGCTTTCCTGTGCCTTTATTAAGCGGGGAGAAATTCTGATAAAGCCAATATAAATATCCCAATAAAAATCAGAAGTGATTAGAATTAGAGTTTTTTATGTTTAAATTGTCTTAAAAATACAAATGTAGATTTTCAGACCTTAGGTTAAAAACCAACAATAGTAACTCCGTCTACCTCCCAAGATGCCCTACCCCTAGTATTATTTAGAGTGCCCTCTCATTACTTACTATAGGTTAATTCAGTAATACAAGTTCATTGATCCCACTTGCAGATCTAGCAAGAGTAATGCCTGGGAGTAACAAAGTACAGCGATTTCTTTGAATTCTGCTGGCTGGTAGCTAAAATTTATATGATTTTGTTACCGTAATGGAATAGGATAAATAGCAATAGGGATGACTCATATTTATTTATTTTTTTCATTTTAAGCTGAACCAAAGAAAACAGTAAATATTCAGGAGTAACTGACATTAAGTTCACATGTGATTTATAATGTCTTTGCTGAAATGTGATGTGGATCTTTTTGACATGCTGAAATGTTTAAAGTGGCAGGTTTGGGACATTTTTTTCCAAATTTATACTAGATTTCCAAGTGCATTCAATTTTTATCACTGCTCTCCTGTTGTCTCATGTTTCACAGGTAATATTTTTAAATATTTGAAAACTATTCTCCCCCTTCCATTCTTTCTCCAAAACAAATGTACCTCTTTAGAGAAGCTTAGCTGCTCCAACTATATTCTGGCAGGAAATAAGTTGAACACTGTGATATGATATAAGTATAAAATGATAATAGGTTTCTTCAGTATATAAATGCTTCTGATAAGTATTCTTACAACAGTGGATAACACTGTGAAGGAGTGCAAGCTCATGAACATGCACTGCAAAAAAAAAAAAAAAAAAAAGCTACTGGGTGTGCTCAATACAACCAGCCTACTGCAGGAGACACTTGGTCTCCGACTGCAGAAATAGTACTGGGCAGGCTAAGATTGGTTAATTGTCTGGACATGATGTTCCATTTAGTTCTCTGCATCGTAGTTCCTGCCAGTTGTGCTTCTCTGATGATCAGCAACTTCTCTGAGTGATTTAGAATTAACCCTAAAAATCAGTGTCTTTGAAAGCACATGACCTTCACTAGCTGATTTCAAAGATCAGATTTTTGTCTCTCAGAAAATTATCTGGCAGAGGGATTAGAGTTAATCTCAACCATGTGGTGGGATCTTTGCTTTCCTCGTTGTACTTTCAACATGAAAGTATCTACAAAAAGATGATGTAAACAGTCCAAGAAAAGTTACATCTTAGGGGTCAAGTGGAACCTAACTAACTTGTAAGATTCCAAGAGCTGTAGGTGTGGATACCAAAGGAATAATAAAATTATTCCTAAGGAAATGAAGAAACCTAAAGAGACAAAAGCATAGATTACCATTTTGAATTCTGCTACTGTAACATCAAAATCTGTCATTTTCCTCAAAGGAAAGAAAGGGAACAAAATCACTCCAGTGTTACTACTTAATTGGGTGACATTTCAAAAGTAGCTTGGATATTAAAGGTCATTGAAGGAAGAAGATGGGGAAAAAAAGCAACATGGAGATAGCTGCTGTTATCTATTACCCCAATTTAATTTCCAAGAATATCTTACAGAATTGGGTGGCAGGAAGGAAATGTTTTTTTTTTCATTATTTTTTTATTTTTATTTTTTTGCATGGAGCCACAGCTGTAACTTTGCAGGCTAAGGAAAACTGAATGAAAAAAAGATCAAATTGGCTTACTGATCTCAGCTGCTATAACGCTAAGATTGTGCCATTGTGATATCTCACGGTCAAGTGGCTTAGAAGTATAGATGGACCCATTTCCAGAATGAATATTGAATATCCTGTCAAGGTCTGTGTGACGATCCAGAGAAAACCTGCACACAAAGAAAGAAATTATTGTTAAAAGGATAGAAAATGAAAAAAAGCATGTTTCACAGCAAGTCAATACACTTTTCAGGTTCTATACATTACGTTAAAAAGGTTGCTTTTTATAAAACAAATATTTAGTTTTTGTAAATTTGGTGTTTCTTTTTTTTTTTTTCCCCACGCTGATCATTGCTATTTATTTTAATGATTGTTTCTAAAATTGAAATTGCATGTGCACATTTATAAAAATTCTTAAGAGTAATTCTGTAGAATGAGGAATAAAAATTGAAAGAATTTCATAAATATGATAAAATAGCGTAATATTTGATCATCTGAACATCTATAGACCTGTATAAGAATCATAAAAAGTAAGTCAGAATTTCAATATAATGATTCAATGATTGCTTTAATCCATAAAGGAAAATTCTCTTTGATGTACTGTTCCTTTAGACTGAGACAGACAGCTAATTTCTGAGCTTTTCAGAAGTGGTGTTATAAGCTCTCCTTACACTTTACTTATACACTTACATACTTTAGGATATGTTAATTTACTGGAGATGAAATTAAAATATATATATAAAAAATAAGTTCATATGCAGAAATTTCACTTTTATGAACATGCTCGTGTCAAAGGACTTTCTATAGAATCATAGAATCATAGAATACCCTGAGTTGGAAGGGACCCATAAGGATCAGCAAGTCCAACTCCTGGCATCACACAAGTCTACCCAAAAGTTTAGACCATGTGACTAAGTGCACAGTCCAAACACTTCTTAAACTGACAGGCTTGGTGCAGTGACTGCTTCCCTGGGGAGCCTGTTCCAGTGTGCAACCACCCTCTTGGTGAAGAACCTCTTCCTGATGTCCAGCCTAAACTTCTCCTGCCTCAGCTTAACACCGTTCCCGGGGGTCCTATTACTGGTGTTTACAGAGAATAGGTCACCTGCCTCTCCACTCCCCCTCACGAGGAAGTTGTAGACTGTGATGAGGTTCTCCATCAGCCTCCTCTTCTCCAGGCTGAACAGGCCCAGTGCCCTCAGCTGCTCCTCATACGTCTTCCCCTCTAGGCCCTTCATCGCCCTCCTCTGAAAACTCTCCAACAGTTTAATGTCCTTCTTGTACTGTCGTGCCCAGAACTGCACACAGTACTCGAGGTGAGGCCAGACCAGTGCAGAGTAGAGCAGGACAGTCACCTCCCTCCACCAACTAGCGATGCTGTGCTTGATGCATTCCAGGATATGGTTGGCCCTCCTGGCTGCCAGGGCACACTGCTGGCTCATATTCAACTTGCTGTCAACCACAACCCCCAGATCCCTCTCTGCAGGTCTGTTCTCTAGCACCTCATTGCCCAGTCTAGCACCTCATAGCACCTCTAGCCAGGGTTGCCCCATCCCCGGTGCAGGACCCGGCACTTGCCTTTCTTAAACTTCATGCAGTTGGTGATTCCCCAGCTCTCCAATCTGTCCAGATCTCTCTGCAAGGCCTTTCTACCCTCATCCGAGTCCACAACTCCTCTAAGTTTGGTGTTGTTGGTAAATTTGCTCAAAACACCTTCAACTACATCCAAATCATATATAAAGACATTGAAGAGGACCGGCACTAAATTGGAGCCTTGAGGGACCCCACTAGTGACCATCCGCCAGCCAGATGTGGCCCCATTAACCCTTTGAGCCCTGCACATCAGCCAATTGCTTACCCATCATATGATGTTTTTGTTAAGTTGTATGCTGGACATTTTGTCCAGTAGGATCCTATGGGAAACCGTGTCAAAAGCCTTGCTGAAGTCCAAAAACATCACATCAGCTGGTTTCCCTTGGTCAACTAGATGGGTGATCTTATCATAAAAGGAAATCAGATTTGTTAGGCAGGACCTACCCCTCATGAACCCATGTTGGCTGGGACCAGTGACTGCATTGTCCCCCAGATGCGCCTCAATAACTTCAAGAACCATCTTCTCCATAATTTTACCAAGCACTGACATGAGACTGACAGGCCCGTAATTGCTAGGGTCTTCTTTCTTACCCTTTTTGAAAACTGGGACAACATTTGCCAGCTTCCAGTCTACTGGGACCTCTCCAGATTTCCCAGGATCATTGAAAAATAATTGAGAGAGGTCCCGCGATGATGTCAACGAGCTCTTTAAGCACCCTGGGATGACTCCCAACCAGACCCATAGACTTGAATGGATCCAGGTGGAGCAGCAAATCCCGCACACATTCAGGGGTGGTTGGGAGCTTGTCATTCCCACCGTCATGGTCCTCCCGCTCAGGGCAACCAGGGTCCCGAAGCCCATCATCAGCATTTAAGACAGAGGTGAAGAAGGCATTAAACGCTTTGACTATGTCATTGTCTGTGAGGAGATCTTCCCCGTCAAGTAGTGGACCTATGTTTTCTTTGGTTCTCCTTTTTCTATTAACATATCTAAAAAAAACTTTTTTATTGTCTCTCACAGACATGGCCAGCTTCAACTGAAGTTGGGCTTTGGCCCCACAAATTTTCTCCCTACAAACACGAACAGCACCTCAGAAGATCCCTGGTCAGCCAGGCTGGCCTTCTGCCCCACCTACCTGCCTTCCGACATTTTGGAATTGCCTGACCTTGTGCTTTTAGGAGGCAGTGCTTAAAGACTGACCAGCACTCATAGATGCCAGTGCCTTCAAAAGCAGCTTCCCAGGGGACCTTGCTGACTAGTTCTCTGAGCAGCCTGAAGTCTGCTTTCCCCATATCCAGGGCCGAAGTTTTGGTGGCAGTTTTCCTTCTGTCGCCATAAATTCTAAACACAACCACTTCATGGTCACTATGACCAAGACGGCTGCCAATTGCCACATCTCCCACAAGACCCTCTCTGTTTTCCAGCAACAGATCAAGGAGGGCACCTTTCCTAGTTGGCTCCCTTAGAACCTGCACCAAGAAGTTATCATCTAGGTACTTTAGGAACCTCCTGGACTTGCTCATGTCAGCCCTGTGGTGATCCCAGTTGATGTCTTGTAAGCTGAAATCCCCCATAAGGACAAGGGGAGTTGATCTTGAGGCATCTCTTAGTTCTACAAAAAATAATTCATTGGCGTTGTTGTCCTGGCCAGGTGGTTGGTAATAGATTCCCACAACGACATCCCCTTTATTTGTTCATCCTTTAATCTTTACGTAGAGGCTCTCAACTTTGCCATCCCCAACTTGAAGTTCCATGCAGTCCAGTCCATGCTTCACATGCATCGCCACCCCACCACCTCACCTACCCTGCCTGTCCCTCCTGAAGGTCCTGTAACCATCTATTGCAGCACACCAGCCACAGGACTCATCCCACTAGGTTTCGCTTATGCCAATGATGTTCTAGCTGTGGGACTGGGCCAAGACTTCTAGGTCGTCCATTTTATTCCTCATACTGCATGTGTTTGTGTAGAAGCACTTCAAACGCGCTTCCCTACACACAGCACCTTGTGGAGCCGACTGAAGCACCTCACTGGCACACAGTCCCTCTGATTCTAGCACACCATCCCTTAGCTCATCACCGCTGTGCCTGGTTTTATCCCCTTACCCCTTCAACTCTAGTTTAAAGCCCTATCTATCAGCCTTGCCAACTCCTGAGCCCAAATCCTTACCCCTCTCTGAGAGAGGCACATCCCATCTGGTGACAGAAGGCCGGGTGTCATGTAGACCTTCCAATGATCGAAAAACCCAAAGTTCTGTCGGTTGCACCAGTCCCGAAGCCATGTGTTAATGTGGTGAGCCCACTTGTCAGCATCGATCCCCCCTATCAGAAGGACAGAGGCAAACACAACCTGTGCCCCTGATCCTTTAAGTAGTTGCCCCAAAGCCCTAAAGTCCCTTTTGATCGCTCTTGGACTTCTCGTTGCTACCTTGTCATTACCAGCCTGAAAGACAAGTAGTGGGTAGTAGTCGGTGGGCCGTACCAGGCACTTGACTTTCTTAGCTAAATCTCTCACCCGAGCCCCAGGGAGACAACAGACTTCCCTATCAGTTGGGTCCAGTCGGCATATCGGGCCCTCTGTCCCTTTCAGAAGGGAGTCCCCCATGACAACAACCCTTCTGTCTTTCTTGGCAGATGATGTAGCAATGCGGGGGGTAGGTTGCCTTGCCTTAGGCACCCTCTCCAACTGGGACGGGCTTTCGTCTACTTCGTTGTTCTGACTGTCGTGTTCTAGAGCCTTGTACCTGTCATATAAGGGTAGATGGGAAGGTGAGGTGGGCAGGGAGAGGGTTCGCCTACCACCCTGAACAGGAACCTGCCTCCATTCCTCCCCATGGCCTAGGTTCCTTCCTACTGCCTGGTGGGATGAGGGGACTTTTGTCTTCTGTGTAGCAGGAGGCACCTGTGCTGTGGCAGGCTCCTGAGTCTGTCTCAGAGAGGGCAGAGTACACCTCCACCAGTCAGTTTCCCTCTCTGACTCCCTGATGCTCCTGAGCCTGCTCACCTCCTCCCGAAGCTCCTCTACCTGTTTGAGCGGCTCTTCAACCTGGGCACACCTTCCACAGGCATACCCCTTGCTGCTACTGTTGGATATTGACAGGAGACTCAGGCACACCCTGCAGCCGAAGACCTGGACGGTGCTGTGTTTCCCCAAGCCCTCTATCTGAGTAGCCACATCGGTGACTGTGGCTGGAGAGGCCACAAGAGATGCAGAGGCCATGGTTTTCTGCCTGGTTGATGCCATGGCCAGGTTTCTCGCAAGCAGGCTACCAGTACCAGTACCGAAGGCAGAGACCGCTGCAAGGAAGTGGCGAGGGGCCCCCCCTACTCGCCCTGCCTGCGCTAACTGCAGCGCCACTCCCTTCTGATGCACCAAGCCCTGTTTGCCCGCTCCTGGTCGCCGCGCTCCCTAGGGGCTGCTTTTGAACAGCTGGGGAGGGGACGCTGCTGCCTCCGCCTCCGCCTCATCAGCCTCCCTCGCAAGGGCTGCTTGGTCCTGGCGGTTGCCTCGGCTGCTTCGAGTGGCCTCGATGCCAAAAAAAAAAGCCCTGCCTGTCTCGATTCACCACTCCGTTGCAGAACGCATCTGCCCCAGAGCCGATCGCCTTGGCAAATGGTGCTATATGGTGCTACAGATGCTATCCTTCCATGGGCAAAAGTTCTACTAAAATAAAATGGCAGAAATGTTAAACTACAGTCTGCAAACTGTTCTTTCCATCAATTTTTTCTAATATTCAACACTACCTTCAAAGCTAGGATCGAACCTTTGATGTGGAGTTAAGTGTAATATTTTGTGAGGTACAGAACATTTCTCTACTTCTGGCAGAATTGGGTCAATTTATCAAAAAAAAATCTACTGTACTTGTACAATTTGATAGAAATAATTGTTTATGTTCATGTTTGTATGAACTTTTATGACTGACCTAAACATTTCATAAAGTGTATCTATTTTTACTTACAGTATTTAACTGCATTAAGCCAAATGAAAAAAAATGTAATATAAAAATAATGCCTGTAACATTTTGGTGGGTTTTGTTTGTTCAATTCACAATAAAATAAATATATAAAAACAATGAAGCAACAAACTAGCTAACACCAAAATGAATACAAAAAAATCCCAAAAAAGTTAGAACAGCCAAAAAAAAACGTGAAACTGCAGGAAAGACTTGCTCAAATGTTTTTACTTGCTTATGTATACATAATAACTAAGTTACAAGTTACCTGAACAAATCTATTTTTCAGATAATTTATATTTAGGACTATTTGGCCCATATGATAAATAAGTGATTTTACTTCATCCATGGGACGAACTTCAGTGAGGAAAATAGCTTATTTAGATAGCAGTCTAACTAACAGTTTTTCAACAGGCAATAATCACTTCTCTGTCTAACAAAACCTATGCCACATTGTCTCATTAAAAATTCTGTACCATTTCATATTTGGTTGGCAAATGCTAATGAAATTATTAGTTTCAGAAAAAAAAAAAAAACCTCCATATTTTTTGAATAGAAATTAAGAAATATTGCAACAAGAAGCTGCAGGCACTGCAGGAATTCTAACTTACCTAGAATTTTAATACACAGAAGCTAATATTTGAAAAGGAACAGGTAAAAATAATAATAATAAATAAACAAAAGTTAAAAATCAGAACCAATTCTAAAACCTGAAGTTGTGATTTTTTTGTTGTTGTTTGTTTAACAATAGTATTAAAGTATTAAATTAATAGTATTAAATTGCTCAAATTTCAAAGTAATATGACAACTTCAAAATAATTTAGTTTAAATGTTACCTGTTCACTTATGGGGTGAACACATATTTCTTTGTATTTAATTTTGATGTTGTAAGAAGTAAAAGCTTATGAAAACTTATTCTAGCTAATTATTATTTTAGTGAGTATATAATGTTGCTTTGGAAGTTGAGGGATAGAGCCAATACTGCAGAGAAGAATTTGATCTATGGGGTGCAAGTTCTCTTAAGGTACTTAAGACCTTCTCTTAAGGCCTTCAACTAGGTAGCATTGAATGAAAGCTAAAAAAAAAATAAAAATGACTGAGCTGTATGTGAAGCAAATTATCACGTATAATTTTTTTTTCCTTTTGTTTTTTAATGAACTAAGTCTAAATAATCCCCGTTTGTTGTTGTTGTTGTTTTTTCTAGAAATTTATTTGCCTTTTTTATTTGCTATACCTGCCTCTTCACAGTTATGTGAAACATCAACTGGACACAGAAAAAATATATAGAATAGTATTTAAATTGCTAGTCTGCGTAAATGATACTGATGAGAGAAATACCTGCCACAGTCCTTCAAATCATCATGTGTGTCAGAAACAAAAAGGAAAAACACCAAGTCTGTTCTTTTTCTAGTCATGACTATGCAAACATAACTGCTAAAAATGCCAGTTGTCTCATGCAATTAGAGTGGATAAAGATGCAATGCTAAGGTATTTATATATTCTTAAATTTTAGAGGCTTGGTGTTTTCATCTGCTATCTTTTCTATACATGCAAATAACCACAGGAGAAAATTAGATTCAATTTCAATTCCTAATCCAGTTTTACCACCTGGGCCTCATTAAGAAGCATGTGGCAATTGATTTCAAAGTCAGTAAATAAAGTTCTTTTGCTAAAATGTATTTTTTGTACTTTGTTGGGTATTTCACAGTGACATAACCAACTTGGCCATCTTTGTCTTACCTGTTTCTTAAATCTTATGCATTGTAGCATAAGAAAAGCAGAAGAAAACAAAGTGCTGTTTAATACATTCAGCTAGATGTTATCTAGCTGATATTATTTAGCTAGATATTATCTAGCTGATATTATCAACTGAATGCATCAAGCAATATACACATAAAAGATTTTATTTTTTTTTTAATATTACTCTTTAATGTCTAATTCCTTCGGGTATTTGAGCACACACCAAGACAATTTTATCCTGTGTAGCTGTCACACTGGCAGCAGAAGCTCCAACCAGAGCAGGATGAGATTGGCACTGCATACTTTCCAGGAGTGTTGGAAGGAAGAATTTAAAGTTCTGTCCCCTTCCTGGCCCAAAGAATGGTTTGTCACATTTTCATATTCTGAAGTAACAGGCAGTCCTGAAGAGCCTACTTGAAATCAGTGTGTAATTTTATAAGTTTTCTGATATTTGAAGTACTAAAAAGCATTTCTTATGTGTCTTGTGTAAATTGAATGGCTGTTCCCTGAGGTGTTCTGAGGCTTACAGATAGCACTATTCTCAACACTGTCTATCACTTGTACATTAGTAAACAGGAGAAAAAGCATAATCACCTTCTTACTATTTCTCTTAATTTCTTTATCAAATTATGCAAATGGTGTATTACCTTATGGGGCTTGAAGCTGAATCAGGATCCCGTGCCATTACTGTTCCTATTATTGTCCCCAGCTCGATATCTTCATGCACCTCAAAAAGGTAAGAAGATCTGCTGAAGACAGGAGGTTCATCCACATCTTCTACAGAGATTTTCACGATAGTTGTATCTTTAAAAGGCCCAAGATAATAGAAGCGTGGATCCACATGGGTATTCTCAGCTTCTACTTTCAATGTATAAAGCCTTCTTGTCTCATAGTCCAGTGGCTAAAAATGAAGATGATGATAAACTATTAAATTACATTATGTATGAACAGATATTGACCTATATACATAATGGAAAATGAGAAGGACTCAAGTCTTGACAGATCTTGTTCTGGGTTCTGGGAACCCTATTATGGTTCAAATTTTATGTGGACATAAAGACCAATTTCTCTAGTAGGAAACTTCCAGTGTCTTTAAGGGGAGTTTCTGTTCCTCCATATCACCTGAATTAACATAGTACCAATCACAAAAAGATATTCAGTGCAAATTTACTGATTATTTGGTTAGCTTTGTAGCTCTTTCACAAGCGTAAGGATATGAAATAATCATGTAAGTATTTAAAATATTTGAAATACAGATTGGACATATTGAAATTGCAGAACAAGGTGCATAATAATTTTTTCAGGAAATACTTTAAATGTACTCAAAACTGTCTGAGTATCCCTATTGTCAAACAAATGTAGCTGTCCTTCAATATCAGCAATATGTTTGTGTTTGTTTGCTCATTATTTTTAAGGGAGGGGGAACTGTCAAAATTCTCTATATGTAGTAAGCTTAATCTTGTTCCTTTTCATTTAATTTCATTGATCAAACATCAGAGATTTTCTTTTTGCAAAATAGATTTGACATTTTTGTCAGCATTTTCTTTTTAAAATGGAAAGAGAAAAGGTTCAGGGTTATAATTAGAAACCTCAGTGGGTACAAAAGAACCCTTATTTCTTCAAATATTTCTAACTGTCATAGATGTAAAGTGTTAGCTACTTAATGATACTGAGGAAATGACCAAGCTGAGAATTTACCTTTTTGACACAAAGAAGACATCTTTAATTCCCCCCAGATCTCAGGGAGATATCGAACTAGTCATTTTCATTCATCAAAATCGGTGGTAGAAGACTTGTGCCTTTGTTTTTAATTATTTTTCTCTGCTGCTTTTAAATATAAATTCTTGTTCATGCAAGATGCCAGAATGACTGACTAGAAGTTTAAATTTTCAGTATAAGAGCAGAAGGATGCAGTCCAGACTATGAATTCTAGTCTCACACTTGTTTTAAAACACAGTCAGAGCAGAAGGGAGAATATCTATGAATATGGCCAGGAATTGCAACACTGTGGTGCTATCTGAACTATCTGAAGCTCTCTGAACAGTGTTGCTATATGAGACTATTGGTGTGTCTATAAAGTGCAGCATGCTGCTATTAAGGGATGCGATCTTCAAGTCTAAAGGCAAAGAATCCATGTTAATCCTACTTTTTTTCTAATTAGCAGGCTTAATTTGTCAGATGGTGCATCACACAGATGTATCTACCGTGCTACTAGTACATTCAAGTACAGTTTGGACATCTCTTCAGGCTACACCACAAAACATTGATATGAAATGTGTGAATTATAAGGGTATTCCAACACATTGCAAGTACTGAACATATGTAGAAAAGCTCCTAAGTTCTTTTGCAGATGGTGTTACACTGAGACTTAGTAACTAAAGGGCTATGAACACCAGTTACTTGTAGTTATTCACCATTGAAAACAGAAATCACAATCAAAGTGGCTAAATAATAAATAAATGATGAATAATTTCATAAAAGAACAAACTGAGCATGGTATCTCCTTCCTTGCTAGTCAATACTAGCTAGTCTGTGAGATCTGAATGATAAGCTACTTATTTATCAATGAGAAAACATCCTGAAAATTTTAGAGTGTGTCAGATTGCTAATAACAAAATGAGAGGATCTTGTTCATTATTACTTATTGGTGACACTTTTGGAGCTGCTGTCTTACAACATGAATTTTTTATGCTTGATGTAATTATTAGACTGTTGTTTTTTTTCAAGACTATATTGATTTAATATAATGGAAGTCTGCATGGAAAACCTCAAGCAAACAAGAAGGGAATAGCTCAAGAGAAGCCTTTGCAAACTTCTATGAAAAGGAAAAATATCTGGCCCCTGCCTTGGTGTTTCCATACTTTCCCAGATAAACTACAATGCTGACAATGAAGAATATAGAGTTCAAAAGGGAACTCAATGTCATCTTTGCAGAATTTATCTTTACCTTGGTTGCCATTATCAAGAGAGATAATGCAGAGAAAGAGGTAGTGGTATAGTAGTGTTTAATTTGTTATACTATGCTTAAGGTGATTTATTTAAAAAGCTAATATAAGCAATAGTTTGTGTTAGAAGTGCTCCCTAGACTTTTTAGAAATGCTCACAATCCCAAAGAAAAGGACTGGGGGACTTCTGGAAGGGAAAATGTTGAGGAGCAAGAGAATGGCATTTCAAACTTTGAGATCTTAAACCTTTGAAAGTGCTTCGAGATGAAAAACAGGGCAGAACTAAAGCTAGCTCTGAAACAAAAACACCATCATTATGCACTGCTTATGTCTGTACCAGCTGACCTGTTGGAAATACGAGCAAAACAATATAGCTTGTGACAGTTTACATGGGTGTATTTGTGTTTTGACAATCATTGGTCTCCTAATTTGACTCTGTGTGGATGAAAATCTAAATAAAGAAAGCCCAAGTCTCTCTATAATGAGTGAACTGTGCATCGTTTGCAGAAGAAAATAGGTTGCATGAATACTGAACAAATCTGTATTTGAAGTCACAGAGATACTAACATTGGGGATGGTCCATTTATTGCACAATTGGCTAATGCTTTAAACCTACTCTGTAGCTTGGAGATATTGCTGCCACCTGTTATTTCTAGTTCACCTTGAAAGGAAATAGTATTGTTCAGTCACCAATGAGGGATGCTTGCAAGTGCTAAGCAGTTAGAATTGCCATCACATGATCCAAGCACATTTTTACAATGAATATTTGTACCATAACATTGACAATAAAATCGCTTAGTGATTTTTTTTGATTTTGATTTTGATTTTTTTGACCTTTCGCACAGTTATGATGCCTTCCTGAGTGTCCTTCTGTGTCACGATATCAAACATATCTGTCCCATCACCATCTATAATTCTGTACTCTACTTCTGCATTTTTTCCAGTGTCTGCATCAGTGGCTTTGACGCTGCCAATGGCTGTCCCAACTGGGGAGGATTCAGGAATGCGGAGGTGGATGGTACCTGTCAAAGAAATGAAGAACTGCTCAGGAGCCCCACAAGCATTACACAAGCTTTACACAAGCCACTACACAAGCATTAAGTAATGTCTGTGTCACACAATAGCTGATTACATATTTTTGTGTATCTTTTATTCTAGAGATTTTCCCTTTTAATATAGATGGGGTGGGCAAAATATGAGGCAGAGAACTATGCACGAAAAAAGTTTAGGTAAAAGAGTGAAAAAAAATGTAGAAAAACAAAATCATAGAAAAATAGGATTTAAAAGCCCTTCTATATTCCTATCCCAAAGAAGGACCAACTATATCTATCTGTACTTTTCCCTAAATTCTCCATCCAACTATAAGAAGCAGATTGAAATTTCAGTCAGATACAATATTAAATAAATAAAGGGAAAGGTTCTTGAAAATCCACAAGCAGAAAGTGTGCCTACACTTGTTAAAGCAGTAATTCATGCTTGATTAAGACTCATGAACACTGCAATTTTGGTTTTGTCTTTCTTCCTCTGGCTCAGTTGCATCTGTTTATTGTGATTTCATAGTGCAGATAAAAAACACAGGAGTAAAACTGTCCTCATTCAGAAATGCTGCAATAAATTAAAATAAATACCTTACTCTACATTTTAGTATTCTATGTCTTAGCCATCCTGTTAAACTGTAAATAAGGATTGAGATCTCTGATCCCATCCATCAGAACGTAGGGTAGCAAAAGATGTGTGACACATTAACACACTAAGAATTCTCAAAAAAGGATTTTAAAATGAATACAGATACAGCTGCCATTCCAATGCAAATGTTAGGCCATCTAAGCTCTACTGAAAAACATTTTCTTTTCTGCCCTTATTGAAGTGTTTCTAGATTTGTTGTTTTACTTAAACACCTCATGAGCTAAGTAAAGTGAGTTAGAAAGAAAATTCAGTTAACAGTAATACAAAAGTGGAAGTGATAAAGGCTGGTACCATAAACAGAAAAAAGGAATAGGCTACCCAAAAGGCAGCACATACATACCTAGTTACAGATAAGAAGTGCAGAAAAATTCATAAAGGAAGTTAACAGTTTCGTGTGATCAGAAAGAATAATGGGGAGAGAGTAGTAGCAACATGACCTTATCATATATTCAGGAAGACACAGGTGGGGATTATAAGTGTCTTTTAACGGAGTATGTTGTCAGGCAACTAGAGAATGACAGAGGAATGTTTTTGGTTTTGAGGAGACATGGTGAAAAAATAAAACAATGCCCCATTATTCACTAGTAAGTTTAAGAGTTTCTCGCATTCTGTGGAACTATTTTTCTGTGCCATTATTTTGTTGTTTTAAAACCTAAAAAAAAAAAAAAAAAGCCAACAATTTTAAAAAAATAAAAAAATAAACATTCCCATATAACTTATTTATTAAATATTATTACATATGGAAGGGAAAAGAGTAAAATTGAATTTCTTAGTATTTCATCAGTTTTTTATATAAAACTGATAAACAACAGCAGAATTAATACTTTACTACCATATATACTCCATATTCTATTTATAATGAATTTATTTTCATGCAGTTACATTTTTGGTGTTTCAATCAAGTGTTTATCTTGCATTTGCTCTGACATTTTTCATTACCTTTCTCTAAAACCTAAATCTGTGTACTTTGCTACATTAGTATATAATCTCTGTGTAATCTGTTAATGTTAAAAAAAGAAGAAAAAGTAGCTGCTGCTCCCATTTAAAATTTTTTTAGTACTATGTTGGACTATGTTGAAAGACTACTTTTTTTTTTTTCAATTAATATTTATACGTTATAATTAGTTTTATGGCATGTCAACTATTCTCTGATTTTTATTTTTTATTATTATTATTATTTATTTATTTATTTGGGTGCTTTAAACCACAACCCAAAGCTGTGCCTTGTGGACACTACTATCCCACTGCAATACCTAACTCATTTATTTATCTAGAAAGTGCTAAGAACTCATAACCTCAAGTAATAATAAGGCAGTGGAAATAAAGAATAAAAATAACCAGAAATCTATCATCTGAAAGACTATTTTAATTTTATGGTTTAATTGAAATCTCTACCATGGTATGTGATACTCCCTTTTATTATTTTTGTCACTGAAGACTATAAATCATTTGACTACATACGGGATGCAATGCAAGTTAAAGCACCAGATCAGAATGTAAACTAGAAAAACTAGCATTATTCTTGCAAAACTCCTCTGTAAATCCTTTTTCTCTCATAGCTTTTTCCCCAAGGAGAGTCATGTACTGTTTGCATTTTCTCCACTGAGTGATGAAGAAAAGTGGAAGTTAGGTGGAAGATTTAGTCTACAAACTTGTGTCACTCAGTCATGAAAAATAAAAGAGCAACCTCATTCACATTTATCCCTCTTCCCATTTGCTCTGGAACAGTGTAAAGGTAAGTATTTTTACAGAGCAATATAGGCTCTATACAGGAGCTCTTACAGGAGATGTGGGCTGCCATGAGTTTCAGCCACATTCATGTTCTGAAGTCCATAAACCATTTTGAAAAATAAGAGTCAGACTCCAAAAATGAGCTGACTTATCCTAAAATAATTAACTCAAGGCAGTACATAGCTCTATTTGTAAAATAGAGAATGAAAATATTGATCTACAAAAATCAAGAAAATAAAAATATAATTCTAAAACACAGTACTTACCTAACAATTTTATTCCCAAAATCTTTTCCATCTGAACCCAGGATATTGTTTGTATTTTACTTTAAATATTTTATTTTATTTTACTTTACTTTTATTTTCTCTTCTTTTATTTTCCATTTAGCATATGTCAATACAATGTCCTTAATTCTGAAAATTCCTGAAAGTATGACAACTGAAGCAGAGATGCAAAATCTAAGGTCTTTGATGGCTTTTGTGTACAGAACCTCAATAAAATGTTCAATTTCATTACGTTTACTCAGAGGAACAGTTACTGATGTAACTGTAACCTGGTTTTCAGGTGATCTTTAAGAGAAGAAAAACATTCTGAAGAGACCCTGCTCTCCCTAAATCACAGAGGAATCAATGGTATGTTTTTTGTTTTTGTTTGTTTGTTTAGAAAAACAAAACAAAAGTGGAATTTTTCACAATTCAACTATGAATTTCCTTGTAAGAGAAGTTTTATCTGTCCTTTGATTAATATATAGCTGTAGTGTGCTGCTCAGTCCTGTGAAAATCTAAGGAAACTTAATATTTTTCCTGGTAGCTTATAAATCTGATAAATCCTTTATCAATAGGACAGAATAATTTAACTTAGTAAGTACCAATTCCAGTAGTTTCCTAAAACTCTATGAAAATCAGGAATCATTATAATGCCTCTTTGCGTTTTCAGATTAAATATAAAGATTTTTTAAAGGTCAATAGCTTTTTGTTTGTTTTTAATTTCAAACAACTTTTAAAATTACATTCATCTTTATAAATGTTTTAGATTTCATTTCCAGTGAAACATATGTAGCATGAGTATCAGTGGAGAGCAAAGAGAAAACCAAATAAAACAAAACAACATAAAAATGCCAACCATCAGAGTAAGACTTAAAACTTCTTTAAAGCAAAGGTCCTATCTGATTTACACTGACAACAGAAAAATGCACAGATATTTCTGGAACAGCAGAATGCCATCTCAATCCAATGAATATGATATTGGACTGCCATCTAAATCATATAAAAACAGTGTAGAAAGTTGAATAAGCCATTCTAGTTATTAATTTCACATGGTGTTGAAGAAACGAGAAAAAAAAATGAAGAGCGTAACAATGCATAGCTTATATGCTGTCCTAAGTAAAACTGTTAAAATTAGCTTTTCCATAAAGCTTTGAACATTCAACATCTTTGAAAAGTCATCCTAAATTTCTCCAGAGAGCAGTAAGTAAAACAGCATTCCTCACTTACACAGCACTGGAATTACCATAATCCTACATATATAAATGTAAACTAAAAATGTAATAAATCAAAACAATGTGAAATTACAAAGGGACTTAAAATGACAAATTAACACTAAATTCTGTCCAGAATAGGGCCTGTGGAGAAATGCTCAAACTGTAAATACTCAATTGCTCATGATTTTTCTGTTTTGAGAGTATATGAAATCACATGCTGATAAACATCTCAGCTAAATGCATATATATTAACAACAAAATTAGGTACTCCATTTGTGCTATAAAGAACATGCTTAAATCAGAATCATTTGAAACTGGTTCTGTTATTATGAGTCTGAAGGCTGATCATCAGTAACTACTGGATTTACTGGAGTTGTACTCCAGTTTAGTGGATTCAGAATAAAACCTGTACTGTGAGGATGATACAAATCTTTTAGCTATTATGTCCAAACCATCTTAAAAATATTATGACTTCAGTACACACAAAATGTTTCAAACATATTTAAAATGCTTAAACTTTACCACGTATCTAGTTACATAAAATTTCTGTACTATGTAGAGACTGATAATGTTTTCATATTTTACTTTGAGATTAAAATGTCTTGATAACTGTGCTATCAGAAGTATATTAAAAAAAAAAGTATTTTTTTAATAAAAAATATGGTAATTTTTTATAAAAAATATGGTAATTTTTTATAAAAAAAATATGGCCTTTGGTAAACATTAAATGCCATTTACTTCACTTTGAGAAATCTTTTATCTATCAGATTTTGTAGCACTAACTGGAAAAGTACAAATCTGCTTGTTTTCCTTCAAGTAATTTATTTTCCAAGTTCTTCATGATTAAATATTTAAGCAGATAAAACAGTTCAAACATTTCTGCATACCTACAAATACTACATGTTTTGTTTTCCAATGGGGGAGTGTCTAGGAATTAAGCAATAGGTAAGGGGAAAGAAATACATTGCTCTAATGCTCTTATGATTTCACCTCCAACTGCCTCCCATAGTACTGGAAGGTATCCCAGGTCTTCTGTAGTTATAGTTGATCATGTAACTGTTTTCCTAACAAACAAATACTGTAACATTTAATATTCTGCTTTAATAATAGTGAATAAATCAGTACATAAGCCTTTTTGTTGTTGTTGTTCATGTGTGCCCTGTAATCTAGATTTACTCTAAATTAAACCAGATGGTGATTGCTAAACTCTTTAGTTTGAACCTCTTAGAGTGCAGGACAACTATTAAATGCAGCTTACTCTGGGGGAATCGAGGTGGATTGTCGTTGACATCAGTCAAAGTGATGTTCACAGTGGTGGTCCCTGATAATCCACCCATCTGGCCTCCCATGTCCTTTGCCTGGATAACAACTTGGTACTGCTCCCTGTTCTCTCTGTTCATGTTTGGCAAAGCAGTCCTGATGATGCCTTAAATAAAGAACAAACAAAATTGTTAATTGTGCCTTTATTTTTAATGTGCAGCTATCTGCTGAGTCTTTTTTTTTTTTTTTTTTTTTTTGTATTAGTCTGTGAAATGTATTCCTAAAGTATTCATTTCATGCTTTAAAGTACAAAATTTTGTTCATGAGCTTTATAAACAGTCTTCAGAACAGTCTGTTTGTTATAAAAAAGATTAGTTCTTCAGTTTACATTTCATGCTAAAAATGATTCAAGATATTTATGCAAGACAAGGTTTGTGGGTGGAAAGAACACCTTTTATTAGTCTAACTAGAACCACTAAGAATAAAAGAACAACATTTTCTAGGACACAAACCTTTCATCATGCCTTTATCAAAAATATTCTTACTTAGAACTTTACACTGTCTTAGCTATTTCAATTATTCCACTGCAACAATACTTCTATTTCATAGTGTCAGCTGTAATAACTCTTAGTTTTTATTTTTATTTATTACAAGAACTACAAATTATGAGGGAAAAAGCAAGAAAAAATATTTCATTTCAGTTAGCTTTTAAATTTTTTTTTAGGTGATCTGAGATTTTTAAAATGAAAGAGCAAGCTTACAGTAAATGGAAATAATGACAATTTCCTGACCTGTTTCTGGTTCCACGGAGAAATATGGCTGCCCCTGAAGTATGCTGTAAATGACTCTGGCACTGTTTCCATAGGAAGGGTCATCGGCATCAGTAGCTGTGACTTGCACCACAGAAGTACCTGAAGCATCCAAAGTCAATTTAGTTTCAGATAGTACTAAATGGAGGTCCAACAACATTAATTTCTGATTGATCAGAACCCAAAGAAAGTTTCAGCTAATGATGACTGGATTTTTCAAGCATATTTATTATCTTACAGTCAACTTTAGATACTCTCTTCCCTGTTTGGGGTCTCATTCTACACAAATTGAACCTAAACTTCCATAATTCCACAATAATTAAGGCCTAATCAGTAACGGTAAACAATACATGTAGCAGTGGTTGAGCTGATTTTATCCCTACATTTTATCATGTGTTCATATTTATGTACTCACTTCTTTTCAGAGGACAGTACATCTCTGCTTTCAATTACCCAGAACAGTTATTGTTTTGTTTTGTCATGTTTTCATACAATGATGCCAATGTGATATACAAAAATCTCAGAATTGGAGAAATATGTATTACAAGGGTGGACCATTCTGTGGATAAGGAATTGTCTCAAAGGTTGCACTCAGAGAGTTGTGGTCAGTGGATCCATGTCCAGGTGGAGGCCAGTGACAAGTGGTGTCCCTCAGGGGTATGTTTTGGGACCAGTTCTGTTTAATATCTTTATCAGTGACATAGACAGTGGGATTTAGCACACCCTCAGCAAGTTTGCAGACAACACCAAGCTGAGAAGTACAGTCAATACAACAGAAGGAAGGGATGCCATCCAAAGGGACCTGGACAAGCTTAAGAATTGGGTCCATGTGAACCTAATGAGGTTCAATAAGTCTAAGTGCAGGGTGCTGCACCTGGGTCAGCGCAATACCAGCCATTAGGACAGACTGGGAAAAGAACTCATCGAGAGCAGCCCTGCAGAGAAGGACTTGGGGGTTCTGATGGATGAAAAGCTCAACATGAACCAGCAATGCAAGCTTGCAGCCCAGAACGTCCAGAAGCTGTGTATGCCCCATTCCTGGAGGCGTTCAAGATCAGGTTGGATGAGGCCTTGGACATCCTGATCTAGTGGGTGGAATCCCTGCCCATGGCAGGGGGATTGGAACTAGATGATCTTTAAGCTCCCTCCCAACCCACGCTGTTCTATGATCCCATGATTCTATGACAGCTATCATAATAGCATGAGTTAATGAGAAAACCTTACATGTATGTTGCAAACATGAACGGTGATATTTTGGAGCTACTATTGCAACTTTGTTATTTTCTGTTCTAACTTTTATATTTCATTTATATGGTCAAATATGTATTAGTTATATATATAGTTATTAATAGGAAGTAAATTGTATCATATTTTTATTTCATTTTTATTTAAAAAAATCTACTTCAACATATCATTTGGAAGAAAACTGAAGAGCATGTTTAGTAACATTAAAATAAATAAATGGAATAAAATTTCCTTTTGCGATGTAATAATGTCTCTAATAGCTCCCCCTCAATTATGAATGTCAAAATGCATATACAGTATATTACTTCATGCTATTTTAACACACATACACGAAGCAAGAAACAAATCATATCAGCTATCCTGTTCTCTAGATTACTCTCTAGAGTAATCACACATACAGACCCACATACACACCCAATAAAATATATCAGACACTGCTTCCAAAAAGAGATTTGATCCAATTCCCGTCACACAGTGATTTACTCCATCGGCTGTGCTCAGGGTAATGTATACCTCATCACCCCAAAACAGAAAGGATGAACTATGCTTTTACTATTGCCTCAGCTCCTTGGCTTTTGCTGTCCAGCCACCAGGCAGGTAGTGGCAGGAAAACAGCAAGGGCACAGCTTCATTTCTGCCTGCCATTCAGGGTACAGAAGTCACCACTTTAGTCATAGCCCTTATTCACAGAGGCAGAGAGACATGCTTTCTATGCATCCACAGAGGGATCAGTGATTCCTACATGAAACCTGACAGAAACCATGCAAAGAATCAATCAGGAAGAGCGTATTAGACTGGGAGCCCTTCCAGCAAACAGTATGACCAGTGCCACACATTATTTGTTCTGGGCTGCGGTCACATCACTGTGTGTCCTCTTTGCTCAGTCTCCCAATAGGCTGGTCACTCCAGATAATCAACATGCAGAGATCAGTTTGAAATTACCAACCATGCTGATTCTTCTTTACCTGCACATTTATCTGTTTTGACACAAACTATTTTCTGCAGCACTCATATTTGAAAATACACTGTAAATGAATAGTGCAATGCTACTTAGCCTTTTCCCAGAATTCTTCAATTTTTTGCAACTGTTTATTTCTGACCTGTAGCCCATTTTAATGTATTTCAAGAATATTACCCTGTATCATGCTTTGTGTTTCAAATTTTTGTAGCCCTGTCCTCTTTAGAGGAAAAATACCAAATATATTTCTGGTGTATGAGTAAAGCTCCTTTGCTTCCTCTTTGTTTATTAAATAAATTTAACGAATAAAAATAAATAAAAGCATACCAGGTCTTCAGGACTTGTGTATCTTTCAGTTTTATACTACTTTTTATTTTATAAAGCATTTTTAGTTTTTAAATTATTTCAAGCTGTTATTCTAAATGAAAGCCAGATCTGTAACAAGTCCACTATTTACACTACTGTAAGACTTTGTCTCTTCTCACCCCTCCAGTCAGAAATAATAATAATAATAACAATAACAATAACAATAATAATAATAATAATAATAATAAAACTCCTCATATTTGTATTTCCTTTTCCAATTGTGGAATTTTCCACATTTTTTTCCAATTCCTTTTTATTACAGCTAAATAAAACTGAGAACTGCTGCTGGGCAGATAAGGGAAAAAAGAAAGAAAGAGTGAGTGGGATAGAGTTGTATGCTAGTTGATATGTTGGGACATGCTAGAAGGCTGGTTAAGTGAGAGCATCAGGGCAGGGCTGGGCTGGGAAAGTAAGGCTCTGGTAGGAAGCCACTGAGTATCTCTTCAACAATTAAGGGTGGAAGATAAAGGCCTTTGAGAAAATGTGAGCGCCTGTCGTGGTTTAACCCGGCTGGCAGCTAAATACCACGCAGCCGTTCGCTCACCCTCCCCCCTCCCTCTCTGGGACGGGGGAGAGAAATGGAAAGTGAAGCCCGTGAGTTGAGATAAAGACAGTTTAATAAGACAGGAAAATAATAATAACAAAATAATAATAACAATAATAACAATAATGTTACAATGGTGATAATAGGAAAGTAATAATAATATGTACAAACAAGTGATGCACAATGCAATTGCTCACCACCCGCTGACCGATGCCCAGCTTAACCCCGAGCAGTCCGGCCCCCTCCCCCCGGCTAGCCACCCCTATATATTGTTTAGCATGACGTCAAATGGTATGGAATACCCCTTTGGCTAGTTTGGGTCACCTGTCCTGGGTCTGTCCCCTCCCAGCTCTTACTGCACCCCCAGCCTGCCTGTTGGCAGGACAGAGCGAAAGGCTGAGATGTCCTTGGCTTGGTGTAAGCACTGCTCTGCAACAATTAAAACATCGGGGTGTTATCAGCACTCTTCTCATCCTAAGCCAAAACACAGCATTCCACCAGCTACTAGGAAGAAAATTAATTCTGTTCTAACTGAAACCAGGACAGCGCCTTAAATTGAAGACAGGCATTCACATAAACTTTTTTTTTTTTTTTTTTTTTTTGCATCTAGCTTTTGATAATTGTAGTTAAAAATAGTAATAATGATAAATGGAGGTCAGCAGATTTTCAGAAACATTTTATATTAAAGTAAAAATAGCATGTTTAACACAGCAAGCTACCATTTGAATGAAAAGAAATTTCAAATCCTCTCTTCTTAGCTAGCATCAGCAAAAAATAACTGCGGGCTATGGAAGTGGACAATGCACATCAAGTAAAGCAGATTAGGAGTTTTGAAAGGCAGAAAAAAAAAAAAAAAGAAAAAAAAAAGAAAAAAAAAAGAAAACCCTTAGCTATGTCATTAAAGTAATATTGTGCACATCAGCTGTCAAACTATCAAAATTCTTGTTTTGCTTCAGTTCACTGAAGTCACTGAAGACCGCTGATCCTCAATACTGCTAATATATTGCTTGAAGCAGTCTGAAACCTGGGGTGAACTAACTGGTACCCAAGGCACTGATTTTGACTGCTCATGTTGGGGTTTACAAACCACAGTGTGGGTGTGACTTTGCACTCCTCAGTCCAGGCCTTGCTCTCTATCTTTTACATGGGCACAGGTTGCTTTTGATGAAGTCTTTGGCCTCCAGGACATAAAGCCTAATCTGAAGTCTATAGGAGGACATAAAGGACATAGTGACAATATACTGGAGAATGTGGCACCAGCTCTGGAATTATTAAGGTCATGAAAAAGACTGTGAATTAACTTCCTCCTCATATACTTGTGAATTTCATTATACAATAAACTAGAATCATATGGTGGTGAACTAGGCCAACAAAAAGAGCCATTTGTCAGATTATTGTAGTTCTCAAAAGACATATTTGAACATAATTTTAATTATAACCTTTGAATTTCCCTAAGGTCTCGTACCATAATAGTAATTAATGTAGGCTCTTTTTAATGCTTTCCTTGCAAACATCTTCAAACACCATACAAGTATTAATGATTGTAACAGAATCACAGAATCACAGAATTTTCTAGGTTGGAAGAGACCTCAAGGTCATCGAGTCCAACCTCTGACCTAACGCTAACAGTCCCCACTAAACCATTTCCCTAAGCTCTACATCTAAACGTCTTTTGAAGACTTCCAGGGATGGTGACTCCACCACTTCCCTGGGCAGCCTGTTCCAATGCCTCACAACCCTTTCAGTGAAGAAGTTCTTCCTAACATCTAACCTAAAACTCCCCTGGCTCAACTTAAGCCCATTCCCCCTCATCCTGTCACCAGGCACGTGGGAGAACAGGCCAACCCACACCTCGCTACAGCCTCCCTTGAGGTACCCATAGAGAGCAATAAGGTCGCCCCTGAGCCTCCTCTTCTCCAGGCTGAACAAGCCCAGCTCCCTCAGCCGCTCCTCGTAGGACTTGTTCTCCAGGCCCCTCACCAGCTTCGTCGCCCTTCTCTGAACCCGCTCAAGCACCTCGATGTCCTTCTTGTAGCGAGGGGCCCAAAACTGAACACAGTACTCGAGGTGCGGCCTCACCAGAGCTGAGTACAGGGGGACGATCACCTCCCTAGCCCTGCTGGTCACACTGTTTCTGATACAAGCCAGGATGCCGTTGGCCTTCTTGGCCACCTGAGCACACTGCTGGCTCATATTCAGCCGACTATCCACCATCACTCCCAGGTCCTTCTTTGCCTGGCAGCTCTCCAACCATTCCTCTCCCAGCCTGTAGCTCTGCTTGGGGTTATTGCGCGGCAGGTGGAGGACCCGGCACTTGGCCTTGTTGAACTTCATGCAGTTGACCTCAGCCCATCGGTGCAGCCTATCCAGATCCTCCTGCAGAGCTTTCCTACCCTCAAGCAGATCGACACACGCACCTAACTTGGTGTCATCTGCGAACTTACTGAGGGTGCACTCGATGCCCTCGTCCAGATCATCGATGAAGATATTAAAGAGGACCGGCCCCAGCACCAAGCCCTGGGGGACGCCACTAGTGACTCCTAGTAACCTCACAGAGCATTTAAGATATAGAAGTAATAGAGGAGAATCACTGAAGATAATTAACTGGGAAAACAAAACAAAACAAAACAAAGAACAAACAAACAAAAACAAAACAAATACAAACAAACAAACAAAAAACACACACACAAAAAAAACAGAGTATCTGTTGTGGAGCTGAATTTGTAACCTATATTTATTTCCTTATTCCCAAGTGAGTTATGTTATGTTTAACTACAACAAGAGCCTTCCATAGTAAATTATACATTAAAATAACAAGTTGAATTAACAGGAATTTTCCTCTTTCTAGTAGAAAAGAGAGGAAATAGTGAGATATGTTCTCCCAGAAATAAACTATTTAACACAGAAGAATAACAGGAAAGAGCTCCATATTCAGAGAAATCTATGTAGAAAGCTCTTTAGTTACATGATACTTCGGTAACTTAGAGGACAATAAGCTGGGAAAAAAGTATGTCAGTAGATGCTTCCAATTCTTTTAAAATTATACTTTTAAAGAAAAAAAAAATATATATATATATATATGTATGTATTTTTTTTCTCTGTATGAGGCAGGATTTATATGCAAAGTGAAATCGTAATATAATCAGTTTTTTTCAAAATCATGATTGACATTATGAAATTAAAAATGAGATGCAAAAGTTTTAGTGAGATAATTATGAAAAAAAATAAAGAAAATCTTTGTTAAAAGGAAACAATAAAGAATTGTAATAAAATAAATGCTATGGCAGAGGAAAGGATTAAGCACTGTGAACTTTTGGAACAGCACTAATGAGGGACTGAACAAAAAGCCTACGGAGAAAGCCAAGAAGTAGTAGCTCTAAATGCTGTCTGAAGAGACAGACAAAAAAGATAACCACAGGTAGGGATGACAAGCTAACTGTGGGAAGCCCAACCTGTAGATCACATGTAATCCCAGAGGGAGGTTACATTGAAGTGTACATTGATATCCCTAATTCAGAAGCAGAAAATACCAGCTAGGGAGCATGACAGCTAATAGCAGCTCAAAGTGTTTCTGAGACAATAATTCATAGGAAGAGTTACTTAGCACTGAAGATATAGGATGGAATAAGGATCAAGAATGGTTAGAGAATATCTAGGCTACAACAGATGAACAGAGAAGCATCACCAAATAACATAAATGAAGAAATGATGTGGTGACAGAAAGAAAAAAGCAAAAAAAGAAAAAAAAAAAAAAAAGGGAAAAAGAAAAAAGAAAAAAAAAAAGAAAAAAGGAAAAAGAAAAATAAAAAGGAAAAATAAAAAGGAAAAGAAAGCCTAAATAGGAGAAACTTCTGAAAGCTTCTCTAAAATATATCAAGAAACAAACAAACAAAAAAATCCACAGGAAAAGCTCTAGAGATTAAAATAGACTCATCTATGCAGTTCTGAAAAGAAGCTTTTAGGTGAGCAAGAAAAGAGACAAGTAAAGAATATAATGGGCAGAACAGAAGATTTTGGTCAGAATATTCTGTCATAAACTTTGAGATTAAGGAAAGAAAAAAAGTAAAAGAGGAGAAAATATTTGGAAATCTGTTCAAAGACTTCAGGAGTGCAAGATGTCTTCTATGCTATTGGCCTAAACTTGAGATCCCGAAGTTGGCCCATTTATCTCTGCCTTTGCTATGATTAATGAGCAGTAGAAGAAAGATGAACAAGACAAGAAAGAACTTATGCACCTCTGTCAAGACACTGTAATTGATAATAAAAATACCATTCTCAGGTATCCATCAAGCTACTACTACAGCCTGAGGCAGAAATCACAACTGCTGTTTCTTGTCTGAAAGACTTGCATATGGCTATGTCACGGTTTGATACCTTGAATGGGGGGCAGAGGAAGCAGATACAGGCTTAGTAGTATTATAAGGTACTACTACCCCTTTGTACCTTATAACACAGGGCATTTTAGGATGGAGCAAGCCTTGCACTTCAAGGGACGCCATAGATTTCAATTATTTCAAGCTGATGCTTGCATATTTTTGCTACTCGTGCACTTCTTTTGTGTAATTTGGTAAAGAAAGCAGGACATTAGGCAATAACAGTTTTCATATATGAATTGGTAAAGAAATACTGGTGATTAAACATTTACCAGTTTACTCAGTAATTAACAGAGACATGAAATGCATGCAAAAAAACTCATGCAATCTTGCTGAAAACTGTTAAAATAAAATGTGTGAGGAGGAACCCACTAGTTCTGAACACTAGCTACCAGCTACATTATATAGTATAGCTCTAAAAGCAATGAAGCATATGAATAATCTTACATGGTGTGATATGCTGCCAGAGCTGTCTTCTTTCTGGTATTCACATGAATGTATATAGAGTTAATACGAACATCTCAGCACTGTGCTTGTGGTACTGCTGTGTCCAAATGTGTGCACAACTCATCAGCAAAACAGCAAAATAGTTTACTATTTTTGACACTTCTTAGCATAGAGATAGGATTAAGCCAATCAATTTGAAACAGTCATATTCTCTATTGGGACTGAGAATTCAAGCACCAGGTGGTAACAGGGGTCTTTAGAATGCAGTTCCAGAATAATGTACAAGAGGCCCCAAAGGCATAAACACAAGTGGCAAGTTACTAATCATATTACAGACTAGCCAGGATTTAGAGTGTAACAAAGAAAACAAAGAACAAATAATCACAATACATAAAACATCATGTGTATGGTGAAAATACACGGAAGATGACTAGAGGATATAAAAGACAATGATAACATCTACAAGAATTGGAACAAATAAACAACAACAACAAAAAGTTATCTCCCTAAATAAAGGGCATTACTTCTGATCAATGTCGCAATCTGTCTACAGCAAGTCCTCTTTCACTTTTGATACTGAAAGAGCCATGCTTTTTCATTTATTCACATTTTCATGTTTCCAATTATATATATAGATATATATATAAATATATATATCTATACCAATTTCTAAACCAATCTCTATATCCGATTTACAAATAATAAGCCAATTATATAATTGGTTTAAATAAATTAAAACTTTGAAGAACAAATTTTGTGATTTTATGTACATGTTTGTTTAAGTGTTATGTGCCTGCCTGGTGCTCCAGCCTTCCCACATGATGGCAGCAGGAGTGCAAGGCGTTCTATAAATACAGAGCTATGTTTTTAGTGGTTATATAGCACAATGCAGTGCTATGTTGACTATGCCAGACTATATTAGCATGGTACTTTTTACTGCATGATATACCTTCTATTTACTTGACCAGCCAAAAAACACAGTAATTTGGCTTTGTAATATCTCTTTCTGGTACATTTGCTTGAGATAATATTCATATCCTAAACTCTGCTTAATGTTTTCAGACTCTTATAGAAAGATTTTATGTTTTTATATGCTCACAAAAGTGAGTACCATAGCAGGAGACCCATACAAAGCAACAGTACAATTCAATCCAAGACTGGAGTTTCTCTCTGCATTCATTAATTACATCAACAAGTCTGACAATCTCTTAGCTCACAGCCAACAATACTGGGTAAGTAATGGTAATACTGGAACTCAACAAAATTGATTTGGAGAGAGCAAACTATAGCAATCCAGGATCTTCTTCCTAACTTCCTTTTGATGTGAAGTTATTTTGCCTATACAAAAATAATTTTTATGTTTATTTTTCCATACATTTTTCATAAGTTTCTGTTCTAAAATATGATTGAATTCTATGATATATGGAAAAAAATTTTTTTTTTTTTTTCAACTCTTCAACTACTGCAGATTGCAAGCTAATTCAATTTTTCACAAATGTTCAGTGTTTCACAGATACAGAGTCATAGTGAAGAAAAGACTTGGAAGGCTCTGGGATGACAGATATCAAGGAATGGCAGGAGTTTTCCTAATGTAAAGTTCTAGCTAAGCATTCTACCCTCTATCCTTGTCAATACAATCAGCAATAAGGATAAGAATAATGTTCAAGGCTCATCCCTAGGAACTGAAAGTACAGTACAAACAGAAGCAAGATAAACTCAAAAAGCTGTTTAAGGCTCCTGAAGAGGCCATTCACGAGTATGTTAAGAGAGGAACACTGAAAGTACAAGAGAATTCGTTCATATATTCAAAAACTGAATGTGAAGAGGAGAATGAAGAGTGTATCTGCCTGCAGGCAGTGCATCAACAGTACATGAGCAAACAAGTAACTTTCCTCAGCCATGGAAAGAGTGAAAGACAAGATAGATTTCCATGTAGTGTATTTATCATTCTTATTCTAATAATTCTTAAGGAGGAGGGTGATTCACCATTATATACTATTTATATTCCAAATGACTGTAAGTTAATTTTTTAAATATTCTAAGTAGAAATAATCTCATATCACAAAATCTGTTTCTGGATGAAATTCTAGTATTTGAACAAGCAAACCAAAAAGAAAGATATTTATTCCATGAAGTAGAATTCCCGACATGACCTAATTTTCAGAGGATGGGGAAAATATCCATCAAATACTGTATTTTGAGCAGGCATTTATGCCTCAGTATAAAACACTCACCCACTACTGACATTTCAGGAACACTAGCAGTGTAAATTTCTTCTGGAAACGTTGGTTCATTGTCATTAATGTCATGGATTTTGATGACAAACTCAGATTCAGGTTCCACTGGTCTCAGAGTTCTTCTGTTAATAGCTTGGGCACGCAGGGTGTAAAAGGCTTTTTCTTCCCTGTCAATTCTCCGTGTGGCATGAATGTCACCTGTTTTCTCATCAATTATAAAAAGAGTACCAGCCCCATCTCCAGACAAAATGTATTTGAGGGATCCATCTCCCTTATCCTGGTCAGAATGAAGCTGAAGTGAAAAACAAAGGAAGAAAAATAAAACATTTTATTTAGAAGTAATCAAAAGCTGTTTTTTGTTTATTTGTGTTGTTGTTGTTTTGTTTTGTTTTTGTTATCGTTATTATATATTAAATCATTTTGAATGCAGCAACCAAGTTTTTTTCAGTCACCATTGACTAGCAGTCATGGTGTTATACTGAGGCATTTGTTTCCTAACTTAGCTCCAAGAATCTTTTAATTTGACTGTTGTGGCAGATTTCAGTTTTGCAGCAACACCTGTTTTCTGCTAAGAAACCTTGGCACCACAGTTCTTAAAGAAGATTTTTATGTTAATATTGACCTTTTCCTTCCTTGAAGAGATCCTATTAAAAATTCACAACCTGCTGTGCTAGTTGTAAATTCACAAAGCAGATAAAGAACATGGCAGGGTACATGACAATTAAGGAAAATTGAACAACTGGATCCATGTCATACTAATTTTAAATTTTATATTTCATATTATTTGTATTTCTCTTAAGCTGGAGAATATTTCATTTATAGTCATTATCATTTCCATCCCATGAACTAATGTAAATAACCTAAAGAAAATAAACACATTTACTAAGCATTCAGTATTGATTTTATAACCATTATCTAAGTAATGTAAAATATAGCCTCACCTATTAATAACTTCTACTAACTGATTTCAGTACATCTATAAAAACAACAACAACAACAACAAAAACAAATCTATTACATTGCTTTGTTCAGTACACTAATGTAGTTGGCTTATTTGATCTTTTGGATATACTTACTATAATTACTCTCATCACTTTGTTGCAAAGTTCCTTCTAGTATCATTGATTTCATACTTAACAGAAAGACTCTGGTATTCAGATTTGTTGTCACAATGAAATCTGTGTTTTATTTTTGGGTTCAGCAGAAGGGTCATAGCAAGTAGAAGCTTTAATTAATTTTAAGAATATTTTGAATATTTCTGATTTTATAAACAAGAAGTTACCTGTGTAGATTAACTACCTGCTCATAAACCTATACTGCAATATAGAAACATGATTAATTTAAAGAGTCGCATGTGATGTAATCATTGTTGACAACAATTTAGTGAGTTTTATTTTGTAAATCCAGAAAAGCATTCATAAGTGCACATGTATTAGTACAAATACATGTATGCAGAAGAAACAGCTCTAAAACTTTCTAATTTTGCAGTTAATGCAATAAAATTGCATTATTTTAATATATATCTTAGAGCACAAAACTAAAATGCAAATATAAAGACTGTTTTTAAAAATCAGACTCAAATATATCAGTATGTTATAAGAAGTCTGACAGAACTAGTTCCATTTGAATACACATTAACAACATCACTTAGAATTACACCAAGATTACACCAAGATAATATTTAATCATGTCAATGTTTTTTGTTAATTCAAGCTCATGAAAATTTCATTTTCAGTTCATGAAAAACATCGCACACTTAGCTCAATACTAATATCCCCACTGACATGTATCATGGAAGTATTTCTCTTTTTTGATGCTCTCAGATTTCTTTCCATAGTATCTATTTTAAGTCATTGCCAGGGGTAGAATATTATGTTTTTGATTGTGACTTTCCTTACCTTTTGTACTGAAATAAAACACTACGGTGTGGTGGGTTAAGCTCATGTCAAACAGTAAATTTCCCTGCTGTGAAACATTTTCATACACAGAATGCTTCCCAGACTCTTGTAATATGGGCAACATAAGGAGCTCATGCAGGATCTTGGATTAAAACCTTAATGGCAGAAATTTAGAAAACTACCATCATTCTGAACTTTATTTTCTATGTAATGGTTTTCTTACTTACTTTCAATTCTGAAATAAACTTTGAGAAACACTGTGAATATTTATCAAAGAATGACAAATTAAGCTTTGCTTACATCACATATAAGCATTACGTGTATATTTACTCTACAAAATGCATATTTTCATATTAGTTTCTTCATTTCATTCCATAAGAAATAAATAGGAGGCTCCACCAAACATGAGTAGGAAAGTATAAGAAACATCTTTTGCAAGTAAGTTCTGTTCCTTCTTTTCCTTCCATTTCCCTCACCAACTTCAAACTGAAGGTTTCAAGCCATTCTCAATCCCCTTCTGGGAAATGAATTTTTATACTGAACTTTAATCCCTTGTGCTCTTTTCAGTCAGGCCATTACAGTTGAAACTTTTCACCCTTTCACCCTTTTAAGTCACATTTCTCTTAGGGACTAGACAGTCTCACAGGCTGTGGCCCATTTTAGAATATCTTTTAGTGTAACTAGTTCTCAAAGGCCTACCAAGTGTTTTCTTCTCTGGGGCTTCCTAGGATACCACCTTTTCTTCAAAAATGTTATAATACCAAGAGCTCACTGCTCACTGGTGGCCCATAACCACTAGATACAATATTTTTAGGGCAGAGTGGTGAAGGACGGTTACAGAAGGCTGCTCTTCGTTAGATATCTGCACCAGAAATAAAAAACAAATGTCTACTTAAGCAAGAGAGATTGGGGCAAAATATTATTATTTTTTATTATTATTATTTTTTTTTTAACGGGAATGTTACAATATTCCCATATTCTTTCCAAAGTCAGGTCTGATATTATAAACTCTTACAAACTCAAACTGAATGGTTATGTAATAGCAAGTTGAGGCTAAAGTGCATGTTCTCAGAACATTCAGAAGCCAGTTAGCAGTCTGGCAACATACTTTCTAACAAATTTTCCATCTCCAGAATAATAGCAAACTATCCCGATGAACAGTATCTGGCCAAAGGTATTCACAAGCCAATTGTGAATCACCTTTGAAAGGTGAAAATTGTTGGGGAAAGTGATATTTAGCAAAAGCATGCCAAGGACTTGTTTAATAATTTAGCAATCCAGGTAACTCCTTTTTGGTGCCTGGGAATGTTGTCTTGCACAGAACATAATTAAATCTGAAGACAGATGAAAACCTCTCTACAACAATAAGTGAAGCTTTTGAAAAACTATAGTTAGATCTAATTAAGGATGTAAGATCTTTTATCACATTATTTGACTAATATGCAAGGTAGCATAAATACTCAAGATTTTCTCTCACTTCTTCTGTTACTATGTGTATGTCAAAAATTCTTACCGAGTGTATTTGGAAGTGAAAAATGTTATTTATATGCCATTTACAAAATCATTAATCTCTTCTCTCCCTCCAATGAAAACTTCATATATTTTTAAAAATAGATTATATTAGCCAGAAGGCTAGAAAGATTGCTGAACATATTTTTAAACATACATATTACATATATATTTTGAAACAGGCTTTTGGGGAGCTGCTAGCTGCACTTCACAATAGATTATTGATAAGGAGTATCATCCTGCATCATTTAGAAGAATGCTTTAAGCTATATAACACTTTAAATTTCCTAAAATTTTTTAATAATTTCACTTTGAACAGGTAATATATTTTCAGTTCTATGCATGCACATAACAGTTCACAGCTGTCACAGAACAACTTCAAATTCAAAAGGACATTTCAGAAGATCTTGGGAGATCAGGAAAAAAACACAAAAATACAAACTTTGCTATGAACAACTCTTCAGGGGATAATTAAAGAGGCAAAAATGCATATTCAATATAAGCAAGGAAAGAGAACACTTCTCATTTTGGTTTTTTTTAGTTCTTAATTCAATCCAGATGTTTTTAGATGAATAAGTATGGCTGCAGAGAGCCCTGTGTACTTGACAGCCTTGAAAACTAAATCTTTACTGAGCTCTGAAATGCATAAGCAGTGTGTTAATTTTCACTGCAAGGTTTTGCCAGTTTATTCTAGTATTAAAAACAAACAAAGAAACAAAATAAACAAAACAAAACAAAACAAAAACAAAAAAAAACAACACTTGTTAAGTATTTCTCGGCTACTTTTAGTAAAAAGTGCTTCCTACATTTATTTTGGCTAATGGGCATCTGTGTTTCATATCAGCCAAGCTGAGAAATGGAGAGACATCTGTTTCGTTTAGCAATTTTATTGCACAAAATGATCAGCTGTGAAGATGTGGTTTTGTTTTCATATCTGTCACGGACATTTTGCAAACTCTTGTTTCAGTGAATTTCTTTTCAACAGAAATTTCAGCTGTCAGCATATATATTTTATATACATTTTTTTCTCACCATACAGAAAATCAGAATACCTGTTGGTTTCAATCTATATAGCCCTGTTTCATCATAGAGTAATTGCAATTAAATATGAAACACAATTTTGCACATTTGGTCAACTATTTAAATTGTTAAACAGGCTTTTAAGTTGAGAAGGATTTCATAAAAATCAAAAAGAAAGTTATTGCTAAGAAGATATTAATTAGAGTGGGAGGGGTGACAAAGTAGAATGTTCTGTGAATACTTTAAAAAGAAATTGTTACCAATCCAAGACACGGAGAAAAATAAATTTAAAAAGATGGAAAATTTTTAGCTTCAATTACAATAAAAACATTGTTAATTCAGATATATTCCATTGTTCTTTAAGGTATATGCAGCCATAAATACAGTTAGTTAATGAAAAGAGTCCAGAATCAAATTTAGCTCAGTATCTTTTTAGGCATATAAAAACCCTTCAGAATACTTTAGGTGAAAAACATAATAATTCTCCTCTAAAACTGACTTGAAAATTACAGTGTGGGAATTCTATCTTAGTTGTCTTCCAGTGATTCAAATCAAACTTGCCAATTCCAAGAGTGATTTATTTTTTCTGAATGCTAGCCAAGTCTGAAATCTTACAGTTGAATATAAATTTTGTGAACGTTTTTCTAATAGCATACAAAGTGTTAACCCTATTTTCATCCAAAAGCCCAGAAGCTGCTACTGTGAAAACAGAGAGCAGTTCAGGTTCACCAGAGCCATTTTACCACATAAACAACTTCTGGAACTTGAAATGACTTATGACAGCCAGATAAAGGCTTCAAGATTGTAACATCTACTTTTATTTGAAATTCAGATTCAGAAGTCCCTCTATGAATTTTCAGTGTTCAGATAACTAAAGACCAGAATATGACTGTACTAACAAACCAGTCTTTAGTTTCAATTCTTACTGTAGGAATTCATACAGTTAAAGTAATTTCTCTGTGTGGTTTTAATACATTATAATAGATAGAAGACTTTCCAATAGTTTGCACTTTTTTTTTGAAGTCTTCATAAAACGACAGACTGCTATGTTATTACCTTATTAAACACATTTTTACTCTGCTACTTTAAAATAATGTCCTTTTTATTTTTATAATCTAGAAAACATTTTTCCTACTTCCTTCTGCAAAAATATTTGTCAACATTTCATTTAATCCAAGTATCACAATAACAATGAGAACTTAGTATGCTCCTGAATTAATTGATTGATTAATTAATCGATTAATAGTTTTTATTCAACTAAATCCTGTTTTTCCCCTTATTATGAGGACCAATTTCAGGGCTAGAGTGAAACATATTCGCTTTTTTCTAAGTAATCATATTAGTCATATGATGCCAAAATATACTCATGGAAGTATTCACTATTTCACTCCAAGTTTTCTACAGTACACGTTATAATATTACTATATGCTTCCTAGAATAATAATAATAGTCTCTCCAAAAATAATCTCAACAGTGGGCATATTAGATCTGAAATCAGCAGAGAATAATTGGCACAGAATTCCCACAGTGGGGTTATTTATTTTAAGCTTCGTGAACTGAGCTATTACATGATGCAGTTAATATTAGCTGCAATTATTCTAAAAGACCTTCAGACTTTCACCAGCTCATACGTCCTCTGCAATATTCTCCTAGTTGCCAGATTTAACTATCATGGCTTTGAGCCAGATTTTACTCACCAAAGAGGTTCACTTATTTCAATTCATCCTTAAGGAAATATTTAAAGCAACTCTCTTCAGTGATGAAAGATTTTCCACTAAGTTTTAATGAGACATGTCACACATTTAATTTTCTCACTCAGTCATATTGTCAGTTTGCAAGTTGTGTGCTATTATGTGTTATTTAAGAGGAGAAAGGTGGAAAGGAAAAAGGCACATTTCATATTTATTTATTTATTTATTTATTTATTATTTTTGTGAGACCAGGAAAGATAAAAGGAGAGTAAACTAAAATGGAAGCATAATAATGCAAGATGAGGAGAGAACTGAAATTCTTTTGCTTGTTGAGGAGAATCAACAAACAGTAACGAAAAACTCCAGACTGCAGTGCATTTTTAGCTTACATTCACTTGAGTCATTATTCAAAGAAGATAAACATCATTATTGTTGTTTCTACAGAGAGAGCTTGCAATTGTTACTTGCTGTTCAAGATTTTTGTTTGTTTCTACTATTTTTTTAAAGTTGTAAGCGATTATTTAGAACTAATAATATTTTTACGATTTCTTTACACATACCTGGTGAAGTAATGTGTAGTAAAGTAATGTGTGAAGTACTGTGTGAAGTATCACAGGATCAGAAATATGGTGTTTACAGCCCCCTATAATCATCATAACCAAGTGATGTCATCTGCATGACTCTCAGATTCCAGACTAATCATACAGGAATGGTATTTCTTTATCACTAGACTTGCATCTTTTGCACACTTTTCTAACTTAACTTGCTAACTTATTCTAAATAGAGGAATCAGAGTCTGGAGAAGGTAGGCAGGCTTGTCACTGATATCAGCTTCTAGGATTTCAGCTGAGAAAGGTAGTGTCCCTTTCTAAAATGCATCGTATGAGCAACTAAGGGACTTATGTAGATTCCCTGAGTCAGCATGCCAATAATCAAACTCCTTCCTCAAGCCAAGGTCTTTAGCTAATGTTCAGAAAGCTAGAACAAGAAAGTTGCAATTTCATTAGTTTGTTACAGCTTCCACTCCAGAAGATCCACAAGTTTTGAGCTACCATGAACTTGAGACTAATTGAATTTTATACACCAAAGGCTTCTTGCATGAGCCAATATGCATGTTTTCTTCCAATTTTAATGTAATAAATACAGCCTCTACATTAGATGCAGACAGAAAGTATAGAACTGGCACTGTAACTGAAATGCCCTTACTTTCTGGTAGAGTGGCCTAACATCTCCAGTAGGTAATTGCAAATTAATAGGCAAAAGGGAATTCTTTAGGTAAAGGAAGAAAAACAAACAAACAAACAACAAAGTCTATGCTATTTCAGGTTCACATTAATTAAAGATGTAGACTAAATTAAGAAACCTTTGTCTCCTACTCATCTTGATAGCTCAAGCCTGTATTCCTACCTCAATTAGTAATATCTGTACATGAAACTTTTGTCCTGGGATGGAAATATATTGAATATGACTTTCCTCAGATTTTAATATATATTCTGTATGTTTTATACTGTTTGTTTGACTGATTCTGGATGGTACATAATATTGTATTAAAAAAATAGACAGCTTCCAGAATCTCTTTATTGGAATGACCTAGGAAGTCTAATATGCTAAAACAAGACATATCCTTAATGAATGTTGAACTGCTTTTTTATTTCATTTTTTATTTTTTATGGATTTTTTTCTTTACTGATCCTCATGCTCTCTGCATTGATGACAACAATCAAAGACGTAATTAAGATACAATTTTAGGTTGTTATTTCATTTTGTTAACAAGGATCTTTTTATTATAGCTTATATGCATCTTCCTGAAGTAGCCTAGGTGTTAACCAAATAAGCATTAAAACAACAGTCATTTTTATATATCTTAACGCACAATTTGTACTATATATAAAGAAAAAAAAGTTGATGTTTTTTATTTGTTTTGTTTTGTTTTTGAAGTAAATGCAGAACATTATTAAGAGGTTGATGCTGAGTTCTTTTTGCCTACTGCTGTAAGCCATATAAAAACACATTAAAAACTTTGTTTCCAACTGAAATCACTGTAACATATGAGTTGGCGAGAGCAGTGAAGATTTGCTGCCTTTATTATGCCTGCATTTCCTCCTCATGAGTACTGTACAGTATATGTGTCATTGGAAGATGTATACTTGGGGACACAGCAAATACGTTTTTCTTCACAGAGAACTGAATGACAATGTCTGCCAACCTCCAAAACAGCAAATGTCATCTAAAGGGGGCGAAGGGGAAAGAGGGGAAATATACATTAAAATCAAAGAATAATAATAATAAAAAGGGATATTTTAATAATTTACAAAACATTGATTTCCATGATTGTATAGTATTATGGTTAAATTTTATTCCAAGAGAGGGAGAAGAGGAGAGAGAAAGTAGACATATTTTTCACAGGCTTCTTATTGCCTCAGGAACCTATTGACGAATCTGGACTGATGCTATCTCTAATAAAGGATTAAAAACAATGAGGAAAAAAAGATGTCTTGGATCAATCCTGAGGTCAGTGGGTCAACTAATGTAGTAGATGCACAGTCCAGGAGAGATGTATAAGTATTTTGCAACATTACGGTGGTACTCAAGGTACTGCAGGTGGATCTGCAAGGTATGAGAAGCAGAACATGCATAAAATCTTAACTGAAACTCACATTTGTATTTGTCCATCAAATTTAAGTAATTTATTTCATTAAGTTATGAAATCAATTACTCTAGAGAATAATGCTGACAAGAAAATCTGAACTATATATCCATTACTAAGTAAAGATACTGTTTAAAACATTACACACAATTACATTACAGTTAATTTAACTTAATTTAATCTTAATTTAATTTAACTTAATTTAATTGTAATAAGAATAGGCTGGTGGCTATCATTTAAATTTAAATTTAAAATAATTAATTAATAAATAATAAAATAATTAGATACCAAGCCAGCAACTTATATTCTTCTATCAGGCTGTTAAGATACCAAAATAACCAGATCTCAATATAATTTTTGGCAAGAGTGATATGTTATGTTATATACAAGACTATATCATCAGCCCAGTGAACTATATTCCTCACCTACTTTTACTGGATATAGAAAGTCCATCCTGATCTACAGTGCTACAAACACTACTGCATAACAATTGATTTTCCTTGCAATGTTAATTGCTGTATTCAGGAATTTATTGTGTGTCCTAATTCACTGATTTAAAATTATTTCCAACTTTGGTAACTGGTTGATAGGTCCAGTCAAGATTTCCATACATTTTCTGGCATTTGTAAAACATCAGTACCACTCTATCTCCCTTTTACTATTTTCCTGTAAAATATACTGATATTGGTTATGTTGTGGGATTTATGATTTATTTATTTTAAATCTCTTCGATTTGGTACAATTATCACTTATACCAAAATTTCTGTTCTTTTTGTTTTGTCTATAGAATCACAGAGAGTTTTTGCATTCTCTCTTTTTTTTTTTTCTTTTTTTTTTCTTTTTTTTTCTTCTCCAAATTATACCCAGTTTCATGAAGGTTTAGTTCTTGCCCTGTCCAAGATACTTCCTGCTTTCTTCTCTTTGCAGTAAAAAGAATTCAACACTATTCCTTGAAAACTTCCTAATTCTTTTTTATGATATGCAGTCTTACATGACACTTGAAATAGTATTCCTTGCTCCTTCAATGAGTATGTTTTATATAGCATGTCATTATCTCTTCCTAGCAAATACATCAGTAATACTGAAATCTCTACCATTATTCTTAAATGATAAGCCTAGTTTAATCCCATGCAGCAATTTTCAGCGTCACACTTCTCTGTGGTCTTCTAGATAATACATTTATTTTACTGGGCTTTTATTAGCAAATGTGCTACTCCTGACATAGAGAATGGTCTGCCACATAACCTGACCTAACTAAAGGGGTAATTAAGCAATCAGTTTCCTTATCTTCCAACTGCATTATTTATATAGAAGACTCATTATCATTTCTGAGTGACCTAAGACATCCTGCTGATTCCTAAGGTATTTCTAAATCCTCTGAGGAATCCTGTGTGGAGCTGGCATCTTTAGTTGCACCACCATGTGAAAATGTAGCAATATTACTGAACAGTAGTTCTTACAAGTGACATTATTTTTAAAGATCAAAAGGATTGGTAAGTGTGATATTTTACAAGTAAACAAATTGATATAAATTTACTTAAGTCCTGTACCTTTCCCAAATCTGTCCTCAAGTATTTATATTCTACTTGGTTATACCAATTTAAGCCACTTCTGCAGCTCATATATTCTATTTCTCATATTAATTTAGCATTTCAATTACCTCTTCTTCATTAAAAGCTTATCTAAATTTTTGTAACATGCCCTGGAACACTGCATTATTCTACCCATCCTTGCATTTTCCTTCCTCAAAGTAGATCATTTCACGACATTTCTTTAAATTCCTGCTTTTTAAATTATAAACATTATTGGAACTTCTCTCATTTATTCTCCCTGTTACTTCAACTCTTACACATAACTGCATTAGTCATTTTTCTCACTGTCAAAATTTGAAATATCAATACCATTTTAATCATTTAATACTAAACTAGATAATTTATAATCATGATTGCCTAGGTAGTAACAGTTGTTAATCATTATATTCACTCCAAAATAATATTTCTTAAATATTTTTACTTCTTAAAGGTAGCAAATAGAGACTCAGAAATTTTAATTTATGTGTATTTTACATCAAATGCCATACCTCAGAAAAGGATACATGAAAGTTCTCATTAAAAAAATGTGTTTCTTACTATAGAAGGAAGAAGTCTTTCCTACTACTTTATGGCTCTGCATGTCTAGTATAATTTATTCCTCTATTCACTCTATTCATATTAGTAATTTAAAAAAAAAAAAAAAAGCTATACTGAAACTTTTTAGGAAGGGAACTTTTTAGGAACACAAAGCAATTTCTGAAGTAAATGGAAGGAAAGAGAGGTCACTTCTTCCCATGGTTGTTTTGGGTAAGGAAGAGAAAAAGTATTCTGCATAATCATTTCTAGTCTATTATGTGCCCATTTTACCAAATAATCAGCTGGAATTTCCTGTGCTTCAGTTTGTGCCTGTTGCTGCTTGTCCTGTCACTGGGCACAACCAAAAAGAGACCAGCTCTATCCTCTCAACACCCTCTCGTCAGATATTTATATACATTAAGGATGTCTCCTCTCAGTATTCTCTTTTCCAGGATAAACAGACCCAAGTCTCTCAACCTGTCTTCATGTCCTCCATGTTGTTCTAGAGAACAAGTTCTCCAGACCCCTAATCATCTTAGTAGCCCTCCTCTGAACTTGCTCCAGTAGTTCTATGTCCCTCTTGTACTAGGGAGTCTAGAATCACAATGGCAAACTTCCAAGTTCTTCTATGAAGTATGTGTAGTTGCTTTTTTTTTTTTTTTAATGATTATTATTTTTTGTTTTTGCCACTACAGTTTTACCCTAAAATATTAAAAGCCATCAAATCCAACCTCTACTTCCAGCCTTGTTGTCTCAGTAAGTGCCATTTGCCTGAGAATTTTTAAGAAAGGACAAGCATCCTTCAGCCAAATATTGGCAATGAAAAACAGTATGCTTACCCCATGCTTTACATCAAGAGGAATTGTAATATGTTCATGTTTTCCCACCTCTGCTTTGAGATATACAAGTAGTCAAGTTAAAAGGAAAGGCAGGATCAAAGGAATAAAATAAATAAATAAATAAATAAATAAATAAATAAGCAAGCAGAGACGGCACCTACCTTTTTGCCTAAATAAAAATGACCCCCAGACATCACGGGTCTGTACTGCCTGCAAAACAATAATGCTAAATCCAGGTAGCATAAATGTACTGAAAACATAGATCTATGAAAGAAAGGTCAAAAATGTACAGAGCCAATATGAAGGAGAAAAATCTTCATCTAGGGAAAGGTGAACAAAAGAGATTAACAAAACTGCAACTGAGATTTTCTTTAATTTTTGCATAATACTGGAAGTATTTTGATTTTTTTTTTTTCCCTCACAGAAATTGTGTGGACCCAGCCATTTGAGTCTTAAATTCCAGGCAGTAATATCTGTAGCTACATAGTTTTCAGAAGTACAGCATCATGAATATCCCAGAACACGAAGGTTTTTGTTTCAGCTCATCTTTTTCATCAAGATGCTTGTATACAGTATGTTTCAATATGCCTTTTAGCATGCCACAACAATTATACTTTAATGTCTTTCTAAGCTGTTAGTTGTGTTCAGATATGTAAGGTACCTTGCAGCCAACTGGGTGGTCTGTGAATTGCATCTTTTCAATTAAAACAGCTTCTCTTATCAGACTTGAAGAATATATAGACTCATCTATGGTTGCACATTTAAAATTGCTACAGAATGAAATATTGTCAAACTAGAGGGCTGTTGTTTCCCTGAGTCCTGCTTTAACATCTTCTAATAAATAGCCGTGAAAAGATTCAGAAAATAAATAACTTAGTCTGAGGAAATAACAGGAAAATGAGTAATGGGTTGGAAAATGATGTTTGTTTACTCCTGAGAACACACACTCTCTGTTCACCAGAGACTTTAGATACATTGACCACACACTGCCTCAAAACAGAAGGCATTGCAGGGTTCAATAAAACTTGCCATTACAGCTTTTTGGTTAAGCATATTTTTAATTATCTTCAAAGAGAAAAACACTCATAAATGTAAGGCAGTGCTTCCAGCAGGAAGGCATTTTAAAAGAGTAAGCATCAACTTTTAACTTCTTAGAACTCTCTCCCTCATGGGTGTTTTGTTGCAAGCCACTGATTTTCCCTCAGTGCTACCCCAGCTCATCTTTGCTTTCTGTCTGTATAGGATATTTGAAAGGTCACCTGCATCTTATTAAAAAAAAAAAAAAAGCAGCCCCCTAAAGCATCAGCTTTTCAAATTGCTGTTGAAAACATTAGCTATGTATACATTTATCATTTCAAACAAGGTGTAGGTTAAACGTTCCTAAAGTTCCTTTTTCTAGTATGTTTTTTAATTCTTTGAGTGAATGAATGTACTCTGATGAAGTGGACTCAGCTTTTCCTGAACTATGGCTTTGAATGTAAATCATTGTAAATCAGTTCTTTCCTTTTTATATTTTACTGTGAAAAGCAGGTACAATTTTAGAATTGAAAGAGAAATTGAACTGAAACTGAAAGGAACTGGAGAGTTCAGACCAAACTATTTTCCTGTTTTTTGTTTGTTTGTTTGTTTTTTACTCTATTTTAAAGCATGGTGCTATTTTGAAGGCAATGCATACAACCTCTGATTTTGGAAACAACCCAAGAGAGCTATAAGTCTTTGCCATAAAAGCAGCAAAATACATCTTATTGGTGATTTTATACCCGCTGGAAGGATGTCCATAACTTTGACTATCTCCCCTCTAAATATTCCTTACAACTAACTGATCAACACTTTGTGCTTGCACAGAGCTGAATCATCTTTTTTTTAGAAATTAGATTTGCAATGGCAGATCACTGCTATTGGAACTATAAGGAAGAAAACCAACCAACCAAACAACAAACAAAATAAACAAACAAACCAAACAAACCAAAAACCCCAACATTTTAAAATAGTTTTCTCAGAGACTGAGAAAGGCAATGGCAGGAAACATACTCCAAAGATTAGTAGAACCATACTGACCTCTCAGTTTTGTTACCACTTATCATCAAATTCAAACCAGAACCAACCCTTTATTCAATGGAGTATTTATGCTGTAACTACCATCTCTACTGCACTTGGAAGATGTGTCCTGCACTCAGAAAAGAAACTGTACCTTCTCTGTAGCTTATACAGTGCTCTTCAAAACCATACACTGTTACAGATGAAATCTCTCTGACATACTGTATCACAGTTTGAGTTGCCAGGCTCTGAATCTATATTATTATTATTAAAGCAGCAGATCTAGTTGGACTAAAACATCTTTGAGGGTCCCTTCCAACTGTACTCTTCTATTTTATTATGGGCATGTGCCTGCTATTACTCTATTTACTTTTATTTACTTTTATTTACTACTTATTTAAAAATAAAATTTTAGTATATTTATAAATTGTTTGCACTCAAATATCGAATAAAAAAGTAAAGTGGAGAAGTTGAATAATCTTTACTCTCTCATCAAAACTACCAGGTTTTCACTAAAACCACTCGCTTGCTCCCCAGTGGCTTGCATTTGCTGTCATACCCTGTAGCACGGAAGAGCATTAGATCTAGCTGTCAGCTGCCGTATAGAAAAAGCAATATTCAGCTACTAGTCCCTACTCATATTTGCATTAGTTTCTTAGTAGACTTGAAATGTATTTGCAGATAGGGAAGTCACAGGAAAGCAATCGGATTGACACAGAAATATCTGTGAAGACATTCCCCAATGCCCCGCCCAACTGTTTTGAATGTGTTGTTTGTGAGGCACTTGTAGCAGGTTAGAATTAGATTGATTATAAGTATGCTACATGATTCTACAATATTCTGTTGATAACATCGAAAAAACAACAACAACAACAACAAACCTGTTTGAACACATATGAGCTATGTTACTGTACAGGGTGTGGGCGCCTATGGGTGTGGGCATGTGTCTGTGTTGCTGCATGTGGCGATGCCGGGGCTGCCCTGTGCTGGTTCCAATGGCCCCACGGCAGGGCACGGCTGGGCCCAGCAGCCAAGATGGCAGCGCCTCACCTCAGGGACAGCCTGGGGAAGAAAGGAGGGCACAGCGCTGCCGGCAGAAAGAAAGGAAGAAAGTGGGAGAAACAGCCCTGCCGGCACCCAGGGGGAGAGGAGGAGGAGGAGGGCAGGAGGGGCTCCAGGCGCTGGAGCAGAGATCCCCCTGGAGCAGGCATTTCCCTCCCTCAGCCCCTGGGCAGGCCTCACGCTGGAGCAGGGCACAGTGTGAGGAGGAAGGGGCTCCAGACTAAAAGCAGCCCACCACAGTTACCCTTTTCCACAAATGATTCAAGCAGAATTAAGCAGTAAGAACCAGTGACATATGACAACAAATAGGAAATACAGTACAGTGCTTGAACTCAGAACTTAAACATACCACTAATTGCATGTGAAATACATGCTTGACACAAAAACCTTTTAAATGCCTCCTAAGGGTCATTTTGGCAAGGAAAACCTTGGAAATTAATTTAATTTTCAACAAATTAATAACTCTGTACAGCAGAATTTAATATTTCAAGTCCTATTTCAATGAGCAGCTTCTTCTACTTTGCACCTCCTAGAAAAATGGCAATTTAAAATTTGTTTTCCTTAAGGGAACAACAACAACAAAAAAGTAATTATAACAAAGCCTGTACTCTAACCATCCCCCAAAATACCATTTATTATTATTATTTTTTTTTTCAGGAACAATTGCAGCTTCCTTGATTTCACTTTCAATTAAAGATCATTAATAGTGTCAAACGTTCTAATAGTTATGGTGCCATAGAGGCCGAGGAGAAATAAAAATAGACTGTAAAACTAGTATTTGCTTGAAAGCTGAGCAACTTCAACCCTTTAGAGAAGCACTTTTAGAGATGATATCCTATTTTATTCACCGTAACTCTCCCAGTTATTATGACTTCTAAAACGATGCAAACTATATACATATAAAACTGTAACCATCAAAATAAAAAAAGGTCCTGTATCAAGCTTAGCGTTTTTCAAGCAATTGTCTGTATGCACCATAATGTGCATTTGCCTAAGACATAGATGTTTCTACTGAAGCAATATTGTGTCTTACAATTCCTTTTCATGTAGTTTGCATTGCTTCTATACTTGGAGTCTTGTAGGCACAAAGAATGATTTCTGTCTCCCTGGAATGACAATTCATGTTGTTTACTGGGGCATCACTTGCTGTGTGACACAAGGTCTTCTGGCAATTAGCTACCTGCATGTAAGTGATGTGAGTCTAGAACTGGCAACTGCCACAGACTTCATTGCCAGTGAGCATGTGATGCATAAGCAAATCTGGAACTAAAGTGCTTCCTCTCTTTTCACTATACTGGTTGGTAAAAAAAAAAAGGCATATCCCTTTGATCGTAACTAGATTAGCACTGTTAAACAGCAGTTTTTCTCTAGCAGCATCTACACAGACATTATGCTCTGAGGTCTTTCCCTAGTGTCCAACTCATACAGTAATAAACATAAAGGACACCCTGTCTTTCAGTTCTGCTAAACCAGATTTTCTCTGCTAAGCTTGTGTTTGAATGGAACCAGTACTTAGTTAGCCTGTTTTCAAATTTGTAGGATTTTTTTGTTTCATTTTGCTATTTTTGCATATATCCATCCCCCCACACACCTTACTTTCTTTCTCTCAGACTGAAGTTTGCTCTATCTCCTCCAATGCCTCACTTGCCAGTCTGTTTAAAAGCCCACCGATGTATCCCCCATAGCAATCTGTCATATTCTTGTTATAAAATCATAGAACCATAGAATGGTTTGGGTTGGGAGGGACCCTAAAGATCATCTAATTCCACCCCCTGCCATGGGCAAGGACACCTTCCACTAGAAGCCTTCAGAGGCTGTGTTAGGTTTTGTATAAAAGCAAAAGACTTCCTAAATGTTGATCCCCCTCAAGTGTCAGTTTCACTACACTGCAGTATCTTCAATGAGACAAAGTTTTTGAAGATATAGAGCTGTGAACAGCTTGCTTTTTGCATCTACTAATCACACCAAAAATCCCAAATTAAATCTGTTACACAAAAATGTTTCCTATTTCACCTTGGCATCAGAATTCCAGATAAAGCAGATCACATTTCATTTATGCAGTTCATTTACCTCCAGCATGCTATGTATTACATGAAGGAAAAGACAACCATCACTACTGGGTTTACGTCTCAAGATTTTCATAGCTGGTGGTGCTGCAGGGGTGACCTCTGTGAGAAGAAACCATAGGCTACCCCCACGTCAGACAGAGCCCCTTCCAGCCAGCTCAGAAATGGACCCACTGCTGGCCATTGCTGAGCCTGTCAGAGACACCGGTGGCACATCTTAGAGAAAATATTTAAGAAAGGGTGGAGAGTGCTGTACAAGAGGAATACAAGAAGTACCAGGAGTGAGAAATAACCGTACAGACACCCACACCAGTAAAGAAGGAGGGGGAGAGGTGCTCCGGGTGCCAGAACAACCAGGTGCCTCCTGCAGCCTGTGGAAAGACCGCAGTAAAGCAGGCTGTCCACCTGAAGCCAGTGGAGGACCGCGTGGGAGCAGATCTCCATGCAGCAGCCCATGGACCCCATGCTGCAGCAGGCAGATATGCCCAGAGGGAGGCTGCAGCTGGTGGAGAGTCCCTGCAGGAGCAGGCTCATGGCAGGAAGTGCAGCCTGTGGAGAGTAAACCCATGGTGGAGCAGTTCTGGTGGGAGCTGCTGCCCATGGGGGACCCATGCTGGAGCAGTCTGTTCCTGAAGGATGGACCCCAAGGTACAGACACATATTTGAACAGTTCTTGAAGAACTGTGGCTCATGGGAAGGACCCATGCCAGAGCAGTTTGTGAAGGTATCACATCCTAAGGGAGGGAACCATGCAGGAGCAAGGGAAGAGAGTGAGAAGGAAGGAGCAGCAAAGACAAAACGGTGTAGACTGTCCACAACCCCCCTTCTCCACTCCCTGATGTCACTCAGAGGTGAGGAGGCAGAAGAATTGTAAGTAAAGTTGAGCCTGGGAAGAAGGGGGTGGTGTTGGGGAAAGGCGTTTCTAGTTTTAGTTCTCACTATTTTACTCTGCTATTAATTGGCAATAAATTAAACTAATCTCCCCTAAGTTTGTCCTGTGACCAGATGGTAAGTGACCTTTCTGTCTTTACTTTGACCCATGAGTTTTTTAATCATATTTTCCTCCCTTTCCCTGATGAGGAGGAGGAGAGATTGGCTTGGTGGTCACATGACAGCCAGCCAATGTTACACCCCTACACAGTCCTTCTTTCTTAAAATAATAAATACTGACCTGAAGCAATGCGTAATGTCCAGAACCAGTCAGTAAGTACTCTGCTGTTGAGACTATGGTACTGTTTCACAGGCATGGATGACTTAAGGAACTCTTCAGCATTTACTGGATTACATATCCCATTCATTCAGTGAACCCCATTTCCATAACATTATTCCAGTAGAACCCTCTCAAGGTGACTTAACAAGTGAATAAATGAATACATAAATTCTATTCTGAATTGTAGACACTGGTTTCAAGAATAATGTGATATTCAACAGTTTTCAAGCTCCCTTGACAGATATATTGATGCAGGATACGAAACCTAAGAAAAAATATATCATTCATGAACTCAGAAAGCAAGCAGATGTAAATTCTTAAATCCAGATGAATCTGGTAGCCTCAGTCTGCAGTTTCTGCTGATCCTTTCACTGACATGTTTGTCATCTATTATTCTCAGTTTTAAAAATCATACTTAGTACTTACTGTTGACTGAAACCTGTTCATGACATTCTCTCATTGGTCACAAATAATTTATTTCTAACTTGTGCTCCTATCTCACATGACTTCCAAACACCACCCCAAAACATATTGCAGAGAAATTAACAGTTGGGTGTCATTTTATGTCATCCAAGTTTCCAAATCATTCTGGCTTTGGAGAAAATCAGATAAAAGGAAACATCCAGAAACTTATTGGCTAAACAACCTTAGTTGATGGCACAGAATGCACCTTCAGTAAGTTTGCAGATGACACAAAACTCTGATGAGTGATTGTTAAACCAGACAGGTGTGCTGCCATTCAGAGAGACCTTAATAGGCTGGAAAAATGGGCTGACAGGACCCATTCAATAAAGGGAAATGCCAAGTCATGCAGCAGGAGAGGTACATGCTGGGGATCAACCATCGGGAAAGCAGTTTTCCTGTGATGGACATTGGAGCAAGGTGACCATGAGCCAGCAATGTGCCGTCTTAACAAAGAAGGCCAAAAGCATCCTCAGCTGCATGAGGAAGAATGTTGCCAGCAGGTTGACTGAGGTGATCCCTCTGTGGGGAAGAGAGATATGGAGCTACTGGGGAGATCCTAGTGAAGGGCCGCTAGGATGATTAATGGCTGGGAGCATCTTTTTTATGAGGAGCCACTGAGGGGCTGTTCACCTTGGAGAAGGGAAGGCCCAGGAGGACCTTATTAATGTGTATAAATACCTGATGGGAGGGAGTGAGGATGAAGAGCCGGGCTTTCAGTGCTGCCCAGTGACAGGACAAGAGGCAAACTGAAACGAGAAATTCCCTTGAAATATAAAACATTTTCTGTGTGGGTGGTCAAACACTTGAACAAACCTGTGATACTCTCAGGTACTCCAGAGATACTCTGGAGTCTCCATCTTTGCGGATATTTAAAACCCAAGAGGACACAGCACCGAGCAAGTTGTAGCTGGTCTTGCGTTGAGCAGGGGAGTTCAGCTAGATGATCTCCAAAGCTCTTTTACAGCCTCAGCTATTCTGTGATTTTGTCATTTTCAACAAGTGGGCACATCCCTGCAGTATTTTACAAGTTAAAAAACATGCTGATGTGAAAATCTGGATTATAGAACTTTACATTTCTGTGTTTATCACCAACCAGTGTTACTAACTGGTACCCATGATTGCTGCCACTAATTTCTGCTTTCAAGCACATCACCATTCTGAATTAATTCGTTACTTTCTTGTACCTGTTTGAATATTACTGTAGCATTACATTTTATATATTTTTCAATAAATTGCATGGAAAAATGTAACTGTTGACTAAAAATAATTTAAAGGACACTTCCAGACAGTATACATTCAGTGTATTCCTCAGGTGTACAAGCAGTTTGGCTCACTTCTGTTGTACTTTGCTTCTTAACCACCTCATTTCTACCACATGGTTGTTAATGAATTTTACTCACTGCAACTTATTGCAGGGAGAGTTGAAGAGGGAGAATATTTTTTCTTTTAAATAGGTTGCATTCTTCAAATAAAAGCACAGAAAATGAATGTATTATCTTGTATGAAATATGAAATATTCAAACAAGTAGTTGCAAAATGATTTTATAATAAGTTATATTTTTTGATATAGAAGAGAAACTGAGCAGGCTGCTGGGAGTTAAGATGTGCTAAAGAAAATAAATTTGTCAAAAATGTCTTCATTTGTTTCATTCAAATATTTCTGAATAACTTTCGCAACTTTACTTTTAGTGATTCTAAGAGTAGTAACAGTGGTATATGTTGCCTGGAAATCTGCTTCTTATGCATGAGAATAAAACATAGGAAATAAAGCTCTGTAGAAAGATAAGTAAACTTGACAATAATGCAGAAATTTTAATGAGAACCTACCTTGCCTACATACTGGTAATCAGATCCTGTGTATTCTTCTAAAAGGAAAAACTGGTTCCACATCCAGCCGCGCTTCTGGCGGTGAAGGGCTTTTCCATCGCTGCCTGATGTACGTCCCACAGAACTTCTGGGTCTGAGATCAGGAGTCCTTCTGAACAGCATTTCTGTGCGGCAGGGATGTAGCAGCCACATCCAGAGCAACAGAAGTAACAGGACTTGCTGTATTGTCATAGTTCTCCACTGCTGATACTCTTCGAGCTGGTCAGCAATGGAGTCTACAGTTTTGTTTTTCCTGACTTGCTTTTTATGTTTTTAGTTGGTGATGCAGCCAAGAAGTTTCCAGCAGCTCATCTCTGAACTGCACATAGTAGCCAGATCCTGAAAGCAGAGAAGAAACATTGTAAGTTGAAATACATTTACTCCCTAGTGTCCAGCATCCCTGCTACCCTGCAAATGCAAAGCACTATGAGATACAGAGCAACGTGGTTAGGAATATAAAGGCTGTCTTGCAAAGGGAGAACATTGCAAATATGTTAGGTAGCTGCTTTCCAAGCCCTTCCTAAGAAAGAACAAGTGTGCACTCAGATGAACAAGTATTTTCCCATTAAATCCTTATAATTTAGAAATTTTCAAGGATGTTATTTTATATAGGCTGGGGGATTAATACTGGTGGAACATACACATTAAATACTGCAGTCTTTACTTCAAATGTTTTCCACCTGATTTGATTTACAAGAATTCCAGTGTTTTATTAATCTTACTACCAAGAGGACTGAAAAGCCAACAGAAAGTAGTTTCAGAAATGAGGAAATGGTAAAACACCAGTTCTCCAGGGTGTTTTAAATAGCAAAAGAGAACATCATATGCATTAGAAGAAATACAACATGACAAGAAGCAAACTTTTAAATAAAAAGTTATTGAGAAGAGCTTAAAATATGGAGAGATGCAAAGTTAGCCTTAAAACTTAGGATGTGTATTAAAAATGAGGACCTGTTTTGCAAGTATCCTGAATAATTTTAATTTTGCAAAATAGTGAAATGAATCTCATTGTGGCAAGTGATATAGCAGAAAGAAGGCAATCTCCTAAATAATCTTTGGTTTGTCTCAACTTTTTTCTTTGCTTTGCTTAAGGTTTTTCTTCTAACAGAAGCATATGTCATTTCATCAAGACAAATTTTGCCAGGTTCTCCTTTCTTTACTTAAATCCTAGCATGCAAAGTGTAGCAAATTTTGCTACTGAGATCATCTGGTGATTTCTTCCTTCAGTAAATCATGAAAACCTAGCGTTTGTCTTCTTAATAGGATATAGTTTCTGGCAATTTTAATCGGCTTTTAATCTTTTTTTATTTTTATTTTTTTTTAAATGTCCACAGAAAAAAAATGTATGGATTGGAGTTACAGTTCCTTGTATACTCTTCCACATGTGGCAGAAAAGTTCAAGTGGTAAAAAGCATGGGTTCTCTTTTCTCCTCTTATTTCAGTAGATCAGATATTGCACACAGCAGTCCCATGTGTCCTCTGGTTTTAATAACACTATACTATAGTTGACTATCATCTTAAATAGTTTTATTTTATTTTTCCAAATAGAACAATGTAAAACTTTCAAACAGTCTGTGTTTGGTTTTGATATTGATGTACTACATAAGATATTTCCAGGAAGTCTGTGTTGATTTAAAGAGTTTACAATAGTATGTCAGAAGTTTGGAGTGCAAAGCCTATAAAATGTAGTGGTTTCTTACAGATAAAAGAATGTGTGCACTAAACTAATAACTGAACAGATTCAGTTCAGGAACCACCTTTTATCTTCAGAATTAAATTCTCTCAGGACAACATTTTCACTTCTCCAACATTTGGAAGACTAAAGAATTTATCACAGCCACAGCTTTCAAGGACTTCAGTCTCAAGACTGTCCAAAGGCATTCTTTTTTATTCATCTAAATAAACACCACATTGTGTATCCTTTTATTTGCCCCTTCTTCCTTTCTCCTAAAAAAAAAAAAAAAAAAAAAAAAAAAAAGATTAAATTTGCAGTTGTGGTCTTCCACATCAAAAATTATTTGTCACAATTCATATTTATGTTCTTTTGAAACACAGGCATATTCAGTGAGAAAGAAAAGCTATGATTTATTCTCAAATACTTATTAAAGTTTCTTCTCAAAGACCACAGAAATTTAAAACTCGAAATTAACTTTTCAGGATTTTATTAGTTTCTGTAAAAATTGGAAAGCTATTAGTTTGTTTGAAAAGTATATACAGTAGTTTCTTTCTCTCTCTCTCTCTCTCTCTCTCTCTTTTCTTTTTTGGTTAGTTTTTCCTCTTCTTATTGCCATCACTATATATAATCCACTATTCACACATTATTATTTGATGTAGAAGTGTTGTTAAATTCCTCTTGGGAAATAATGCTTCAATATTAGGGGTTGTTATTGAATTTCCTTCTTGTTAAATTAGGTCAGCAGAATGAAAGCTCAGATGAAATTTGTTAAAGTTACAGAAGTCGCTAATGTACACGGACTTGGCAAGCATGGCTGCTTAATGGATGTATGTACCAGTAAGGTTTTTTCCCTCCTTTGAGACTCCTGTTAGAGTTCAGCTTCCTGCCCTAAATGTTTGATAGTCATCTACACTAAAGCAATAACATTTACCTTTAAAAATAACGTAGCAAACAAGAAACCCCAGACTCTACTAACAGCAATGAATAGCCAAAAAGTCATTAAATAAAAGCACAGAAATAGAGGAAATGTTTGAAGGAAACCTTTTAATATATAAGTAAAGAAAGCAGAAGTCCCATTTCCGTAATACTTTACACATTTGAGTTGCGTGCTATGCTGCCAGAACCAGGGCAGTCAAATTTATCATACGTTTTACAATTTCCTGAAAAACTAATTGGAATAAAGCCTAAATATTGGTGAAATTCGTATCTTAAAAGAGGGTCTGAGAACTCAGCAGAAATGTAAGTTTTGCTGGCTTCAAGTATTTTTTTTTTCTTTTACAGAAGTGAAAGTTTTAAATAGTGTTAAATATCTTTAAATGAAACCATTTCTCTAGTAGTTCACTTTAAAACTCTCTCTAATTCTTCCAAGTTACAGTTCTCCAATTTTTCCCAATATAGAAAAGAAAGAAAGTAAAAGACCATAAACTTAGAGCTTGCTAAAAACTATGAAATGGGTACCATGATTCCATATTTCTGTGTAACACCCCTCTAAATTATATTAAATATATACAGAGGAACACTGTGCCCCTTTCTACTCAGTGTGTTTCTGTTTTATTTTTATTTTTATTTTTTGGATCATTCTCCAGTATGTAAGAGATGTATCATCAGCAAAACTATAAATCATTTCACATTTAGCTTTCAGCTACTAATTTTAAAATAATTAAGCAGTTCTCATTTTTCACATGTTAATCACTTCTGTATCTCTCAGAACTTAGGCAAAAACATTTTAATGCAACTTCAACTGTATTCCTGTGATTTCAGATGTAATTTTCTCAAAATTTTTAAAATACTGTATTTTGCGTGGTCAGCCATGCAAACCCCCTAATGATACTAAAACATACTTTACACCATTTGAAACTCGTGAGATTTAATGGATATATAAGATGGGCCATTAGTACCCTTAACTGACACACTATGAGGAACAGCCTTCTTATCAGTTAGACTTCCATTTACTGGTTGTTCCTAGCCATTGATCTTTTTCAGCTGAGAAATCCACATTTCTGTAGTATTAGTCTTTCTGCATTAATGTGTAGCTGCTTTTGGAGTCAGCAAAATTATATTTCAAATAAAAACTGTAATATGGATCAAAAGCTTGTCTAATGTCTTTTAATCAAAGAAATTTTAGTGAGCTTCTCTCTTCTGTGAAGGGCAACTCCAGCCGTCATCAGATTTTCCATGGGATAGCTGCCATCTTTCATTTTTGTTCCACATGTAGCTTTGGTCAAAGCTAAATGAACTGAGTTTTAAGTCTGGAACAATTCAGATAGTTTGTTTGAAAACATTTATGCATTTCCATTTCTGGTTTCTCTATTTCTGTTTCAGTTGGGAGGCATAATCTAGCCAACATCTCCAATCTTGTCTTTCAGCTCTTTATTTCTACATTCATACCAAAGGAAAACAATTTTGGAACAGGAGATGCTTCCTGAAAAATTAAATTAGGTTAAATTACACTGGAATTTTATGAGGAGAACAATCCTTATTTATTTATTTTTTTTATAGTGGAAGATGCTGTAACATACTTTTTGTTTTGTTTTTGTTCTACAGAGGTGATACCAATACTGTTCTTCATGCACATCCACAGTGAGAACCATTTTTTTATTTTCTGTCCAATTTCTCAAGGCCTTTGCTTCCTTTCCAGTCACCAGAACAGTGCTACCACCACAGGCTGCATATCGTCTTTCAAAGTGGCTACAGCCATCAGGTGTAATACATATTGCTACCATTTTGGTTTCCTCTTCGTAAGATGCCTCTCTATTCCAGTAGAAATCTGACTCCCAGTTTAAGATGTCATAAACAAATTCAAAACTATGGCTAGGTTTTGAAACAATCTGAATTACTTAAACTACTAAAAATGAAAGCAGAATGACAGCTAAATGCAGAAAAAGCTCAATTTCAAATTAAGACTCAGAAGAGCCCAAAGCTCATCTAATTTAGTTTTAACTTTCTTTGCCATCTCTTTATTAACACGGAGAAGAAAGTTCCAATGCTGTAGAAGCATGTACTTGAAACAGATACCTTTGGAAGAGGCTCTTTTTCAAAACACAACAGAATATTTGTCTGTAAGTGTAACTTACAAGTGTAATTTATCCCTTAAGGGAAAAAGACAACATTTTTATAATTTTTTTTTTTTAAAAAGACTACTTGAAGCCAACAAATAAGCTGTTTCAAATGATCGATTCTTAATGGATTCTAATCTCATCATTCATTTTATTATAGATTCATGTTCCTTGCTTTATCTATTCTGTTCCAATAAAATTGCCTGAAGCTGTTCATAATGTAATTGCCTAGTTCTGAACTAAGGAGATAATTGGTAAATTGTCAATAAGTTGCTCATTTTGTAGCCTCCAGCATAACACTTACACACTGCAGTGACCACACTTGCAGTTATTAAATTATAACATGAATTTGCAAAGTAGTCAGCTGTACCTTTGACCTTTAGAACTCAATCCTCTTTATGAAGTCCTGCAACACTTGATCCACTTAGGAATTTTAATTCGAGTATGCTAAATGCAAAAAAAAAAAAAAAAAGAAGCTAACCTTTCAGGAATTATGCAATTTAATTAGTAATAGTAATCCTATTTTCCTATCTTCAAAGCTACTTCACTCAAATGAGAGTTTCTAATGTTACTTTCATAGTTCATGGAGAGAAAGACTGGAAAAACAAATAAAGAGGAAATACTGAACACTATAACTTTTCCTACAAAAGTTAAGCAATATTTTAGACAAGAGAAATTTCATAGACACAAAACTTATGTCTTATTTTTAAGCATATATGTATAATACAAATCCTAATTGTTATTAAAACAAACAAACAAGCAAACAAAACTAGTGTGCATTATACTCATTTTGAAGTGGAAGGTTAAAAATCCAGTTTTATCTACTGGCAGGGCAGTAAATGGCCTCCACCTGTAACCCTTCCCTGTTTTTGTTGAGGAGGACAGAAACCCTCAGTCTTAGGACACAGCGGAACATTGGGCATACACAGAGAAAAGGCAGTAGATGTTATTAAGTTTTCATGCTGTACAATTTTGTCTGTTTATTAGTGAGTCTCTTCCATATTAATTACTTCACTTGGATATCTGACAATAATTCTTTGCTCTCCCTATATGATGACATCATTTTTTCTCACAGCAAGACATCAAGAGTAGCACACTGCAGTAATTCACTACGTACGCATTGACATGTAAATTTGCTTTTGTCCTTAAAATTTTGGGAGAGAAGTTTTGCATGCAGTGATGACAAAATGTAGGTGATGTGTGGACATGCAAAAGTGAGTTAAATCTATCATTTCTGACCCCTGTCAGGTGCCCATAACATTTTATTTCTACTGTTCTCCCTTCTAGATACCTCTTTCCTATCTGACTGGGAAAAAAAAAAAAAAAAAATTCTGAGTATTCCACACAAAACTAAAGAAGTTATCTAAAATGTGCAGGATAAGATTTAAAATAAATAAATAAATAAATAAATTGAAAAGTCATAATAGATTGTATAGGAAGAAACTAAATATCAACAGTTCTGGAGAATATAATTGAGGCATTGGAGTAAAATAGGTCCAAACAATCTCAGTATTGTGTATTTTTTCATCACTCATCTTCTAAGTCATGAAACAAAACTCATATAGGGAAAAAATATATATAAACAGCAATACTACTTTAAATATAATCCATCCTCTCCACTGATCCTCATTTCAAATGTTGTGTCAAGGTTTGAGCATCACAGTACCTATATGTAAATAGTTAGAAATCCAGCTGGCAACAGTGTTCAGAAAAAGAAAAAGAAAAAAAAAAAGCAACAAAGTGTTATTTTTGAGGAAAGGATAACTACATCTATTTGTGTAATATTCATAAAAAGATGGAGAAGGTGGTAAGACTGTAGTTCTCAAAATCAGAAACACTGTTGAAAATAAGAAATTACTCTAAATGTCCACTGCAGATAGTATAAGCAAATTATTTCAGTTACATTACAAATGACTTCGGTTAGGCATTGAGAAAAACTTCCTATCTATTAGCAGAGGTAGGCAGCAGCCAAAATGAGGTGGGACTGAAGGTTCAGAAGAGCAAGCTGATCAGTTTTCTTTCAGGAATGGGTTGCATGCAGCTGGTGTGAGCAGAGGATTTCTCATAGTCCTTTTTTAGCTATCCTGTAGAACTCCCCCCCATATTTTTCCATGTCATTATTTCTCATTATGTCTTTTTAATGTCACCAGTGGTTACCCTATTCTCTAAAATATGAATACGTATTATTCATTCCTGATCAGCTCAACTCCATCCTTTTCCATTTATCTGATTTCATCTCAAAACCAGATGTAGATATACTATTATGGCTTGAAAGCAACTTAAATTCTCTTGTTTTCCAGACAGTGTATCATCATGCTTTTCCACATAAAACGAACAGTTCTAGCCACACAGTTCCCTCAATTCCCTGCCATTTAGGTAAGGACTGTGCCAATCCCCTGAGTCTCTCTTCATAAGATTTTGGAGTTGTATTTATCCCAACAATTGTCTGTTATATTCTTCCAGTTTGAACGTGAATTTAGCTCTTTCCTATTTCTCCCTGACTTCATTCCATGTACTTCCTAAATGATCGCCCCCATTGTGTTTAGCCCATGGCCATGCTGCCTTTTAAAACATCCATATTCCATTATTAGTCGAGTCCTTTTATGAAGGTGGTTCTCTTCTTCATCCATCCATCCATCCATCCATCCATCCATCCATCCATCCATCCATCCATCCAACAAAAAACAAAAAAGCAGTTGCAGGTTTTAGTATTTGATTACACTTCCTTTTCTCTTTCTTTCTTTCTTTGTTCATTTAATAAAACATGCACCTCTCAATTTAAAAATCACCGTTTTGATATTTAGCGTGTATGCTAGGGGAAGAGGAGAAGAGTGTGTTGGCGGAGAGGAGGACATAATAACATTGTAGTTTGGACACGAGCATACACTGAAGGGTATTTGTACGGACCTTGTTAACAACACCACATTTGCTTTTTCTTACTCAGTTCAATACGTCTTTCACAGGCCATGATTTCTTTGGAAATGAAAAGATCAGCAAATTCTGTCTGAAGGTTGTTAAGAGGCAAAACTGAGAGACCACTGAATATCTAGACTTGGGAACTTAATATTCTTTCTCTCTATCCTGAAGGGTTTTCCCAAACAGGGCAAGTTGTAATGAGTAATGCTAAATGGTTACAAAAAAGACATTCTTTTCCTTCAGGGCAGGTGGGATTTTAAATTTCCTAGTCCTTGCTGTCCACTGCTTTCACCTGCCAGCAAACGATCAGCCTTATTAGAGAAATAGAATAAGCACAGAAGCTTGCCAAATATCTAAAAACTCACCATAATCTCATCAGGAGTTTATATCTTCAGCTCAGGCTGAAACCTTACAGCTTCAGAGAGCAGAGGCAGTTCACTAAAGCATAAAGAACTGGGGCACTGAGAGACCGTGCCTGCTTAGAAAACTGTGTAATTTAATAAAGTGCTCATTGATGTCTACTCAGTGGCTCCTCAAACTTGTGTTAGTGCCTGTGCCTGCAGCATGGACAGTCCCATTCTTCCTAATTAGATGACAGCAGGAGGATTACATTCTTTCTTAGCAGACAGGAAGAAATAGAAACAACCACTTCTCAAGGAAACTCACAGTTGAAATGTACAAAAGGAAAACAGTTTAGGAAAGCTAGTTCAGACATATCATTGTTATATCTCAAATTTATTAGAAACATTAGTATTGAGAAATGCAGCTTAGTATTCACAAATACCAGAAATGTCATATGTGGCACTACAAAATACACCCCAAATGACAAGAAGGTTTATAATTACAATGCATTTGAAAATTCATAGAAAACAAACTTCTTGGACTTTCATCTTGTGCTCAATTCCATTATAATTATTTTAACATATTAAAAAGTGCTACTATGGCTTTTGGTATTCTTCTCAGTTTACATAACAAACTAAAAATCACTTTGTGGGATGGCTGAGGGTTTTTTGGGGCAGGGATGATCTGAAATAATGAAAAAAAAGGAACAGTAATACCTTTTCTGATACTGGTTTGATCTGGTTGGATACAATTATAATTTAATCATCATTAGTACGCTACAATTACAAAGCCTGCTTTATAACCAGTTTTTAAATTGTATCAGGTGTTAACCTATGAGAAACCTCTGTTAAGAATATACTACGTATATGTATATTGTCTAATAAACTGTGCCTAACATCATACCATCTACAATATGAAGACATATTTATGTATGATGTATATATGTATGATGATATATATGTATGACGTATAACATCAACAAAATGAAGTACTGTAGGTCAGGTATTCATTGATGCTGCCTGTGCAATGCGAAGCTTTTGGCTGTATGATGTGTATGCATGAAAATACCAGCTAACTAGGAGATCACATCCTATACTTTTGCTCCAAATGGTCCTTTCTTTAAAACAGTATACAACAGGCTGAAACCAACATCTTTCCAAAATTAGTTTGGCACCATCATTAACTATAAAGACCTGTAATTCACATAATAAAAATGCACCATTCTTTCCATATCTGAAAGAGAAAAGGATGTGTCTTGACTAATTGCAAAAATAGATATCTACTCCTAAGTAGGACATCTCTCTTACAGCAAGGCATCCTATATAGGCACGATGAACCCCTGGATGACATGGGTCAATTAGAAACTTCAGCAGTGGGGAAATTTTCTCTTAGGAATGCTTCTATCTACTTTAAAACTCCACCTGCATTGTAATTATACTGATATTCAGACATCTCTTCCCAGTCACTAAATATTCCTTATGCATCTACTGACTCTGTTGTATGACCTTGGGTACCACACTTGTATCAAGACTGTTCTGAATGTCTTCTGCAGTATCTGTATAGTTCTATGCTTTATACAATCTCTGCTACCATCTCAGTCTTCAAGGTAAGTGTTTGTTAGGCCAATGTATGTTTCAGTTGGACCAGCAAGCATTGATGGAAAAGTCAGATAAAGTTGTAGATTTCAGGAATACTCTCTGAGCAAATCTGATGATATTTAAAACAACTTCACATAGTACAGCTTTTTTGACATGTCTTTCATGGTTGCTGGTTATACAGGAATAGACATGTTAGTCTGCTGTTTTTTTCTATACACGATTGTTTAATGGTTTTGTGGTTGACCATAGAACCTGGGCAAATGATAGTAAGATTGGAGTAGACCAGAAAGAGTCTATTGAATTTGAGAAAGAGAGCTATTGAATTTGTGGTGATAGATGGTAGGATTGAGCCCACTCTTCTAGTACAGATGTCATACATGTAGAACACTGCTTGACAAAACAAACACCTAAAAAAATTACTCTTTCAGGGAAAAAAAAAATAATCAATGTGCTGAAGAACACTTATAACACCCACCTCAGCAATGCAAAGAGGAACTCTTCCTAGTAAGAACACACTTCTGCAGAAACAGATCACTGAATTCTTTTTCCTTAATGTAACATGCTTGACACACTGTGCTGCATGTTTTTTCTGGGAATTATGTTGGTGGAAATCAGCAGCCCTATGCACTGGAATGAACTTGCATGGACAACTGATGAAGGGTTACACTCAGCTTCCGCAGGAAACACTCCCCCTCCCCCCCTTTTTTTCCCCGCCAAACAGTCATTCCATCTTTGATCTTTCACTTCCAGTTTTCAAGGGAAACCAACAAAATATCTTTCAAATATATGCCTGGAACAATACTTCAAAATTCAGCTGGAAACCAAGAACAATGGATTCAAATGAATTTCTGATAATATTGAATTTTACAGTATTTCTCCCTTCCCTCCTAACCACTGTAGGTCCACAAGTTATAAATTACCTTTCTCTTTCCTTTGAGAGCTACATTTTTTTTTATTATTATTATTTATTTCCTCAGCACTCTTTTCATATCAGTTTATATCATTGGTGGCAACTATATATTCATATATATATATAGTTTTACATATGTATACTTTTCAGAGTAAATATAATTGATAGCTATCTAATTAAAATTAAATAAATTGTCTTGAACTTGTGTTTAGTCTTTGAGTCCATTGTTTCTATTTCAGATCTAAAAAAGGTCATCTGTGTCTGAAAGAATGTAATCTTTTTCCAAATGCATCCAGAGAGGCTCATAAAATACACTGCTCTTTTTTTCAAAAAGCTAGACTTCATCTGTAAGTCCTTGGATCATTACAGTTTCAGCAAGTCCTTATGGACACTAACAGTTCTTATGGCAATCATTATTGCATCATCCAAGAAGCAGAGAAAGAATATACTCTTTCCTATTATTCAACAGAAGACAATAATAATACTTTATTATTTTATTCTAGTCTCTGTTAAGAAAAAACTCAGATGAATACAGACTAAGTGATCACCTGAGATTGCAGAGCAAGTATGTGATGGGCAGGGAGGCACATTGCATCTTCTGAAGTTTCAAGGTACAATACTGAATGGTCTTTCATTTATCCTCTTTGGAGAGACTTCTATTATGTAGCCTGTAGTTATGCATCCTGCTTCAAGTCTGTTTGATGAGATCATCAAGTTTATGAATTGTAATGAACATAGTATTAGCCAAGTTAAATCATTCAGCTGCTCAATGAGGTATGTGTGTGTGTAGACAAAGAAAAAAATACTAAGTACCTCTCTGTAAGATAAAGCTATGCTCTGAAGAGCTATAAATACACTTAAATTACTGTAGATGTGTAACTTAAGTAATAGAGCATTGGTGTAATTGAGTGTGGACTGATGAGCAACGAGACAGTGGAATAACAAGCAGCATGTCCATAGTCTGTAACAACACTAACTGTGTTTTACAGAGGGTATCTATGCTATTATATGAGAGAGGATATACAGACCAGAAAGTGTCCATGTATCACTTTCAAATATGTATAAAATAAATGTAACACTTCATGCTGGCTGTCATTAAAATTTGTCATACTATATATGAAAAGAGGAAGGTGGTAACGTATTTAAACATGAATACTAAGAACTGATAAATAATAAGAGAATGAATCATGATGTGTCAGGAACTGATAAAGAGACATCCAGGAGAGACATTGTTCTTTCTCAAGAAGCTACTCAAAACTGAAATCACTTAAATGGCTTTCGGTACATGGGAAGGATTTATCTCTCTGCTTCACTGCCTCAAGTAAAGAAACCTAAGAGTCAAATGAAATATTGAGTGGAATTTTCTGGGTAAGCATCAGTAGCACTTATCTTCAAAAGATGTGAGATCTAAGACAATTTCAGAAATCCATTTGTGATTCCTGCATGAGCAGTTGTCACTGGAGAAAGAATAGCTAAACAAGGCCCATACTGACAAACAGGACAAAATGGAGTGTGAGAGAAAAAAGACTGCAGAGAATGAGCACCCTCCATTTCCTAATCTCCCAAACCTTGCTTAGCAGCAAGTAGTGAAGCAGTAACATCCTTCGTATGCAACATGAAGAAGATATTCCAGAGTAATGACATTTGCAAGCAGAGGTGTAAGACAGCAAGCAAGAAAATAGCTCTGACTTGCGGTACAATTTAAAAGGAATGTTCATCCCATATTTGTATGTGTGCATGTTTTCCTTCCCATGTTTTACCTTGGGAAGGAAAGATCTTCCAGTGCAAGTGAAAGTCAGCATTTCAGTGATTGGGCTAAAGAAAGCAGGGCTTAATGCCATGCAATTAAATTTAAGCTTGTTCTTAAAAGAGCTGTGAAGGGAAGAGAAAAAGAGACTGTCTGGGAAATTTCCCAGACCTTGGCATTCATCTGAGATGTTTTCTGGTGGTCTGCCCATGCTGCCTTGAAGTAGGAAAGATGACAAACAGATCCTTAAGAAAAGTCCACTCTGTCTAAGGCTTTGAATTCAAGTTTTGAATTTATTGGCTTGGCCAAGAGTGTGTTAGAGAGAGAGAGAGAGAGAGAGAGAAAGAGAGAGAAAGAGAGAGAGAGAGAGAGAGAGAGAGAAAGCACTGTCTTTTGACATTATACTAGGTGTTATACATTGTAAGATACGATCTTAAAAATGTATTGATGCAAGAAAGGAGCCCAGCATATTTTCTCTCCAAAGTATGACTTCATTAACTCCAAAATCATTCACAAATTTCATACATATGGCAGCTAATCAGACAGATGTTAATGAGTTCATTCATCTCCAGGAGTTTGTTCTGATCACCAGGTCTTAAGATCTCTCATAGTCCTTCCCACTGAAATTATTCAACTCTGTGTAGAGTTTTAATAGTTGATGAAACATTGAAAAAAAAATAAATCGTAGAGAGTGGCAGCCACCTAGTAGTCACTTCATTTAAGACAGCCCCTGAGGAACTAAAATCAGACTGGCACACGCTTCGTTGGGTTAGAAACTGGCTGGATAGCCGGGCCCAAAGAGTCGTGGTGAATGGAGCCAAGTCCAGTTGGAGGCCAGTCACTACTGGCGTCCCCCAGGGCTCGGTCCTGGGGCCGGTCCTCTTTAATATCTTCATCAATGATCTGGACGAGGGCATTGAGTGCACCCTCAGTAAGTTTGCAGATGACACCAAGTTAGGTGCGTGTGTCGATCTGCTTGAGGGTAGGAAAGCTCTGCAGGATGATCTGGATAGGCTGCACCGATGGGCTGAGGTCAACTGCATGAAGTTCAACAAGGCCAAGTGCCGGGTCCTCCACCTGCCGCGCAATAACCCCAAGCAGAGCTACAGGCTGGGAGAGGAATGGTTGGAGAGCTGCCAGGCAGAGAAGGACCTGGGAGTGATGGTGGATAGTCGGCTGAATATGAGCCAGCAGTGTGCTCAGGTGGCCAAGGAGGCCAACGGCATCCTGGCTTGTATCAGAAACAGTGTGACCAGCAGGGCTAGGGAAGTGATCGTCCCCCTGTACTCAGCTCTGGTGAGGCCGCACCTCAAGTACTGTGTTCAGTTTTGGGCCCCTCGCTACAAGAAGGACACCGAGGTGCTTGAGCGGGTGCAGAGAAGGGCGACGAAGCTGGTGAGGGGCCTGGAGAACAAGTCCTACGAGGAGCGGCTGAGGGAGCTGGGCTTGTTCAGCCTGGAGAAGAGGAGGCTCAGGGGCGACCTTATCGCTCTCTATAGGTACCTCAAGGGAGGCTGTAGCGAGGTGGGGGTTGGTTTGTTCTCCCACGTGCCTGGTGACAGGACGAGGGGGAATGGGCTTAAGTTGAGCCAGGGGAGTTTTAGGTTAGATCTTAGGAAGAACTTCTTCACTGAAAGGGTTGTGAGGCATTGGAACAGGCTGCCCAGGGAAGTGGTGGAGTCACCATCCCTGGAAGTCTTCAAAAGACGTTTAGATGTAGAGCTTAGGGATATGGTTTAGTGGGGATTGCTAGCGTTAGGTCAGAGGTTGGACTCGATGATCTTGAGGTCTCTTCCAACCTAGAAATTCTGTGATTCTGTGATATGTAGCAAGGTAATGTATTATAGTTGCTGCTAATCTGCATTCTGGCAAAATCTCACTTCTCTTGCTTTCTACTTTCTAACAACAACTAATTTTCCTAGGAACCACACTAAATAATAATACTACTAATAATAAACACAAACTGGTGTTTTCATCAATATTTTCCAAGGTGCTAACACGTTTTTGAAAAAATAAAAATAAAAAGACTTGCAAGACCAGATTTCCCATGTATCAGTCACCAATAACTCCAACTGGCCATGAATTTCAGGCTACTGTTGTTGTTCTATTTAGGGACTTGAAAAGTGAAGCACTCTAAACTGGGAGCACCTGAACAGGTTGTTTATGATCCTTCTGAGTGAAAAGACTTTCTTCTTTTTTTCTTCTCTTTGTTGGTCACTGGGGACATGAAGAAATGATAGATCTGAAGCAATCATACAACAAGACTGCATTAAACTGTTTGACAGTAGCTAGCAGAATACAACCTTTCTTGGCTTTCATTTTTTATCTTTTTTTTTTTTTTTTTTTTTACTGAACGGCAGAGTAACATCTGTGCAGTAAATTCATCTTTCTTTTGCACCATTCTGTAGTTAAAAGAACAAGGATTCAATGTCATTTGCAGATAATTCAAGAAATTTCATACAAATTTCTATATTAGTGATAATTCAAATACTAAATGATTTTTTTTTTTTTTTTTTACTTTTATTGCGGGCATTTGATATATTAAAAATGGTAGGTTGTGTGTGAGACAGGTGAGGATTACTTTGGCAACAGAACTTATCCTTCTGTTCTTACAAAACATGCTGTCTTTTTGTCTAATCAGACATCAAAACTGGAACACTGGAATATTGTGAACTAGCAATTTGCAGGTAATATACAGGAACTAGTATCTATCCATGTAATACTTGAAACCAGCATCTGCTGTAGAATTTTCATTCTTTTTGCTCAAAGAAAGGAGAACAAAAATTAAAAACTTAAACAGCATCTTGAATGGTTTTTGTTTCTTGTTCGCTTCCCTTTAAAACTGGTATTTTCCTATCTCTTTAGTATGCAATTAATCCATTGCTATGTATCCATTGCTGAGTAAGTATCCTTTTATCTGTTTGTAGATACATAACATACATAGAACATAACATAAAATGAACAATTAACTGTGCCCACACCTGTTTAACTTAAAACTTTATAAGCCATTCAACCATCTATCTGACAGCACTTGCTATAAAACTATTACAGTCTGACGTGCTCTAGTTTTGTAACCCCAAAACATTTCATCTAATTAAAATGGCTGTGTTCTGCCATTATCAAAACCAACTTAAGCAACAGAAAGAAATCTGTGTAATACTAAAATTTGACAAAATAGCTAATTGTAGCTGTACTCCTCCAGCTTTTCTTTTTTATCTTGACCTTGTTTTATTCCTAGTTCTTAAATAAGTACAGACCACTGCTTTGTATATATGAATATTTTCTTCCTTTTCCATCTTAGAAATTTTCTGTGGGCAGCGTATTATGGAATTCTTCTCAGTGTTTATATCTGATTAATAATTCTGTTCAATATTCTGTTTCAAGTAAAACTATAGCTGCTTCTCTCATAAGTCCGCTCTGATCAGCTTGTTCAGCTGTGCTTCATTTGTTCTTCTTTTCCCCTGTATCACAAATTCCTCTTCCAATTGGACATGAGTAAAGTAACAACCAATAACAACTATCCTGAACAACTTTCCCTGTCAATAATAGCCAGTCCTTCTTCATCACATCCAGGCAAATTATCTGTTCCATAACGGCAATCTCTAGACTAGAAATGAAAAGCTCTAAGTTTCTCTACTACATAGAATCTATGCCTGTCCACACCTTATCCAAAATGGCATTGAGTCTTACTACTGTTTTGCTCAAATGATTTTCCAGCCACACCCCATCAACAAAACAAATTCAAACACTGTATACTGTATATTGGTTTAACCATTTAGCTAGCAAACAAACAACTAAAACAGACTGCAAGAAAACTTAGGATGCTCCAGTACAATTGTGAGATAACTTTGTCATGGTCAAAGGAAAATGGATTCATACGACATACGTTTATCTAACTCTTTCTTTTGTTAAACAATGAATAGTTTTAGCTAAATATATATATATATATTAACAAATAGAGTTAGAAAAGCAATACTTTTTTTTTTTTTTTCTTTCCCTGACATTCTAATGTAGGATTACATTTAGCCCAGGAAAAATAGTTGATATAAATTAATATCTACCATGAATTCTGTGGTTTTACATGTGAAGAAATTGTTTTATTACCCATGCAGTAGTTACAAAATTTTTGAATTATCTCCCTCCTTTATTTTATCTTGTTGCACTTTATTTTTGGTATTTTGAAGCTAAGATTAATAAATGACTGTTTGGAAATAGTCATTGGAAAACTGGAAATCAAATAGTACTTTTAATTAAATAGATAAATTATTGGAATTCTTTGTCAATTTTTATCTAGTCTCTAGCTTTTGTTTCTGTTTAGAGACTGCTTCATCAGAATGTGCACAGCTATTTATTTAACATCAAGTTTTATTTTCATCTGTCTTTTTTTCAAATGATAGAAATTATCAATAATTAATGATGTGTTGGTTTTAGCAGCTTACTGACCACAAAGCATTTTTTTTCCACAAAAGCTTTAAAGAGTTACAGGGGATGATTCCTTCCTTGTGCTGTATTATATGTAATGTTTCAGTGCAATTTCTTAACATGAGGTAACGTCTTAGGTAATATGTACACATCTTTTCTCTACAGAACATTCTTCTGTAAGCTTACCAAAGGTCTGTAACAACAAGTGAAGAGAAATCTCTCATGTAAAGAACCCAAATAGATAACCATGCAGAGACTGCAGAAAAATAATTATCTAATTCCAAGAGTCAACAATGTACTCAAATAAAGTGGCTTCTCTGTGATAAACAGACTTCCATCTCCTTCTTTCCTTCTAAGTGAATACATAATTATGTAAACATCATCTAGTTCCCTGAGAAAACTGCCTTGAACAAAGATGAATTCACCTACTTAAAGGCAGACTCCTTCAAGTCTCTCAAAGAAGGAATCAGTTCCTTAATTTTTGCAAATAATCTAACTGAAATATACATCTATTTATGTGGCAAATATTTATATAAGTAGCACGTGTGACAATATATAATATGTTGCAAAATTCCACAGCTAAAGCATTTTACATAAAATTTCTTTACTCCATGTTTAGAACAAAAATAGGAACCAGACCTGTCCATTTACCAACAGTTTTACCAACATTTTTACCATCATTCAAAACACTTGCAGAGAGGGAAGCACCGTAGATGTACACAGAACTGCTTGTCATAGACAGTCCTTTACAAACTTGAGTTGCAAGGTCATCAGAAAAATCTGACTCTCATGTCTTCTACTAGCACTGTCATCTAAATGCTGGCTGAGAAAAAAAAAAAATCTACGAAGATACACATACAAAAGTACACATACAGAAACAACATACCTAGATACCACCTGGAAAAAATATTCTGGGAGGTGTTGATATAAGAAATGTTGACTTTCTGTGACGAAAATCACTGCTGAGGAAGCAAATCCATTTCCTTCTAAGGCATACTATGACTTAACTAGTAGCTAAAGTTTTGTCCGATCTGCCTGATATATTTACAGAACAGCACCCAGCTTCTCACTTCTGGAAGGCTTATGGCAGGCTGAATCTTCGTCATACTGCTCCAAGCATTATTTTTTGTGCCTGCCAATAACAATGAATGGACCCAATGCTAGCATCAACATGGAGAAGCAATGCTGAATTTAAAGCTGCCTATTTGCAGCTTGCTTTAAGGTAAAAGAAGCAATTGCACAAAGCTTAGGACTTCAGATGAATGTATGAGAAGAATGTTCATCAAGGTCCAAAAAACCCACAGTTTCCAAATTGGAAATAAAAGTGATTCTTAACAGGCTGTAAAGGTCACATCAATTAAATGGTAATATCTACCATCAGCTGTTTTTGATGTCATTGCTGTTTTTTTCTTATGGCTCCTTTGGTTCACTTTTGCACCAGTTTCCATGCAATGCCAGTCACAATAAGTTATTTATTGTACCCTGTAATTCGAACACAGATTTTCATTGGTATGTTGACAGTTCTCCCTTCTTTTCCTAACATTTTCATTTTATTCCTGGTATTTCTTTTAGTCCTCTTCCAAACACTTGTTGGAGAAAGGCAGGCTAGCATAAGAATCTGATGTCAATAAAAGCATTATATTACTACAGGGATGTTAAGGATCTGTTCTCAGTTTCAGCAACAAAAAGCCAGCTACTTCAGTGACTGAAATGTACTTGCTGAAGATATTCACTGATGTCACTCAGAGCACAATGTGATTTAAAGTACATGTTAGCATATATATATTAAAAAAAAAAAAAAAAAACCTACAAGGATTTTTCTTGAAGTGATCAGAAGCACAGAACTACAATGGTATTATATATATACACATTAGCAAAGCTTTAGATAAAATGTCAAGCAATGAATTCCTCCCTCTCCTTTAAATATTGTTATACAGTAAAATAGATATATCATCTCTAATAATTGTTATATGAGTGAAGACTGAAGAAATCAAGTGTAAAGTTTTCCTGTGCTTATGAACAAACCTTACCATTTCCAATATTTCATCACATTACTCAATGTAACAATGCTAGCTGAATGACAGTGAAAAGAAAAAATAAAGCAACGCATTGGATCTAAAAGACAGGGACAGATGTTTAAAAAATGGTCACATACTGAATATGATAATGAAAGTCATACCATTGAAAATTTTGCACCTTTTTGGCAATTTGTGAGGGAAGACATCAAACAGCACCTAGCAGACAGTGAGGTCAGCACCAAGTAATGTCAGGCAGCTCCTGGGCCACAGCAGCAGCACTGCCACTGTCCTTTCCATCCTTAGTCCTGAAAGATACTGCATGTGTGCCCCTGCTTCTGGTCTGCAGTTGGACAGCAGCCTCTTCAAAGCCTCTGTATCTCAGTTTTCCCAGTTCCTGTTCTACAAACTGTTCCAAAATTGAGTTGGAAATATTCCTTCCCCCAAAACCTCTTATGCAAACTGCTGAGGTCTGCTACAAATGCTCATCCATGTGCAGGTATGCAAGTATTGTCAACGTTTTTCAGTGAGCTATTGGGTGAAGATCAGTTCTTTCTTATGGTACATGGAGGGAAACAAAGAAAGAAGATTGAGTTACTAAATTAGTAAAGAGGATTTTAAAGTAAGATGAAACAAGGGGATGCTAAACGGAAATATGTAATTCAGGTACAAACAGTTAATACCTGGAAATCAGTCCAGGTTATCCTCCATGGTCAAAGAAGATAAAAAGAACACATGACAGCAAGGATGAAAAAAATACTGCATTAGTCATATATCAAACATTCTTGACATCCCTACAGTAATACAAGAAGCACAGAGAGCAAACCTAGAAAATTGTGAAGGGTTCTGCTTTAGAAGCTGAAAATCATATAAGCACAATAGAGAAATAGTGAAGCATCCTGTAGGCCTGGAAGATTATGATAATATGTGCAGCATAGGCAGGAAGAACAAAGGAGGAGGCAGTTCTTGAAAGAGACTACATGGCACTAACAAAAGCTTCTCTAGTCCAAAAGTAGGACTGGAAATGCAATGAAGAACAAACTTTGGTTAGGCCACTATCTTTTAATTCAAAACAAGGAATTTCATAAATATCAAATACATCATCTTGTGAAATATGAGCATAAGGGAGAAAGAGGCAAAGAAAGAAGTAAAATGGACATGGTCAAGCTGCAAAATGAGAAGTCAGACATCTAAAATAATTCTGTAAGAGCATTAGCAACAGGAGGAAGATTAAAAACATCAGTTCAATAATCAATGGAGAAGTAGAGATTTTACAGATAGAATGGAGGAAGCTGGAGAGTGCAATGTCTTTTCTCAGCATCATTGTCTCTAATGGTAAATTTAGACCATGTAGCTAGTTAATATTGGCAGCAAGATGGTATGACCTCAACATTAAACAGGAAAATGTCAGAATAAAGATGATTTGGGGAACTTTGAAGAAAATAGCCAGCCTCTGCAATCCTGTCATCTGTGTAAGAACCAAATATGAAGAAGCACTAGAAAAGTCCAGAAATTTAGAAAATTCCAAAAATTAGGTGGGAAGTGACATTAACTCCTGAAGGAGACGGAATGGCGATGGACAAGGTATGCAGCCAGGCACAGGGCAACCCAATTACATCAGGAGATTACATTCAGTGGCAAGACAGTCAGGAAAACCACCAAATGTGTCAATGCATTCCTGTGTTGATAAAATGAAACCACATCAGCATGGGAATCAGGCATGGCTCAAGGGCCACATACTAGCCACTGCAAATTACAGGTTTTTAAAGTGCTGAGCCTAATGAATTTGTTATTAGAACACAAATTGTCTGAAGCAGTTTCAGAATAATTAGAGATTCTCTTATACAAAAACTTATTTTCCACTCCAATTCCACTCTAAATTCTTTCTATAATTGAATAATTATCATGCCTTGTGGACAGAGAAAAACTGTTAAATGACAACCATCTTAATGCTAGTGAGGCAAATGGATCACTGATCACTGGATACAGGTTATGTCACTAGCAGTATCTATGATCTAGCAGTATCTTCTGTTAAAAAAATGATATATAAAGAAGATTGATACCTGTAAGAAAAATGAGGCATATCTGCAGTACTTAGGCAACAATGGGAAAGGCTCAGCTAAAACGGTAAGACCATTTGTGAACATTGTACCTCAAGGTAGGTGTGGACAAGCCAGGGTGGAAGAGGAATTGTAATGATCGCTGTCACTCAGTCGAACAAACTGGTGCCTATAGGTCTTACTAGAAAAGCTTGTGAGAAGGGAGAGCAAGTTACAACTTTCAAATATGTAAAAGGCTTCTGCAAAGAGATGGGGAATAATCTGTTATCCATATCTACTGAACATGACAAGAAGTAATGGTTTAGATGATTTGTAACTGAGAGGTAGGATAAAAAAATAGTCCAGCCCAGTGAATGATTTTTTTTTTTTGTGCCTTAATGATAATTACATCTACAGACAGAACTAGCACACATTTGCATAGTACAATACATCTCTTAAGATTGTCTTGGAGATTAAATTCCCTTTCCACCTCTATCCGTCCGTAATCTTGTAAATGCTATACCCAGAAGACCAACTCTGAACTTCATTTTATTTACACTGGAAAAAGTTTAAAAAGCCTTTATATATAACATTTACTTTCAAATATATTTCACTCCCACACAGTACCTGTGAACAAAGTATGAAAAACAAATTTTTGGAGACAATCTTAATTACTCACATCCTATTCTGAGAAATAAAAAAATAACAAAAAGTCTGTTAACCTACATGCAACATAAAATAACCAATATTTGTAGCTGTCTTCTACAGCCCTCTGGGGATTAAACATAATTTGAAAAACTAAATGCCTACTCATATTTTGTTTAGTAGCAGCTCACTCTATGTTTGCTTTTTCAGGGTTGTCACTATAGAATACCAGATTTTCAGAAGTACCTTTTAACATCACTGGAAATGGGAAACATAGCCCAAGGGCCAGAACACACAATGGTTAATGCTTATATACCCGCTGTGTCTTCAAGGAGAGGAAGATGGAATGATTCCAGCTATGCAGAAGAGATGCTGTCTGAAAGAGGAAAATAGTATGAAAGCTATAATCACATAGCTATTAAGGATGGCCTGTCTCCAATATGATGTCTGATTCTTTTAGATATTTCAGCCATTTCAAATCACACTTAGCTCTAATGTGATATGTCATTTATCATCACATAAAATGTTCTATTTCCAAAGTGATTGGGGAGGGTGGTGGTGGGGGGAACAAATAATTAATTTTTAAGGTAGAGAACAAATCTAAAACAATAAAAAAATAAACATTTGTTTAAATTGGTAAATTAGTTACTTACGAGCTCCCAGTAGGGAATCCAGGTTTCCTGTTTCTTCCCTTCCCCTTCAAGCACTTTTTCTCAACCCTTTCACAAGCAATTCTCGTAGTGCAGAGTTTCAAGGCAGATGGAGGGATATTGGGCAGGATACATGAGTCCCACCAGGGTGTCTTTACATAGAAGGGACCCCAGTGATTATACCTAGAGCAACCCAACTAGTAGGAAAAATTCCAAAGTGAAAGCAAACCAGAATGCCATTCTCAATGTCTGTGCAGTCATAACTGTATTATTTGATGACAATGAATAGTCAAGGAAAACTTGATTTTAGATTTTACATCATAATAGCAGTGCTCTTTCTCCAGAATGATAAAAAAAAAACCAAAAACAAACAAAAAAAAACAACCAAACAACCAAACAAACAAAAAAAACAGTTTTGGAATTATAACTTACTTCACATTTCAACAAATAATCTTTGTGTACTGCCTGACCATCTGCAAGGTCAGAAAACTTCTAGAATTTAACAGCACTTCAAACGAAGTAGAATGGATGTGGTCTGAGTATGCTTTTTGTTATTGGCGGTTTTTTGTTTGTTTGTTTGTTTAGTATTCATTAATCTTAAAGCGTTCTCTGGACAACAAGGCCTAAAGCTCTTCGGTGACCCTAAGGCTCTCTCTGTTCTGTAATCAACCAGAGAGTGGATGAATAGATGAAAGGGCAGTACCTAAGCATAACCATTGTTGCAATTGAAAACCAACCAAACCAACAACAACAACAAAAAAAAGCCACAGTACTTTATTAGTACTATTAATAGCTGATTAGTGATAAATGATAAAAACTGGCTTTACCTTTATCATTCAATACATGTTCATAAATAGTATCTATTATATACTGAAAATTATCCAGGAACTACAACTGTACAAAATGAACAATGTTGATAACATTTAATATTCTTAAAATGTAGAAAAGCTGCAAATCATACCATGAAATCCATGCTTAAAAATCAGTAAGAGAATGAACATAAATAAATAAATAAATAAAAACACAAAGAAAATTATTTGTAGTATCATAATATCATTATATCATACAGATGAAAGTCACACATCCGTGACTGGTAGGAAAAAGAAAGTGAGAAGCAAATACCATAGGTGTTGTAAGCAAAGAACAGGATATGTAAAAAGGAACACACACACAGAAAAAGGAACACCTGCACAGAAAGAAAGCAGGTGATCAGGTTCTGAGAAACAAGTTCTGTTCAACAGAACAGTTGAGCAACTATTTAATGTATGCTTATAATTTTGGCAATCTATGAACAGAAATGCATAAAGCATAACACAACAAACATGAAAGTCCTAGGGGTAAAATAATCAAAAATAAAAGCAAAGAAATGAAAGCTTGTGGCTTGATTTCCCTTATAATTTTATGTCAGTCTTACAGTCTTACATTGTACAGTCTTACAGTCTTACATTGAAGATTTAATAATTATAATGTCAAATGAAATATTTGACAGTGTTTGACTTAAAAAAAACGTAGCCTTTTAAGTGAAACACAACATAGATAATTTATCCAATATATAATTCTGTATATTGTTTTGGATATGAAAATTTCCGTTTGGTGCACACTGAAGCAAAAGTGTAACTAAACACTTCCTGGGAAGTAAGAATGATCAGCTCAGCATATGTTCTCATTTTGTGCTTCCCTTCCAGAATAAGTTCTGGTCACACATATTCTATATATAATTGATTCATTCCAACTGTCCTGTACACTTCCTTATGGATGCTCACCTTGGTCTCTAAATCAATTAAACCAACTACCTGACAAATACTTATTGGAGATCATTAAAAGGTTATGGGAAAAAACAAACAAACAAACAAACAAAACAACAACAACAAAAACCTGCAATCTGAGGATTATATGAGGGATGAAAAATGTCCTTCTACTAAAATCTAGGTGGAAAACAGTAAAAGGTCTGAAAAACTTACAAGTCCTAAACACAGCACCATTTGACTAACACCACTAATAACAGCACTAAGCAGAGACCGAGACACAAATAGATAAGGTTGATGGTTAACACTCACTTAATACCAGAAATACGGAAATATTTATTCTAATTTTCTGCTAGGTAACAAAGGTCTCAGAACAAGGCACAGCTTTCATTAAGGACCAAGTTGGCCAAAGCACATGGATCTGTATCTGCACAGTGTTAAAAAACAATTTAAATGTGTTTACGTTGATATATATGATCAAATCCTGTTAAACACAATGGAAATTAAGCACAGGCTTAAGTTATACACAGAATGCTGGGGTTTCCTATGCATAAAGTCACAACTTCTGCAGTTCAGTATATCCTCCAAGATTGTAATAGTACGAGGTGGCTTTTAATCTTCCTCACAGGCCCACAGGCAAGTTTTTTTCTTCCATTAATTAGGGAGAGAACATCAGAAATTTGCTGACAATGAGGAGCTTCTGCAGTGCTGCCTAGCCCTGCATCTTCTGGCTCTTTAGACACATGGTTCTTACATGTGAACAAGTACTTAATATTTCAAGCATGGCCTAATCGACAAGAGCACCTGACTGTTGTTGTTAAACAAAATGCCTTTCAGAGAAAGTACCAAAAAGCACAGAAGGAGGCAGTGCAAATTAACACTTACTTATCCCCCTTCAGGACTTTTTATTTTTACTTCTTTATTTTTTAATAAGAAAGATTTGGTCTTTTCAAAGCATAAATATTGCAAAACAATCTCATGGACAGGAATGTGTACTGACCAGCTCAAGAACTGGTCATTGTTACCACTACTTTCTCATGTAAATTGGCTGTCACAAATTATTTGAGCATCTAGAAATAGCTGTAGCTTGGTCTAAGACTACCATAAAACTACTGGATTATCTACCAAGTTTTTTATTTTTTTTTTACTTTTACCTGAAGAGAACTTTATTGAATGCTGTTGGAGAAAGTTAAAATTCTAGAGATACAAGGTTGTAATTTCCCTGAAAATTTTCTTTCCTGCACCAAGATCTTGTAAGGCTATTACTGAATTATTGTTAAATTAGGAAAATAAAGTTTTAAAAATGCTACAGCAGGTCTTCTGCTCCCATTTTTAATTAAATAAAATTTATTTTGTCCTTAGTATCCTGCATTCTCTTTACAATACGCAAAAATAACAGCAAACTCCATGTAAGCATTTCAGTTTGTTCTATGTCAAAAGACATTGATATAAGTACATTTCAGAAAAATACCATTTTCTTTCTGAAGCACATGGGCTCTGTTATATCAGTCCAACTGATAATTTTATTTTTTTTCTTAGTGCTGCATATTTATACCTGAAAGCCAGTCTAGAGTACTTCAACACTGTAGAAAGTAGTGAAGGAAGCACGTGCTTCATCCACAGGTAGTGTATATATCACAGACTTCCAGAATCGCAGAATGATTGAGGTTGGAAGGGACCTCTGGAGGTCATCTGGTCCAACCCACTACTGTGTTGAAGTTTGTGCCCACTACCTCTTGTTCTGTCACTGGGCACCACTGAAAAGAGCCTGCCTCCATCTTCTTTGAACTCTCCCTTTAGGTATTTACACACAATGATAAGATTCCCACCCCCCCCCCAGCCTCTTCTTCTTCAGACTGAAAGGACCCAATACTCTCAGCTCTTCTTCATAGGAGAGGTACTTGGCTTCTCTGTTCACCTTTGTGAGGAAACAGCCAAGTTCACTTTGGTAAAGGAAAGATTTCCAACCAAAATATCAGTATCACTGCTCCTGTTTTAACACTTATCTTTTCAATTTAAATGGCACTTCTCGCTTTGCCTTAACTACTGTAATCTCTGAAGGGCAAAGACGTAGCGACAAACTCATTCAGACTGCTATTGCAGGTGTCTGAAAAGATGGCACACCTATGTCTTGTACATAAGGGCAGCACTCAGAGTCGTTGGGATCCTGTGCTTTTGTGACCTTGTTATCTTGCTTAGAATTTCTCTAAGCAGTCAGACCCTGAGACATGTCAGTTATATATTACTGCAGGAGGATGAATTTTCTTCCTTTGCTGCCACAGCCTAGGTGCACATTGCTTAGTCTAGCTAGTAGTCACACTAGACATAAATAATTTTGACAGTCAGGAGAAGAACACACTAAATATACAAGTTCCACAGATCAGCAATCAATCTTATCTGACAGACTAACCTCAGAAACAGTTTTAAAAAACATTTTTTCCTTTTGATCATCTAGACAAGTTCTGTGGCAGACACTTTTCTGTCTCCCCTTTATACATAGGATCTAACAGTTTCCAGCATAAATAATGTATTTACTTACCTACCTAAAATTCTAATTAGATGAAGCACACTGGGATTGAAATATAAAAATCTACGATTCAACAGGTGCAATTTGCAGCAGGGACATGCAAGGGATTTAGCAATTGTGATGAAGAAATTCTAGCAATTCTGCTTCTTTCAAAAACAGATTCTGAATGGTACTAGACAGATTACCAGGAGTTCTAGACTATGGTCACAAAATCATTAACAACTTCTGTTCTCTTTTCACCCCTAGAAGCTCCACAAATGGAAATAATCACTTTAATTGACAACTTCCTATTTGCTCTTTAACTTCAGTGAAGAAAGTGGTACTTTGTATTATTTCATCTTTCCAAAACATTTTCCTAACCATCTACATAAACTTTTTATCCTTTGCCTTTATTTTACATCCCTCTTAGCCAATCTGGCAGTAAATTCTCCTAACCTTGTATCAACTTTATCTCTGCTTAAATCCTTGGTCAAACTATTCTTTATTCTGTCACTGAACATTGTGCTTCTTTTGCATATGAAATCTTCCATAACACTTCAGTTTTTGAAGGCTGGTGCTGCGTATTCTAAGATCACAGAATCACTAACATTGGAAAAGACTTACAAGATCATCTGTTCCCCCCCACCACCACCATTACCCAATACACCATGTCCCTAAGTATCATGTCCAACCTCTCCTTAAACCCACAAGTAGGTGACTCCACCATCTCCCTGGGCAACCCGTTCCAATGGCTGACTGCTCTTTCTGAGAAGAAATTTCTCCTGATTTCCAACCTAAACCTCCTTTGGTGAAACTTGAGGCCATTTCCTCTTGTCCTAGATGGATTAAGAGATGCAATCTTTATAACATCTTTTCTTCAAATTTCACATTTCTGTTCAAATAAGCATCCATTTGATTTCCTGAAGTCCTTCAGGTATACATACCAATTAATCCAAGCAATTCCCTCTCTGTTCCTTCACAACATCTATTGGCTTACCAGTTACATTTCTGCTTTTTGTGCTGCATATACACAACAGCCTTTCACTGAGGACCTTCTCTTTGATAAACTTATGATGTGCTACATTATTGTTCTGCATCTGTGCTTGATTTGTTGCCTATTTCATTCCATGTTTCAGTTGAAGTATGCTGTCCTGCCTCACCTCCAGTTTTTATAGGTAAACACATTTAAGAAAAAAATTGAATTAAAAAAAAAAGACTTTTAATATACAGAGCATAGCATACTTTTCCTCTCTTGAAAGTTCTTAGAGATATTCTGCCCTAGGTTGGCATTAAATATAACCTCAAGAAAATTACAGTACTGCACATACACAAATGAAAATGATTCATCCAGAATAAGATGTTGAGAAACTGAAATTTTGGTAAGAAAGCTTTCTAGAAAGCTTTTAAACCTCTCATTCTTATAGACAAGTTACCCTGAAATGACAAAAAATGCTGTTCTGTGATATACTGACTACGTATTTCTGATGTTACAAAATGAAAAATCTCTTCCAGGCCTAGAAATTGTCTCTATCAGATCTAGAAAGCCAGAAATAGAAGCATATTGAAACTGGTTTTATATGCATTGCAAAAGGCACAAAAATACAAATAATAGTTTAGATTTCAATGTAATTAATATTGGTATACTCTATATGTCACAATATTTGCATTATTTATGCTAATAGTATTTATATTATTATGTTAATAATAATTGTATAATATTAAATATTATTTTATGTAAATATTATTTTTATCACCATCAATGACATTTTTATTAAACCATTTATCAATACCATTTTTATCAAAAAGTCTATACCCTAGACTTAGGTCTGTCTCTCTCATAAGGATATTCATGCCAAGTAAATGCACTGGAAAAAACAATTGCAATTCTTCCTTTCAGTAGGTCACTTACCACTTTAATCTTGTATGTAAAGCATACTATACAAAACACCACAAAATACGGAAAGAGTGAAGTATTCAAATGAGCTTAATTGTCAAGAGAATTTTACTGGTGTGAGGAGAAAAAATTTGAATGGACACAGCTCTTGCTCATACACAAAAATGTTGATATCCTATATCCTATTGCATTAATGTTGTGATCCTTCCTTCTGGTTTAGCTGACAAGCATGATTTTTTTTTTTTTTTTTTTTTTTATCTCTGGCTAACCCAGCTAACCCTAATCAGAAAAATCACAGTTTCTCACCATCAAAAAGGAACCCTTTGACAACTGACTGATTTATCACTCTCACTAGCTGGTGCAGCTGTACATCAGCTAGTGACTGCCTATTACAAAACACATTGTAGTGACAACATTTTAATATATATCCAGTAATTACTGGAAACCATATTTTTTATTAGCATCTTTATCATATTTTTGTTCTGTTTACAAAGCATGCACAATGAAACAGTATTGCCTTTGTGTACAGAAAATGATGGAAGCATCTTCCAATGTAAGAATATCCAATTGAAACACTACTTCCATTTTAAATATCAGAACCTGAAAAGTGTTCTCATTTGGTACTCATTTTGATAGTATGTCCTGCTTCAGTCAGGATTAATTTGGATGACTAAATTCTATTCTGAAAGATAGGAGAATAACAACAACAACAAAAAAAACACTTGTAAGATTTTATTTATTTATTTATTTATTTATTTTAATATTTGTAGCTATAGTACTGGACTGAAATTCAAAGTTTCAGTGTTTTGTGGCCCTAAGATATGAGCTTATAATTCTTATATGATTTCAGACCCCTTAAGTGGAAAAAAAAAGAGTATTATAATAAAAGGGTATTATAATCTCACTAAGTTATAATCAGCAACTGATCTTCAAAGACATAAAGATATTTACACATTATTTGGACCAGACTAAATAAATATCTTTTAGGAAAAAAAAAAAAAAAAAAAAAAAAGGAAAAGAAGGAAGAGGGAAGGAAGAGGGAAGAAAGAGAAAATAATAATCCTTTCTTTTGAAAGAATAAGAATCACTGGCTTAAGTGAAAACAGGACAGACATCTTGATTTCCTTTCCAGCTACTGACAAAGAATAATATTTTTGCATCTAGAGACTTTCAGCATGACTGGAACTCAGAGACAAATCAGTAAGCAAATATGGACTACCACACAGAAAACTCTGTATGAGATTGAGTGAGAATGTTATCTGTACTGATTGCAAACATCTACAAGCATTACCTTCAAAAACACAGGTATTAAACTAGTATTCATTTAGCTCAAAACCAAAAACACTGATCTTGTTGAAGTGCAGTGAGAATACCAGGAAAATAAACAGCATTCCTGTGCTGTTATTGCTTTTATTGCATGCAGGCTGGTATGAATTTTTCCAAACCTAAACCAGAAAATAAAATTAAAAATAAGAATGCTAGCATGGATACTGGCTTTAGCTAAACATTTCAGGATGCTAAAGTGAACATTGCCTTGAGCTACCTAAGTATTAAAATATTCTACAGAGATCTAATGAACTAATATAATAAAAATCTGTTGACTATTGCCTTGAACTAGTAAAGCATTTAAGTATTCTACAGAGTTCTAATGCGTTAAGGACTAAAAATCTATTTCTATGTGGTAACCATAGTCATTATTTGTGAGATTTCTCACAAGTCTCACAAATTTTTGTGAGATTTCTCACAAGTCTCACAAATCAATATTTGTAGTAATGTACATGAAAAGATCAAAAAAGAAACAACCAAAAAGATTTTTTCCTGTGCATGACTTGATTTGATATTTTACATTCAGTATAAAAATTCATACATATCTGTCACCAAAACAAAGTATTTTGCTGGTAGGCATAGAAGTGTAGGCTGGAAAAGAGTAACTAGTTTTCATATAATTATCGTCTTGCCACAAGATGGCACCAAAAGATTAAAAGTATCTGCATTCTTAAGATTCCCATCTGAAAAAACTGGAACAAACTTTTCAAGGAATTGCACAAGAAAAGTCATCAACATTTTACTTGCAGTAGTAAGTAACGAACATCATTCCGCTTACTTTGACAAACTGCTGAAATGTGGAGACTTACCATGTTAATGAATATTGAGAAAAATAATGTTTAACTAAAGCTTAGGTTTCCTACAAATTCTGAAGAATAAGGAATGAGAATTTAGAATGATATATTTCTTTTTCCAGACAGGGAAGTGAGAAGGTATTCAAATGTATGAATAAAAATTAAACACACACACACAAAAAAAAAAAAAAAAAAAAAAAAAAATCCAAACCTATCAACAACTTATAGTTTCCCCTAAAGAAAACCGGAAAACCTAATCAAAGTTCATCAGTTTCTTCATTAAGAATGTGTCTTTTTCTCCACTTCATTTTCCTTCCCAGTTGCAATTAAGAAAAAAAAAAAAAAAAAAGTTAATCTCAAATTTAGGAAGCTCTTAAAAAGATACACGTGGGAGATACAATGAGCTATATTGTGAGAGATAGTGAAGAAACAGTATTTCTAGTGTATCAGATATCTCATTGTCAGATGAATGCTTTTCAATTTCCACTGCAAAAACCCATCCTTCACTAAGGATTATTATATGATTATGATTCTATTATAGAATCATATATCATATAATAGGATTACTATATCCTATTATATGATAGGAACAGGTCAGAGTGCAGTAACAGTGTAAACACAAAACAAGATAAAAACCTAAAGGCTTCTGTGGGAGGAAACATTTCAAACCATAGTTACTTCACTGGTGATTATTTCACTGGTGATTATTTTGTGTAATAGATTTTACTTATGTATAGAAAACAAACAAACAAAACAAAGAAAAAACGATATTAAAAAGTGTTCACAGAACACTTCAGTCAGAAAGAAACCAAGCATCAAGCATCTCACAACACAGAAATACCAATTCACCAGCAAACTGCTGTAAGTCATTGTAATTGTTTCCTTTAAAGAGAAAAGACTCTGAACAATACCAACATTATAAAAATAATTATTTTTGTGTCAGTATTATCTTGAGCTTTGTTGCTAGTATTTCTGATTGTACAGAAATGTATTTAGCTAACTTCAAACTATTTTTCTCCATATATCACTTCATTTTAACTCATATATTTTAAAGTATTAATAGGCTACTCTGGAGAAGTCAGTGCTTGACTACACATTGGAATCATTAAGATGAATTCTCTTTACTTAAACAGAATTTCATTCTCAAAAATAATCATTTTTTTTTCTTGCAGTCATCAAGCCATTATGACACATTTTTTATGTTATTGTCCTGCTTGCTATCCAATAGTCCAGTTTTAATCTACTCTAATGAGAACAAAATAGCTTCTGAACTACTCCAGAAATCTTTTAGTGCTGAAGTAGCATGATTTTACTTCTGTGCCCTTTTTTAATTAAAAACAAAACAAAAACAAACAAACAAAAAACACAAGGGGAGGGGATGGGGGATTTTAGCTAGAGCTACAAATGGACTCCAGTGAGCATACACAGAGGAGTAACAAGGAACCAGTCACAACGCTAAAATGATGCCATAGTCATACACTCTTGCAAGACAAGACTGTTTGGGTGCTCTTCCAGAGACTGGGCTGGAACCATCTAACTGGGAGCTGTGGGGCTGATCCACCTAGCCTGCTATTATCCCATTAGACCTGACTTTTGCAGGCTGTACATTTGGCAAAACAGCTCAGACTTTATGTGCAGGTACTTGGATCTTGATGGCTGCAGCCATGGAGGAGAGAAAAGCTGGGTAATTTCTTTCCTGAATATACATAACCCGAAATGTAGCAAGTGGCTCCCGTGCTAACACAGCTGTTTGTTCGTTTGTTTTTATCCTGTAACTTAGAAGGCCAAACTACCTTAAGCTCTATTTGTATTTAACTCCAGCTAAGCGGGTGTTGTTAGAATGGAAAACCTAACAAACTCACTCCTTGATGGCTTTTTGTAATTTCTGTTCTAAGCATATCAAGTATAATTTAAACACCTGAATACAACAAATTGAAAATAAACTGTAACTTTTTGAACAACTATGGATTTCAGAATTTAAATAATTGATTTGTCCTTTTTTGTCACAATATTTTAGGTAGCCAATTTAGAGGAGCTCAAGCCCAGTGACCTGTCTCATTCACATTATAAATTCCTGAATTAACTTGAAGATTTATGCTCATCAAAACTTTAATGGTGTTATTACTATAATAAACTGTCTTAATTCATTGTTCATTTGTAATTCTCATTTTTCTGAGCTCACATAAAGGAAGCCACATCACAATTAAAATACATGCACAAAAAATACGTTTCAGAATGGGTTCGGATGCCTTGCTTGTCAAAGACAGGAAGAGGAAGAAGGGATGTATGATTTTTTTCTCCATTTTCCATTCTGTACATTGTATCACACACATACTTTAATTTTAGAAAAGAGATCAGTTTCTTTTCATCATCAGAATGACTGTTACTCCGTTAAAGTTTCTAAATATTATAAATAAATTTTAAAAGTAATACATTTCCACCTTAAGAAAGATTTTCTCAATTATTCAAATCTAGGTACTACTTCATTAACTTGAGAAGAGAAATTTGATAGCATTAAGTTGTAAACAAGAAAAAAAGTGTATCATTTATAAAAGAACAATATTACAAGGAAAATCCATCTATCTATATCTGTGTATCTGCCATTCACAGATGTAACTACCAGAAAAAAATGGATCTAGTAACAGATAACACAAAAGCCTGAAAGTTCTTAATCAAAAACTGTCAATAAAATGTGCCCAGCTATTAAGTCATGGAGAGAACCAAACGTTATACGCCTGGGGTTCGATTCACTTGTTTTAACCAAGGTGGCAGCTTCACTGCTGTCTTGACCACGGGCACCAAACTCTTACTCAAGGGAAAGAGCACATGTCGACATGCTAATGGCAGAAATCTTCATCCAACAAAAGGAAAAAAATCACACTCCTGTCCTACTTTTTATGGACACTACATATTTCTGCCACAAGGCTGTGGTAACTATCCCAAAGAGGAACTAGGAGACAGAAACAGTGTTTAAAAGATGCTCTTGGGATGGCAGTAACATATTTAGGGAATTTGGTTATAATATGCTTACAGGTAGAAAATAAGACCTGAAATATTTTTGTTTTCTTATTTCATTTTGTCATGTTTGGGAGTTATTCTTTGAAACACATTATGTTGTTTTTTTCTTTTCTTTTTCTTTCTATTTGTGTTGTTTTGCAATTATTCCTAACAACTGTCAATCTTCTACTGAAAATCCAGGTTATCTTGTGATTAGACTCAACATAAAACATAAAACACGATATTTTAAGGTTTAAATCTTATTCATCTCATTAGCATCTTCAGTGAATGGATTACTTACAATTTTTATGGTGTATAGAAACTGATGACATCTAAATCTACTTTTAACTGACTTACTGATGACACATTGGAAATCTTCAAGGGATATACCAAGAAAACAGGGAGGGACCTAAATAGAAACTTCTATTCTCACACTTTGCTGTTTTGAGGCTCACATATTTCTCCAGGGACAAGTGAAACATGAAAACATGACTTTAAATAAATATATTTTAAAAAATATAAACAGGTGTCCTTTTATACAAAAAACATCCTGAGGATAGAAAGAAGCCATTTTTATTTCAAATTAATTGTTGCAACACTATCCACAGATTTCAACCAAGACTAAAAGAAGTGTAGGCCCCTCTATCTCTACCCAAGGAGTAGAAAAATATATGGAGAACACAGGACAGTTCTTCACTGAGAAAGCAGGAACTTGTAGATATTATTATACACTACAGTCCTGATTCATAATTGAAGCTCGTAAGTCTGTCATGACTACATCAGACAGCATTTTAAGGCCTAGTGATGGATAATATTTTTAAAAGAATATTCTGGGAATGATAGCCATAACAAAAAAAAATATGATGTTGTGCCCATTAAACCACATAGACAGAGCCAGGAAAATCTCAATGTTGTGATGGACAAAGTGGTCTGTCTCTCCCTGCTGCCCACTGCTGCTTTCAAAGGTCTGTCTATACTCCCCTTTAGGAGACTTCATCTGTGGTAGTTGTACCAGTACAAAGACCTTTGCAAGGTTACAGGACCCCTAGCCCTGGAGAAAACTGCCCCATGACAGAGGTCACAGGCATATATATGCTAACACTATAATAATATAGCACAGCAATACTACTGATGTTGACTGAGTCCCACATCTTGGGCCTTGTATATATTTATGGTCCCAGTCTACTTACCATAGAAAAAGGCATCAGGACAATAACAGGTGACTGTTTGCAAGAAAAAGAAGTGTATACATTTAAGGGATGTTTTTTCTTAGAAGAAAAAAATCTTAGAAGCAAAATAAACTTCATCTGTTCTGAATATTGTCTCCAAACAATTACAAATACTTTTCATTTCTACCTCCTTCCTCACCCTCATTTCAAAAGAAAAAGTTTTTGTGCAGTTTCTTTGTCTCATGTCTATAATATGAAACATATCCAAGGAAAAAAAAAACAACTCTCTCTATTCCAAGCAGAAGTAAAAGTCAGCTGTACATTTTTATTACATTTAGGAACCAATGACAGGGTGGTCTTTGCAGTACAGCAACTACAAGTTTCCTAGACACAGGCATACAGATGTTTTATTTATATTAGGATAGTGTAACAACTAATAAGATAACCTTTTCATCCATTAAACTAGTGTAAATATCATATGAAACTACTATAGTGTGGTTGACAAGCCCACAATAACAGTTCAGTATCTATTTTTATTTTATGTTAATGTGGAGACCAAGGGAGGAATACCAGTCCTGTTTCATTTTGTGTTGTGCTCATAATAAAGTAAATTACATTTGTATCTATTCCTTAAGTCTTAAAAATCAGGTATTGTAGCACTGCAGGTTTCATGAAGACTGCATTCTTTTTTAAGGATCATGATCTGATCAGGCTAAGTTATGGTATATCATGATCTTTATGCTGTAATTTAGAACACTGAAATGGGATAATACAATAAAACCAATCTGTAATGTAGCAGATCACAGAATCACAGAATCACAGAATTTCTAGGTTGGAAGAGACCTCAAGATCATCGAGTCCAACCTCTGACCTAGCACTAACATGGCATATCAACAGAAAAATCAAAGAACATACACATAGGTACAGAAATATATATCACATAATACATAATTCTTCATGAGAATGTATTTCAGAGAGGCGTTTTTTTAATTATTGTTGTAAAACAGAAGAGGACAGTTCTAGCTTTTGACCAACATGACATATTTTTTGAATGATTGGCTTTGCATAAGCACACATACACTTGCTTTCTCTGCCTTACATGATTTCCTACTGTTTGATATACATGTATGTTTCAAAGTTCACTTTGAGTTAACATTAAGAGTTGCCATAATAAAGTTTAAAATAGAAAAACATCATGTTAAGAATGACGTGCGTGTGGGGACAGCATTAAAAGGGAAAACTGCCATATAATTTTTCATTATATCCAGTTAATTTCTAAATCTTTGTGTTCCCTTGATGCAGCCTGTTGGTAAAGACGTAGTACTGCACACTTCCAACTTGAGTTTATATCCCAGATCAGATGCCCTATGACAGTACAAGCTGGGGAACACCTCTGAGATACTGCTAGAGCTTTATGCCTCCTACTGCACACACTCCTTTATCAACAAGCTGATAAACCTTTATTTCATATAAGTTAGTAGAGGCAAGAAGTGATAGTAGGAGCTTACAGGAAAAGTGCTGTAATAAAAGGCTGATATAAATTGAGAGAAACTGTAGAGTATTCTGCTTGCTAGAATGAAATCCCTGTACAAAGCAAAGATATTCCCTGTTTTGCCTTTCTCCTCCACACACACACACTTTATGTAACTGGCTCTGATGTTTAATAATCAGGAAGACTGCATGTACAAAGAAAGGCATTAAAAGTCTCAGCTGGCAGATTTTTGGCAAATCCTCAACATACTAAAAACTCAAGCAATAAGCCAGCAAACAGAATGCAAAAGCTCAATAGCTCTTTGGTTGGGTGGTGTTCTGGTTGGCCACCAGATCAAAACACAGTAGGAAAAAAAAAAAAAAAGAAAAAAGAAAAAAAAATAAACACAGTGCTTGGATCTGGCTGTTTTATTTTCCTGTGTGCAGCAATACATCCTGATGACTATAACACACTCAGCTTCCCAGGGATGAGGATTACTTCCTATTGCTCTATTGTAGAGGTTCTAACTCACAGATATGGGCAAGTTCGTCAAGTCACCATGCCAAGGACTCAAATATGAAGAAGTGTAAATCCAGGAAAGGAAAAAAAAAAAAACAAACATTCAACAGAGGAGTTCCTTTTGGCCTGAATAGTTTTGGGCAATATTTAGTCCAAGACAGAATTCAGAATACTGTTCTTCATTGTTTTTTTGCAATCAAGTTTTGCCAGAAGTTGGACAGTAGAGGAAGCATGTTTCATGAAAAAGCAAGTGTCCACATTAGTAGATTTGAGGGTGCAGGATGTGCAGTGTGTGTCATAAAGTATGGTCAATGAAGGTTTCAGTGAAGTGTACCTTGAGTTTGCACATGTTTTCATTGATAGTTGCATATTATTCAGAACAATTTACAATGTTCTGTGGTTTCCACGTGTACAGTGAAATCACCCTTCATAATATTTTACTTTGGCATACTTAAACTGTTGACAAGAAAAGAAGTTTTGTATTTGAATTTCAATATTCTTCTCTTAATATAAATGGTACATCAACTAGTATGTCATGAAATATCCCATAATAAATAATAATGATAATACAGAATATATGTGTATGTTGCTTATAAGAAATTCACAAAATGTTTCTTAAACTCATATTTTATTTACTCTGTCTTTCCCTTTCATTTATGTCTCTTATGTAATATCAAATAATTAACTGGGCATCAGATTTTTCAAATATATGAGCAATGATATATTGTGAAGTCCAATTAAGATGTGTTGGTGCTTACAAACTTGGTTTCAAGTGATAATAATGAATTAATTCAAAATATTGCTATGATTATAGTCAGAAACGTCACCCCATTGCTTCAATTCAACAGTATTCAATCTTAATTTGACCCTTTGCACTAGTGCTGCAACCTAGTGGTGTATATAAAATTATTCTACTTCAAAGGTAGTGAATGTTCACCTGCAACCTGCCTGTGAATACGGTTAACAGACATAGAAACTAAGTTATCTGCAGAGAACTACCCAGATGAGGCAGGCTCTGTTTCAGTCATTTTTTTCCTTGGGAAATCATGTTGAGATAAGGAAATTACTTTCTCAGAAATAGAGGTAGATATCATTCTCAAATTAACCTTTTCTGCCTTTTACAATTAATTATTTAACAAGGAAAATTTAGAACCAATATCACTTAGCCGAAATTCGTATACTGGTGTACATGTATATACGTGCATATTAAGAGTATCTCTCTACATTTAATTAATGATGAGCTCACTTGCTTTGACATGGCATTATTTGAATGCATTCCTTAATAAAGTCTAAGCACAGAAAAGAACAGAAACCACAGTGTCTACAGTGAGCACATTTTAGTATGTCACCACTTTCTTCACAGATCCTTTGTCTACTGAGAACAAGCAAATACGAAGTTTTAGTAGATATAAACTCATTTGATCTAACGGAAACCAACAAGACCATTTCACAGAGTATGTAAGTTCCCACATACAGTCCCTCTGAGATGGATCTTGCCATTTTCTTTGACATTAACTGTTACAGAATTATAAATATAAATTGCTGGCAATGCAAGCAACCAAGATATTTTCCAACAATACATAAAAAATAAATAAAATAAAACCCTTAGCAGCAGTCTCAAGTTTAAATACCTGTATCACAAGCAACACTCCTCAAACATTACAAAGTTCCTTCTTAAGCATATAAAATCATCTTGGCAACACACAAAGAAAGCATGAAGATGGAGCTAAACTAAAATTAACAGAAAACTGCTACAGAAATGACCTTTTCATTCATATTATTGTTTAAGAAAGTATATAAAAATTTGGGAAGACCCCCTGTAGACACAAACTAGATTACCAGTTTATAATCCAAGAACTATTCCTCTCCTGATGCAAGCCCACATTGATTCTAAAAAGCTGGTTTTCAACTCAGGGAAACATAACTTGTCTTTTTTATTTGCCTTTCCCAGTTCCCTAAGTTCATTCATTCTTTCTTCTCCTTGAAAATAGCAAAGACTTAGTATAACATTCAAAAAGTAACCAATTAATACAAAAGTTCGACTAACTAGAAAATCTCAATAAATGCATGTATCAGACTCATGATATTCCTGGTACATGGCATATTTAAAAATAATTAGGGATTCAGAAGTACATTCTAGTCTCCCACCCATGTTCTCCCCCTCCAGTAACACTGCCATGTAAATGCAAAGCCTACTAGCGTAAAAGAAAAAAAAAAAAAGGAAAAAAAAAAAGCAACCAAGACCATAATTCTTAACAAACCTGTTTCTTCACACCACACACATACACACTCATATATACATATACAAACAACAAGTTGTATAATTCAAAAAATACCTTCAAAGCAGTGGATATGTAGTTGGGGTAATACAGAAGCTTTTACTGAAATGAAAGATGAAGATTATAGGAAACAGCTCCATTTGTGTGGAAGCAACAGAGATGATAGGTCAGTTTTAAAATGCTGGTTGCTATTTGTCACCGATTGCACGTGCAGATGCATTCTCTTAAGCTGAAGGACTGTTAGATTTTTATGGCTGCAACTAGTATCATGTACAGTATTAGTCTACTGCAAATTTCTCATGCAGCTGACAATGCCACCAATAGTTAGTGGGAACATGGATTTAGACTTGTATTGTGCTGCATTAATTTAACACCACATCAAATATGGATTTTATTGCAGCAGTGACAATAAATGCTCACACAGGTGCAGGCTAAATTTTTTCTCCCTCCCTCTTTTCCCCCCCCTTACTGAAATGTCAAACCTGGCAATATTTTCCCCATTGGTGTGTATATAGCTCTGTACCTATATTTGAAATATTGCCTGTATCCACCCACCATCCCTCTCCATAGGGATTTCCTTCATAAAGAAACATTTGCTCTAAGTGCATATAATTATTCTGAAATTCAATTCAGGGCAAAACCAATAGCAGCCAAAGCTGTAACAGACTTGCCCTGGCATTGAGAAAGTGTGGGCACGTATGTGTATGTTTCATGCTATGCTCATAACAGTTACACTATGAAACATTGGTCTTTTTTCAATTCAAGTAGTATTGTTGTTGTCCCCATTATATTTGCAAGAACTGAATACAGATTGCAACTGCTGCTCCAAAGACAGCCTGACACTGGTAGAGAAAAATAAAAGAAAAAAGATTTATAACATGCTGAGCATTTCAATCTTCAATACATATGATACCGGTTTACTTCGAGGACAAAATATACGGCATCTGCTTCCTACTCTTGTTTCATTACTCCTGAGGCATATTTATGAAATGTAAAAAGTTGCATACAGTAGAGCAATTTTATGCATTACATTAAATACCATGCTGTTCATGCTCTAATAACAATAACAACAGCAACTACAAGGGGCTTAAGGAAATGCAAGTAAGAAAGGCTCCTACCTTTTATTCTGCTTCTGACAAAGTGAAGTAGTGTCCACCCCAAAGAAAACTGAAGAATGAGCTATAAGAGTCCTTTTCTTGTTTGTTTTCTGCTGTTATTTTCTAAGACTGATCCCACTTGGATCTAACTCAGGCTTTTTCTCCCAGCATCACTTAACTCTGGACAGCAGGGAACCAAAGCTAAGGGGGAGCTCTCCTTCTGCCTGGCTTTCATTCAGAGCTCCCGATTAGAAAGAAGAAGAACAAAAAAAAAAAAAAAAAAGGAAAGACACACCACCACCACACACGCCACGCACCCGCACAGCCACCCAGCCAGACACACGGACACACTCGGAGGCACACTCGGAGGAAGGGAGAGGGGAGAGGCGCTGCTGCTGGAGCCGCAGCACTTACCCTGGGAAGGCTGGGGACTAGGGAAGCGCAGGCTTTTCCAAGCACACAGTGATTTGCAACTGAATGCAGTGGGAGGGTACAGCAACGGAGAGCTTTTTTGTTAAAGCCCGTCGCCCTCCCTTCGCTGACAGAATGGCTCTCTGTTTTTGAAGTCTAAGGTAATCAGCCTCAGCTACTTAGCTCGTCGCGGTAATGCTGAGAACAGCATCACTTTTTGTGGTGTATTTTTCTTGATTAAATATAACCACTTTTCTATACCACCAGTGATCTTACGGCGATGTTTATAAGATATATCTTATGTTTATAAGATATACATATAAATTAGCATGGTGCCAAATTAAATTACAACCTCAGAGGGCTCAGATGCAGCCACAGAGGGTAGCTATTTTCTTCACTGCGCTGCTTGTGCTATTAGATTAGAAACATTTTTTTTCTCCTGCTTCGCCAGTTTTATGATTAATATAAAACAAGACAGGTTCACATAATATTAGATATTTTCCCATTTCCAGGGGTCATCTGAAAAAAAATGTCAGCACCACTACAAATCCCCCACTATTTATTTTTTTTTCCGCAGTTGATACTTGCAATGCCTATATTTATTTTATTTCAGCCACTGTATTTGGACTTTGCAATTTGCAGATATATTCCTTTCCATCAAGTTAATCTGTGCTGGTTACACATTCCTAATACAGCAAACTGGACTCAGCACAATCCTCCTTGGATCATATCATTGTGATACTGTTGAGAGTTCCCTGTGCATTACTTAGAAGAGATTTAACAAATAGGCACATAAGATTAAGCCAATGGATGTCAGTATTGCTCTATGCAGAAAGTGTCATAAAGGACTTTCTTTGGTTGTAAAAAAAAAAAAAAAAAAAAAAAAAAAAAATCTCTTAAACAGAAGCTGAAAAATGTTGCATTTCTGAGAGCGGATTCGAGTATCAATAAAAACTATTTCATCATTAGAAAATCTAATACAAGACGAGATAAATCACCAGCTGCTTCTTTGCTAGTGATTTAGGCCGCTTGTTTATTTGCTTGTTTTCAACTGCTACTTATCAGTCCAAAGAAAAACCAACAAAAACAACAACAAAGATCTTTATCTTGCCTAGTATCAATCTCTAATATAAGCAACTGGTATCAGAAATGACCCATCAACTGAATGCAACCATTTGGTAGGTGAGCAAATGAGCATTTCAGTAATATGCTACACTAGCATGTGAACGCATCATCGCCATAGACAGAAGCAAAGCAGCAAAATGTCAAGGGAAAAATTAAGTCGCCCTACTACCGCATATAAAACAATTTGGTTTTGACAAACTTATCTACCATCATAGATTTTTTATCTTTCAAGGAAAGACAATGATTTTCTAAGGTTTTGGCTGTACTTGGGCACAGAAATACACAGTGCAAACAGTAAACATTTTTCCATTGCTTTCTTTCCCTCTTTCCCATTGCTCTAACAATATGAAAGTTAGAATTGCCATATGTCCATCTGCTCCTGCTTTCCAAAGAACTTCATTCTTAGTCCTTTCACAGGAAAGGAGGAGAGTGTAGAATCTAAGTCAAGCTTCCATCTCACTGCCAGCATTTGACATTTCCCACAGTTCCCAGTGATCCACGTGGAACTGACAATATTGAGATATCTGCAATGTCTTAGAAGTTGACCCATTTATTTGTGAAAAAGTGGGAGCTCTTCTTTTGGGCAAATCATCTTACCTTGATCTGAAGATGAAGTTCAAGGAATCATCTTTTCTGGCTGTAAGAGCTATGTTTCTCCTCCTAAAAGTACCAGGTGCATGCAGCAGAAAGCTGAAGACTGTCTTAGAATAGCAGCTGCACTTTCAGCTTAGTACTACAGATAAATTAAATTATAGTGAAAAGAGCCACAAATATGTGGAAATGAAATACATGGCTGGGAAGTATCGCTTTAAAGTTGGATTATTTTTTGGATAATGAATAAAATATCAAGTGTTGAAAATAAAGTTAAAAGCTTTAGTTCCTTTTAACATTTTGTCTTTTGATATTTAAGCTGTAAACACAAAGTGGGAAATAAAGGACAGTTGGTGTATATATAAAAAGTTTAGAAATGCACGTGTGCACACACACATAGAGTGCTGCAACAAACTCTGAAGTAAAAACTGAAAACAATGATCTAGTGGAATTATTCAGGAACAAGAACTCCAGAATCACGAAGTGTGCACTTACACCCTACCCTGCAGAGAGTTTTGGTATATTTCCATTAGTGTTTTATTCAACTACAATGTACTAATCTTACCCTAGAGATATATGAATTTATTCAGGCATAGTTTCTGATAGTCACACTTGCTTCCTTAAATTGGGCTAACTTTGTTGAACACTAGAAAAGCCACATGTACTCACTAACTCCTTTTTTTTTTTTTTTTTTTTTTTTTTGTATGGTCAACTATTTAAAGGTCAGCATTTTTGATAGTGATAGTATAGGAATATCTCAGGCAAAACAATCATTCATCCACTTTTTTCATCTAGATATATGCAGCAGTAACTTTAATACAAGGTGGCATCATAGCCCATTTATAAAACTGCCTAATACTTCCCATTAGAAGAGCCCTTTTATAGTTGCTTATAAATTTACCAAACAAATTATTTAGGACTAAATTTTCTATGCTGATGGTTCGCCCCAGGCAGAAATGTTAAAAACATTTCAGCCAAAATAATACTGAGATTTCAGAGAATGAGGAAAAATTATACTGCTGGAATTTTCTCACAGGAGTAAAGCAACCTTCATGCTTTGAAGGCAGAATGTGAAACTCCACAGGGTACAGCTGGCCTTTGAGTCAGAGAAGCTTACCAATGGGGACAGATTAGGTCAACGAGCATTAAGATAAAGGAAGAGTGGTAGGAGCTGAAGGAGCAGAGGCTGGAGGATGCATTCTTATTGGCCAGCAAGGAAAGAAAAAAAAAAAAAGGCAAAAAAAAAAAAAAAGCTGTATTTCTAATAAAGAACCAAGAAAGAAGAAACAGTGGCAGAATAGGGGTTAGAACACAAATTCATGCAGATTGAACAAGGAAACCTGGGGCGGGGAGGAAAGAAGAAAACGGAAAAAAAACAAACACCAAAACTCAAACATTGGAAAGAGAGAAACAGATCATTACAGATGGTTTTATGTCATCTCTGTCTTCAAAGTGGGCAACTTTATTCTCTGAAAATAATGGATCTACTGTGATAGAATAGTAGAATGGTTTGGGTTGGAAGTGACCTTACAGATCATCTTGTTCAAACTCCCCAGCCATGGGCAGGGACACCTCCCACTAGACCAGGTTTCTTTCATTTTCTTTTCTAGTTGCAAACTTGGCTACAATCGTAAGAGCCAACAGTTGCATTTGTAGAAAGATGATGAAGTGTAAGAAAGATGAGAAAGGAAAAAAAAAAAAGGAATTAGACCCCATTTTCTGAAGTATCACATCAGAAAGTGGCTGTCAAACCTACTAGCATTCTCTGCACTCAAAGCAGAGTTTAAGCACAGTAGTTACTTCATCAGTAACCGATCTCAGGAAACAGAGATCAGTATGGTATTTTCAAAGACTCCAAACCTAACAACGAGCTGTGTGGAACCTGACGATCCCATTTCTGCTTGTTTTTATTCCATGTTTGATATATTTCTCAACCTCTGTAAAGTCACACACAGAAACACAACAATAAAAAACAAGTACTCTGTAATTAACAAATGACAGAACTGTTTATCTATTTATAATTTTACAACTAAAGATGCCAAATTAATTATCATGTTTGTCCTAATTCCTCTCCATTTTCCTTCATATACTCCCTAAAGCATCCCTCCTCACTGCACAAGATGGAGCGGCCTTTGGGTAAGCCATGGCAAGGCAAAAGTTGTCTAGAAAACATTGCCTTTTATGTTGCAGAAGCCAGAAAATGTGTCGTGAACGAAACTGAATGGGGGGGAAAATAGAAAAGTTCTCACAGTGAAAACATTCCCCTTTGAACTAGATTATATCTAATTCTCTGTCACTTATCTTTGCATGACGCTGAGCACATCACTTGAACCAGATTTATTTCATAGGTGTTTGCCTGTTACACTCTCTGATTTCTAAGTTTCTCACTAAAAAGGTGGGTCTGCTATAAAGAAGTGCTGAACACACAGCTGCAGCACACACTGTGCTATTACAAGGGCAAAAAATGGTGAAAGTGAGGTCTGGTGCTCTGTGTCTTGTACTTGGTGAACTAAGTCAGCTTGTACTTCAGAGTGTGGTCTCTCTCTATGCCTCAAATTCTGTTTTGTGGAAAAGGGTCAGCATCATGCCCCCGCTTCAGAAACATGTTGAGGAGATCAACTAATACTTAGAAAATGTTCAGCCGTTGTACTGTTGAGGACTAAAGAAGTTTTTAAGAATGTTATAAAAAAAGCAGGATTTAAAAGTGGGATTCAAACAAGGCCATAAACTGTATATTGAATAATGCTAAAGCAGAATTGTTGTTAAATAGGAAAAAACTGCTAATTATGTGCCATCAATCAAATAATTCAGCAAAATATAATGATGCTTATGCACAACGGTGTGTCAACTTCAGGGTAAATAGGTTAAATATTTCCTAATTTCTGCATGCATGAATCTGAAAATGTACTAGCTTATTATTGTTTGTCTGTTTTGTTTTCTTACAGTGACTATGTGTGCATCCGTATTTGAAATTTTTATTATTTATTCATTAAGTGATCATGAATGCACTAGGTACTGTGGAGACAAAAATATGACAACAGATCCCACACAGAGACATTGTTTCCAAGAAGACATGAAAGGATGGATATAACAACAAAAAAATGGTGTCTGAGTAAAAAAGCAGGGAAGCAATAGAGATAAATAGTGGAGGGAGGTGGTGGCAATAAGGGAACAGAGGCTCCCATGTTAGGCAGCCTAAGTGCTGTGAAGGAACACACAGTGCTAGGAACAAAAGACTGTTCACGAAGGACAGACAAGCAAAATATTTTGGAGTATGTGTAGTAAGCAAAAAAAATAAATTCGAAAAACATCAAGCAGAGCAGTACCCAGTCCAAAATGCCACTCTTCTAAAACCAACGTCACCACTCTGTTCCACTCAGTAATGTTCATATCAGCTGGAGCTCCTGCTCTGACAATAACACCACTTCCTCTAATTCTCCAGGCAATCCTGGCAATGTGTATGCCAGGAAGTGTCCTGACTTCTGTTATAAGTCTCTTTTAATCTATCATGATGGATAAAAACAAAAACTTTGTTTGAGATCTATGACTTTCTGGCATCTGATTTTAACTCAAACACATTTTTTTTCCCAATTATTGTAAGCTGTAAGCTTTCTTATCAAAGGATGATCATGCTTCTTCCCTAGAAGGAGTCTCCAAGGAATGAAATACTCATTTTTTCATTCATTGCTGTTATTCCAGAGTGCACATATACTGTTATCTGCTAAGATTGTTTTATTTTAATAAATCATTGAGTCTTGTAACAGTGTTCAAATGTTCTGAGGATAAAAGTAAGTATTAGTACAGTAAAATAAAAAAGTTTATAGTTACCTAGAAAACATCCATAAACATGGTATAATAGAACATAATTCCTACAAAAGGCTTCACACACATAAGCTGAAACTACTAAGAAGGATGTCAATAAAACAGCTATATTGTGTACAAACCTGTCTATGTTTTCTCCAATGATTATGAAAAAGATCTAAAACTTCCATAAAGATTGCTGCATTATTGGTAGCATTCTTCAAGTACCGTAACATATTTTGTAGCGGCATGAACAGAAAGAATATATATATATATTTTTAGATAATGCTGTATTAATACAACCAAGCAGAAAAATTTTGCTAGAATAGATGTAATCTGATTTGGACAAAAGGTATTATTTCTGTATAATGCTATGAAAACAAATATAACAGAGAAAATATCTTTACTTAACTTCACTAGAACTATTCTTTGTCTTTCCCCTTTTCATGTCAGTCAGTTGTTTGTTATTTTTCTGTTAGTATTGGCTTAAACACCCCTGAAGCTTACTTGCAGATATAAATTATGATACTGTGTAAACAACTCTTCTATGAAAGATGTCCACAATAACAGTAATGTGAAAGTTATTAGTTCTTCCTTTTCTTTGGTCTTTCCTTTTCTTAGTTTCCATCCAGTAACAGTGGCACTGGAAATGGTACAAACAATCCCAACAACCTGTTTGATTTCTTTCTACCATCAATATGTTTCTCTGCATTCACACGTAAATAACATTTTTCTACACAGGTTTTATTCTGATGTTTGCTTTAGCAGCATGGTTGTGATTTTACTATCAGATACCAATGTTGTTATCTATGTATCAGGAGGCTTAGTGCCATCCCATTTCACTTAAATAAGAATGTGCATGCCTATGCAATTTCAAGGAAATGAATAAATACACAAAAACCCCTCCTCCCTTGATAACAAAGTTGGAAGAACATAGATTAGATGTATCAATTTTGCATTTGGCAAATGTGATGGTGATATTTTAAGAACAGCTAAACTACTAAACAGCAAAACAGCTTTAGATCAATTCTCAGGCTTGAAAGAATTTATATTTTTCAGAGAACAAAATCAAATAAAGCATATTTTTTCAATCTAAATACCACCAGAAATTACATTTGTAGACTTCGTGAAAAAAAAAAAAAAAAAAAAAAACAAGAAAGAAAAACAGACGGTAAACCACAGCCCTGCTCAGAAAAATAAAGCCAACCAATCAACCAAAAAAACCCAAAGATATGCTGAATTTCAGTATGTGTATAACACAGCTACGTCACATTAGAATTTGGATGGACTTAGGGACATGCTCAAAACAAACAGGAGGAACTATTGAGGAATTATTGATAAGCTATAACTAAGTATCCTAAAGTCAGAAAACTTGGTCTGAGACTGAACACTATAAAGAGAAGACATACACGTACACAGTTTTACTGTTATATTTTTACTGTTATATTTTATATTAGAAGTAAAGGAAAACAAAAGGGGGGAGACAGTCACATTCTAAAACAATAAAATGATATTCTGCATAGTTTGATGTTAAAAGACTGGCACCAAACAGCAGTTTTAGGCAGTTTTTGTATTCTTGTTGTAAAGGAAACAAAGCAACAGAGTTAAAAAGAGTGCCTCAGGTTAACACTGAAATTTACCGTAAGTCCCCAACTACAAAGCTAAATCTGTCATTTGTTCAATTTGAATTAAGGAAAAAAGCCAAACAGCAACAACACATTGGTGCCAGATAATTCACCAAAACTCTGCATTCATGCTAAAATATTGTGGCTGCTATTGGTATACATCATCCTTTGTTTTTCTTAGTAGCATGTCTTAAATTTCCTCGGGTGAGCAAACATCTTTGCTACAGGAATAGTAGGAAAGGAAGAAGAGAGAAAAAAATCAAAACCAAAACACCCACTAGAGTTTGCCAAACTATCATCAGTATCTGCAGAACAGAACTGTTTGTTTTTTAACATTTAAATTCAGCTGTTCCACCTCTGTCCATCCATCTGTAACTCCCCCCTTCCCCCATCACCCTCTCCCTTGGGAAACAGTCAAATAATCACCAGCTCCTCTGTTCCAAATACAATTCTAGAGACAGATCAGTCAGGAGACTTTCAGGGATTTGGTTATGAAATAACACCCTAGATTTGAGTTCATGCTCTTAGTATTTGAGTGGAATGCCAAAGAGACAGAACTGCAGGCTGCAGTAGAATGACTTTTGTCACCCAGCAGAAAAGACTTCAGAGTGCTGACGTGCTCAACTCTAACCCCAGGGGCAAATTACCTGAAGTCAATGAATGTTCCCATCCAGATTTTGATGACACGGTTGCCCCTTCTCAATCCTTGAAAACTGATCTTTCTGTAATTGAGAGTATCCTACTGAAATGTCGCTGAAATAATGTCTCATTTTCAAGCCAGTCTGTCTTTTACTCCAGTTAAAAGATCAGCATCTACATAGTATGCATGCCTTTCACCATTAAGCTTTCTGGAAAAGAAACACATTAATTGTCAAAAGACAACTTTTATCCAGATAACAGCATCCTAAAGCACAATTCAAATCACATGATAACTACAAGCAAGTCTAATTTTGGAAACAGACATCATCAGAATAAGCAAAATACATAACAGAAAACAGGATAATGCAGGGACCTTATACTACAATTTACTTTGTATTTAAGATGAGAAATCATTGTCACCTAATGTCCAGTTAGTGGTTTACATAAAATCACTATATTGCATTGGACAGCTGCCCAATGGATAAGTACCCACATCATAAATATGCACACATAAAAATCGTTATTGGTACTAATTAGAGTAGCAACCTTGTTGGCAGACTCAACAGAAAGGGAAAAGAGATTTTGCTTAGGTGACAGCATAGCATCTGATGCCAAAATAAAAATGGATGAACAAATGTTGGCAGAGAAAACTGCCTATGAAATCTGATGAGTAAAAATTTTTGGAAAAAAAAAAAAAAAAGCAACTGATGCTTTTGGTTGTACCTAAATAGAGTGAAAGCTAAAACACACAGCTTGTTGCTTCCTTGCTGGTTTACACAGATTAGTCTCAATAAGATGAGGGAAAAATCTTGCTTTGATTTAAACTATGCTTTGAGATGACTGTATGTTAACTTACATTTATGTGCAACTTTATGCTTTTTTGTATAAATTGTATGCTCTCAGGCATACCCAAAGATAAAAGTGTTATTTTGTGTTTTGTTACATGTTTTGAAAACAACAGATGTGAACTGTTTTCTCTTTGTTATTACTTGAAGCTCAGGAATTGTTACTTTGATATAATTTGAAAAGTAGATGTTAAATTCCAGCATTTTCTGGGCTTTATATGCATAGAGTGATACTTACAACTATTTCATAGCTTTTGAAAAACACACTGATACACACACACACACAAAAATCAAAATAAAATATAACATGTACCTTTCTAGAAATATTTTCTTCTTTAATGAGGTATTTATGCAGGGGTCAGGAAGTAGCCTTAAAGTTCTAGGAAGTGAATTTACCTTCAAGCTCTGACCCTTCACAATTTCATCACAATATGGTAAGAATAGTAACATAAACCTCCAAACAGTGATTCACACTTCAGTCATTTAATGCTTTCTCCTTTCGTTCAAAAATGACACAATGTAGCATGAAATGAATTTTGCACACAGCTTTCTAAAAGACTATAAAATTTCAGCCCCAGGACAGTAAATAAAGTAAAATAAATAAATAAATAAAAATAACCTAAGAAAGGAAGACCTAAAACAGCCAACAGCCTTTTATAGCTTATCTGCAAACTGGACAGCAGCCAAGAGGCTTGGGTACACTCTCTCATTAGGTCATTTATCGTGCTACATTCTCATCCCCAAGAAAGGAAGGATTCAAGAGTTCCAAGTTCTGACATTTTTTTAATTACGCTACTGTGCAGCATAACATGAAGTTATAAGGTATAATGAAGGCCTACGGGAGACTATTAGCACAGTTTTTTAGGAGCTAGCAAATAGTTTTTAATAATCACTTTGTCATAAACGCCATACGCTGAATTGGTAATTAAGAGATGAGGACAAAAGAACAGAACCCTGAAGAAGAGAATATCATTGTATAACATTTTTAATACAGTGTGGGTTTGATTAGTGTTTGCTTTTAAGTAAAGAAAATAAGATGGGAAATTTCTTCAAATTAAGGTCACAGGACAGTTGAATTGAAAGTACAGTACGCTCAAAGTGTGACAGCTTCCTAGTTTTAACTGTGAAGGAAAGAACCCTCCTTATTTTTTCTAAGGTTGGTACAACTTAAAAGAGTTAAAAAAAAAAAATAAAAAAAAAGAATTAGCACTAAACTGTGAAAGCTAGAAGATGATGCATGAGACATCACTCTCACTGTTAATGTCTTTCTTGCTGGAAAAAAAATGTGAGTAGGAAGAAGCTGATAATAACAGAAAATTCCCACTATAGGTAGTATACAATAGCTTGTAAATTGCAAAGGCTGTCTAGTCTAACAGAACGGCACAGGCCAAGATCTAGAGATAATCACCTCTGTTGCACCTCTGTCATCAACCCCTTTTGTGAATTTCGGCCAATCACTTATCTCTGTTCATCACTACAGTGGAGAAATTAATTACAGAATGAATAAATTTCACCTTCAATTTGCAAATTGTTCATGCAAAGCTTACAGTTTCCTTGCATTTCTTCTGCATAATTAATCATTCACCTCAGCTGGCATTTTTTTTCTTTCACTGAAACTGAGGCAATGCCAGCTAATTTTGACTGGAAAACTACATGATACTGTGGTTTTTATGTTTTTTTTTGTTTGTTTGTTTGTTTTCCTGATTGGGTGAGAAAAGCTTTTAACCAATTAAATTTTTGTTAGAAGCTAAACATATCTATAAATTCCTAATTATCATCCACAAAATATTTTCTGAATTTAAGGAAACTGAAAGGTAAAAACATTGGCAGAAATATAATGGGAAAAATTGCTTCATTTGTCATTAAAGAACATGAAATAACTTCAGTAAATATTACAAAATAACCACGTTATTTGTTTTTTATTCATTTTTATTCATTTGTTTTTTATTCATTCCCATGTACTATAAGAAGTGTCATGCTGATGTTCATACCATGTTATTACATAGCAACTGGATATTCAAAATAATAGTAATATAAAGATTTACAAAGACTATATGCTTTAAAGGGTATTAAAGTGCATAATATTTTTATAAGCATGTTTTGATATTTTGGATTTATTTGGATCTAGAAGAGCAGTTCTAGGGTTTGCAGTAAATTTGACAAATCTGAAAGGTCATGACCCCCACTGAAATGTCAAAAAGATTTTCCTCAGAACACAGGAATGTTTCTAGAAGAATTCTTTACTCCAGATTCAGTCAGAGATGGAACAATGCCTGCAGAGAGCAGCAGTGAACTTTTCACTGAGTAAAGAAGCATAGGTAGGAAATACTGGCCAAAAAACAAACAAACAAACAAAAAAAAACACCTCCAAAGCATTGTAGCCTACAGAGCTGAGGTCACTGCAAAGTTAGGATTAGACAAACCTGCTATGTAAGGCATACCAGTAATGCAAAAAGAAATCCAAAATAAGACAACTGTTATCTTCTTACAGACATGCTGCTTTTCTCAAAGTGGCATTCTTTCTGGGTCATGCTAATAGAAAGTCAGGTTTCCCAGACAAGACAATATGCCCTGTTGGTCTAATTTTCACAACATACAGTCAAAGTACAATTATGTTATTTCATAACAGCATGCATTATTTCAAAGCCATTTTGGATTTAAATCCCTATTTCTCACTTTCAGTCTTTGTGGATATAAAGGACAGAAATTAATCTCCTTAAAATGCCCAGAAAATCAAAAGCAACACTGTGATTAGTCTTCTGGTTTCTGTCCTTTTAGAATCAGTATCTTTGACTTTCTAGGTATAAGTTAAATGTGTCCCTTCAGATTCTGAGCAAATAACAACTGAGAGATACGAGAAGATTGTGTTTTATTAAAAGATGACAGGTACTGCTACGGAGTTACCCTTGTAGGCTAATCTCTGTCATATGACAGAGATATTACATTTAGGTCATGTACCTACTGACTTTCTTACTGATATGCTGAGAGTATACATGTAAGTGAATAGCCGTATCAAGATCTGCATTCTTTCACTGTTTGGTTTACTACACATATCTAAGTTGGCATTTTTTGTGGTGGTTTTACCTAGCTGGGCAGCTGATCTCCACCACAACTGCTCTCTCACTCCCCCTCCTCAAAGGGAAAGAGGGTAAAAATATGATGAAAAGAGCTCAAAGGTTGAGATAAGGACAGGGAGATCACTCAAAAATCATTGTCATGGGCAACACAAACTCGGCATAGGGAGATTAATAAAATTTATTGCCTATCACTAGTACACTAAAGCAGTAAGGAACTAAAAGCAAACCAAACACCTTCCCCCAATCCACCCTCTTCTACCTCCTCCCCCTAAGTGGCAAAGGGGAACAGGGAATGGGGGTGCAGTTGGTCCCTAACTCTTCATCTCTGCCTCTCCTTCACAGTCACTCTCTGCCCCTGCTCCACGTGGGGTCCCTCCCACGGGATGCCATCCTTCTTGAACTGATACTGTGTGGGCTTCCCACAGGCAGCAGCTCTTCAAGAATTGTTCCCATATGGGTCTGTACCCTGGGGTCCATCCCTCAGGAGCAAACTGCTCCAGCATGAGTCCCCCACAGGCGGCAGCTCCCCCCAGATCCCCTGCTCTTGCCTGGGCTCCTCTCCACGGGCTGCAGCTCCGGCCCGGGGCTTGCTCCTGCAGGGGCTCTCCATGGGCCGCAGCCTCCTCCAGGCCACATCCACCTGCTCCACCAGGGGCTCCTCCATGGGCTGCAGTGTGAAGATCTGCTCCATGTGGGACCCATGGGCTGCAGGGGGACAGCCTGCTCCACCAGGCCACAGGGGAACTGCTGCTGCATGCCTGGAGCACCTCCTGCCCTCCTGCTGCACTGACCTTGGTGTCTGCAGGGCTGTGTCTCACTCCTCTCTCTCAGCTGATGTGGCAAAGCAGTTTTTTCTCTTCCTTAAGTCTGCTCTCCCAGAAGCCCAACCAGTGTTGTTCCCTGGCTCAGCTCTGGCCAGCAGCAGGGCCCTTTTGGAGCTGGCTGGAGCTGGTTCTGATCTGACATGGAGCAGCTGCTGGGCGCTGCTCACAGAGACCACCCCTGCAGCCCCCTGGCTACCAAAACCTTGACATAAAAACTCAGTACAATTTTTTAAAATAAAACCCTTTGCTTTCCTTGGAATATTTTAAAATGGTACTTTGAATATACTGTAATGGAAAACATAATGAGACAGTACTTAATTACTTAAAAAAAACCAAACAACTATATCATTATCCCCTTACCTTGAATATGAGCAGTTCTATTCCACGGATTACCTCATTTTTGAAGTACCATCATCCAGCCTCTGCTTCAAAACTTCCAGATTTATGTCTACCTGTGGAAAAGAAAAGGGAAGAACAAAGAATGATAAAGAAGGAAATTGCATTACAGTAGGTATATTTGTTAAAATATGTGAGGGTTAAACTTTGATATGCTAACTATATTTAGGAAATCTGTTCACCTAAATCATACATTGAGTTCAAAGACCAGAATATTTCTAATATAAGCAACTGTGCACAAATCATTCCATCTCTCTCCAGCAATGCATAAGAAAATCAATAATAACCAGGGAACACAGGTTTATTTTTGTGTATGAGCAAATGAACCATTCAGGACAAAAGCACAGGTCTTTCTAATTATAGTTACTGCTACTTTTTCATGAGATTCACAATCTAGAGAGTTTCCACATGGCAAAAGAGCTTATAAAATTATTTGGGTTAAACTAATATAATTGTGACATTTTCTGTGAGAATAATTATCTGATTACTATTCCCAGAGCCCTAAGTTACTTGTCAGCCAAACAGGGTACCTGCAGGCACATACAGTAGGTTAGGGCAAGGTTAGATATGCCCCAAAGCTTCTTCTTCCATAACAAAGTAAGGTGACAAATGTCAGTTAACAAGCAAAGTATTTGGTTAACACCAGCGTGATCTACAGAAAAGCTATATAGATACTGTAACTCTTATTTCTTGGCTAAGAGGAAGTATAGCATGTTGTTTTTTTTTTCTCTCTCTCTGTTTTCTCTTAAGAATGGAAAGCAATTATATGCAAAAGTGACTAGGAAAATATATTTTGGTTTTATTTTGGTTTTATCCTTACCAGTTCACTGAAAAAGTGTGGAATTTAACAAGCCTTTGGACAGGGTCATTTTGTACACAGTGGTAACTTCCTAGCTTAAAAACAGAACTGAAGATAAGGATTCAGTATAATGCATCTTGAGATGCACTCTCGTCTTGAGATAAAAACACAGGCTTTTCCTCAACCACAAAGACACACTTTTGACTGCAGTAAGTCTTTTAAATGAATGACAGGGTGGAAGTTAAGGATTCTGATTAAGCTACACTTCTTTAATCAAATAAAACATGGCTAGCCACATATATAATTTTTCCTAATAAACTTTTCAGAGGAGATTTGCCATCTCTTCAAGGCATTTCTCTACTCTTTTGAAGTCATTTAGATACATATACATACCTCACATTTTGTAATGCATATTATTTTGGGAGCTTATAGAAGAAATGGCAGTAATGTACAAGCTATTAGAATAGTTTTATGTCATGATACATTAAAACCAAATGTGTTTTACAGGCCACACTGGAGGGGGCTTTGAGCAACCTTGTCTAATGGGAGGTGTCCCTGCCCATAGCAGGAGGATTGGAATTAGGTGATCATTAAGGTCCCTTCTAATCCAAACTATTCTATGGTTCTATGATATACGTAAAATAAAAGACTATATATGTGCACATAAACACATGTATGAACCTATGAAATATCATGTACAAAAATGTTATATTACAATATAATAATATATTATAATAAACATCCCTATTAATGTCAGCACATTTTGGAGAGGATGGGGTGGGAATCTGCATGATCTGCAGATAAACAAATAAAGAAATAAAACCCTACATAACTCCACAGGTTATGGAATAAAGCAATTAATATTGAATCATTCTTATTCCAGGACAAGATGTTATTCTGTGCATCTAAAAAAAGGGTAGAAGGAGGTGAGTAATAGCCAATGGCAGTGTGAGTGTATACCTTGTATTATGCTGCAGGAGATGCTGCCCAAATCTTTCTTGGTGTTATAATGTTTGTAACATCTCCCCTGAATGAGGGTTTTCTTGTGTCTTATAAAGGATGAATGAACACTAAATCTTCAGTGTAATTTAGCTTAAAAAGTCAACCAAGCAGAACGAACAAATGCACTGGAAATTAGGCTCCTGCAAACTCATACATCTTCCACCAATTAAGAGAACTTCTTTTAAAAAAATGAAATAACATATATGATCCTTTTAAATACCATTTCTTACTTCGCATTGTTTATGTCAATATAAAATCTAGAAGGGCTTCAGTTTATTGACTCTCTGAAACTGAGTTATCACACAAATCATACACCATTTTTAGCCCATTAACATTTTATTATATTTCATTTCTGAAGTTACATTTCAAACTGATTGAATAACCAAAAGACAGGACTGTATTCTCTCCCTCTGCAGATGATCAAGTTTGAGCATTAACAAGTGAAGAGATCTTGAATATTTATCTCAGACTACCTTAGTAAACTGAGACTTTAGTTAAGAAAAGCTTTAATGCCACTAGAAGAACCAAGATGAAGTAGCACCTCAAAATGCCCAGAATATCAAAGTTGCTGAGGTAGCACCTGTAATCATTTGTCAGTCTAGTTTCACAATTTCAAAATAATTAAATTTATTAAAAAAATAGGGGGGGTGCAGGGGGAGGGAAGGGAGGAGATGACAACTTATTCCAGAAAGAAATATAGCATTTTATTTGAAAAAATGTATATTTACAAAATGCAATTAACAGGTATCGACTCAAGAATGAATGAAAAAAATCAAAGATTTGGCTGCTCAGGAGACAGCTTCAAAGAGATAATATTGGCATGTTAATTATTTTTCCCAGTCAAATTATTGATAAATATATAACTCTAGTCAAATATAAATAAAAGCTAAAGAGGCTCGGACACTTGCATACACCACCAGCCATTATCTGTTGCTAAGCATTGCCTGGATTTGTGTTCATCTGCACTGGATAGAGGGCTTGTTATTAAAGTGGCATTAAGGTGCAATGAAAAGAAAGGTGCAATGAAAGAAAGATGACATTTGAACCTTGGGTACATTATTAAAGAAGATCAAAAGTATATTTCATCTCTATCACAGCCAAAACTTGGTTTAATTTGGTCAAAGGCAAAATTCTTTGAGTGGGACATAATTTGCCAAAAGCCATCATCTCTCTGTGAAAATGGTCATGTTTTTTACTAGGACAGCGAGACTTTTTACATTCTCTTCAAGCTGGAAAGGTTGCTGTCAGTGTTCAGCCTTACTTTTTTTCAAACTACCAATGCACTCTAGAGTATTTAAAATCCCTTGAGAGACATATTCTAGAATTTAGAGGGGAAAAAAAAAAAAAAAAAAGATTGAGTCATACCTATACAAGCAATTGATACCATTTTTCATATATTTAATAATGCAGAATCAAAAAATATTTGCACTCTTACCAGCACCTTCTCTTCCCTCATTCTTCCTTTTTAAAAATAGAAATACCTGGGAACATCTGAACTACTGTACATTGCTCAAAATAATAAAGAAATTATGTCACAATGGGAATTCAATATCCATTACTCCTAAGGTTACTAGATAGGTAACAGAGGGTATATAAGCCTATTGGAAAATTATTAATTTATTGTCTTGATTTGACTCTTGGTCTGCTAGGCTTTTTATCATTCAGTCAAATACCGAGTTGTATTTCACCTTAATTTTTGTCCCAGTCTGGCAACAGGAGACTCAGCAAGAAAGAACTACCAATCCAGAACGGTTGTATAGCTCCCTAAAAATGTTTTCTTAACATTAACCCTACTGCTTTGCTTTGCAGAAGGTAAAGTCATTTTCTGAATTATACCAACCAGTCCAAAGAGATGCCGTGGTGAAACTGACAGGAGCTGGATTTAACTAGGAAGGAAACAGACAAAATTAACCTCTCCAAGTTTCAGACCACTTTGAATTCTTCTCTGTACCCTTACATTCCAAACAACTGTCTGCCACCCCAACATCCTCCCACCTGCATGGGTGGAAAGCCCATGTCTAAAATGCTTTTTATGTGTTTTTTTCTTTCTTTAGGCATGGACCAACCTCTATTCCTCTAGTTAATGTCAGTGCTATTCCTGCAGTCTCTACGAGTCCTTTCACAAATCTCCAACTCTCCTTTCTTTGACTGAACACTGGATCTTTTCCAAGAAGAAACTGAAGTAAAAACAGTAAGAACTTCTCATTTCCTGCCCCCTCTACAACTTCCTCCTCCCTACAGACAGAAGAGTTTCTAATCAATTTTAATCCTTTAAGCTTTCCAGTGTTCCTCTTGGTCTCATTCACTTCTAGTCTTATGGTTTTCACCTCATATTTATTTTATGAATTCTTTCACAATGCATACATGCATTAATGTATCTTACTAAGGTTTCTTCCATTATCACTCCACCATCTTTTGTTTTATATACTCTCAGGCTTTCTGTATTCAATGAAAAAACCTCTTGCTAGAAACTTTTAAATTCTTCATTAAATAAATAAATAGATAAATTAGCCTTAGCTGAATATTTAATCAGCCTTAGAATATTTAATCATCTTGTTATCCTTATGCATTTGGCAAGACACATTAAATAATGCTGTATAACTAGTACACTTTTATGTTGTACCACATAAAAATTAGAACTGATTATATCTTCTTTTCCAAAGCAACATCTTGCAAGAATATCCAAAGTACTAAAGACAAATGTAAAGAAGAGTTAACATAGACAATTTTTGTTTTGCTTTAAATACAAATCAATGTCAAAAAAAAAATTAAAAATCAGAAGGAAGAAAGAGATCAAAATGCCTAACAGCAGATGAAAAAAAGAAATAAATCAATAATGTTTATTTTCTTTTGAAAGGAAGAGGAAAATAGTAGAAATCTGCCTTGGATCAAACTTGCAAAAATTTGGAAGATATATACTATGAACACAGGAAGAAAATAATCCAAACCCTTACACAGCTTTGAGCAAGTATTCAAGCCCTTTCAATCAGGCATTCATTTTTCTAATGAAGTTTTACTGCAAATTCAAGCAACAAACTAAAATTTATGTTAGAATTCACAGTTCCAAATGTTCAGCTGACGCAGCACATTGATAATCTTGGTGATGCACATGCATAGTTGCATTGGCAACCCACATCACGCATGGATTTGAGGTGAACCTCACTGTATTATTTTCTTCCTATCAAGAGATACCCCAAAATCTTCAATCTTTTGTACAATTTTATTAAAATATAGCCTGTAATAATGGAACTTATTTAAATTAAGATTCCACTCTACTGAGTGAGATAAATAAAAGGTTTGGAAAACAGATTCTAATACTTGAACATCTTTGCAAAAAAAAGGCAAAGATGTTCAGATGTTTTTCTTCCTTGTTGCCAAATCAAGCAATCTGTAAGGAGCTCCCAGCAGATGGCATCTACTGGCTCCTTACAAAGAGTTAGTTATGGCAACCACGTCAAAGCTTTGTTCACAAACCCACTCTCCAAGGACTGGATGAGATTTTCATTTTGTGTCTGCCTCAGACTGAGCTTCCAAGGGAGGACCACCTACCTAACGCAGAAACCGCAATAGCAGTGAGGCCAGTAGGATTCCTGTTCACTTGTTTCAACACAAGGCAATGCAGATGCACATCTACTGTAACTGCTGAACAAGCAAATGCCATCCTTCACAGGAACACGTAAGTCAAGTAAGAGCACTAGGCAGGAGGGAAAACAGGGAAAAAAGAAAAAAGAAAAAAAAAAGAGAGAGAGAGAGAGAACTAAAAACTGTGGACACTGAAAAGTAATTACTGGAAAGCAAAGGGAGGAAAATTAACAAATAGAAGAAATCATGGGATTTTCTTTTATTTATTTATTTATTTATTGCTAAGTGTGTATCAAATCTCCAAAATTTAGTTATCTTAAACCATTTTATAAGGGTAATTTGAAGATATGTTTTCTAATTCAAACTGTAATCTTTTATTAGCTAACTAAATGCACTACAGTGTTCAGTATTTCTATCTTTAATAATAAGCCTAAAATATGTAAAAAGAAAGTAAGCATTTCAGATCATTCTAAGTGTCTGAGACAAGGAGTTGGATGGGAACCATTTAAATGAAAAACATTAATGACACATTTGTTTTCACAGTCACTATGTAGTAAGTTCAAAGCCAGCAGTGTATGACATAACCTAGGGAAAGCTGAGAGAAAAGAGGAGAATCAAGAGAAATATTTTTAATATTTCTAAGTTTACAGCAACTGATTTCTTTTAGAATTTATTAAAAATCTCCAGTTCTTACCAATATATCTTTCAGAAATCATTTTAAATATGGAAAATGGAAAAAAAAACATGCACAGGAATTATCTACTTCCTTACAGAAGGGGGTGAACTTTGCTCTTTAACAGAGGTTTCCTCCTCCTGTAGGGAATTAGATAATGCTACTACTACTAGATAATATAGATATAGATAATATACTAGATAATTATCTAAATATAGATAATATACTAGATAATATACTAGATAACTACTAGTAATTCACTAAGATGGACATTTTTATCTTCTGCTCTTCCTTATCTAACTTTCATTAAAAATAAATAAGAAAAGCGCACAGGGAAACTACTCTACAGGTCCACTACAGGTATGCAAAGTAGTACAAGCACCTAACAAATCCCATTGAAAAGGTATATTATTTCCTGTAAAATCTTCTGACAGCTGTTCTGATTTTTGTTGCTCTGAGAGACACGTTTATGCTTTGCTGCTGATTTTTTAAATTTTCAACAGATGCAATATTCTTTAGAAATTGAAATACTTTAACATTACAGAAATAAAGTAATATTTTTCTGCCTGGTCACCATTTTTAAATTTTCCTAAAATGACTCTGAATACTATTCTGCCAGTCAACCAGTGTCCTTAAATTAAGGACTGTAAATATCTGAAACGTCATGCTGACAGTGTTACATAAGAACTTTCTGCAAAATTTTTTCTCTCACATTTTCCATGTACTGTATTACCCTAAGAGTGATTTGTCTCCAGAAAGAAAAGATCAAAGTAATTCCAGAGATTAAAAAAAAAAAAACTTCTAGCATAGTCAGATATGTGTACACAATCCAACACCTGTTACTATTATTTATTTTTTTCAAAGTGGTTAATTTTTTCTAAGCAATCCAAAAACTATCAAAGATATTGGTAGAGTCTAGATAGCTCTTCAATTTTTGTATTCACTTTGAATGGCTTTTAGAAAAGTAGATTAATAGGTTAAGGTTTATTAAAGGCTAAAGACAGTGTTAAAGTTCCACTAGTTGTTATTTTAGCAGACAACTTGTGACCTTCATAATTTATGAATTCCTTATTTCATCTTTCCCTCCCCCCCTCCCCCCAGCTACCCAAATATGAGTGCTATTTCATTTTTTTTTCCATCTCTGTTTATTTTGTGACAAAAGCCATCCGACTGCAAAGACATTTTGCATAAATGACAATATTTGTTTTTAAAGTTAGGAGACTTTAAAGTTAGGAAACTAACTTTAACAGAAGCACGTCCCATTTCAGTAACAACAGGAACTTATATGACAACACTGAGAAACTGAATCCAGTTTTGAGCTCTCTAGTACAAGAAAGATAACACTCACTAGAGTGAGTCCAGCAGAGGACCACCAGAGCATCTAAGCAGCTGAAGAACAACTTATATGAGGAAAAGACTTGTTTGGCCTTAAAATGAAGATTTAATTGCTGTGTACATCTACCATAAATGGAGGGGTGGTGGGTTGGCATTGGCTAGGGGCCAGACATCCACCCAGCTGCACTCTCATTCCTCCTTTCACAGCATGAAAGGAGAAAATGAGGTGGAGAAGCTCGTGGGTTTAGATAAGGACATAAAGCTCACTTATCAGTTGCTTTTACAGTAACCCAACAAACTCAACCTGGGGAAAATTAATTTACTACCGATTAAAGTAGGTCTAGACAGTGGCAAACAAAGACAGCATTAAAACTCCTTCCTGCTACCTGCCCTTTGTCCAATGCTCAGCCTCACCCCTCCATCCCCAAACCCTCAACCTCCTGGCCCTGAGCGAGCAGCGCAGGGACTGGGGCCCGAGGCTGGGGCCAGTCCCTGAGAGCCCCTCTCTGCTGCCCCTTCCTCCTCACTGTGCCCTGCTCCAGCGCGGGGCCTGTGGCACCTGGAGCCCCTCCTGCCCTCCTCCTCCTCCTCTCCCCCTGGGTGCCGGCAGGGCTGTTTCTCCCCCTTTCTTCCTTTCTTTCTGCTGGCTGCCGGGCAGCGCTGTGCCCTCCTTTCTTCCCCAGCCTGTCCCTGAGGCAAGGCGCCACCATCTTGGCTGCTGGGCCCAGCCGTGCCCTGCTGTGGGGCCATTGGAGCCAGCATGGGGCAGCCCCAGCATCACCCCCCACTGTGGCAACAATGCAGACACGGGCACCCACACCCATGGGTGCCCCCACCCCATACAGGAAGATACAGGGAAGACAGCCAGACATTTTGTGCAAGTGGCCAGCGGTAGGACAAGAGATAACAGGTACTGGTTGTAAACCTGGGAAACTCCAATTAGAGAAAAGAAACTTTTTTGCCCACTGTAATACACAATAAATGTTTGTTCATTGTCTTTTGTATTATAAAACAAGGAGTTCCGTTTGAGGAGCAGGAGTTGCAAAAGCTCCCTGCTGAAGTAAGATGTATAATACTTGGCTAGACACTATGAAAATTCTTTTGCTTAATGTAACAAAAAAGAGAACCCCCTCCCCTTCTCTCCTTCTGCATCTCAGTTGCCTCTTTTGTTCAAAGACACTGCTGCAAAGTTCATGTAACCATCTCCTGATAAGTTGCTAAACTAGTGTATCAACATCCTGCATTCCTGTCTCACGCTGGGCCAACATGACCAAATAAAAAAAAGAAGTTGAACCACAACGCGGAGGAAGACTACGGCCTTCATCTTCACGACCACCAGAGGGACAGAGACGACCCCCTAGCAACAGTGCGCGCAGTCGCAGAATATACCAGGATGTGCTGCGTAATCCCGGAATTACCAAGATATAAAAAGGGACCCTGGCGGGGGTGAGGTGCGCGCCATTGGTGGAGCCGAGACTCCCCGGCCGCCCAGCGCTGTTTTGCTTGCTGTTGCTTACTCAATAAATTCCTTTCTATTATTAATGCAATGCTCTCTGAAAATTAATTAAGGGGGCAACTTATAACAAATTTGGTGCCGTGACTCGGATGAAGGCAATCTGATTGAAAGACCTTCGGAGGGGGCGCCCCGCTGATTTCAGCGGCCTTCGCTAGGACTGCTTTCATTCAAATCCTTCACCGACGAACCCTAAATTCGGCAGCAAGCAAATAAAGCCGGCAACCCCTAGTAATCTTTGTGCACGAAGACCGAACGAAGACTCAGGAGTGAGTAAGTATAGGCCGGTGATCCGTTCAGTTGGGGTTGGGTATCCTGGAGCGTGTCGCTGTGAGACGTCCAATTGCGGACGAAGCGAGTGCGGACCCCTCGGTAGTGCGGTTCCCACATCCCGCGAGGGACTGGGCCACGAAAAGGGGGAAGCGATTTGTGTGTGTGTGTGTGAAGGCGCTCCAGAAGATGGGACAGAAGAAGAGTAAGCCTTCTGGTCCCATGGGCGGGGTAACGTCTGATGTTAGGTTACCCCGGGATTAATGATTAAAAATTGGGAGGATTCCCCTTTTAGGCGGGGAAGGAATAAAGTAAAAATGATACATTATTGTGTTGAAGTTTGGGGTGGTAAACAGATTTGAGGAGACCACCTTTACTGGCCTGTATTTGGGTCCTTTGAAGATTGGGTTTGCCAGGCCCTAAATATTTATGTAAACTCAAAAGAACTTTTTAGTTTGGAAGAAAGTGAATATGCACATTTGTGGATCAGCTCGGAAACTCGAGCCAATTTATATCCTCTAAAAGAAAAAGGAGGGGATGGGAGGCACAAGATAAACCGAGAATTAGATTCCAGCCCCACTGCCTCCCTATATTCCACCACCCCCACCTGCAGCCCCTCCAACTCCCGGGCTTCCTAATCTGCAACCCCGGGGAGACTCTGATAGCAACTCTGATTCTAGCACTCAGGGACCAGTGACTAGGAATATGTGGCAGTCCCCATTAACTCCGGGGACGTCTGAGATTTTAAGAAAGAGACAGGAGGAGGGTAAGTGATCTTTAATGGCAACTGGCATAATGTTTGCAGCTGCTGAGGAATAATTCTAACTGGAATAATAACTGTACATTGTATATTGTATATATAAAAGCCCGGGCATTTTTGTTAAAGTGTTCTTTTATACATATGTTAATATGTTAATATGTAAATATAAGAACTGCCATTGAGGTGTATGTCTAAGGGAACAAAATTTGCCCAGGCATATTATCGGCTCATCAGGTTTAAATGTCCCCAGTGTAATTGTCTACAGGCAGTTAATTTACAGTGGTTTGATTTTACTTGTGTATCTGTATATTGTGGATTTTGGAGGGATTGGGATTGACTAGTAAAGAGCTTCTAGGAAAACAGTGGAATATTAACCACTGTAGATTACAATAGGAAAAGTTCAAAGCAAAGAAATCCCGAGGAAAAGCCTCCTAGGATGTATACTAACACATTGGAGGGATATAGTGGGGTGAGAGGGTACAGAAAGTAAAAGAACTCTTATCAAATATTGTAATCAGTGGTGGCCACTTTATAAACTAGAGGATGGAGCGGAGTGGCCCCTAAATGGAACTACTAATTATAACACCATATTACAGTCAATGTTTTTGTGGAGAGAAGGAAAACAGGATGAAATGTTGTATATTGATGTTGTTTCAGCATCTTGGAGGGAAAAGGTATGGAATTAAGTTGGCCCCTGACTGAGCCTTTGATGTCGGCATTAGAAAAGTAAAGGCTAGAGAAAGATAAAGGAAGTGTTAAAAGGTTTGTGGAAAGTGTTAAAGGTATTCGAAGTTGAATGAGCAGGGAAAGGTGATGTAGGTATTATCTAAGTAACAGTCTAGAAGTTTTGGTATATTTGCATATTTGCTGTGGTGTTTGTTCAGTTTCCCAAGCATCAGGGAGGGGGGAACAGCCTGCTCCACGAGGGGCCTCTCCAGCGGCCGCAGAGGGGCTTCGGCTCCAGCGCCTGGAGCGCCTCCTCCCCCTCCTTCTGCACTGACTTTGGTGTCTGCGGGGGGGTTTCTTGCTCTCCCAACTGCTGTTGAGCAGCAGGTTTTTGTTTGTTTCTTTGTTTGTTTGTTTTCGTGGACGTGCTCTCACAGAGGCACGGACTGTGTTGCTATGGCTTGGCTCTGGGCAGCAGTGGGCCCCTTTAGGGCCAGATGAAATTGTCCCTTATCTACCACGGGGAGGTTTCTGTTTTTGTTTTGTTTTGCTTTGTTTTGTTTTTTCACGGGGGCTGCCACTGCAGTTTCGCACCCCCACACCCCTCACACCCCCCGAACCTTGCCATCAAACCCAATACACTGGGGCAGCTAAGTCATTACTGACTTGTAAAGTATCAGGGATTAAATTAACTAATGAAACCCTAAATGTGATGGGGGTAGAAGGGACTGGGATAACAGTGCCACTTTTGGGGGATACCAAGCTGAGACTAGGGGATAAAATGATCGCGGGGCAATTATTGTATGTATCCAAGGCAGAGACTAACTTGTTGGGAAGGGATTTGATGATTAAATTGGGCATTCAAATAGTAAATTGTTAGACTGGAATAACAGTGTTATTAATGGAGTGCTCTCTGGCCCTGAGAGCAAATATACATGTATATTCACCTCTGACTGGAAAGACCCTGAAATGGGGGCGGAAGCAACAATATAGGTGGACAATTTTACCTCAGGGATTTACAGGGCCACCTATCTGGGTAAATTCTAAAAAAAGATTTTGGAGTAATTACAACCTCCCAAGGAGGTATTAATGTTATAAATATGTGGATCATTTTAAGGAAAATCGATACTCCCTGATGGGAGAGAAATGCTGAATAAAGTGATAATGAGGCAAATATTAACTGTTTTACATCAGAAGAATCATTGGGAGGTGCAAGCAATGTGTGATGTTGTTCTAAGAAAGCATGTCTGTGTAGAAATATATACTTTAGGGAAGCACACATGCAGAGGATGTACTACTATATGTCAAAGGGTAAATAAAAAGGTCTTCTGTAACCTATCTAGAGGGGGACGGGAGCCAGGGGTTTGACCTTTCCAAAGTATACAGGTAGACTTTACTGAGTTACTTGTTTGTCCTAATCGACCACGTGACTGAATGGGTGTAAAGCTTTACTGCAAGGATTAAAGCAGGACTTAGAGACTGAGTGGGATTTTCACAGCCCCTGGCACCCCTCCTCTTCTGGAAAGGTAGAGCGAATGAATGGTGAAATTAAGAAACGACTAACAAAACTTGTGCTGGAAACTAAGGCTTTTTGGGTAAAATGCTTACCCCTTGCACTGTTAAACATATGGACACAGCCCAGAACTGATATAGGAATTTCTCCTTTTGAAATGCTATATGGTACGCCCTATGACTCGGAATTGCCACTTGATCACCCTCAATTCTAATTAAGACTTGGAAAGAGACTTCTTTAACACCACGATGGGGAAGGCCCCTATGTTGTTTTGCTTACCACAGAAATGGCTATTCGAACTGCGGAGAAAGGATGGACGCATGCCGGCCGAGTGAAAGGACCAATCCGGGAACGTAAATGGGAGGCAGCTCCAGGCCCTGACGACTTGAAGCTGACGCTAAGACGGACTCGATAAGTATTGTGTATTATCTGTGTATCGTGGGAAGGGGAGGAGGCCCTGTTTCGAAGGCTCCCTGGTAGGTTCCCCTGAAGAACACTGCTGCTGCCAAGAAGAACCGATACCTTGTAGTTCGCTGCAACCGAACTGACAAGCGAGGCAGAGAAGTGAAAACGGTGGGGGACTGAGGGGCCGACAATTTAGATGGGCTCCGACCACCTCCTACGATACATGGGAGTCAGTATCATCGTTTTGGTCAGCTATGGGTCTGCGCATCCCCACCAGCCTTTTAAATGGAGCTTAATCAGATGGGAGGATTAATTCATCATCCAGCAAACAACGACAGCGGGTGCTCCCAGTTTCCGCATCACATTATGTGACCTGGCGTCAGTGCAGCCATGCTTTAACCTATCAGGATTTTATTTCTGCCCAAGTTCTAACCCAGGAAAGGGGTACTGTAATTATCCAAACACATATTATTGTGCATACTGGGGGGTGTGAAACCATTGCTACGGACTGGACACTCGGGGCTGGTCGGAATACATTCTTACAAGTGGGATATGGGCCGCAAGGTTGTAACTGACAAGTGGATCCCCGTTACAGGTGGCAAGGGCATGGTATAGGGTATACAGGAACCTTCCATGGAAATAAAGAAATTTGCAAGATACTAGCTGGGTACTAGGAAAATGTCAGATTTTACGAACACAGAACAGATAGGGGAGGACTCATACTAATAAAAAGGAGGATGCTGATAGGCCCCAGGCAGTAGGAACAAATGAGGTACTGTCAGAAAATGTCCAGGGAATCCAGCCTGTGGAAAATACTACAGTGCCAACCCTCGGCAGCCCTACAAGCTCAGGTAAAGCTGAGAATGATAACATAGTTGAGAATAACATATGGGGGGGTCATGAATGCCAGCTACCAATTATTAAACAAAACAAATGTAACAAAACACTGTTGATTATGCTTTAGTATAAGGCCTTCATATTATGATGCTATTGGGGATCCTGGGGAGCCCACCCGCACAAACAAGAACAGCCCTCTACATTGCAGTTGGGGAAAAGACATAAGGGTAACACTAACACAAGTCACTGGAGGTGGTAGGTGTGTGGGCACGGTTCCTAGTGGGAAGTGTCACCTATGTAATACCATGGAGAATGGAAAACAATCAACCGAGTGGCTAATCCCAGCCAACAACGCTAGGTGGGTTTGTTCATGAGTGGGCGTAACTCTTTGTCTATCACTAAAACTCTTTAATGCGTCTCGTGATTTTTGTATACAGGTGATAATTATACCAAGGATTCTATACCACCCTGAGGATTGTATGTATACCCAGCACACAGTGGCAAGTTATCATCTGGAAAGACGGGAACCATTCACGGCTCTAACTTTGGCCACCCTAATAATCCTGGGAGGAGCTAGAGTGGGGACCAGGGTAGCCTCATTGGTTAAACAAAATCAAGAATTTACTTCCTTACGCGTTGCTGTGGACGAGGACCTGACCCAAACTGAACAATCCATCTCGGCCCTGGAAAATCTATCAGGTCACTTCAGAGGTAGTGTTACAAAATCGTAGGGGATTAGATTTGGTATTTTTCAACAGGACGGGCTGTTTGCAGCCCTGAAAGAGGAATGCTGTGTATGCTGATCACACTGGAGTGGTAAGAGATACAATGGCAAGACCCAGGGAAGGGTTGGAAAAAAGGAAACGGGAGAATGAAGCCCAACAGAGCTGGTACGAATCTTGGTTTAATTATTCACCTTGGCTTACTACTTTATTATCAACAATAGCAGGACCTTTGTTGTTATTAATAATAGCACTAACTTTTGGACCATGTATTTTTAATAAATTGATTGCGATTGTAAAGGGATGTTTAGAAGCGGCACATCTAATGCTCATACATGCCAAATACGAGCCAATAAGTACCAACGAAGGAATCGAGGAAACATTAGTTCTTAATAGCCAGGCATTGCAGAGCTTCAATGAACAAAATGAGTAACTAAAAGAAAAAGGAGGGATTGTAATACACAATAAATGTTTGTTCATTGTCTTTTGTATTATAAAACAAGGAGTTCCGTTTGAGGAGCAGGAGTTGCAAAAGCTCCCTGCTGAAGTAAGATGTATAATACTTGGCTAGACACTATGAAAATTCTTTTGCTTAATGTAACAAAAAAGAGAACCCCCTCCCCTTCTCTCCTTCTGCATCTCAGTTGCCTCTTTTGTTCAAAGACACTGCTGCAAAGTTCATGTAACCATCTCCTGATAAGTTGCTAAACTAGTGTATCAACATCCTGCATTCCTGTCTCACGCTGGGCCAACATGACCAAATAAAAAAAAGAAGTTGAACCACAACGCGGAGGAAGACTACGGCCTTCATCTTCACGACCACCAGAGGGACAGAGACGACCCCCTAGCAACAGTGCGCGCAGTCGCAGAATATACCAGGATGTGCTGCGTAATCCCGGAATTACCAAGATATAAAAAGGGACCCTGGCGGGGGTGAGGTGCGCGCCATTGGTGGAGCCGAGACTCCCCGGCCGCCCAGCGCTGTTTTGCTTGCTGTTGCTTACTCAATAAATTCCTTTCTATTATTAATGCAATGCTCTCTGAAAATTAATTAAGGGGGCAACTTATAACACCCACCCTGCTGGAAAAGGTGCCCAGGGATGCTCTGCAGTCTCCATCCTTGAAAGCCCTTGTGGACAAGGCCCTCTGCAAACTGATGGGTGTGCTGTGAGGGGTTGGATTGGTAGACCTCTGGAGGTCTTAGTAACCAACAAGTTTCACATTAACTTTTAGGAGTTCTGTAGGCCAGTTTTGGAATTATCACAGAATATTAGGGATTGGAAGGGCTCCTCTAGTCCAGTCCCCCTGCTGGAGCAGGAACACCTAGATCAAGTCACACAGGAACGCGTTCAGGCAGGTTTTGAATGTCTCCAAAGAAGGAGACTCCACAGCCCCCTCCTGCCCCCCGAGCAGCCTGTTCCATGCTCTCTCACCCTCAGTGTGGAAAATAATTCTAGAAATAATTATATGAAGTGAATCAGCACACTTGTGACCTCTAAGAAGCTCCAGATTTGGGTGGAACAAGTACCACTCAAATTTTTTATACGATGAAAAATTCTTGTCTTGTTTGTAAATATAAAACTTAAATTGAAATATCACTAAGAAATGCCTACAATAGATTCTACATCTGTGAATGTTTTTTTTTTTTTTTTTTTTTTTTTTTTTTTTTTTTTGTGGAAAATAGGATATAATGAAGTAATAACAAATGCATTACTAGATTCAAGGTCAGTAACATTTCAATATATTCAAAAGCTTGAAGAGCCCTGAAGGAAAGAGCTTTAACTTCTTTCTGGCTTGCTTTTCAGGTGTATTTGAGTTTCCCTATGAACTTTTGTCTCAAATTACTTCAGCAGAACTGCTGATTTATTTTTTTTTTCTCAGCGATTTTACCAACATCTTATGTTTCAGTTTACAAGAGATGCTTAACTGCACTTCCAGATCACATTTTTCTATGGTAGATCATTGTTTAGCAAGCTATCATTCAGAGTTGTAATGAGAGTTAGTCTAAGAAAAATTAGATTGTTATTATATATATATATAAAATAATTATTAATATATAATTAATATATTATAATTATAATATATTATTATAATATATTAATTATATACTATTATACTATTATAATTATAATTATAATAGTATATAATAATTACTATATAATTATAATTATATTTTATATGGTTATTAATATATGATAATAATTATATATTGTAATTATTAATATATGATAATAGTTATATATATGTATATATTTTTTTCTTTGTAACTAAGTGAATTTTCAGAAGACATAATGTCTACCACCTTCCTTGTTTAAGTTAGACACGCACTGCAGGAAACTCTCACTGCTACTAGTGCTAATTTATCTACAGTTTCTTTGAACTAATTTAAACCTTCAGCATTTCTACTATTACTGACCCATTTTGAAAAAAAAATAATGATTTAATAGTTTCTCTCAATAGCAGATTCAAGTGGGACTGTTTTTAAACTACAATTTGCCTTTTAAGGCTAAAATGAAGGATAATATATATATTTTTTTTAACAATAGTGAATAATGAAAATTATTGTAACAGCATGAATTATGTTGATGAATTAAAGTTTTAGACTCCTGCACAGCATAAAGGTGAACTGAAATTTTCTATAAATCAAGCAAAATATATGATGGCATTTAGTGGTTTTAAGCTTTGTGAATTGTGATAGTCATGGTGCATTATGAACATCTAATATTGAAACACCCAAAGTCTCTTTAAGCTTCAGGAAATTTGGCCGTGTAAATCCAAACCTTTAGGTAATAATAAGACGTAAGTTTAGTTGTGGGTAATGGCTGTTAGATCATCTTATGACCTTGGACATAGCCTCTCCCCACATGGTCCCAACACACCTTCCCATATGAAAATTCGGCTTATATGCTTCTTTCTAAACTACAAGGTATTGTGTTTTCTGGAATAAGTACACAGAAACTTTTTTTTCTGTTCATACCAAAAGAAAAACTTCATCATGTTATCATTTTGACTGTAGCTTGCAAAAAAATTATCCAAAATTGATGACCAAAAAACCTCTTTTTAATTGGTTAGATAAGGTAGCCAGTAGACAAAACAACATGGCAACTACAATTTTGCCACAGAAAGGAAGCCTGAAATTAAAACTTATTTCCTTGATATTATTTCATTGCAGAAAAAAGTTTAAAAACTTTTTTAGTGTAATGTCACTATCTAATCTGTTTAGCCTTCAAGCCTGAAAAGAAATTAAATGTTTCCTCACACAGTTAAGTTCCACAAGATAAATAAATAAATAAAAATAAAGAGAGAGAGATACAGCCCATAAATACACTGCGAAAACACAGAGACTAAACTATACAAACCTCCTAGGTTCTGAAAATCCAAGCTGTATGTAGCTTCTGAAACACTATCCACAATTAAAATGCAAGCTGAATTTGCAAAGGTAATCAAATTAGAAAGGTGGGAATTAATTAAGTTCTAGCAATAAGAATGCAGCATTTTCTCAGGATAAGACAGGCAAGACTTGACATAATCTAATGTCACAGTGACATTGGTAATACTGATCTTGTTGCCCCACTATGTTACTGAACATTAGTTTTTAAAATAGAAAAGTTAAAGGATCAAACCGGTTGAAAATGGTAAGACAGGGAATTACCTGAACATCAGGGGAATTTATGCATGTCAAATTATAATAATAATTAAGTATTTTAGTGACATTTTAGTTTGAGAGAGTTGCAAAGTCTAATTTCTGTTTTGCAGTGTTATCAGTCCTTATCCCCTTCACAAAGATACTAAATCTCTTCATCAGTAATTTTGATTTCTGCTTTCTTTCATGAAGAAAATCACTTTCTTCCCCTGTTTAAATTCTTTCTGAAATACTTCTGCCACTACTGTGAATCAGTATTTCCCTCACTAATTATTTTTCTTCTTCTTGCTTTCCCTTCCAATTTAATTTAATCACAAGCCCTTCCTCACCTTATCCAATGAATGAAAAAAAATATATAAAAAAAGCATCTCAATGTTTTTGTGTCCTTTTTCCATCCTACCTTCAAGTTTCCACAGTTCTGGAAAAAACAATGACAACAGCAAAACCGTTTTTCTTGGCTCACCTCATAGATACTTTCAATTCCCTCCTGTCACTTTTCTGTCCCATCTGATCTTGGTTTCAGGGCACTCTTAACAGCCTAGAAAGTTCAATTCTCAGTAGTCTGATTCTTTTTCTCACACTTGCCCAGACTTGTAAAATACTTTTTTTTTTTTTTTTAGTTAATTTGTTTTAATATATGTATAAATATAACGTTTATATTATGCATTTAACTGTATGAGAAAAAAGAGAGTCACTAATTTGTTTCTTCAGTTAAACCTCTATTACCTTTATCCTACCCATAGGCAAAAGTCTTTTTTTCTGTACATATATATGTATTTTAATTATTATTTTTTAAAGGAACATACTAAGATATCTAAATATTTCAATATTTGGAAGACAGTGAAAATTTCTCATAAAATCTTGTTGACTGGCTTTTATCTAGGGTAAAATTAGAACTATTAAGAATTAGAGTGAATAACAATTGTCTTTTTATTATTTATTTATTTATTTATTTATTTTTTATGAGTAGCACCAGGATGTGGGTGTTCTGGTTGTCAAATGAGTTATATGAGTCTATGATTCTATATGAAGAGAGTTCATGTTAAACTTTCTAGGCTGTTAAATATGAACCATATTTAATAAATATGAACCATGGTGAGGACCAATGTTTCTAAAGCAGGAAATAGAACGTGTACTATAATGTAACATTTTTTTCTATGACAGTACAAGCCTACTTTTTGTTATTTCATGAGCATAGAACACTTCTGCCTGTGCTCAAAGAGAAAGCTGTTAGAGGCAGTTTGCTGTTGGCCACTGGAAGGTTAAAATCTTGATAACTTGGGCATAGATGTGGAAGTGTGAGAAAGAAAATATTGAATAGTCTTTGTTTCTAACTGAAGCTCAACATAGACCTACTTGAGTAATTTATATGACTATTCTATGTTATCCAGCACTACTGGTTTATATATTATCCAATGTTGTGGAAACGTAAAAGGGAGATCATTCTGAATATATGTTGAATATTACTGGTCATACTGAAAAAAAATGCAATGTAAAGCTAATTTCTTGTAGGTTGTAGCTTGGAGCTTAATGGAGAGAGAAAAAAGCAACTGATTGGCTCTCTGCAGCTGTTGCTGTTTTTCATGCTTCAGAGGGAAAGAAAAGACACAGAGACCCCTCACCTCAGTGGTACAGGAACTGCTGGGGATGACTCTGAATGCCATGATGCTGCAGAGACAGGTGACATTGGGAAAACTAAATGAAAAGAAAAACACTTTTCATTTCAACAGAATTCAAGAGAAAGGCTCTTCCATATCTCTGACACTCTTCCATATCTATCCTTATTAAATTATTAGTTCTACTTTCAGGTAGCAATTAACATCTGTTTCTGCTTGCCTTTAAACTTGAAACAGTTCAAAGTTGAAAGGTCAGTTACTAATAAAATAGAAATACTAAATTTTATTTCCATACTGGGAGTCTATCATATCTTGCAAAACAAAGCCTTCAAAAGCTAGAAATACCCATGTCATCACTATCTTTCTACGTTCTGTCAAGCTTCTAACATACCAGCAAGCCATTTTACAGTTTTTTAAGTGACATGGTGAAATTGCCTACTGAAGCTCTCCTTTCATTGTATAGTTCAGTATACTGAACAGGAAGGATAAATCAAGTTTGAATGATGTCCTTCGATACCTTCAATTCAGTTCCTCTATAAATACATTATTCTTTTTATTTTTATCTTTTTAACTGAGTGTCTTCTACTGCAGTACTTCCTCTGCAGTAGAAACAATAAAGGGACCCAATTCTTAAAGATACCATTCATGTGTCATCTTGTCTTAGTCCTCTGCATTCTACAGCTTTCCTGACAAATAAAGGCACTTGTGCTTAACCAAACTAAAGGTGTGCCTGAGACTGTGAATTCTGAGTTTCTAACTGTGCAGCCTAAATAATCTCTTGCATTAGCCACATTTACGCATTATTTGGCATGCTGTCTAGATTTTAATGTGTTCTGCAGGAGATGAGTGCATTCTGATAACCAATAAAAAAATAAAATCAAACTGATTAATGAGACACAGACTAGCCCGGCACTGTCTAGCGTCTCCTACACTGGATACCCATTATGGGCTGACATGCTGCCTTTTCCCTGAAAGAGATGTGGAATACCTGCTTACATAGTAGCTACTCATAGCTAGGCTATGACAGCACGTTGTTGCTGCTGAGTGGATGGGTCAGTAGGTAGCAGAGCCCTTCTAGACAGTGGCTATATCCCTGAACCTTTGCTAAGTCCTGACACTTCTTACTCTTGCACCTCTTTCCCTATTTCACAGAGAGTTATGTAGGCTGCTGCTAACACCAAGGAAAGGCAAGATGGCAAGTGCTTGTGCAGAAAGAGTAGATGCAAAAATGAAAGAAACAACACCAGAAGCACAAATCCAACCCCTGCAATTGCCATAGACTGCACCAGTCTTTAGCTGTGTAGATGCTGTATTCCTGAGATCTATTAGCACATACTAACACACACACAAGAGTAGTGTCCAAGGGAAAAAAGAACACCCTTATGTCGAAAGCAATGGAGCCGAAACTGATCAAAATATGCAGCACAAGCTTCAAGTTCTTTAAAGATTGCTTTCAATTAGAGTATAATTTAATACTTAAGTAAATACATTAAGTTTGGAGATTTAAGTACACCCTTATCAGGGTTGGGTATTACAAAGCTCTTCAAATTCAAAGAAACATATAAGTATCCATACCATTTGAACATGTGAAATCTCAGGGGCTTTTACATATGATTTTCCTTTGTTTCTAGCTTGTTTTCCAATGTATATAGCTGTTCTGATCTTTCATTTTTATAATTTCACAAGATCCAATTTTCTACATCATGCATCTCATTTCCAACTATACAGAATTTTGTACAGAATTGAACACAAATTCATTAAGTTCTTTAGCAGACATTTGTATTCTCAGCTTTTTAACTTATCTACACTGAAAATTCACAGAAGAATCAAGAATCTATTTTATTTAAAAGAATGCTTTTAAAGATAAGAATGTTAATATTGATTAACAATTAATAATGATTCATTTTTATTTTTTTTTACCAAGACAGATTATTTTATTTTATTTTGTTTTGTTTTGCTTTGTTTTGTTCTGTTCTGTTCTGTTCTGTTCTATTCTATTTATTGGTGAGGGTAAAGAAGTCATTTAGGCTGAACTGCAACTAATATTCCACACAATCCTCTTCAGAGGTGTTTTGTATATCTTATTTTTCCCATACGTTTGCAATAAAAGTAAAGGTAAAATTGCTGAAATAGTAATAACTTGTTATGCTATGCTAGACACTGTAGTGGATCAGGTCTCTTCAGTCAGAAGATGAAACTGACCTTTCATGTTCAGAGAAACATGCTCTGAGCTAGCTGATATAAATGTAACCACCACTTTGCCCTAACAAATATTTTCAGTCTGAAGTATGCTGCCAGTCTGTGCTAAATTTATAAGTTTTGGAGGCTGGAGGGAATGAGGTAAACTGCAACATACAGGAAATCCACAACAAAAATACTTTAAAAGTAAAATTGCTACGTATATTATGTTGTTCACATACCATCAGTACTTGGCTGCTCAGTCTGAAAATAACTTCACAATGCAATAGTTAAAACACTTTTCTCTACACAGTTTCAAAGCTGCATACAGATAGTTAAGATTTTTAATCTCAGAAGACTCCTAGGAATGACATGGCTCATTTTTCAGCTGAAATATCAATGCATAACTGCTACACTAAATATGTGGGATAAGTAATGTTTTCACACATGTTTAAGAGAAATCTGAATAATTAAGTATTATCCTGCCTCAAATAAGAGACGGTTACATTGCAGGATTTTGTGGAATATTTTCTAGTGAATAATGCGTCTATGTGTTGCTCTTTTAATATAAAAAAGTCAGGCTCAGTAACCTGCAAAGTATGTCTTACAATAATTGCAAATCTACAGAGTATCATTAGTACTAAATAAATAGACCTTAAACACTGACAAAATTATCATCAAGTGACCTCTCAAATCAAGAACCAGAATTCAATTTGTTTTTCCCTTCTGTATTAACAAGTTCTGCAGAAGTGCTAGACAGTCCCAGTTATGTTTACCAACTACATAAACCAGTACAAAAACAGTTGTAGTAAGCATAGTTCAAAACAGATCTGAAGCAAAAAGTTACAGTTGAAATTAGACTTCAGAGTACTTTTCCTACTTATAACATATTCTGTGTAGAAAGAATTTGTTTTAGGTTGATTGAATACCCCATTACCAATTCACACTGCAGATATATTTTGAAATTGAGGCTGCAGAAGAGTTGCATGTTGTTGAATGCAAAGCAGTATTATAGGCTTTAAGAAATTTCAAATAGAATAAAATAACACAGATGTAGAAAATTAGTTTAATTTCAGATTTTAAAACTGTATTTTTTCCATATTCACTTAAATGAAGAGTCACAAATGAAGGGAGATCCCCCACACGCACACACCTGCACCTCACCCCCCCAATCTCCCCACAAAATTAAAAAAAAATCACCTCCAGAGATTTTTCCAGTTTTAGACATGCTGATCCTCATCTGGCCAAGGAAATTCGCAGGAAAATCAGACCTATTATCCCTATGTCATTGCCTCAAAAATCAAAAAGCTACCACAGATCCGTCTAGAGGAATATTTTAAGGGATTTAAAGAAAATATTAAGACATAGACACCGGTATCTTTCCTGTGTAATCAATGCTTAGAAAAAAGCAACATGTACCTTTTGGTATCCCAGCTCTGACTTAGACAAAAACACGAGAAAAAACATGAGATGTTCAGCACTTCAGACTGAGTTACCATTTCTCAGGTAACAAAGTCTTTTTGCATTATAAGTTTTAGTCGGTCAATCCACAGGAAAAAAATGGCTTCTTGCCACACAGTTGTGCTTGTAGTAAGTCTAATTTGCATAATAGCTAGGAAAACATGAACAATCACCAGTTATATGCTATAAACCTCAACAAAAAATGTATGCTGCATACTACTGTATAAACGAATATGGCAGACTTTGATTATCCTAAAAAGATCATGTGTCAATTGAAATGATTCACTTTTGAAATGCAAGCTCCTTATTTCAGTTTATGTCACAAGAAAAAAGATTTAAATTCATAACTAAGGCATCTCATGAAAGCGAAAACATAAAACCGCATTGAAAACAAGTCAGTTAGAACATGTTTTTAAAGGAGTTGGGACAAAAAGATCAGCGTAATCCTAAAAACAAACAAAAACAAACAAACAAAAAATCCTACTGATAAGTCAACATAAATGAATCGTATTCAAATAATTTTTAGTCTAGTATTTGTGATAGTTAAAGATTACTTAAGAAAAAAATAAAAGATTTAAAATGTTTTAAAACATTTTTAAATTAAAATATTCTTTCATTTAAAGTTTCTTAACTTTAGCAAAAAAGCTCAGACTTTTTCCTTGGTATGTTATGTACAGAGCAGTTCATCCTGTTGTAGATGTTTGTCCTTGATTTTGTTGAGTGCTGTGTATTTTCTTACTTTCCTTACTACAATGAGATGTAGAATTAGTATCAGAGTATTGTGTAAAGAAAATAAAAGTCAATCTGAATGAAAATAGACTCTACTAAGGATCACTATGATTTATTTTTTCAGCCTATACTTTACCTCTATATTTTGTTGATTTTGCTTATTTAAACAGCTGTAACTAACAGCTAATCAGTTTAAAAAAATGTAGTTAATGCTTTTATCCAATGAAAATGAGGTTCTTATTTCTGTGCTTACCTTTTTTATTTGTTAAGCTTTCAATAAAATAATTATTTTCCAAACTTGTTTTTGTGTGATGTAAAGATTTTTGTTAAGGTTATTTTATGTAATTACCCTCCTTCCTTTCACATAAGTAAATAATAAATGTACTTATGCACTGCAGTGCAAGAAAAGAAGGAGAGAACATCATTCTAAGCATAAAATCAGAATATTTCTCACCGAGGTGTACACTTCAGTGTCAGTAATACAATATACTTCCAAATTTTTCTAAATTTGGCTTCAGATAGCTTTGATATATGCCCTTTCCTGTAGAGTAATTCTAAAGGAATGAGAATGTCACTACTATCCATGTCAGACTAGACAACACTATAGTTGATTTCAGTATTTTATGAGGATTTAATACAAAATGAGATAAGAAAACATTAAAACATTTCAGTTTATCCAAAGAATATTTCTACTAAAAGGAGGGAAGTCAATGAAAATATGAGTATTTTGATAAACTGAGATAGTTTTTTATGGCTTTGTTTATGATTTCTATGACCTTTTGAGATGGTTTTCTGTGGTTTTGTTTATGATTTCTATGGCCTTTTATCTTTATTTGTTGGAAAGCACATTCCTGTATAGACTAATTAACTAATGAGTTAATCTGAGTTAATGACTATGTTAGTGACTAACTGAGTTAATGGCTATGTTAGTATCTAAGACTCTTTTGTTGGTCTGAGTTAAAATTATCTAGACAGGGCTAGCTAAGTAATATTTCATCTTCAGGTTTGTCTAGTAATTCCTACATCAACTTTTCTGTATGAAACATACATTGTGCTCCTGAGCCTTTTATAGGCAAAAAAAAATAGAGCGTAACATTTTGATTTCTTTAAAAAAAAAAAAAAAAGGAAGGAAGGAAGGAAGGAAGGAAGGAAGGAAGGAAGGAAGGAAGGAAGGAAGGAAGGAAGGAAGGAAGGAAAGAAGGAAGGAAGGAAGAAAAGAAAGAAAGAAAGAAAGAAAGAAAGAAAGAAAGAAAGAAAGAAAGAAAGAAAGAAAGAAAGAAAGAAAGAAAGAAAGAAAGAAAAAGAAAGAAAATAAAAATAAACATGTTTCCGTATTCCTTCCTTTAGTACCTTGGTAGTTTGTCCAAATGTATCATTCCATTATATTTCATCACCAAGTAAAAAATAAATATATATTTTTTTAATTTAAAAAATAAATATTTTTTTGTTTAAGTAAGTAAACAGTAAAAGGAAGACTAGCGATAATGTGGGTCCCTTGCTGAATGACGGGGGTGTCAGGCCAGTCAGTCTCACCTCTGTCCCTGGAAAGGTTTTGGAAGAGCTTGTTCTGGATGCCATCTCCAAGCAATTGGAAGAGAAGGTTATGAGGAGTAGTCAGCATGGATTCACCAAGGGGAAGTCGTGCTCGACCAACCTTGTAGCCTTCTTTGAAGGCATCACCAGCTGGGTAGATGAGGGGAGAGCAGTGGATGTCATCTACCTGGACTTTAGCAAGGCTTTCGATACTGTCTCCCAGCAGGTCAAGGGAGGTGATCCTCCCCCTCTACTCTGCTCTGGTATGGTGGTTTTACTTGAGTGGGCAGCCGAGCTCTACCACAACTGCTCTCTCACTCCCCTTCCTCAAAGAGGAACGGGGAGGTATTACAATGAAAAAGGCTCAAGGGTTGAGATAAGGACAAAGAGATCGCACAGTAGTTATTATGACAGGCAAAACAGACTTGGCATAGGGAAACAGTAAGATTTATTGCTTCTAACTAACAAGCTAAAAAAAACAAAAGCACCTTCCCCTCCATCCACCCTCTTCCACCTCTGCCCCCCGAGTGGCGCAGGGGGACAGGGGAATGGGGGTTATGGTCAGTCTACAGTGCTTCTTCTCTGCCGCTCCTTCTCAGTCACTCTCGTCCCCTGTGCTGTGGGGTCCCTCCCACAGGATACAGACCTTGATGAACTGATCCGGTGTGGGCTTCCCACAGGCAGCAGCTCTTTCAGAACTGCTCCAGATATGGGTCCGTACCTTGGGGTCCATCCCTCAGGAGAAAACTGCTCCAACCTGGCTCCCCCATGGGCAGCAGCTCCTGCCAGGTCACCTGCTCCTGCGTGAGCTCCTCTCCACGGGCTACAGGTCTGGCCCGGAATCTGCTCGGGCAGGGGTCTTCCACAGGTGGCAGCCTCCGTCGGTGCAGGGCCACCTGCTCCACCGTGGTCTCCTCCACGGGCTGCAGCGTGGAACCCTGCTCCACCGTGGTACTCCATGGGCTGCAGGGGGACATCCTGCTTCACCATGGTCCTCACCACAGGCCGCAGGGGACTTCTGCTCCAGCGCCTGGAGCACCTCTCTCCCTCCTTCTACACTGACCTTGGCGCCTGCAAGGCTGTTCTTCACTCCTCTCACTCTCCCAGCTGCTGTGTGGCGCAGCGTTTTTTTCCCTGTCTTAAATATGCTCTCACAGAGGCGTAAAACAACATCGCTTATTGGCTCAGCTCTGGTCAGCAGTGGGGCCCTTACCAAACATGGGGCAGCTTCTAGATCTTTCTCACAGAAACCACGCCTATGGCCCCCTGCTACCAAAACCTTGCCACGTAAACCCACTACACCTGGTCAGGCCTCACCTGGAGTACTGTGTCCAGTTCTGGGCTCCCCGGTACAAGAAAGACAGGGATCTCCTGGAAAGAGTCCAGCGGAGGGCCACAAAGATGATACGGGGCCTGGAGCATCTTCCTTATGAGGAAAGGCTGAGAGAACTGGGTCTGTTCAGCCTGGAGAAAAGAAGACTGAGAGGGGATCTCATCAATGTGTAATAAAAATCAATAAATACCTGAGGTGTGGGTTGGATTTGGCCAACCTCTTTTCAGTGGTTTGCAGGGACAGGACAAGGAGTAATGGCCACAAAATGGAGCACAGGAAGTTCCACACCAACATGCGAAAGAACTTCTTCATGGTGAGAGTGACGGAGCACTAGAACAGGCTGCCCAGGGAGGTTGTGGAGTCGCCTTCTCTGGAGATATTTAAGGCCCATCTAGATGCCTTCCTGGGCAGCCTGCTCTAAGGAACCTGCTTTGGCAGGAGAGGTGGACCCGATGAGCTTTCAAGGTCCCTTCTAACTCCTTCAATTCTGTGATTCTGTGAAATAAATAAATGTGAACAAATCAATACATACGTACTTGTAAGTACAGAGCAATAGATCAGAAAAACCTTGAGATTTCCTTGAAACCTTAAAACTCTAGGAGTTGCTATCTAGGAAAACCACCAAATTTCCATATGGAAAGTTCAAATGAGTTCACAACATTCTACTCTATTAAGAACAATGAAAAAAGCTCTCATAGGAGACAGCCATTTACTCAAGCGCAGTTTATCACTTGAGAAATCATTCCTAATCCAATCCACACTAAAATTATTGCCAATGAATCACATCATGCATTATCCAACTTAGATGCTGGCAGAAAGCCCTTTCCAGAAGTTGAGTACATTTTGTCATCTCACATCCTGTTCTCACATTATCATCCATTACAAAATGAAGGATAAGAATGTCAGCCTGGAAAAGGCATAGGAGAGAGATAGGTTTCTTCACAGAAAGATAGGAGATAGTGCAGACAGTTACCCATGCGCTGTTCTAAAGAGAAACAATAGAGAGAATGTTTTCAAGGGAGAGCAGATTTAGAATGCAGCTGTAGTCTTTCCGAGGACATACAGATCATTATAGAATAGTCCAGATTTCCTTACTTGTCCCTTGGAATATATGTTTATGGGGGTGGTGGATGTTCAGTAACTGATTATAAAAATAAAGATCAAAAAAAAAATTCTTCACAGTATTATTATGTCATTTATCCTTAGAGAAACTCATACCTTGACTTCTCTGTGCATAACAATTCCTTGCATTTAAGGAACTTTTTCACAGAAATGCATCAGAAAGCTAAAGGAGGTTAATGTAATCCTTATTTTGCAGGAAATATACAGAGGCAGAGAAATTAAATGATATATTGTTAAAAGAGTAGCAGAGCAGAACCTCCTAAATGGTAGGACTCAAGTTTTCTGATTTCATTTTTTATGACCAATGTGTACATTATCATCAGCAATGAATCTTCTCACTTTATCCATTTGATTTTCTTGTTTCTTCCTGTAAGATAGCATGGTGTTTAATATAATCTTTTTCATCTATGTAAACTTTTGAAAACATAATATAAACTTTTTTTTTTTTAATATTCTGTGAAACTCTCTGTATGTTAGACTTCCAATTTAGTGGCATTTGCAGACATCTTTGTTTCCTTTTTGTGTCTTTCCATTGTACACCACCAACACAACATGCAAGCTAGCACCCCTGCTATACTAATGGCAATGCCATTCATCCAAATGCTCAAAGTATCTGTGTAAACTGCCTAAACTAATCTGGTTGATTTTGGCTGGAACTAATTATGGAGTACACATATGTTTAGAAGATGTGCTATCACATGCCTAATTGATGCTACTGGAAGTACTGGGACAATTTTTTAAAGATGATTTATTTATTTATTTTGCTGAGGCTGAGATTTATTTTAAACTCAAACTGCATACAGTCTCAGTTTATATTATGCATAGAAGCTGCAGAAGATTTAAGTGCAATTATCTTTCTAAATACATTATTATCTACTTGTCCAAATATCCTATTAATTAAGAATCTCCAATTTAATGATCTCCATCCAAGATTTCTATTTTCAATAAAGAGTATATGTCTTCTTATAGTTTTAAATTTTGTCCTGTTAAAAAGATTAAAAAAAAAAAAAAAAAAAAGTCACCAGAGAAATCCTGCTTCTTCTAGAGACAGCAAGACTGTTCCTTCAAGAAGCCATCTTGAAGAAGTTTCTACAGCTCAGAGTACCTACTGTTGTGCTGGATCATGAGCTGTTGTATCCATCTGTGTGATCTAACAGATTTTCTGAGGGACTTGTAGGGAGGGGGAGAATTGCATTCAAAGGGAATCAGTGTTCAGGAAGCTGTGTACATCTCACATGAGAAAGCACTAATATAGCAGGGAGAACTCTAGACTTCTGGAGGAGTGCAGAGCTCTCTGGATGATCTAAGCATGCATACAGAAACTGAGGTTCTGTATTTGCTTTTTATCAGGACTACCAAGTTTCTGAGGGAAAATCTTGCATTCTTTTTAAGTTGATCACTATTAGAAATAATTTGCAGTATAAAGAGACATAATTTTCCATTTCTTTTTTTTTTTTTTCCATAGTCTACATTTTAAAATTATTTTCCCAATATCCCAGTGAAGAGGGCAGCAATATATTATGCTGTTTGTCAGCAGAGTGATTTCATTCGAGTTCCTGTATTCTTGTGAATAAAACTGCCTAATATGACAAAGAATGATAAAAAACACCTAACATGATAACACTGTTTAATATACAACATGTTTATGTTTTAAGTGTTCAGTAGTATTATATTTTTTTTCTCAACAATTCTAATTTCAGGAAAAGTTCAGATTTTGCTTTCATGAAAGAGGATCACTTATGAAAGTACTATTAAGAACTAGTACTGTTCTGGCTCAATATGTGTGATTTACATATGACCTCACTAAAGTAAAGAAATTGCTGATGTAAATATCATTGTAGTGCCTCTTAACAATGTGGACTTTTTTTATACTCAGTTGCTTGATCATTCACAAATCTTTATTATATATTAGCTAATTTTGCTCTTCCCTATTAGTCTTTTCATATGTTAGGAGATAGTACAACATTTCCAAGAGTGTAATACAAATTGTAGAAATAGAACCATTTAACATTACTTATAAAATGTTTCTTCACAGATGAAATCAGTAGAGCATTTGTCCAAATGGACACTTACTATATCACTTAGTCAAATATTTTCTGTGCAGTTTTGCATGAAAGAACTCTGTGTTTTCTCTCAAACCTGGAACACACGCAAAAATTTGCTATTTTCATTCTGTGAAAAAATATTACAAGTAATAATATATTTTTTGGAAAGGCAGCTGTTATGTGTACTAATGAAAATTAAATTGGATTAATACAGTTAGCTACTTTCATTAGACAGTGATGGAGACCTGACTACGACATCACAAACATTTTTTGGTTAACAAAATTGAAAAGGAAAATATTCACTCAATTTTTGTCTTTGCATGAATTCATGCTTTGATAGGCCTTTTATTATGTAATTGTATTAACAAATTTTGCCCATCAACAATAATAAAACATACAAAAATAGTCTCAAGAACATTAAACAGTTCAAGTAACATTTAAATACTCAGTCAAATAGAAGTAATAGTAACTTTGGTGTTTTGTTGTTGTTGTGTTTGTTTATTTGTTTTTAGGAAGAAGAGTCAATTATATCATTTTCACATTTTCTAAGAATCTTAAATCATGTTTGACCTGCTAAAACTTCCTGATTTGTCTTCTACATGAATCAGATAAGTAAGAGCATTTCCTTCTCATAGCCTATAGAATCTGTAGCTTAGCCTGTAGAATCTGCAGCAGCCTAGAATAGCCTGTGATCTGAGCTGAAAAAGATACTAATGTATTTCCCAGACTTCTCATGACATTTTATACACCAGTTTCCCGGGATCATCAGTAATTCTCTTCCCCAGGTGGAAACATTTCCATATAATGGAAAACTGCATAATCCCTGTTTATCTTCTCCTTGGCCTTCTAAGTCAAACCCTGAATGAACCAGGTACACCTATCCATGAACACAGAGAACAGTATTAAAAGATTTTAAAATGCAAGGTTTCTTCACTACCTTATAGCATCTCTTAGGAGAAAAAGCTTTGTCCTGTCCCAAATACAATCCTTCAAGCTGATAAAGAAAAAATACTCCATTAAAATTTGCATATAACACAAGTCAAATATACAAACTTAAATTTCATTACCTACTCAAACTTATTTTCCTTTGCTTTATGGTAATATTTAACTATGACTTAAGTATGACTGCTTGCATATAGTGCATATTCCCAACTGTCAGACTGGGATTTTTCTCTCAAAAATGAGCACATTCTCAAAGTAAGTATCTATCATAAATTATAGTACTTCTTGCTTGTTATTAAGTCAGGCAGAGTGGCTGTTGTGTGAGTAGATACGGTATCTGTGACATTTTAAAGTTATGTCAAGGACGCCTCAGCATAGATAGACATTTCTTTTATGTAAGTATAAATCCAATATATTTAACATTATCTAAAGGAGAACAAAATCAAATGGTTTTTTCTCCATACCTATCAAGTAGTATTGTGTTAATAATTTATGTTCTCATTGTTACTAAAGATTCACCCTTACTATGTTGGAAGGACATTAAGCAGCTTCAGCTACTGTTATCTTTTTTCTTCTCCCAATCAGTTAAAATGAAATGTATTTTGTAAGATTTATTGCTGTTGTAATACACACAGGAACTTCTGGAAATGAACCTGCATGAATACTTAGAGGGAAAAAGAGAAGTATCACAGAACTTTATGACATCATGAAGCAAAGAAATGTAATTTATCCTTCTTCCACTGGAGTTCGATTATTGTATTATGACATTTAGATAATCTGTCTGTGGGGCAGGTCATATTGTGCTAGGTATGTAAGTAACACTTGGTATTTCTCTCTCTCTCTCTCTCTTTTTTTTTTTTTTTAATATTCTTATTGTATGAAAAGTCTATTGAGGGACAATAAAACATCAATATCAGAAAAAGGAGCCTCTACAGTCTTATTTCTCTCTCCTTTTTCTGCTATTATCACCTCTCACGTCACTGTATTTCCCATTTATATTCTTTCTCTTTGTTGTTCTCATTTCCTGTTTGCTGTCTCCCTAACACTTCTATCAGCTCTGCTGTTCGGAGTCTTAAAAATATTTGTAAAGACCAGTTGAGAGAAAAGCAGATGTGCAAAACCTCACTTATAAACACATTAAGACAGAGTTCAAGATTGCTTCTATAATGTTTCCCTTTGAGGCATTTTTTATGGTTTGCAAGTACCAGATCAATTATGAGGGTGAAGTATTACAAACTCTTATGCAAGCACAGTGCATTTATCCAGACAAAATTCATCAAAATGTTTTCTTTTATGAAAACACTGGAGAAACATCTTGAAAATATCAAATGTGCAAGAAAATAACACTGAAAACTCCAACATGTAAAAACATTGTGGTGGAAATGCTGATTATGATAAGTTACATAATGCCAGTTTCAGTATCCTAGCCAGATTCCAACTTGAGTTTTATGCCAGCTAAATCCATTGGTCACAGAAATGAAAAGCACCACATAGATTTTTTTTTAGAATTATAGTTTAAAACTTTAAAAGAAAGTGTACATAGATTTTTTCCTTTGTATTTTCAAACTCTTATTGACTCTGCTTCATATTATCAGTAATAAGCCTCAGCCTTTGACAATAGAAAACGGATTCTTTAGAAGTTAAAACACTCTCTCAGCTCAATGTACTTTTGATCTGTCCAGATCTCTCTGAAAGGTCTTTCCACCCTAGACAGAGTCAATAACTCCTCCAAGTTTAGTGTCATCAGCAAATTTGCTCAAAACACCGTCCAGTCCTACATCTAAATCATTTATAGAAACATTGAAGAGGACTAGCCCTAAAATGGAGCCTTGAGGGACCCCACTAGTGACCATCCGCCAGCCAGGTGTGGCCCCATTTACCACAACCCGTTGAGCCCTGCCCGTCAGTCAATTGCTGACATCATATGATGTTCTTATTTAGCTGTATGCTGGACATTTGGTCCAGTAGGATCCTATGGGAAACTGCGTCAAAACCTTTACTGAAATCCAAAAAGATCACATCAGCTGGTTTCCCTTGGTCGACTAGATGGGTGAAACTGCAACACAAGTTCTTTTTTTTTTTTTTTTTTTTTTTTTTCTTCAAGAGGCTATCTTACATTTATACAACAGCCCAGTTCACCTTAGCTCTTCCTAAAATAAAGGAGACCTCTTTATTTCGAAGGTGATCAAGCTTGTTACATAACTAGAAAATGACAGATATCCCTACTGAGAATTAGAAATTTAGCAATACAAGACTATCTCTATAACTTGGCTAACCTTGGGTTATATATCCCTGGACTGTTTTTTCTTAAAAACATGTCTATTTATCTGCATTCATATGATTTCTTTCAGAGCTAGTACGTAGCTAACAGAATTCATAACTCAAAAATGAAACCCCAAAATTAGCTAAGAGAAACTGTTTGCACTATTTTTGTAATTTCTTTGAAACTATATTCACCTTCTTTCTAAGTTCATTTTAAAGTCTGGTATTAACTCCATCTCGTTGTGTATTTCCTGTGTTATCTCTTTGAAGGAAAAAGATAAACATGGCTCTGAATTCCTCAAAGTAGTCCCACAAGTAATGTTACTTAAAAAGAAATTAAGCCATTGGGAAACTTTATAGGCACGGTTACAACTAGAAGCTCTTGTTTTGCACAAAATGGCAAAGACAACACAGTCGAGGGACCAGAAGTCCATGAAGCCACAACTCTCATCATCTCACCAATCTACCTCAACACAGGGACAGACTATAGCTGTTCTGACACAACCAATCTGGTGATGGGAATGTATGGCCATGGTGCGCAAATTAAGGCTGCAATTGAAATGAATTAGGGCACCATTATGCCCTAAATGACTGACCAAACAATACCTAACCTACAGTAAGAGGTTTGGTATTAGTTGCCTCATATCTCATAGTACGCGCCCCAAATGTCATTGCAACAAGCTCAATCACTCTGTAAATGCCTTATTAAGGCTGTAAAAGCACACACGCACATAAATATATACAACTTATAGAAAAATAGTTCTATAGAACTTATTTAGTGAGGAAAACCCATATCAATGAATCACCAGAAATAAGAAGGAATTGGAAGAGGAGGAGGAAAAAGGATATTACACCTTAACTGCTCTCCTTTCTTCATCTGTTACATGTACCCCTTCACAGTAAAAATGTGGACTATTTCAGCAAAATTAAGTTCTTAGAAAAATTAGGGAAAAAAAAAAGACAAGTAGGTTGGAATCAATCTTTTATGGATTGTGACAGAGGAGTTTGTCTACCTACTCTCCCTCTGTTGTTTATTATCTAATATCTGGAGTATGGCCCTAAGGGAAAAACATAGACTAGGATTTATTAATACTCCCTCTTACATTTTTATTAAATAATCATTTAGATTACAAAAATGATGGAATCAATCCCTTACAATAACTTGATTCTTCTATCTTTGAAATCCCACAGGATTTTTTTTTCTGTTGACTTCTATGGAAATAAAGTAAGGCACAAATCCATTAAGTTGCTCTGATTTTAACCCTTTGACACACCAAACATGGATAAAGAAAGACAAAACAAAACCAAAAAAAAAGGAAATAAAAAAATAAAAAATAAAAAATGAAAAAGAAAAAAGAAAAAAGAAAAAAGAAAAATCCTTCTTTTGTAAAGTGAGAAAACATGCAGGAAACCATACATATTTTTCTTTATCTCTGTGTAACAAACATAAGACAATCAAATGGTTTAGCACTTCTGTAATCAGCTGAAATTAAAAGAAACAGCTCATTATCCCCCCCCAGAAGTGACACCCACAAATCAAATAGCAACACAATGCTTTGCTTATCATAAGAAAAAATATTCTATGACATTAGATGTCTTGAACCAAGAAGCAAAGCCATGAGCTACTTCCCAACAATAGGCTGTGCTAAATCTGCATCGCAGATGACTGCAATAATGAAATAATCACAACAGAAATCATAGCAAGTACATCTACATGCAGAAGAGTCCTGGAGTAGAGTATAGGTATTTTACATAGTTTATAGCAAAACTTTTATATAGTTTATAGCAGAACTTCTTAAGCTAGCCAGTTTCACTGTGCGTGCAAATCTAACATGGTTAGTGAGAGTAGACACACACACACACACAAAAGTTTTATGAGCTATGCTACTTCGTTTAATGGCATAACCTGCCTCTTGAGCAAAGTTCCTCACATTTTACACAGCCTCTAGAGAGAGATATTTACTTAAAATGGCAGCCCTAGAAATCCTGATGTTGAACAGGGAGCCATTTAGCATAGGTAAAATTAAAACTGTAAGCATGAAGATGTATCATTTTGTCTGATGTAGATTTTCTCTGAGGCTTAAACAGCTCTATCCAGGATTTGGAAGCCTCTCCAGTAACAGTTCTTTCATAGAACTGTGAAAAGCTATTTTCTAGCAAAACACAATTGCAGGAAGGAGCTGATACTTCTGTGCTTAGTAGCTAGGATCCTCAAGCAGACACCTAATGTGTTCTTCTAGTTTCTCTGTGAAAACAAAGCATTCCAAATATCCATTCTGCCAAACTGTCTCCCTCAGTAGGTAGCTTGCCCAGCATGAAGTCACTTTCCATCATTGTTTGTGAAGTGGTATAGGAAAAGAATGCAGTTTCTTTAAAGAAGAGAGAAAGAAAGAATGTACCTAGTATTCTGTACCTGTATTTAATGTCCAGTCAAGCTGAAACAAAACTGAGTCTGAGATTTACTTTTTCAGTTACTCCTATCATCACAGAAGATCAAAATAATAATAATAATAAAAAAGAAGTACTGGCACCCATACCAAATCCTCATGTAGCTTTGTTTGAAAAAGAAAAGTTTCTAACTCATTGCCATACTGACAGACTGTGCTTCTAAAGAGTTTTAGGCATGTCTGTTGGATCAAGATTCTCTAATCCTTTAAATGAGCAAATCCCTAGCTAATGGATTCTGATTTAGTCACAAACCAGAAGGAAAAAAAAAAAAAAAAAGTATCCAGTCCTGGCTATCCTGGTTGTATTCATCAGACAAACATTGTTTCCTGAATGCCTGACAGTAAACTATGACATCCCCTTGTGAGACTGAACACAATTCTGAAAACAATTGCGTAAGTGTATTTTTAGATTCAAGTGCCTCAGCTCTACCTATGCCTTTCATTCTGCTATTTTTACTTTCATGCTGCTTAGTAAACATTAAGTGTTCAAGAGTCTGCATTCCTGCCTGCAGTCAGAACACCTGAACTGACATGAATGTTACCAGATAATTCTTTAAATAAATTTTGATTTTAAATACAAAACTATATTTACTTTTCAAATGGGCTTTATTCTGATACTCTGCACAAAACCATGTGCTGAGAATATTCACACTTGTTTTTTATTTCTTTTATGCGGTATATATTCATGGAGTCTGCTTGGCTCAAACTGTATTCCATAGTATCTCAAATTTAATATTCAAATGGGAAAAGAAAGGATACACTTCTTTCCTCTGTCTAGTATATTTTGCAAAACTAAGCTTTTTACCACAGAGTGCATTTTAGATATGTTCTTACTGTTGTAGGAATGACTTGTGTTCCTAAGGCACCTATGTTTAATACCATGGGCAAAACTGTTAGAGTTTTCTGAAGTTTTGGTTATTCTTGTGATTTCCAATTGCTTGTTTGATCTACCTATGTTAAGCCTATATGTGTTTGTCACACATTGAAAATAACTTAAAACCCTGGGAATACTCCCTTCTCTTATCTAGAAGATCATAAACAATGCTATTGTGTATTGTAGTTTCAAGTTTCTACTGGCTTTTGCTTAGGATGACCTTAATACCATGCAGTAAGTGGGTGATACAACCATCTAAAACCTCTTGGTTACAGCGCACAACAATTCAATGTTTAAGCTATTATGACTGGCAGATAACTCCCAAAACTACATCAGGGAAAACATAGTGATATAATACAATGCCAAATACATTAAAAAAAAAAAAAAATATATATATATATATATATATATATATATATATATACACTTTTCATAGCTCTGTATTTCAAGTGTTCTTTATGGATTAGTTTTTCCCCTCTTGCTGCTTGGAATCATTAATTTTTCTTTGAATTTTTTTGAAGCACTGAAGAACTGACAGTCATTAATCAGAAACTGGCCAGTAATGACATACCAGTGGAAAGACTTCTTTCTTTGCCTCCAGCAATCCCTCAAGTATCATACTTTTAAAAATTTATGATTCATTATACTTACATGTTTCCTATAATAAGATCTGTATCTTACCAATATAAATGAAGTAGTAATATGCACATTTTTATGTTTTAGGCAGAGAGATTTGACAGAATTCTCAGTTTTGCCACAGATGTACTGTAATTTTCTGCTTTACATGAAAACGTGGTCACTTACTACTTGTGTCATAAAATGACTGTCTGAAGCATTTTAAATTGACAATATCATATACGTATTCATCTTTAGAGATGAAAACAAGAAGAAACTTGGTACAGCATTGAACAAGAAATAGCATTGCTTCCACTACTGCAAACTCTAAGCAACATTCAAGTGGTTACCATTCCAAATACAGTTACCCATAGCCAACCTTTGCCTCAAAAATGTTCTACTGTTCAAATGAAATGTATAATGACTCTCAAACTGCTATTAGATACAAGATCATAGGTATGACTTCAAAACATGCATTCTGTATCAAATTAAATTACAGTAATTGAATTATTTTCCACTCATATTCATAATATGAGCAAGAACAAAAACTACTGAGCCAATAGTATGACTTTAAAAAGGAAGAAAGGGGAAAAATGTGTAACACTGTGTCATCTGAGATATCTTCTGCATTCAGTGAGATATAGTAAACTTTTGCAGTTGGAAGGTTAATATAATTCAATATAATAATATTTTCAATGCGTGAAAAAAAAATAATTTTAAAATAAGGTTTTAGACTTTGTTTAAATTTTATTCCCCTTATTTTCATTCATGGTATCTGACTTTAAAAATAGAAAAATAATAAAAAAAAAGCATTCCAATAAATAATGTATCATCTCCAAAATAAAAGCCAAATAAAACGCGGGGCAGTGTGTGAATTTATCATTGGTATTCGTACAGATAAATTCAATATTCAGTGCACTGTAATGTGCTATCTTCAAATAAATGCTTGTAAAGTTCTCAGAGCATATTGTCTTCCTTCACTCCACTTGATTAATTCTTCACCATTTTGTTTTATGATGCTCATTTTAGAGGGGAAAAAAAGTTTTATAGTAATATTATCCAACAAAAATAAAAATCTCAGATAAAATGCAAAGGCATGTCTACAAACCCCTTTCTCCACATGCCAAAAAACCACAATGCTTTAGAAATATTTTAGGGATTTGTTACCATATTTATTTTTTTATTTTTTTTATTTTGCAGTGAATGCTCTGACTCTGAGGTAAATTGTTTACTGCTATGAGTAGATTTACATAGCATTAATGTCATAAATGAAACAGATGCCTAGCTTTGTTCTTATATTATGATTATAACTGAACAGGATTCTCAGAAAAAAAAATCATTATGATTTATTTTATTTTATTATGATTATTTTTATTATGACTATTATTTTATTATGATAGCAAATACTGCATGTCCTGTTTGAAAGAAGTGTAGTGGTAGAAAGCTACTGCTTCTGGTTTTGCAAAGCTGTAAGATACATGAATGATATCCCAAGTCTGCTACTAAAGATATTTTGCCTTTCCTGAATTACACAGCAGAGACATAATGTGGTGATAGGGTAAAATAGAAGAGAAAAATGAATAAATTAATAGCACAGAATAGAAGTATTAATAGAAGTATTTATTTTAATAAAATAAATACAAAAATATGACAGTAATTTTGACACTTACCCATCTGTTGGAGTGCTAATGTTGATAGGTAAATCACTCAGCAAATGTGACATTATTGTCCATGATACACAATGTAGCATTATAATATAAGTGATATTTTATATCAACACTGCAGTTTACTGTCTAGGTCTTTAATTTTCCTGTGGATACCAACATATATGGGAAGTAGTGTATACAAATGTAATCCAACACCTAAACTTTTGTTTTTTATATAAATCAAAAAGACATGGTCTCTGGCAATTGCTAATTTGCAGGCATCATTAACTAGTATATTACAATAATCTGACTCACTCCTTTTGTGTTTGAAGAGTTCATTACATACTTAATGATCCTGACAAACTGCAGCTCTTGGTTTACTCTGAAAGGAAGGACAAGAATTAAGCTGCTGCATCTGATTTACATACTGGTACAGAGCAGATTTATTTATGATAAAACAGCAATCATTTAAAAAAGAAAGAGTTTGGAAAAATCTCTTTGCTACACTGTTCAATTTAAAGGTTAATTTTTATTTAATTTACTCTTTTTATTGTTAAAGGCAGTTTTTTTTTTTTTTTTTTTTTTTTTTTTAAGGTTACGAAAGTTATACACTGAACTTCTGTCAATTCTACTTGAATTAAAAGGAAAAAAAGAATATAGAGCTTAAAATTAATGATACCTAAGTAGGTGACAGTGAATGGAACACAAAATGTAACATTACATAAATTAGTCAGGCTTGTGTTTCGTCCTGTTCTATTAGGTATTAGAAATCTGTTATTTTATTTTTTATAGTCTCTGGCTTCCAGATTTTTATTTTTATTGTTTTAATAAAACAGTCTCACAGGACATTCAATTTCAGCAGAAGCACAGAGGTGAGGTTATAAATCTTTATTCATTGGTAGTGTTAGGGTAATATATAATTTGAAGGATTATATAAATTCATAATGAATTTGCCATTATACCTAGTTGTGCACTATTAGTATACAGTATTACAAACCAGGATCAATTCCATGCAAGCACTTTTATGTCAGATTCAAGGAAAAGGTAAAATGACTATAAAGCCCAGAGGTCCTAATTTAGTAGTTATATTAACATAAAGTTTCCTGTTGTTTATGCTTAGTGCTACACATGAACTTATGTTGAACTCCCTCACAAGTAGACAGATACTGGAGATTATTGCAGTATCAGTGAGTAGCGACATGTATTTATTTACTTCTCAACTTAATTTGTTTCTATTAGACACCCAAATATTTTCACATAGAAGTAAATTATGCAAGTATAATTGAATCAGTCAATATGTTATCTAGTCATCTGTGCAGCTCAACCACACAATTACCCATCTCTTGTCATTAAGCACTACCATTATACCACTCCTGAAATACTAATTCCTTACCTCAGTCCTCAAACATAACATAACACTTTCTGTTTTCTTTTGCATCTTGCCTGTGTTCCTATAATCTATTTTCTGAACCTCTTCCATTATCCAAGTAGGATATCAACATGATTAATTAACAATTTTCTCCTATTTTACCACAGATTCACTAATGGTTTAGACTTCTTTTAAATATGATTGTGGAACATGCTCAAAATATGCATTGTCAATTCTTTAATACAGGGACACAAAGTCATGAAAATATATTGTTATAATGCTTTCTGGAAAATGTTGATGTAACATTCTTAACCAGGGGCACAATTTTATTTAGTACAGATAGGCATTTTACCCACCAATTATTTAATTTAATACACATTCTGGGGCCCCAATATTAATATGATGGCTGATTCCAGCTACTAGACTACAGCGTTTAATATCTGGAAACCACTTCACCTTCATATGTACTTTCCTTATAGTCTCCAAAATTGTGAAGTTTATTTTGTCTGTCATGATATAAATCCAATAGATCCAAAAGAGGTTGTGCCTCTTTCACTTCCAATCTCAAGTTAGACTGATAGTTTAATTCTCTTCCATTGAATCTAAGTTGCTCTTAGAACTCTTGTTCTTGAAAGGAATGATTTCAGAGAAACTGCTGAGCCTGGCATTTCCTTTAATGCAATACTAGCCACATTAGCAACAGTTCTTATTCACTAATTTGGGAAGGTTTTTTAAAAAATATCCGTCATTTAACTTTCTCATGCTTTGCAGAAAATTCTCCTTCATTTTGCAGGTAGACATCTAACTTTGGAAGTTGACTTCAGTCACTTCAGTGTCTGAAAAGTAGGTGTCATATTATGCAAAGTCATACTTCCCAGTTCTGGGGCATGATTGCATAATGAGAGCAATAGGAGGTTTCTATTGTATAAGCAATGTTATTAGGTATGGAACCTTAGTTCTAAACTAAAAGGTTAAATTATTTAAAGCAGAGCTTATGTAAGTCTTTCATAAACATCTTGTTGGTGCTTTCAATACACAGTTCTATTGAATTTTTTTTAGGGCTTTTCTCACATATGCGATTCCTCTCCCATGCGATTCAGGAATAAATGGTGTACTATAACTATCATAGTTAATAGATGACTCTTTTTGCATTTGGGTGGACTGATGTAATGATTTTGCTCTATGTTATTTTTTCTTTAAGTAGTGTTGTTTATTTAGTAGTTCTTTTTCACTACATTATGCCTGTCATTTTCTATGGAAATATTTGTGAATAAAATCTGACTATACAAGAAGAATTAATTTTGTAATGAATATCACTATATATAGCCTCATTGAAGTGTGTACAGACTTTCTATGTAATAGTATTTTCTCTCACATTTTATTGATTTTATTCAACGTTGATTAAAATGCAAGTATAATAACTGATTTAGTCATTACAGTGAGGTTTATTATGCATGAGACACATATCATCATGCTTTGGTCCTGATTGTTTAAGTTTTATATTTACCATTTCCACTTCTGCAGAGTTTAAAATATATGAGGTTATTTATTTGGAAAGTGTTTTACACATAAAAAATTGGATAACCAAAGAGTATATCCACCTTGCTGCTGGGTAAAAAAAATAATAATAATAAAAAAAAGGGCAATAAAATGAATTGAAAAAGATTAAGAATCAGGTACTGTAACACAGAGGAATCACTGTAGTAGGTACCTGTTCTCATCACACCATAAATAACTTGCTACAAGGAGCAGCAAGGAATATTAATCAACTCAACCCAATTTACTGAAAACTATCCAAAATGTCACTCTCACATTTCACATATAGCTTGATATGTCACTGGAAAAACAGAAACTTTTTTGTTCATTTCAATTTACTGTGTAAGGTATTTTTTTCTCATAGTATTTCATTTAGATTTTCTTAAGCTAAAGCAATAAGGAAAATTAAATACAATACAATATTGCAACTGTGTACTTACTTGAAAGGTTGTTTTGAAGTTATTTAGCTGATTAACAGGGTATCTAATTATAGTTTAAGAAATTTAATACCATTGCAACTTTTTGTCTTACTCCCCATATATACTATTAGAAAGAAAGCAATGGAAAAGATTTTTTCAGTACCAATTAAAGGTGAGAATCTATAATGATTTTTTAAGAATTCATTAATTGTATTTGTATCATTAAACTTCAACATAACAGATATGTTAATGAATGATTAAAGAAAATATGCTTTAATTGCAGCTGCTGGGATTAACATTCAAATTAATGAAAAAATAATCCACTCAGTGTAGAATTTTTCTATTAAATATATATTAAGCTTAAATTAAAATTTTGGACTAACTACAGTACAGTAAATTATTGTATATTTCAATATTAGCCTTTATATTATAATGTATGGGTAAGAAGCCTAAACCTAGGCTAATGCTTGTTATTATTTTAAATAAAAACAAAAACTAAAGCCTGATGATTTCATGTTCTGCTTCTGGTCATAGTATATGCTTGATCCCTGACTTAGCTGGCTGGCAACTGGAAGAGTACAAGAACTTTTCATCCTTTCATGGCCAGCTAAGGACCAGGCATAAACTAAAGATCTTGCTATGGAGATGACTCAAGACAAAGGGTATGCATGATGAGCTGACATTGCTATACCCTCTGTGGATCACTCAGAGTATTTGAAATGCAAAGTGAACCGAGTATGTTCTAGCCTAATGCACACAACATTAACACTGATAGTTATAGGCCACAGCCTTTGCACTGAGTTTGCAAAACAGAGCTTTGTCAGACTTGTTTTGTCTCAACTTATGTTGACCCTCATGGGGCTTTGTTTTTACTTGGCTTACCTCAAAGAGATTTTTTCCCCCTTTTTCTTCTAATGACAAGGTAGCTGAGAATAAATAGCTTTGGGGTAAGAAGAGAGAAATTCACTTCCAGGAATTCACAAACACACAAATACTGGTGAACCTGGTCACACACTGTCATTTTGAAAAATAGCTTTTTCCTATCCACAATAACATAGATAGGAGAAAGGGTTTGTACGTGGTGGTGGCAGTGGTGTGTGGGTTTGTGTGTGAGGGGGGAGGTTGAATGATTTATTACACCTTTTTAGTCTTCTCCTACTGCATGTTTGTTGAATAATAGCTCTTTTTTTTTTTTTCTTTTTTTTTTTCTTTTTTTTTTCTTTTTTTTTTCCTAATTAGTTGGAGGAATCTTCAATGCTACTTTTGCTGATAACTTACTCTGTGACTTGTTTTTACCTTGATTCATCTTATCCAGAAATTAAAGATGCTAGCCTTAGGGACCAATGCATATGGTATCCTCCCACTCTCACTTCTAAAATTTTGCTAAGAGCTTTAGGTGCCCTGCTGCTTGCTTTTGCCTTTCCCTCTGGCTTTTTTAATTGCTCTTCCCTCTTGCACTACACAGTGAATAATAACACATGACCTTTTACTTCATTCTGCTTCTACATTGTGTTTAGTGGAAGTTCTCCCAATTATGCAGACAGATTGCAGTGCTGACATTTCTATGGAGTACTATAACTTTTGCAACATTTTTGTTTCCAAAGGGGAAAAATTGGGTAGAGTGAACTTTTTTTTTTTTTAATTATTTTTATTTATTTATTTTTTCCCACATCATTTTTTGTCATTTTTATCCGGCAAAAACAGAAGCATTAATCTGCTAACTTCACAGTGCACTATCAACCACTTTATTAGAAAGATTTGAAGCATATCCAAATTTAAGCTCAAGGACATGAGACTAGTTCAGAGAACTGTCATTTGATGCTGCAGGCTATGGCTTTGTTTGCATGACACCTTCCCTGTGTGTTTATTACCATACAGCTAAGTTGTGTTCCCAGCATGGGCAGACATCTTTCCAGTTCATTGATTTCAGAACTGTATCTGAACATGTTCATTCAACAAAGATAATCCCTGGACTCTACTCTTTTCCCTTAGAATTTGATTCAATCACAGCATAACAGCAATTGACCTGAGGGATAGCAGCAATGCTTAAATTAAATACAGTAATATATTTAAATGCTTTTAGTGTTTTTTTGTTGTTGTTGTTGTTGGTTTTTTTTTTTGTTTTTTTTTTTGTTCTGCAGGTGCTGAAGCAACTAAGAAGCACATAACTCAAGGTATTCTTGTGTAATATTATAATAAATGTAAAGCAGAAGAAAATACTGAAACTAATGTGACAGCAGAAATGATTTTAAGCAAAATGGCAAACAAGCTATTTGAAGTTACAAGTGAGATGTGGCAAGGTAAAAGTAAGAAATAAATTGCATAAAGTAGGCAATTGTCAAAAGCAATGTATGTCTGATCACTCCTAAAATACTCATGTCATGCATTAAGGTTTTAACTTGTCAAGGAATGCATACTAGTTATACTATTTTTTTTAATGAAGCCATACAGACTTCGTCACAGTCCCAGGACATTCTCTCAGTTTTGTCCTAACTGGGGAGATGACTATTTAATAACACATTATTTCTGTCTGAATGTAAGTCTACATATTTTTTTTAGCATATATATGTTTGTTTAATATTTCAGTAGGTCACTTTCTGGTCTAAGATTTTACCCAGTAATAGCATCTTAGGGACAATCAGCTCAAAACTACTGGGAAATATAATCCATGAAGGATATGTATTTCACTGCCAAGAAGACAGTAATGGCAGAAGGAATTCTGTGCTCTCTTTTTTTCTGCCACACACTTAAATTAGGGTAGTGAGCATGGTAATTTCACTTTTCTGTTCTGCAGTTTAATCAACAGCAAATGGGGATGGTACTTCATTTTCATACTTATAAACTGTCTTAGATAATCAACACTTCTAAAATGTTGTTGCTTGAATAAAAGTACTCGATAATCATATACTCATGCAAACTATGTGAGAGAAAGGTCTCAAAGCCAGAGAAAGGACAAAAGTAAAAGTGAGAAAAGAAAAGACTGACTGCTTACAGATAAATGAGTATAACCAGTATGTCTATGTATGTATTTTTGACAGACCTTTTCATTATGTGTGAAAGTACAATAATATTTAATGCAACTGAAGCATTAGATTAATTATAGACATACTTTGTTGTTTACAGATGAAAACAAACATGGTCTTTTGTAAAATCAAAACAATGAAATTATTTGAAGGAAGTAGAATACATCTCATTCTGATACCGCATGTAAAGTATTTATCAGAATTCCTAAATATCATTTCACAATTCACGTTCCCCAGACATCCAATACTCATTCAGTGTGACTTCTGAACACAGTGTTCTGTACAACTATGAATGAATTATGAAAAAGACAAGGGCTAAGTGCATATCATGAATAGATTCCTGCAACTGGATAGGTCAAATTCTCAAATCACATTATTTCCTTTGAAAAACAGGCCTAGATGAAAAAATAAAATAAAATAAAAAATGCTTTGGCGTCCTCCTTTTTGGGCACTAACACCTAATTTTCAGACTTTCTACTTCCATAGGTGTAATCCTATCGTTATCTCCTCAAGAATCTTCAAATACAGGCCATGAAAATTACCATAAGAACACTTACATCAACTAAGGAGACATTACTACTATCACTTACTGATTTGGGGGAATTTTATTTATTTATTTTTACAAAGAGGTCGCCAACCACATCTACCCACTTTACAAAGTAGAGAAGATTCAATCCTAACCGTCGCAGTGATTCAAAAAGTACACATGACCATTAGGGAGGAACACTGAATGCACTTTTATCTTAGAATTAATATTTGCCTTGTAGCTAGTGTTACAAAACAAAACCAAAAAATGTCCTTCTACTGCATACAAAGGCTAAGATGAAATCAGTTAGAACCCAACATAGATACAAAAATAAATTTAATATAAATACATTGTTATGGTTGAAATATATATGTATACCAAACATTAGTGAAGCAGAAAGTATTTCATCAGATTTGTCAACAGCACTGTTTAAAAAATGTCTCTTCATTTCCAGATATGAAAGGACTATTCAGACAATCATGAAATATATTAACAGCTTTAAGAGAAGACAATAGCACTGTATCACTAAATAAAATTTAATTCCAGTTCTCTATATTCCATTGTAATGAAAAACCCACTGAGTTTTCAGTTTAAAAAGCCATCTGTGGGAGAAGCTTTAACATGAATATTATTATTCACAATAATCCAAGACATAAAGGACTGTGAGCAGAACATCAGAAATCACATCCCAGTTGCCTCCTGTAAAAAAGCAACAATAATAAACCCTGTTAAAAGTAGAGATTTTGTTTTATTAAAACAACTGGGGTTTCCCTGGCTGAACGTGCAACTTCCAGCACCCCATAGTGCACTCAGCATATACCTTTGGCCATAAATTCCCATTGTCATTTACCTTTTTTTTACCAACACCATGTAGTTTCTTCCCTCTAAATGCAGACCACAAATGATTTCTATTACATATCACATTGCTATTATGTCATGAAACATAATACACACAACTTGTTTTTAACATATAAGAAATATGTCAGGTTGTATGTCAGAAGTATATAAGAAGTATGTCAACTTTGCAGTTGCATCAGAGTATGTGCAGCAGAGGTTTAAAAACTTCACATACAGCTGGAGAACTTGTTTGGAGATGACCCTGGAATTAACATAATGAGACATTCTTGCTCTACAGTATGATAGTATATGTCATTAATAAGTTGCTAGCATTTGCCATTGTGATAAGATGCCAGGCAAGTCTAAGGCATGAGATGGCTATTGCTTATTTAGTATTGCATGCAAATATTCAGTTACTCTCCCTCACACCAAATGGTGTGGCTGATAATAAAACAGTTTTCAAATGCTGTATCCAGAAACCAGTGGGGCAGGTTGGCCAGCAGGACAACCAACTCTAATTTTTTGGTCCAGTGGCAAAGTGTCCCTCCCTGAGCTTTACCTGGGCTGCCACAGGGTGAGCTTATGGGAGAGAGGCTACAAGCCTCACCCAGATGTCATGCCCTGATGTTTGTCAGCTGTGCCTGCCTTTGCTGTATAGCACTGGTGGAGGTATGTGTGCTTCCTTGCTACTCCCTTCAGGTAATCTTCCTTACTATTAAATTTTCACCTCTGCCAGGATGTCATTTACTCCCTTTCCATTCTGTTGTTCAGACCTGCTGTTTCTGTTCCATTCCTCATGTCAGACGCATGCATGATTGTTGCCAGTCCCAGGTCAGCACAGGCAACAGACAAGCCATCGGAGTTGCTTTGCGCCAAGAAGGTGCACTGCTGAGGAGAGCTGGATGGTCAACTGCTTGCCTCCTGAGGGGCCAAAAAGAAGTGGGGTTACCATTTTGGGGCTGGAGCAATCAGGTCAATAGAGCCACCCCATCTCCTGATGTGTCCCTGCTCTGCCCCTGGCACAGGGGTGTTGGGGTGGGGGAGAAAAGGGGTTCCTTTTCTCCCCCACCCCAAGAAAGACAGGGGTCTTCTCTTTGGGTCCAGTGCAACAGAAAAAAATAAAGTATTAATTCCCATGGCAATTAACTACTCCAGGGGATGCTGATCTCCTCTCTGCGTTCCCATAACTCTGTAGACTTCTCTCATGTCCACTCCCCATTTTGAATACCACCCATTGATCAGCTCTGTGACCCACAGACCTGTCAGGCAGGGGCAGAAGGTGGGAGCAAGACCCCAGGCTGCACCGTCTCTTCAGGGGGTGTTGGACCTGGAACCAGCACAGGGAGCATCATCTCCAGTCCTGTTGTATGGCCTAGTGCCCCCTTCCTTCTCCCTCTGTGGTTGCAGTGGTGACAGTGGAAAGTGAAGAAAGGGTAAAAAAGGCAGCTGAAAATACTCGGGGTGAGGTCATAGGTAGGTTTGTGACAGATGCTACTACAATAAATGCACTTAAAATGCTGTATCAAAACATTGCTTGGTATTTTGTTTGGTTTTATTTGTTTCTACCAACCAAATATATATATACTGGGAATACAATAACCTTAATCTTTGCAGGAAGAAAGAAAGAGAGAAAAAGAAAAAGGGGAAAAAAAAAAAAAAAAGAAAAAAGAAAAAAGAAAAACTTAACTATGAAATTGCTGAGATTTTGCCACATATATAATTTGAGGAAAGTATCTCAGTGTAGTATTCTCTATAATAGAATATAAAGAATCCTCTGTAATAGAATATAAATCTGTGGCACACTTTTTTTAAAGTTTAGATTTTTGAGAAATACTAGGTAATGAGCTTGATCTGTATGCATCACTGAAACAGATGCACCACTGGTAGGTAAAACTGTAAAAGTGATAAAGGAATGAATAAAGCTGGAAAGTTCAAACTGTGTATCATGATTAATCTGTGATACACATATAATACAAGGTTAATTCTTATGCTTGTTTCATGAACTAATTTTTGCCTTTTCAACAAAATAGTTAGAAAAAAAACACACGTAATTGCACCAGCAATCAAATGTTTGATTAGTAAATGCTTGTTTAAATGATTTACGCTACTGAGTCATCAGTTGAACAGTGTAAAAAGTGTAGTTGTCTATGGCTGTTGAAAGTACTGCACTGTTATTTAATTTATCCTGTAACAATGTATATTACCATATATTTCTTCTCAGTTTATGATTCTTCAGTTATATCATAATTAACTCCAGACATGGCTGCATATTTAGTAATCTTATTATATTTCCTTCTAACATCCAAATACCCTATTTTTACCTTTTTATTTCTCATTTTATTATGTCTTTCTTACAGACTTCTCCCAAAGTGGTGGCTAATGTCAAGTATGTTTTATGCTCAGACTACATTCCTTGCCTTGCTTCTCTCTTTATTTTCTATTTTTAACAACGGTTGATAAATTCAGAAGATCAGATTGTCCAGATCATTGGTTTAAGGAGAACTTTTTCCTTCCTTTACACGTAGGGGTCCAAGGCACAAACCTCATTCCTGTAAGAACACAGAAACTGCCCTCTTCTGCTGGCAATGGTCACATGATTTCCCTTGCACTCCTAAAATGAAAACTACACTTCTGGTTGTAAACCATTTAAACCCAGCAACAAACTATCTGCTTTAGGGGACAGTCTCATTCCGGTGAAATTCCATGTCAATATATGGAAATTTTGTCTACAGTAGACAGAGATTTGCCAGAGTGGCTATAGTTACCAACTCTCGTTAACAATCCCAGTGCAAAACTTGCACTTTCTATTTAGCAGTGCAAAATGCTTTCTGCTGTACACATGACACAGAGGCTGCCTGCACCACTGTAGTGGACATAACAGGGTCATTTCTGGCACAGCATTTCTGGGAAGCTTCAGAGGTAGTGTGCAGTGAAAGTCCCTGTTTCTGCTTAGAACTTTCTGTCTGGAGCTGAAGGAGAAATCCCAAATCCCATAATGTGATTGCTTAACAAATGATTTTCTCTCTCCTGTTCCCACTTTTGATTCAAAGTAGTGTTCTCCCAGTTGAAGATAAAAATGCAGCATCAGTTGCAAAATCCTCTTATTTTCCTGTGGTATGCATTGGGAATTCCTATGCTGTCTGCATCTAGACTTACAAAAGAAACCCAACATATTCCAAAAGAAATGATGGCATGTACATTGTTCATGTTTTGTTCTGTGCAGAGTATGGCCCCAGCAATTCCATGGGGTTGAATTCTTAGACTTGTTCAGGCAATCTAATACGACATGTAGCTGGTATAACATAGTCATCTCCCTCAGCTACTCCTTTTGAATAGACTAGCAGTAAGTATACTGTGAAATGTGAAGAAAAAGTAGATATGTAACAGATAAAAGAAACCTGGAAGACAGTTTATTATTGTTAGCAGGAAATACTATCCATAAGACAGGTTATCTCTTCGCTATTACTCCCTTTGATCCTATAGTACATCAAAGCCCATATCATCCTTCAAAGCCCATCACAACCACTTCCTAGATCAGGGTTTAACAAACACTCTCAATCACAAATAAGAAGATTTTCCTAGAGAACAGAGGTGTTAAACCAATCTGATGCTTAGTTTAAGATTCTGCATACATTCTACATACATTTTCAAGTACATCTGGCAGGTACTAATTCAGCATTATTAACCTGACACCATCAAAGTGATATTTTATAAATCTTATAATAGATAAATGAACAGCAATAAAATTTCCTTAATCACCAGGGTAAGTTTCCATTTGTGAAAAAACAACAAAATACTGTAAGAGAACCATGGCATTAGTTCATATCATTCCAGTTTTCCACATGGTAGGGTTGCCTGGAGGTTTTTGAGTGTCACAGGTTACATTCAGAAAATTATTATGTGACTTTGGAGTGGTGGAGGAAGAATGAAAATGCATTATGCATGCTGAATTTCTGATGAGACAGAGACAGTTGGGGTTCCTGCCAGCCTACATTGGAGCCTTGGCTCCTAACGCTCACAGATTTTTGGGATTCCAGCTTCCAGCATTGCCATTTGCCTCCATATTGCTCTGCAACAGGGCTAGAAACCCTGGGGCTTACGTCTGAGCTGTGAATTCAGAGTCTGTATTTTCAACCTCATTTTTATTTTTAAACCTTTTTACACTTTTTCCTGATTTCCCTTTTGCAGAAAAAAAAAAAAAAAGAAAAGAAAGAAAATCTAATTTTTAATTCAAAAATGTTACTTTTTTTTTTTTTTTTTTTTCAGAATCCAGAATCTCTTTTCCTGGAGCAGAAATTCTGGTTTCAAGAAGTTTGGCATCACAAGTATTGAGTTTTAATATTCATGATATCTCAACAATCCCTTTGATAGACAGACAAATAAATACTGGGGAATTTTATGTGCATTTTAATTTACATTATTACTAATTTGAGTGGTACTTAGCTGTCCAAAAGAGTCTTAACAATTTTCAAATAGCAGCAAATATTGGTGACTTCTACATTGTCTCTGTGACAGAAGAGAAAAAATAACTAAATCTGGAGTCTGCTTTTTAGTACAATTTGTATTTACTTATATCTTGTAACATACTCATAGGACACTTTTTTGGGGAATCTTGACCATAACATATTCCTGAAGATTCAAAATAATAAAAATATTGTTCATGGACAAAAAGGAAACAGATCTTATATATAAGTAAAAACAATATATATATATATTGCTTAATTGACATCTTGAGTCTAATCATTACTGGTCTATTGATAAAGAAGAGAGATTACTAATGTAGTTTAAATTATACATCACACAATCTTTAGCTTCTACAGTTTTTCCTGGCGTTATGCTCACACTTCCCCTACTCCTGGTGGTGCTCAGTGGTCTCACTCTGAAGGTGATGGTGTTCAGAGAATATAGGGTGATTAGTCAGCATCTGGAGTCTTTCTCTAGGAGGAATATGATATTCATACTCTTAGTTTTATATACTAACAGTTTTAATACTTCCTCATTACAATATCCACTTGTGGTAAACACTTATGTGTTATGCCTTTACACCTTTCCCTTTCTTCATTAGTTTGGAGCCCCATGTTGCCTTCAAGTGCCTTTTATATATACTTAGGATAGTGAATTAACCCTGATATGTAGCCAGGCCCATGGAGCCACTCATTCAGTCTCCTCAAGTGGGATGAGGGAGAGAATTGGAAAGGTGAAAGTGAGAAAAATCATGGGTTGAGATAAATACAAATATAAGAGATAATAAGAAAAGATAATAGGTAAAGCAAAAGCCTTATTCCTTTTGCTTAATAAGTAAAACAAAAACAAAGCCAAGTATGGAATTCATTCATTACTTCCAGTTGGCAAGCAAGTTGTCAGCCATTTGCAGTAAAGCAGGGCTCACAATGCATGGTGGTTACTTGGGAAAACTAATGCCATCACTCAACCACCACCATCCTCTTTCCCCAGGTTTCATTGCTAAGCATGAGGTCATATGGTACAGGACATCTGCTTTCTCTGTTTAGGTCAGCTGTCCTGGCTGTGTCCCCAGCCTACTGGCTGGCAGGACAGTGTAAGAAATAACGACTTGACTTGACTTGATCTGACTTGACTTGACTTGATTTTGACTGTACTATACTGTACTTTAATTTAATTTAATTTAATTTAGTTTAATTTAATTTACTTGACTCAGTAAGCATGGCTCAGCAACAACTAAAACATTGGTGTGTTATCAGTATTGTTTTCTTCACAAACCCCATAGAACCATACTAACCTCTATGAAGAAATTCTGCACCATCCTAGCCCAAATCAGTGCAATTAAATAGAATTTATTTGTTCAAAATAATTATTTTCTTTCTCTTTTTTACCCTCCAAAGCAGTTTTGTCCAGATCAAAGTTTACATTTCTTAAACTGACTGTGGAAGAGGTGTATATTTCTGTGGGATTCCCAGTGCCAACCATCTTCCCTCTCTCTCTCTATCCAAGGCCTGTACTCCTCTACTCCTCACTGTGTCTGTTGTCAAAACCTTTGCTATTGTATAGTACCAGATCTGTACTCCATACTTCATTATCATGTTCATCACAAATGTCATTCTACCTGCTTGTACCTACTTGTTACTGTTTTCTGTACAAACCTATGGTAGTATCACACTAGAATATACAAAAGCAAAAGACCCTTAGATAGCAGGTCAACTAGAGAAATTATTGTCACAGCTAAACTAAGTAAGACAAAGCCGTGGGCCGATGAAGAAAACTTCAGACAGAGCTGACCCATCACACCTTGATCCCAAGGCCTTGCTAATTCAGTACAGAGCTCACTGTTAGCTGCTAACAATTGCAATACTATGCTACAGGAGTACACGGTTGCAATGAACGGGGAACAATTTTGTATTCAGAATTGAACCTAATTAAAGTGATTATGATAAAAAGAAAAGTTTTGTGCCTCTAACCACAGCTTTGGAAGAAGAATCATGCCATGAAGTATTTATTCAGAAATTTAACAGTTTTCACACTGAGTAAAATGACTTGTAAGACTGCCAAAGTTCTGTAAAGTATCAGCTACCATAAGAAATGCAACATCTTACCATAAACTATTAACTTTGAGTCTTTCCTGCTTTTATGTTTCTGCTTCTAGTTCCAATCATCTTTTTCACTTTTGTTGTTTTCTTGTTAATTGCTTCTCTTTCTTAAAGAATCTTTCAGAATTTTTGCTCATTATACTGAGTACTGTACTGTCCTTAATAAGGTTAAATAAGGAAAGAGAGGATGGAATATGTCAGGGTATAGCCATAAAGTGGCAATGCTGCATACATAATTAGGATAGGAGGAACCAGCTGGTAGACCACAAACAAATTGCTATGACAAAGGGCTTCTTCTAATAAAATACATACTTTACAAGAATTTGCGTAAAGACTAAATTCATTAGTAGTTTCATTAACAAGGTCTCTTAACATTCACAAGCCATCATTAATGTCTCTTAACATTCATTGCATAATTACAACAGAGAGATTAACTTAAAACCTGTTTCAGCAGGTCGTGAGATATGACATCTGCAAGACTGTATTTAATTTTAGGCAGCAAAGTTTATTTTCATTAACTTTTTCTCCTTCAATTGAGTTTACTTAAAGCCCAATGGACTCTTCACTGACTGAAAACCTGATGGTGTTACTATGATTTTTGTTTTGTTATAACTCCCCGATTTAAATTAGTTCAGGCTGGTAGAAATGAACAACTGGCTTGTTTTTAGATTACTGTGTGTTTTCTATGTGACTGATCTTCAGTTTAAAACTGTGTTGCTGGTCATCTTGTTTTTCCTACTGCATTACAAAGCAAAGTCAATCTTCTGTAAAGAGGAATAAAGGGGATGCTACCTCCCTGAGAGCAACGGGATTTATTTCAGTGTACACTAATCCTCAGTTGAGATTCCTGAGAGGAACAAGGAAGTTGCAGCAGACAGGTACCAGAGAAAAAAAAAAATCAGAATCAAAAACCTATTTTATTTTATTTTATTTTATTTTATTTTATTTTATTTTATTTTATTTTATTTTATTTTATTTTATTTTATTTTATTTTATTATTTTATTTTATTTTATTTTTCCCCAGGGAGTTTGTGTAGCCTAGGGAAAAAATAAATAAATAAAATAAAACTCTGTGCAGAAAGGAGAGTTCTGGTTCTGGACACAGTGTTCAGTAGCAGTTTATTATGTTTATGTTATAATTAAACACAATTTAGGAGACTGGAAACTTTTGCTATCTCTGGTATGCTCACTCAAATAAAGATAGAACATTTATCTTCAAAACTTTTAACTATTTTGGACTGCTGACTCAAATAATAAATAAATAAATAAATAAATAAAGTCAAAGTAAAGTTTCATTTATTTAAAAATTTATAAAGAAGAAGCTTTTTATCTTCCATATTCTCTCTAAATGGGTCCAAGATGAAGATGAATTTTGCTATCTGTTGCCTGATATTCCATTTACATTTCAGTGTGTTTAACACTGAGTTCTTCCAGTAGTTCCTTTGTTGTTTTGGTTTTCTTTGTCATTGTCTTTTATTCGTTTTTGCTTCTCCCTGGTTTTACTATAATTTTTATTTCACTCTAGTTATTTTTTGTTTATGATCATCTACTCTGGCTTTTGGGAAAAACGTATTGTAAATCAACTCTTTTATTTGTTTTCTATTTTTTGTTGTTATTTTCAATCATCTCTTGCTATTAATTTATCATATAATCATCTATAATTCTATCATCACAGATTAATCTGTTAATATAATCACTACTTAAGGTGGTCTGGTGCTTCTCATGGAAATAGCATATTTCTAATTGCATGTAGCCATGCCAAATTGTAGCTACAAAGAATGAAATTTTCCTTGGTAAATGTTCCATGTTGTTTCTGGTATGAATGTGTGTTACTATTGCTATTAAACATATAGAAAGGAAGTACATGTGATACATTCCAGCAAATATAGCTGTCATTTGTGATATTATAACTAGTAATAATTGGACTGTAATTAATTAACTCTTAAGAAGAATTTTCTCTGAAGCAAGGTTTTGGCAGATTAGAAGTCTTACGTGATTTTCACTGAAACCTTAATTCTGTACTGAAACTGTAAAATTTGTTCAAATCATAAAACTTTCACAGAATCACAGAATCACCTAGGTTGGAAGAGAACTCCAAGATCACCTAGTCCAACCTCTGACCTAACACTAACAAGTCCTTCACTAAACCATATCACTAAGCTCTACATCTAAATGTCTTAAAGACCTCCAGGGATGGTGATTCAACCACTTCCTTGGGCAGCCTGTTCCAATGCCTAACAACCCTTTCAGTAAAGAAGTTCTTCCTAATATCCAACCTAAGCCTCCCTTGGTGTAACTTTAGCCCATTCCCCTTTGTCCTGTCACCAGGCACGTGGGAGAACAGACCAACCCCTACCTCGCTACAGCTTCCTTTAAGGAGGGGGTTATAGAGAGCAATAACCCCCAGCTCCCTCAGCCGCTCCTCGTAGGACTTGTTCTCCAGGCCTCTCACCAGCTTCATTGCCCTTCACTGGACTCGCTCGAGCACCTTGATGACCTTCCTGTAGTGAGGGGCCCAAAACTGAACACAGTACCTGAGGTGCGGCCTCACCAGAGCTGAGTACAGGGGGACAATCACTTCCCTAGCCATGCTGGCCACACTGTTTCTTATGCAAGCCAGGATGCTGTTGGCCTTCTTGGCCACCTGAGCACACTGCTGGCTCATATTCAGCTGACTATCAACCAATACTCCCAGGTCCTTCTCAGCCAGGCAGCTTTCCTACCACTCCTCTCCCAGTCTGTAGCTCTGCTTGGGGTTATTGCGCCCCAGGTGCAGGACCCAGCACTTGGCCTTGTTGAACTTCATAAAGTTGGTCTCAGCCAACTCAGCCTATCCAGATCGTCCTGCAGAGCTTTCCTACCCTCAAGCAGATCGACACACGCACCTAGCTTGGTGTCATCTGCAAACTTACTGAGGGTACACTCAATCCCCTCATCCAGTTAATTGATAAAGTTATTAAAGAGAACTGGTACTGAGCCCTGGGGGACTCCACTAACTCCATTCACCACGACTCTTTGGGCCCAGTTACCCAGCCAGTTTCTAACCTTTGAACCAGTTTCTAAACTTTGAACCATTTCAGTCAGTGTATTTCTAACAGAGACATGTTAAGTCTTCAGAGGATACATTTTTAGTAACTTTATGTGTTTTGTGAAAGCCTCCATAACTTACATACGAAGATAGTTGACACATGCCACTGGCACAGAATGACTAATTGGTCTTTTAAAAACTGCAGAACTTACCCATGAGCTTCTGTTGCCAGTAATGCAGCTGGAAAGAAAATCTTGGAGAATGCCAGTATATTGCCAGCTCTATCCTTCTCACTGAATCTAGCTTCACTTACCTTTATGAATACACATACAGATGGAAAGAAGTTTTTAAGGTTTAAGTCTGTTGGAGAAAGTGATCAGAAAACTGTTCAAGAAAAAGAAAGAAAGAAAGAAAGAAAGAAAGAAAGAAAGAAAGAAAGAAAGAAAGAAAGAAAGAAAGAAAGAAAGAAAGAAAGAAAGAAAGACAACAAAAAACACTCTCTTATAGAAATGCTCACAGACCTCTTAAATTCTTGAGTTATGTTAACATATAGATATCACACCATTAACAATCCAAAGCATTGACAAAACAAGTGGGTATAAAAGATTATAGAGAAATTTACCCTCTTCTTTCTAGCTTACATGAATGTATTACCTTTGACTCTGACTTGTAAGAAATATTTTTTTTTTTTTTGGGGGGGGAGGGTGTTTTTTGTTTTAAGTAACCTGCAAATGTTCAGAGTGAATGTTATTACAGACTTCATTAATGTATATATATATCTGAGGGGAGGGTGTCGAGAGGATGGAGCTGGTATCTTTTCAGTTGTGCCCAGTGACAGGATGAGAGTCAGCGGACATAAACTGAAGCACAGGAGGTTCTGGCTCAATATGAGGGGACACTTCTTTACTGCAAGGGTGACAGAGCACTGGAACAGGTAGCCTAGAGAGGTTGTGGAGTCTTCATCTCTGGAGATATTCAAAACCTGCCTGGATGTCATACTGAGCAGCATGCTCTAGGTGATCCTGCTTGGCAGGGGGGATGGACTAGATGATCCTCACAGGTCCTTTCCAACCCCACCCATTCTGTGGTTCTGTGATTGATTTAGTAATCTGAGACTCCACAAAAGTTTTCACTTGTGAACAAAATATGTAAAGGCTCCTAAGAGAGCTGAATGCAGTTGAATGTCATGACCACACAAAAAAACAAGAGAATTTGTTCTAGCATGGCACTTGCTCTGGTTGTGACTACTTTCAAAGATTTAGAACAGTAAAACACTATGAACAACATACATATTGTCCAAAGCAAAGGTTTTTGTTTGCTCATCTTTGTGTATATATTATGTATGTACCTACTAATACAAACATATACATGCACAAACTGCTGTGTATTCCTTAAAAAGATACATTAAATTGGATTCTAGGCAGACTATATATTTATAATAAAAATAATTACAAAGAAAAGGTTATCCCAAGAGCTAATAAAGAATTAGGCTAATAAAGAATTCATTGAATGTAGCTCGGCCAAACTGAGGTGCAGAAGTGCACAACTAATCCCGAGCTGTGACCACAATTGACAGCCTGAGCATTGGAACAAGGAAATTTTATTGGTTTCAACGCAGGATGTTTCTATCTGCCTATCTCTCATCTTTGTTACCATTATCTCAACCTCATGTTTTGACCTTCATGGTCAAAGAATGCTTTGACCATGTGAAAACCTAAGTGGATATGCATACTAAAATTATGAATAAAAGGAAAATATAAACTTCTAAGGATTTGTAGAAGACATTCTCAACTGAGAAAACAGAAACAAAATTTAATAGTAATCTAGTATACTCAGCATTTACCAGAATTTTCACAGGTTCACTTGTCTGAAACCAATAGGTTAAGAAGACTTTCCTTTATATAATAAAATTATAAATAGAATATATATATAGAATTAATTAAAGGCTGCATAAAATACTGTCAAAAGGATTTAAAGAAACAGAGAAATGGAGATTCTCCTATAAGATATATATGAATTTCAGACTATTTTAAAATACATTACATAAAGTTGATAAACTTAAATAAGCAGATATATATCATTCTGTTTTAAAAATAAAAGACAGAACTGGGAAAAAAAAAAAAAAAAAGAAAAGAAAAGAAAAGAAAAGAAAAGAAAAGAAAAGAAAAGAAAAGAAAAGAAAAGAAAAGAAAAGAAAAGAAAAGAAAAGAAAAGAAAAGAAAAGAGAAGAAAAAAATAAAAGAGGAAACTAATTTAAACCCTGAAAAAGCAGGTCTCAATACGATTATGTAACATTAATTTCTATGAAAAATAGGTGTGTATTTGAGTAAAAATATTTATAATATTTATAATATCGTACATGCAGCCATCTTATCATCCAAAATAAAAAAAAACATACTTGTTAGAGCCTAGAAAGTTGAAGATAGAAATAGATATCATCACTAAGAGAGATTGTCAGTTACAAGGTTTTTGTTTATTTTATTTTTCATTTTTGTCTTTATGTGTAAATTCATGTAAAAAAAATAAGGAAAAATAAGAAGCTGCTATAAGCACAGTATTCAGGGCTTGACTTTCTGCATGTTTTCTTTGTTTATTTGTTTTTCTTACGTCTCCAGTCTCGGTATTTCAGTTTTCATTCTAATATATTTTCTCTTAAGTTTTGCAGTGGACTATGCTAACCATTGACAGAAATTACATCAGCTGCTTATTTCTAAAAACTACAATATCTAAAATCTGAACACAAAACCAATGACTAATCCATTTCTAAACTTCTAAAAGTTTAGAACTTCTACTTTAACATGCTTTCATTCCCACAAATCTTTGTACTTCCTGAAGTATGTATTCAAAGATACCACAACAAATGTAGTTCTCAGAGCATGGTGGAGAACTACAAGAACATGAAAAACATGGCTGAGTCTCAGGTGGAAATCTTTTTCCTGGAGATTTCCAATCTTATCATGAAAACCCAAGAGATTGGCTTTAGTTGCCCAAGGTACCTGAAGCAAAAACAATACATGTACATCAAATCTTAGGGCTTAGGCCACAAATTTTAAAGCTTTTTTGTTGAAAGAAATAATTTTGCCCAGAAAATATGAAATCTCAGAATAAGAAGATTCATTTCCTGTAACAGGCAAGCATGCCTGCTATGCTTGCTTTCATTAATTACTGGAAAATATCCTGGAAATCTGTGAACAAAAAACCACAGAAGTGTCAGAGTATAGATATGAAAAAGACAGACACTTAGATCAAAAAGCAGGATCTCACAGACAATGAAAAATGAATGAAAAGCATGAAACAAGATTTCCACCTGTCTATGATGTGACTTACTTGTTGTTATACACATATCTTTTCTGCTTCCTTACTTTCTTACATACATATATTTGTATATCAAGTATTAAAACTTGATTTATGTAGAAAGAATAGATGATAGTAATTAAAGGAAAAGAAGCAGAGAAATTGTGAGGTGATATAATAAGTTCTAAGCATTATATACTTAAGTTTAAGAAGAATATTTCAGGTACTCAATGGAAAATGTGAAGTAATTGTTGTAGAGTGAAACAAACAAGGCAGATTCTTCAGAAGTTACCACAGTGAATCTACTTATGCTGAAGTCATGAAGAGTTTGTCACCATCTCTGGAGGGCATTGGAAAACACTGTGTTTTGTTTTCAGTAGTGAAGAAGAATGTTAGCTTCTGACTATCATTGCCTCCTTCTTCCTGGAGGAAATCAACCTTCTTCAAATTTATGTATTTATGTGCTGTATTTATATCAAAAATATGTATTTTATCAAGTTACATGTAACTAATGTTACATATAAACGTTTTAAACTCTCTCTATATAAAAGTACTCTATAAGACTTTTACTTCTCTTTTCAAGCTGTTAAACAAATTGTAAAGAATTTTTTTTTTCAGTTTCTTTTTCCCTGCAGAGAACAGAAATTAAATAACAGATGATATTTTATTTGTCTATAAATATTATATATATATATATTTTTTTTTTTAAAGGCCAACATATCTATTTAAACTTTTTTTTTTTTTTTTATATATATATTTGTTTTGTAAGTCTTCTTTGTGGCTAGAATATTATAAGGAAATGCTTTTCTCCTATGTACAAGAAACATATAGGATCCAAGTCAACAACTATAGACATGCTTATTTCTAGATAACAGTTAAATAACTTTATTAATAATGCTGACATTTCTGATCTTTTTCATGGGTGAGTTTTAAGGTGATGTTATTAAGCCAGCTATGTTTAAGCAGAAGGACATAAGGCTATTCCTTTATTTAGTCCAAATGGATGTCAGATTTTACTTCTACGAGCTTCAGCAAAGCTTGCCCTGTCCTTCAGCATGATATTTCTCACTGTAAAATGTACCCATTTTTCTGTTTTAGCTCAAAACATTGCAATAACATCAAAAAAAAAGAGATGTGTTTGACAGAAAAAAAAAAAAAGAAACATTTTATATCATTTATATCATCAACAGGATATAAAGTTTGTGGGATTCTAATTAGTTACAAACATCAACTATACACAATATATAAAAGCAACCCATTAATGTTTTACATTATAAATATTATTTTGGATAATTTACTAGTGTATTTTATACTACATCATTGTTTTACAACAGAATATTGTTAAGAGAATTGACACAGCTCTCATGGAAAGCTGGAAAACATGACATTAAGGGCAGATGGATAGATTAAAAATGCTTGGATGGATTCATGGATAGATGGATGGATGGATGAATGAATGGATAGATGGAAAAAGTATTTTGTCAACAGAGAGGACATCTTCTGTCAATTACCTGGACTGAGGGCAGATTTAAGAGACTTCTGGAAATTAGGAGCAGAAAACAATAACAACAAAAGATTTTTTTTATATCTGGATAAACCACCTCTTTTCTCTTTTTGATCCTCCTAATTTGAGGGGTAGTTTTCCTCAGAAAGGAAAAAATCTGGTAATGTGTTTTTCTCCATTTCAGACCGTGCTCATCTGTAATGGAAGAGCCAGTACGATTAATTTTGTGTTGACTCAGTGCTCACTTTGTTATTAACCATGAACATACCCTTGGAATAGGACTGTAGTATCTCTGTCAAGACCAAGACACAGCAAACAGATGCAGTCTCAAGAGAATTTAGAGCACATTTAGTTCCTGAGATTTTTGATTTCCCTGAAAATATTCATAATTTTTCTCTTGTATTAAGAAAAGCAGAGAATACTTATTGAAAACAAAGACATTTACATTCTCTAGCTGGTCCTGACTAATTCTGTTGGTAGTGGCTTTTCCCACTTTCTAGTAGGATTTAGAAAATCTGAGATGTTGAAGTATACCTTTTGGGAAAATATCCTTGAATTATGCTGCACTGGAAAAAAAGAGCACAACAATAATTACAGAATATATGTAACAATTTCAGTCAAAATTCTAATATGGTATAAAAACTCAGGTAAGTAGATGCATCAAAGTTGTGCTAGAAAATTAAACAATTTTGGTTTAGGTAGTGAGACCATTAACAAAGTTTCCCTGTGGGTAGAGACAAGGGTGGTTTTCTCCTTTCTACAATTATTAGATCATCATATATCTTGCAGTAGTATTATCTTTAGCTAGGGAATTTAGAAAAGAAAAGGAAGAAAGAAAGGAGAGAAGAAAGGAAGATAGAAAAGAATTGAGAATTACCAACTTTCAGTTATGTTCCTTACAGCCTTTGCACTTGCTGGATCACTTCCAGTGGGCAGTATACTGCCCAGTATTTTAGTTTCTGAATCATGTTTTCCTTTTCATAATCTTGGAAAAGACAGAGCAAGTAAGCTAACAGAGGCTCTCATAAAAATAGGAGTTTCTAGAATTGACAAATACAATGAAAGGAAGACTTTCACTCTCTTTCTTTCTTTCTTTCTTTCTTTCTTTCTTTCTTTCTTTCTTTCTTTCTTTCTTTCTTTCTTTCTTTTTTTTAATTATGCAAAAAAAAGTTGTAGTATATGACAGTGTAAGTCAATACTTCCCCAAAAGACTATCCTATAATATTGTATATCTCTGTTCAAAACAGGACTGACAATAATATTTTTGCAATAGTTGTTATAGCCTTTTTCCTGCTTCATTAATTATTACAAAAATAAGAATTTATTGTGTAAGATCAGAGTCAAGGATATATATCAGATAGTTTTGGAACATTTGCTGCCATAGACATAGATGATTGTAAGATAATTGTTTTAGATGATAGTAAGAGAGACCACCTTTGGATAAGCTGTTAAAAACTCTCAGGACAAAAGAAATTTATATATATTTTTATTTTTTTCTTAGTTCTTTATTTCTGATCATTTTTGTTTTGTTTTCTTAACTTCTTTTAGCTTAATTTGTTCTAACACCATTCATCTTCTAACACTGCTGTTGGCAGGGAGAATATAAAATGAGTGGGTTTTAAGGGAAATATTATGGGGTTGTATAGTGATAAAGCTTAAAAGATACTAGCTTAAAATTCCCAGTGTAAAATGTTCTCCTCTAGGCAATTGCATGAGATGAATTATGTACTCTATTGATAGCAATAGATTACCTTCTAATGGAAAAATAGGAATAAACAAGTATCTGTATAGGTCCACAGCACAGTTCAGAAATAGTAAACTACTAAATATCCAAGGAACATTAGTGCAAATATTTTATTTTAATGCTGTACAAAGGAATATGAAAATAGCAAGAAAAACAGTGGGGTAGAATAAATTAAAATAAGTAGGCTGCCACAGAGGTACCTTTATGTTTTGTTTAATTTAAACAAAATATGAAAATGTTATAGAAAGATTCTGATGTGATGAGGACCATCTGCTCTTATTTTGTTATATAATGATTTGCATAAAATCTATCAAGTTCGTTGTATTGCATGCTTCAGAAATTTAATAACCCAGAATTATGTATGATATACAGTACATGGCTGCAGATTGTAATAAACAAGAATTATAATTCTGACTGAATATAGAAAAGAATGTGTGATTTTTAGTAAAATAAAGCTATTGCAACCTATTTCCTTTTGTATTCATTTAGTAATTAGTGTGTTTGAATTCCTGTAAGATTACATGTTCCACAATTCTGCATGATTGACACAAGGGAACATAGAATGATGCTAGATTTACATAGTATTTTAATGTTACTCTTTTTCACATATCCAGACTTCTTAGATGTTTTCTAAGCTTATGTGGATTGATTTCTTAATTATTCTTTGCATACATAAGTACTGATTCTAGTCTCATCTATCCCCATATAAACAGTGAGCAATTCCTGTGAAATTAGCAGAATTTTTACTGGTATAAAAACGTGAGAATGACAAACAGATTGATATGTTATGATAAACTATTCAGTTTTAGTAGAAAATGGCTACTGCAAAGCTTTCAGACTTTGCCATAGAATTGAAGGATAATCTAGAAAAAAAAATACTTTCATATGAATTCAAGTATTGCTAAACTTGCTTAGAAATTTGCAATTCACTCTATCAGAACCAAATGTGCCAAATGTGGCACGTTAGTTCATCTTCTAATTAAATTGAAACAGCTATGATCTCCATGCTAACCAACAGGGTCAACTGAGGCTACATCCAAATTTCATAGCATGCCTTACTCTGGGTACCATGACGTAAAGTCCTGGCTTTCTTAAAACTTTAGACCACTGGCTAAGCTCCAATCCTCTTTGTCAACATTTAAAACTAAAGAATGAGTATGTGGATACAAGAAGTAAGCAAAAAATAGATTTGAAATATATATATTTTTTTCAATTAGGAGTTGTTCACGTGAAAGTTCATCACGCAAATAGCTGATATTCTTCTTTTCAAAGGTAGAGTTAAATTGCTTGCAATTAATACTCCTGGCTATCTTCCCCTTATCTTCATCCTTCCCTTTACAGATCATTAACTGCTGTAGTACAGTTCAGACTATTGTACCTAGAGGTCATGCATTAATTTATATCAACTGACTGGGGTCTCCTCAGCTGAAAAGGGGGTTTCCCACCGAAATTAGCCTGAGAACACATTATTATATTCTACTCCGAAATTTGCTCTTGATGATCTTCCTGATAAAGAAAGCAGTGTTGTATTCAGTCAGTAGTTTTCCATATTGAGGGGAGGCTTGCAAATTAGTTTTATTCCTTTTGTACTACCATAGCAGCATAAAAGAAGTTGACTGGGACAAAGAACCTCTCCCAGAATAATGACATCAGTATCTTGACTACTTGGTACAATTTCCCAAATTAAAGTCAACACATCCATCAGGAAATCTATAGCTATTTAAACAAAATATGAAAAAAAAAATGTTTAAAGAGACTTACTCATTTAGCTGTGAAAATGCATAGTGTCTATGGAGCAACATCCATAGACTGATATCAGTTGTGTTCATCTTTTAAAATACATGTAGCCTGCCCACAGTGTATTCAAGTATGATGTTACAGTACATAAAAGGTTTGAGTTTTATTAAAGAAGTCTCCATCAAGAAAAAGTCTTTCATTAGTGGTTCACTTCAACTTCTGGGCCTGTGCACTGATTTGTTTTAGTAGCTGATTCACAGCCTTTTGTACTGAGAAAATGTGTGATTTCTTACTGACGCAATAATTATATCTAATAACATTTGTGTATGATTAGTTTGTTCCAGTCTTTTTTTTTTTTTTTTTTTTTTTTTTTTTTTTTTTCCTGTGCTGTAATACCTAGTTGTTCTCCTATCTTTTCTTTTTGTCTAGACTACAAGTTAACATTGGGGGAAAATAAGAATTTTTCCTCCTTTACAGAGCACATTTGAACTTCTGTCTCCTTCAGAACTCTGAAGATATGAAATCCATGAAAAAAGCTATTTTTTATTTCTGATTTACAGAGAATTTCTCAAACATTTTCTGCATTAGCTGTGTTTAGCAGCTTTTCATAAACACTAGAGGAACTGGGGACCTTCCTTTTCCTTTTCCTTTTCCTTTTCCTTTTCCTTTTCCTTTTCCTTTTCCTTTTCCTTTTCCTTTTCCTTTTCCTTTTCCTTTTCCTTTTCCTTTTCCTTTCCCTTTCCCTTTCCCTTTCCCTTTCCCTTTCCCTTTCCCTTTCCCTTTCCCTTTCCCTTTCCCTTTTCCATCTTCCTTTTCCATCTTCCTTTTTCATCTTCCTCTTTCTCTTCCTCTTCCTTTTTCCTTTCCTTTTCTCCTTCTTAGTGTTTTAGCTAAACAAGGAACTTAAAGCAACACTTACAAATCCCAAATCATTCTGTTAATCTCTGCAGCAAAAAAAAAAAATGCATATATAAATTAAAACTTTATCCTAAGCAGCTAGAGTGCTGTGCTCCAGCCTTGACCTTAATACTACAAGATGTGAAAGCTTTACTTTATAATTTTCCAAGTCTTTCCTGCATCATTGCTGTTTCAGAAGCCTTTATTTTGTATTGATTTCTCCACTGAAGAGAAGTATTTCCCATTTATTTTCAATAAATTTCATTTTATTGATTTCAGACAAATTTTCTAAAATTAAATTAATTTAAAATTGTATCATCATCTAAGGTGCCTGACTCCAGCTTCATATCATTTTCAGAAATGTTCTGTTTCATCTTTTTAATGTAATCTTTAACTTCAGCTTTACAGCTATATTTATATGTTGCATAATTTTATCAAACATTTTTCCATATTTTATGACAGCACCACAAAAAACTTTCTGAAAGCCTTATGAAATTCATGATACCTCCTTGGATTCATACTATCCACCAGATCATCTTCAAATTCAAAAATAAAAATAGAAGGTTTATTTCATTACAAGGCATCTTACAATGCTGGTGACTCAAGATTTTTTTTTCTTGAAAAAGATTCAAAGATCTGAAATAGGTCTTTGGAAACACCTGCAGCTGTCTTTTTATTGAGAAAATATCATGCAGCAGCTTTGTGATTTTTCTGATTTTTCTTTAATACTTTTTTTTTTTTTTACTGAAAAAATATTTTCTTCTAAATTAAAAGGCTGTGTCTTGTCACAACAACAACAACAAGAAATGGAAAGGGGAAAACAAATACCTATGGAAGAGAAACCCAAGTATTTAGAACATTGCAAATTATGTAATTCAGAGTAAACAGAAACTGTTGATGTGATATCCTTAGTCTGTTTAGCTCTCTCAACTCTATTCAATTTTTAGAAATATATCACTGTTGTGCAAAAGGCTACAAAAATATAAATTAACAATTACATACATTTTTACATACATTACATATATATATGTTATATATGTTAAATAATCACAGAATCATCTAGGTTGGAAGAGAACTCCAAGATCACCTAGTCCAACCTCTGACCTAACACTAACAAGTCCTCCACTAAACCATATCACTAAGCTCTACATCTAAAAATCTTCTGAAGAACTCCAGGGATGGTGACTCAACCACTTCCCTGGGCAGCCCATTCCAATGCCTAACAACCCTTTCGGTAAAGAATTTTTTCCTAATATTCAACCCAAACCTCCCCTGGTGCAACTTTAGCCCATTCCCCCTCATCCTATCACCGGGCACATGGAAGAATAAATAAGTAGAAGGGAATTTTCTTTCTGAAGATAGGTGTGTTGTGTTTCATGAAACTGTAATTCATAGTCGTAATGAATCATGTAATTCATACATGATTGATACGGTACCTTTCATGTTTTCATATGATATTCTAACTTCTCACAAAATGAAATGTTCACAATTCTTTATTTCACTGAAATGTTATCCAAAGCATGCTGACCTTGGCTAATTGAAATATTTTACTGAACAATGTGTTTAGTATTAGCAGAATTGTTCTTCACATAACTGGAAATACAAAGCAACTGTAGATGAAAATGTGGCATTCTCATTAAAAGTCTGATGTCGGTAATGTAAAGCCTAACAGTTGCTGAGCAGTCTCAGACAAAAGTTAGCATAATAATACATATAGCAGGTAATCCATACATTAAATTCTTGATGTTGGTGCAATTTGGGAATAACTCTATGACAGTTCATTAAGTTACTCAGATGTACAGCAGTGTAGCTTAAGATTTTAATATAATTTTCTCGCTGTTATGAGGATAGAATTTGGTATAACCATAATGAAAACAAAAACAAAAACAAAAACAAATCAATTCCCATAGCTTTTTCCTTGGTCTTTGAAGAAAGAAAATTCTGGACCCTTTTAATCTTTTTATTCTGTTTGGTATATTAATATACTGAGTTCTGAGACATGAACAATGAAGTTTGAACTTATGGGATTTTGGTTCTGTTTTGAAGAGAGATAGATCGAGTCTACACAATCTTCATGGTAAAATGTCAAATACAAAGTAAATGGAAACTAATTTAGACTGTGGAAGCAGGCATGGGAAGTGACTAACAACATTTAATTAAATTGATTAAGAAGCACAGATTTCACACAATCTAATAGCTGATGTAAACAATTTTAAAATGTAGTTTTTGAACTGCACTAAGAATTACATAGGAGAGGATCACTGCAGTTATCACCCTAAAAATGGCTAGAAAGTCCTGAATCCGCAGTAAGTGACTAAAAATCCTTTCTTATGGGTGGAATTTGGAGATAGATAAAAATCATTATAATTATCTTAATTTGACATATGTGGATAGCAATGTGTAATATTTTTATGATTATTATCTTATCATAACCAAGTTAAAAGTTTACAATGAAAAAGGTAGTCTACCAGTAGACTACAGTCAGCTTTTCTTTAGAGAGAACAAAACTCATCACTTAGCTAGCTCTCTGGCACCATAATATTTCATTTACAATAAAGCTAAGGGGTGCAAAAACAAAAAAAATATTCATTTATAGACTATGTTAATACATATTATGTCACTTAAAATAGTCAAAAAAAAAAAAAAAGGACTAAAGGACTGTGAGAGATATAAACACATTAATCAAAAGTCTTAAGAGAATATTTTTATTATACTTAATGTTTTGCAACAGAAAAATCCTCATACATCTGAAACTATGGCAGCCAATTTCATTGGAATACCTTATATGGTAGGTTATAATTTCTAAACAGTTTTAAATAATTGCTATTTGTGAATGTACAACAAGCTGCTATCAGAATGTACAACAAGCTGTTATCAGAAAGAGATTCAGTAGATAAATGTATTTTTAAGTATATAGCTGTGTTTCAGTTTTCATGTAAAACAGCAATACTTAATTTCTAAACAGATAGGGAAATAATACATATACTGTTAAGTTTCAGTGTTTATCAGATCCTCCTTTATTTTTTATAAGACTGATGAAATAATAGCAGCATAACTTGCGTAGCTATTGTCAGAAGACTAACAAGTTACACTCCATGTAAGACATGTCTATATTTAAGTAGCATTCTAAATATAAGATATTAAGTGCAACATGAAAGCTGACAAGCTGTTGCATAAGCCCAAACTTATATCTCTTTTTAAAGGAATATCTAAGCTAAGCAAAATCAGTAGAATGAGACCACAAAACCAGAGACTAGGGTAGGGTTTTCCTATGAAGGAAGGCTGAGAGATCTGTGGTTGTTCAGCCTGGAAAAGGGAAGGCTCTGGGGACCCTTCAGTACTTGAAGTGGGCTTAGAAAAAGATGGAAACTGACTTTTTACTCAGGCAGATAATGACAGGACAAGATGGAATGGTTTCAATCTAAAAGAGAGGAAATTTACATTAGATGTTAGGGGGAAATTTGGATGCCCCATCCCTGGAAGAATTCAAGGCCAGGTTGGAAACCTGGGAAACCTGGTCTAGTGGGTGGCATCCCTGCCCATGGCAAGGGGTTAGAACTAGGTGACTTTTAAAGTCCTTTCTGATCCAAACCGTTCTATGATTCAATGTTTCTAAGACAGATAAAAATTGGAAAGGGTAAAAGGGTAGTCAAAGAAAGAGTCATAGACATAAAAGCTTTTCCAGAACTACCATGGGCTTTTTGTTTACAGGAGCAGCAGATTGCACATATAAGAAACATACAGTATACTGAAGGAGGATAAAGTCAATATGATTAATTTTTGTAAGTTTTGAGCAGAAGGAAAATATGTTCCTCAAAATTATTCATTTTTAGTAGTAAGCATGAAAATATCAGATGAAAGCACAAGAATATGTTAGAGCAAAATGACAAAGAAAAATAAATCACTGTTCCCATATTGTAAGTTTCTGCCTGTTCATAAGGATAATATAATGGAGTTTTAACCAAAACACTGAATATCCATAAACCAGTCATATATCTGTCATATATATATATATATATATATATATATATATATCAGTCATATGTAACTGACTGAAAGGAGTAGATAATAAGCAATAGTAAAAGAGAACAAAAAAAAACTTTTTGGAAAAGGCTGCGAGGAGGAAGAATAAATGAATTTTTTAGTTCACATTAATTGTCCAAACAAATATTTATCATAATGTGTTTGGTTATTCTACTTGGATGCATGAATGGGATTGATTTGTGTTGGAATTTAAACAAGCAAGACATACTTGCATTTTACAAAATCAGATTTGCCTAAGCATAGGTTATACTTTCTACATAGGGTCTGTGTGTAACAAGTTCTCCTTAAAAAAACAACAAACAAACAAAACAAACAAACAAACAAACAAAAAAACTGTTTGGATTTTTTCTTTTTTCCTAGTATCTGCTACTAATCTCCAGAATAAGTTCCCAGTTTTTTACTCCACCTGAAGCTGTGTGGAGGGAACCTATATTGCAACTTCTGCAACCTTAATGGAAAACAATGTAAAATGTTAATGATATTCCATGATGTTTCCCTTACCCTTATCTAGGCTGACACCATTAAAGATTCTTAAGGGAGGTCTTATGTTGCTGCACCTTGATTGATGATTTATTCTAATAAATTGATGAAATTTATTAGAATAAAACAAAACAAAACAATAAAACAATATATAAATTTTGTTTTGGGATAATCCAGTTTTTCTAAAGGAGGAGACACAGTCTAACTTTTGTGTTCTCCTTTATCATCTGCAATCTTAGACTTTTAGATTTTTGGCCTCTTGATGAGACCTGTTCCACACAAGGTGCAGGCATATGCCTGCTCACAAGTAGGCATATTCACAAGCATGAGTTTGATTGTTGGGCAGTACACACTAGGTAAATATTTATTTCTTACCCCCTCTGAGGAACAAGAGATGGAAAACTACTAAATGGACACTTTGTCCTAAACAGTAGATCTCTTGAACTTCTGTTTGTAAAGTTCATTTTGGTCACTTACTGATGGAAGGATTGAAAGAAGCAGTTTATAGAAAAGACACTGACTTCTGTTGTATTCATGACAGCAACTTCCAAGGATTGGAAATATTCAGGAAAATGGAATGCTGAACTGAAAGAACGTGAGTTTCCAATCCAGCCAGACTATATAACATCAGTTGCTTATTCTCCCAGAGGAAAATATTTTAACAATAGTGTGTGATGGAAGCCTTGAAAATGTTAGCAGATAAACACAAGCCACAACCACCACCTTCTCAGTTGAGTATTTATGTGTCTGTCAATCACTCTAAAAAATACACATAGTAAAACGGATCAAATTTGACATTTTACATATCTCTTTATATACGTACAGTTCAAAAAGTTAAGTTTTACTTTAGGAAAAAAAATCAGAGCAAAAATGAGTCTCACTTGTATTTAGAATGTTAATATCACTTTTAAATGATGAATTATGAATTAATGTATGTAATGAACAGAGGATACAGCTTATCTGATAATTTTGTGGATATTGATGCTTCCATTAAATCTGTATGACTGTACAAAATTCTAGGCAATCCAGAACTTAGCAACAGCAGACATGAAAATATGAAGGAATGAAGTCCAGAGACAGACTTGAAACAAAATGCAAAATAACCTTTTTGTACATGCTTCTGCTTAAGATGTGTCCATATTTTGTGCCTACTTTAATGTTGACAGTGCGTCCCTAAAGGAAAAAAAGCATTATGTTGATGGAATTCTATTTCCTTTTAAATTTAAGTACACTTTCATTATTAAGAGAAAATAATAGTACTTCCTTTAAATTTCTAATCATTTTAATTAAAATCCATTGGTCAGAGCTTTGGGGAGTAATAATCTGAATATTATCTCATGTTCTGCTCTCTCATGACACCTAAATAAGTCAAGAGGTTTGTATAGGATTTGATAATATGCCTGCTACTCTTTTGGAGGCTTCTTAATCTTTTAAGTGTTTCATGATAATGAAATGTAAATTTACTGTCTTTGTACATTTAAGTTGAATGTGTTGAAAGAATGGTGCATTCAAAATTCCCAGATCCACAATATATCACTTTACAACCTGTAGCCCTTTTTAAGAGTTCTCCCTGCATCTGTGGCTTAGAAAAACCTTGCTTTTTCTTGCTTTTCTTGGACGCTGCAAGTTGGCCTAATTGGATTCCTGCTCATGTTCTTTTCTTCATCTCTGCTGCCTATTAAACAGATTTTTATATGGTCTTCCAATCACAGTAGCAGTAGAACTGCTGAAGGTTTTAATGTACAAAATATTTCTCTGGTGGTTCATTTGTGTTGGTATGTGCTCCAGAGTATGAACAACTGATAAGTATGCATTTCAAAACAGCTAATTTACTCCCACCCAAGTAGAAAATTAGTTATTTTAACAAATAAATACTATTACTTGTAACTTTATCTATTTACTTTCTCATATGTTCATAGTAATTGAATTATACATGTATTGTAGAACTATTTATAAACTATGCTCTCCATACAGTTTTTTTTCTTCAACCACTACTTTTCTGCATTTGTGTGATTTGTGTGACAATAAAATATGTTCTCATTTTATACAAAGATTAGTAATTTTGCTAACAAGTCTGTATGTAAAAAAAAAAAACAGTCATGATTTTTGTATAAATGGTCACTGTGTAACTTTGCTTCATAATAAGTCTATGGAATTTGTTTTTCAAATCCATTTTTGTTTCAGCATGTGATGATACTTTCTTTGACATGAGATGATATTCAGACACAGAGACTGCCTCTAATTAACAGTACACACAAAATTAAATAAGTTGTAGTGCTAAAATATTTGTGATATCCCTGTCTCATTTATTCCATGCTTTTGATGCATTAGTACAAGTTCTTAATGCTATGATGGAATCCTGGCAGCCAGAGCTTTAAGGTGCATTGCTTTTCCCTGAAGTAAGCACCAGCTGTACCTCTCTGCATTTTCCCTATTACAAAGCAGTTAAACTTAAATTTGGCTTTAAACTGAAAGACGGTAGATTTAGATTAGATTCTTTACCATGAGGGTGGTGAGGCACTGGAATTGGTTACCCAGAGAAGCTGTGGATGCCCCATCCCTGTAAGTGTTTAAGGGCAGGTTAGATGGGACTATGAGCAACCTGATCTGGTAGGAAGTGTCCCTGCCTGTGGCAGGGTGATTGGAACAAGCAGGTCTTTAAGGTCCTTTCCAACCCAAACCATTCTGAGTCTATTATAAGGTATAAGCTATGAACTTCCAGTTCTGAGTTAACTTTTCTCATGCATCATACAATAAGGAGCTTTATACACATTTCAAATACCTTAATTGTCCTTTAATGAGTGATATAAGACAAACATGTATTCTGATTTAAAAATATAGTTTCTGCCCAAGGAACTTATTAGATGTCAATGAAGAAGCTGATGAGGGAAATGAAGATGTTAGTGTTCCCAGAAAAGAGTTACTTGAACAAGTAAAGCTAGTTTTTCTTTTTTCTTTTTTCTTTTCTTTTCTTTTCTTTTCTTTTCTTTTCTTTTCTTTTCTTTTCTTTTCTTTTCTTTTCTTTTCTTTTCTTTTCTTTTCTTTTCTTTTCTTTTCTTTTCTTTTCTTTTCTTTTCTTCTCTTCTCTTCTCTTCTCTTCTCTTCTCTTTTCTTCTCTTCTCTTTTCTTCTCTTTTCTTCTCTTCTCTTCTCTTCTCTTCTCTTTTTTCCCTTCCCTTCCCTTCCCTTCCCTTCCCTTCCCTTCCCTTCCCTTCCCTTCCCTTCCCTTCCCTTCCCTTCCCTTCCCTTCCCTTCCCTTCCCTTCCCTTCCCTTCCCTTCCCTTCCCTTCCCTTCCCTTCCCTTCCCTTCCCTTCCCTTCCCTTCCCTTCCCTTCCCTTCCCTTCTCCATTTTTTTTTTTTTTTGCTTTGCTTTGCTTTGCTTTGCTTTTCCTGATGAATACCACTAAATACCAGTAAATTCCACTTGGACTCCAAAATTTTCTGAAGCGATTCTGTTGGTTCATTTTAGCAAAAGCTCCATTCCAAAAATGTTGTAAGTGCTAAAGAGAGAAATACAGGGTATTTATTTTGATTAAATGATAAAATGATTTATTTGGCCTTTATTGCTCTGTATGTCATGACATAAATTTATAGTGGGTCAGTATGGAAGACTGTGTAACAAGGAAATAGTGATTTCAAACAGAATCTAGGCAGAATTTCACCATAAAATGCCTTGGTTTCAGGGACCCATATGTCAGTAAGAGTGACTGCTATATAAACTGAGCAAAAACTGTGACATTATGGTTCACTGTCTTTGAAAATATCACCTGTATGTTCTGCTTGTAAGAGCTCATGTTCAAGAGCACAACATTCTCAGTGAACCTTAGTGTACCTGCAGAAAATTCAGTAAAATAGAGGTAGAAGATTTATAGCATTGTTCACTTGGGTGAATAGTATAAAGATGTTGAAGAACAGTGATACTGATGAAACACACTGTGGGGATCTGTGCAGCTTGTTGTGATTCACAAGGAAAGTCTCATTCAATGCTGCAGCAGATCTGGTTCCCAGCATCAAAGAGATACATTGGACTGCTCCCACCTTTATGATAATTACCATCCTTATAAGATTAGGTAACTGCTTTGTTTGTCATTTTTTTTCTTACTGGGATCAAAAAAGAACTGATACCTCCTCAGTCCAAAGCAAAATAACACTAGTGTTAGAAGAATATTATTACAATTGCAGTATTAAGAAACTGAATGTCCAAGAATACCAAAATTAAAACTGGTCTACAACTGTAATTTATTCTACATATTTAAGAACCAGATATTTTCCCCTCTTCCCTTTCAAAATGAATTAAAGTTTTCCTTAATGTGATAATGACTGCCAGTTTGGTCCACCCCATGCTATTGCCAAATTTATTTACTGAATGATGCATAAGATTTCAAGACATTTCATGAGATTTGTATCTATTATAGGAAGCAGGGAGGATACTGACTTGATTCATTCAGTATTTTTTCTTATATAGATCATATACATCCTTTGTATGATGCTATTCTGTCAACATAAGGCTGTCAGGTTCACAGACAACACCTTTCCCATACTCTACTCAATACTTATAAGAAATCCCTCTCTGCTGAACTGACTGAATATTTTAGCTGAATTATTCTACTACAAAAACAGGCCACAACTTTTTTCTGAAGCCACTCAACACAATGTCCACCCTTGCTTTGTTTCATATACAATGAGGACAAATATCACAGAATGACTTTCATTAAAACTTAAAGAAATGAGCAGAATGACCGTCCAATGAATGACACTTGAATGACTATATAGTTAAAGATATAACAGATTCCTAAAATAATCAATATTCAAATGTGAATTTCTTATTATGTAGCAAATAAGGAAGATCATAATTTATTGCAAAAAGACCAGATATTTCTCATATTTTTGGAAAGTTTAAAAATATATTTATTTCCTTAAAAATAGCATTTAATCTGTAACTGTATTGTATTGTAAAGCAAAATTCTTTATTGCAGAACACAATAAAATTTTATAATTGACATGTTTGGTTTATTTTTTCATGTTACAAAGGCTGGAGATGTAAGTAACAGGGAGATATCATGTCAGACCCTTTTACAAAGAAGGTATATTTGTACAGACCTTTGAAATATACACTTATTAGAAAAAGACTTTTCAATGGTAGCTTCCTTTATTTTTCCCCAAATGACAGACTGAGGAATGCCAGAAGTGAGACGAGCAAAGATTCATATTTTAAGTATCCTAGAGGACAAGTTGAACAGAAGCCGGCAATATGCTCTTGCAACAAATAAGGCCAGCCACATCCCAGGCTGTGTTTAGTAAGAATGTAGCCAGCAGAGTGAGGGATGTGATCCTTCCTCTGTATTTTGCACTTGTGAGACTGCACCTGTAGTGCTCCGTTCAGTTTAGGGCTCCCCATTAGTAGAGATACTGACACTGGAGTGAGTCCAATGGGAGGCTACCAAGATAGCCGGGGGCTGGAGCACAGGACACATGAGTAGAGGCTAAGGAAGCTGATTTGTTCAGCTGGGAGAGAGAAGGTCAAGGGGAAACCTTATTGCCATCTACAACTACCTTGTCAGAAAATACAGACTTGAAGGAACCAGATCTCTTTTGGAGGTGCGGGGACAGGACAAGAGGTGAAGGCAACAAGTTGGAATATCAAAAATTCTGATTAGATATCAGGAAAAGTATCTATACGGTAACTGTGGTCAAACTCTGAAGCAGGTGCCCAGACAGGCTGTGGAGTCTCCATTCTTTAGGATGTTCAAGACATGTCTAGGCATAGCCATGAGCAATCTGATGTGTTTAGACTTGCTCTGTACAAGTCATCAGAACTAGATGACCAGAGGTCCCTTCCAAACTAATTTGTTTTATAATTCTGTGATCATTGATTGTATTATAGTAACCACTATTGCTTATATTAGGGTACAGAGACAGTATTCTTAGGAAGTGTTAAAGGAACCATTATAAAGTGTATTTAATCTGCTTTATCTTTGGATTAACAGCACTGATGTCCAAACCATAAGAAGGTTATTATCTGGAAGGGTAGTGAGAGAAGCACTGCAATAAATTTCTGTGCCAAAGAAATAGCTAGAGAATGAAGCAAAAATACCTGCCTCACTTCAACTAATTAAATACCCTGTCCCTGAGAATACAGCTCAGGGAGCTTAAAATGAAATAACTTCATAGATTGAAATATAGTGAGATGGCTACAGAAGAGTTTTGGAAATTTCTGTATCTTGAATAGAGGAAAAACTACCTTGGAAAGGAAAACTACCTGAGCTTGTTAGAACAGATATCAACCTAATACTATATACTATTAAAAATAATAAATTCCTGACTTGTCAGTAATAAGTTACACTTCTTTGACATTCAAAAAGTGTACAAGATTTTGGATGATGTCAGCCAAGCTGATGACTGATATAAATAATCACTTTCTGATTGGGTTGCAATGGTTACAGATGCAATCATCTTCTTCTAATCATAAAGCTAATTTTGCAGTTAACTATTTATACAGTTGATATTGGTATAATTTTAAAAGAATATGAAGAGTTATAATACTCTTACTGGAAGACATTTACTTACTTAGTAAAAGCTAACTTTTTATTTGCCTTTCTAAACTATTAATAGATACCTCCAGTAGTTTGAGAGAAATGGCTAAACATTATCTTGATCTTTGAATTAATTAAATTTCTGTAATTGCACTGTTCTGGTATGCAGAAGTATTAAAGAATATTTTCCACCAAAATAAATGGTGACTTTTAAGAACAAGATGAAATAAAACTGTGTATTCCCTTTGTCCCATCTTTCTGCAAATTTATTAGAAATTTCTTCTGGAAAACCAATGCTAAGCTTCAATTACATAGCAAAGTGATTGCTTGATTAATTTTAATTTGGATTATTCGCTATGGAATTGGACTAAAGGATCTGAAGTACAGATCAAAATTGAAGTACATGGATCAAAATAAATTCAGAATATTACTGGATGAGTCTGATTGGCTTATGCTATTTTGCAGCTAAGAGCATATGCAAATTTTTTTTTGTGGAATAAAAGCCAAAGAAAAATACTTATTAGTATTCTTTCAAAAAGGTCAGGTTGAGAACCGAGGTATTTTATTTTATTATTTTATTTTATTTTATTTTATTTTATTTTATTTTATTTTATTTTATTTTATTTTATTTTATTTTATTTTATTTTAACATTAATAACTTATTAATTGTATGGAAAAGAAGGAAGTATAACCAGGGGAGTATTAGTATCCACTGTTCATGGATGGATGACCCACTGTAATGGATGATCATTAACAACTTCAACTAAAAAATGTAGTGTTTCTGGCATTTGGAGCCAATTACAAGTAGTGTTTATGTGTCTTTATCAGCAAAGAATTGCTGAATCACTGATGTTGGAAGAGACCTCTGGAGGCTGTCTTGTCCAGCCCATAGCATATCAAGACATCTTTGGCATTTCAGAAACATATTAATCCATAATCATGAGATGCTTTGTTTTTCCATCTGAATTTAGATTATTTTACCTGTAACCCTTCTACATTCCAGGACATTAGATTTGCTTCTAAATTGTGGTAGTTTATATTCTTCAAACTTTCCATTGCATTCCATTCCTAAAAATGACAATTATTTTATACTTTTTATTAATTTCAACTATTGATTTATTAATCCATAATTCAAATGAATAATTTGTAAGTAGAAATTAATGAAAAGTGATATATTATCTACAGGATATAACACTATAATACCATAGAGTAGCTTTAAAAGGCCGCCCTGTTCTGTCACATTGTGCATTTGATCTTTAAAAGAAATAACTTACATCAGCAAATAAAGGGCTTTTCAATTTGATGCTTAAAGAGGATAATGCTTCTTATTCTCCGGAATAACCATAATTTAGAATTTTATGTATTTAACATACACTTGTTAGCTAGATCAGGCCTCTGAAAGAGTAGTTTTCCAAAAAATCACCACCTATTTTTGTTTTAGAATAATGATTAGCTGCTTAAGAAAGCTTTGCAGAGAAATTACTTTAAAAGCCATATTTCCATTATCAGGCTGCTTCATTATAAAACAGCATACTGTACATGTATGGACAGGACAGCTACCTAATGCAGCATTGATCTGATCTCTGGTTAAACAAAGTTGCTGGGTAGACCAGAAAAATTGATTATGCACCTTTTAAGAATTAAGATAGACTTGAGCTAAAATAGCTGAAAATCTCACATTGCTTTAAAAGGTAAGTTTGAATGGACTGAATAGCTCCATAGGATTAATCTGAAACTAAGAAATATAAGTAACTTCCATAAAAGCTTTGTCATACACTGAGTGAATGCATTTCTAGTATTTGGGTCAAGTTGATAGTTTAATACTACTGGAGAAATAACATTTATCTTTGTATGTTATTTGCATTGGTATGCATTTGTCTAAAATTATCTTAATATCTTCAACCACCTATCTCATAATATAGATATTTTTCAGAACCTAGCTGACAAAACTGAGCATGAATTTGAGAGAGTAGGAGGTTTTACTAGAAAACCTTTGAAAAATTGTATCTCTAAAAACTGGTTGTTTTAGCAATCATATGATCATGTAAAAGTATTAAATTATTATTTTATTATAAAAACATTGCTGCTATTATTAGAGTTTGGAATCACATCCAAAAATTTCCTGCTGGCCTTTTGGTTTCTATGGGATAAATATTGTTCTTTCAGACAATGACAAATTTATCTATACATAAAATAGGAAAATAATTCTGTGCTTCTTTAAAATTCCCCCCCCCAAAAAAAAAACAATTTATTTATTTTTTTTATGTTGATTGAATTTACTTGTTGTATTCCAACCCCATATGCCTTATCATGAATAGATAAATTAGCAAAGAAGGATAGCAGTTGGAGTACAAAAAGTTTTGTAGTTTTGCAGCTTTTGCAAAGCTATGCGAAGAGTACCACTCACTCCTTTTAACTTGACAGCACTGCCATGAGAAGATGACTGCAAAAATGAAGCTACCATCTCTTGCAAGTGTGGGATACTATCTGCCCAGGCAAACAGAACACGGATAGAATGATAATTCCTGTGTTTTTGGTATAGATTGCCTAAATCTCATGACTGTTAAACAAACTTTTGTTTTGAAAGATGACTATAGTTCAGTCACTTGAAACTAGAAACTTCATATCAGTATTTCTCATTGATATGAGAATATAACGGTAACAATATAATGAAAATAAATGTTGTGAAACTCTAACCAACATAAAAGGTACGTGTTTTTTGTGTGTGTCAAACATCAAAATTTCTTTAGTTCAAATCAAAGATGTCATTACTGGCTTTGTTGAAAGTTATACTGCTTAAAGGAAGGCAATTATCAAAGCTTTCATTCTAAGCTAAACCAGTTGTGATGAATGTGAAAAATATGTTATTACACAAGCAAGTTTAGGTTTCGGAACTGATACACTGTTTTCAGTCATTTTAGTTTACAAGGAAAGATAATGATTTAGTTTTCCTAAAGCTACATTATTATAGGTGTAATAACTGAAACAAAAACAAAAACAAAAACAAAAAACAAACAAATAAAAGAAACCCACCTAATTAAATTCCTTGAGAAACAAGTTCTATTGATTGTTTAAAGTTGTTAATAAGAACACAGTAGGTGCCACACCAGCATAATTCAAATCCAGAAATCCTAATTCTATATATCTTATGTTTCTTGTAGGATTGCACATTGAAGTACATTATATCTTGATTTCTGATGACAGCCTGAATTACTTTATTGATCTGTACTTCAGTTCATTTTAGAACTATTTGTGTTTGTTCCCTGGAGTATCAAATGTTTTCATCCAGAATATAAAAAAGTATTAATGTTAAAGTGCATTCATACTTGTTCTACTTTACCAATATCTATCTGGTATGTCCTCCTCATACCATGTGTTAAGTGACAGTAACCTCTATGTAACAAAATATTAGTCTAATTATCTAATACTGTTTAATTACTTTTATTTAAGCAATAATATGAACCAATTATTGTTTTGAAGTTCTTATAGAATTACTTCATATAATTTACATTCAGTGCTGTATAGAATATGATATGAAGTTTGATTAATGTTTCTTGAGCACATTATTTCTAACGATGGTCAAAGTTTTAATGAATTAATTTGACCATCATTATCGGTAATGTGCTGGAGATGCATTAATCTAAGTGATATCTTATCATATCCTATGCAGAACTAATTTGTCCAAATGGGAATTTGGCAAATGAATTCTGGTTTCAATATGGGAAAGGAATTGATGCCCAATTTTGAATAAAAAAAAAAAGAATACATTCTGGCATATATATTTTATCAAGAGTTTATAAATTTGGTGGGAGATATTTCTGGCAGATAATACAATTATGTTCTTGCAAGTGTACTTTGAAGAAATGTATGAGGCTATGAATTTTAATATGTAATACTTTACTAAGACTGAAAATATCTGCAGATTACAAATAATAATCATGTCTCTAATTATGTAACAGTTTCCAAATCATAAATAATGCTGCATGTGTGGTAGGCAAATCAGAAAGTGATAACCTAATTTAGAAGTGCATCCTGAATTAATGGTCCAGCACAAAGTTCTGTTTCTATTCTTTCTAGTATATTGAATTGTTTCACCTGTTACCTAGCTAACTGTACGCTAGATTTTCATGAATTCACAGTTGTCATGGACTTTCAGGTGGGAGGTTCCCAAAGATGAAAGGTTTGTGATGAACAGAAAAAAAAAAAAAAAGGTTCTAGAGTTCTTACCAGATATTTTTTCCAGTAGTTACATTTTTTAATATTTTGTGGGGCATCAAAACAGTTTGGAGAGTGCAGCTGTCCAAACCATGGAGATAATGTGAGAGACATGTAGGGAAATTAGGCTGAGCTTCACAAATTCCTTAGACATGTTCAGAGTGGAACACGTTTTGAAAAAAAAATACATACAGAGCATTGCTAGCTATATACAACAGCAGCATTTATCTAATATATATAATATAAATATCAGGAAAATAAGATTGATTTACAGTGTATTCCAGTTTGCTGTACTTTTGTTTATAAAGCAAAGTATGAAGTATATCTCCACTAAAAAAAAAATGTAAGTGCATAGTGGGATGATGTTAATACTATTGGCTTATTTAATATAAAATAATACTCTAATCATGGACATCTATGAGCACATAAGAAAAGGAAAATTTTAGGAATTTTGAACATATGGTTGCAGGCAATCTGTAACAGCCATTGGAGAAAGCCGAGCACTTTCCAGCCTCGTTCTTTGTTGAGCTCCATATGTGGAGAATGAAATGAGAAATCAAAGTTCTTTATGCCAAAGGAGAGAAACCCTTCTCACTTCAAATAATTCTTAAATACCACTAACTCTGTTGTCTTTGTCAAAACCAATGGCTCTGTTTTTTATAGGACTCATATGGAGAACTGGCAGACGCTCTAAAATCACAGCTCAGTTAAGGGCATGAATGCGAAGCCAGACAGGATCACAGAATCATAGAATCATTAAGGTTGGAAAACACATTCAAAATCAGCTGGTCAAATGATAACAAAGAAGAAAATAGAAGCAAAGTGGGACTCAAGAGCCTTTATGCTTCTGTTTCATTTTCCAGTCATGTGTTTTCTGCCTATGGTACTACCAAAGACAATAGCTTCTTCTCTAAGGGTGCCACCAGCCTCACTGGTCTCTGCCCAGGCCCAGGCCCAAGCCCATGCCAAGGCCCCATAGCAGCCCCAAGGCTGCTAGACCCTGCCCCAGCAAGGCCGCAGCAGGGCTGGGCTCCAGCTCCCCACAGCCCTGCCCTGCCTGGGTATGCCCCACACCCAGCTGGGTCCATGGCTGGACCCCATCCCCATGGAGGATGCTGGGGCAGCCCAGTGCCCCTGGTGCCCTGCTCCTGGTGGGGCACTGGGACAGGCCCTGCCTGTGGGCCCTGTCTTGGCCCACTGCAGGACAGCCTGTGCTCCCAGTCCCAAGGAGCCACTGCCTCACTCTTCACATTGTAACATCTAATAAAATGTTGCATTTGAATTGCTTTCATGCTTATAAATGTGATTTTTGTATGGAATTTGAAAAATACGTTACTCATCAATAGTAAATATCCTATTACATGGTTTACTGGAATAGTTTTCAGTGACTTAGAGTAAGGGAATTTTAAGAAATGCAAAATTGATTCCCATTAAACGTAGTTTTGCAAAAATAACTTTCTTAGATAAATTTGACTGAAAAAAGGATAATTTCTAAGATGGGTGCTAGTGATACTTTTGCAATCTATGTGACTGTCAAACTTCCTTTTACTCAGAAAAGGAGACAGACATCATCAAACATGCTCTGATGGCTTATTTTGATGTGCTGTCACTAACTTAATCCAATTTACTCAAGAGCAATCAGGTTAAAAATCTTCCTTAAAAGTTTCTTTGTGGTTATTTTTCAACACCGTCATCTAATTATTACATAAAGTAGTAACCAAACATACTTGGCACTCTGAAAAAGAATAAAAATTATATTCCATTTCATAAACATACACCAACATACACGCTGAACTATTTGAAATATACTGTTGTCAAATAAACACATATTAAAGACATCATGGATATATCCCAGACAGAATTCAGGTTACAGGTTTTCCACTTAAGTGTGCAGAAAACCAAGCAGGCACCACCACCAAAACAAATCACCTGCAAAATGACAGGCATCATATATCAAATTTTGCCATAAAATTCTGTCTGTAAAGGAACGAATGACATACATTCATTTATTTCCCTATACTAAACATACATGTAAGGCCCATTACATTTGTATAAAAACAAACAAACAAACAAACAAACAACAAGACCAAGATTGCACTGTTTCTTTCCGACATTCATATAACACACACATACACACAAATCCTTCCTTGGTTTTAGTGGCATACCAAAGCTTTCTTGTCACTTTTGCAGTTCAGCTATAATCGTAAAAGACAAAACTGGCTAATTTCCAACCTAAAGAAAAAGTATGCAGAGTAATCTCAATGGCATTGATCATAGATAAACTCATGTTGACATTTTAATGTGTTGGCCAACTATAACTGTCAGCTATAAAACATTCACTGAGCTTTCAGAGTTGGTAGGCACAACCAGAGTTTCAAATGCCGAGTTTGGGTATCATTAAAAAGCTGAGCATTCAAAATGCCATTGTGTCTGAAAAATATTTTTCATTATTTATTAATTAAAAATATTTGTTAAGATGAGTTAAAAGTAAGTATTAAATCTTCAGTGTTTAACAAGTTTAAAGTTGTTTTTATTTCATTATCTTTGCAGCCCTCTAGACATTGGCATATTCTCTGGTTTCTGAAGTATCTAAAATAAGTTATTATATTATATCTAGATATCTAAAGCAGAAATGTACAGGACAAAACCAAAGATGCAGAACATGCCCCTCTTCCACTTAGTTCTTGAATGTACTTTGTGAAGGCTGCCAGTAACAGTTACAATCCAGCTGAGAGACACTTTACATTCTATGGATATATGTTGTAAAAGGTGCAAGATAACACACGTGTAAGTCCTGAAAGACTAGTCAAACTGCTTTCATTTCTTCCACTACACTTCAATAATTGTAATAGCCTTCAGTTCTTCCATCTAGACATAAAGTCAATAGATACATGACCACCTCTAATACAGTAATTCTGAACAGTGCAAATCTATAATGTAACCACTAGCTCCCAGAGGGAGAAATAACTGGCACTCTCTGAAAGTATGTGTAGATATGTCTTTGACTTTAATTATGGACCTTATTTAAAGAACTTAATGGAGCTGGCAAAGAAGCTCAGTTCCAATAAGTTTCAAATGTAGGTCCATAACTTTTCTTAAGGCCAATTTTGGCTCTAAGTTGATGTTACAGGAATATAAAAGCATAACTCACCATCTGTGACTTACTTTGACATGAAGTATTGTAGCAAGGAAAACAGAGGTAAATTTCTTATATCAAACCCAAGTCTGAAGCTTAACTCAAAGAACCTATGATATTAGTAATTGTCAATGAATTTCAGAGGGAAAACAGGGACTAGGGCAGATGGTTCTTATTAGCTCTCCTTTCAGGGAACTGTACTGATCTTTTGAAAGCTTTGGTCTGTGCTACAATCACATTAAGATAAAGGAGAGAAACAAGAAAGCTGGGTTTCTACTTAGAATTAAAAAAAAAAAAACAGTTATCAGACCTTATATTCCATTGAAAATACAGCAGTCCAGCCTGGTTTTAGACAGAAGAGCTCACACGTTATAACACAGTTGTAGAATACCTTTGCTTTGTTTTGTTTTTATATTGTGGTGTTTTGTTTATACATGTATATACATATGTATATATATATACAATATTTATTTGATTATTATACTTTATTTAATTATTTATTTCACAGACCTGTTTATTTACTCTTCAAGGAAGGCCAACCATAAGATTTTTTTTCTCCATTTCATCTCCCTCATCTTTTCTGAGCATAGGGGCAACATCATGTCTGTTTGACTCTACTGCAGCTATAAAGCTGTTATAATTCTTCAGATGATTAATGAGAATTCCCCACTTTTTTTGAAATCTCACCATATTATAGGAAATGAGGTAAACATTCATATCAAGTGAAAGCTGCAACTGTGGTGGTTGACAACCTTATTTTCCATTGTGTTGTGTTCTAATTTATTTTATATAATGTGATGTTATGCTGTTTTTTTCATACCTTACCTTAACCTTACCTTACCTTACCTTACTTTACCTTACTCCATGGCCTTCTTCCAGAATAACTTGTTATTTCTGTGTCCCTACAGGGAAATTCTGTGCCTCTTACAAGATAAATTCCCAAGTTGATAATGGTTATTAACTGTAATGTAACTGTAGCACTTTGAGATATTACAATCAGGATAGGTATGACAATATATGTATACGTATATCTTATACATGATACTTGCAATATTTTCTATTAAAACCATGTATTTCTCTCATATTACCGGTGGTTCCCCCCCCAAAAAAAAATATTGTTAAAAGAAGATATACAATCTTTTCATCATTCCCTGACAATTCCCTGAAGGCTCCCAAGAGGACATGTAATGGGCTGGTGTAAGAGACCATTACTATATTATCTGGACAGATTATTGCTGGTGAAGGTTGTTTTTTCCTTTTTTTTTTTTGGATAAATATGTGTGACTTACGAATGTTACACTTAAACTTGTGAGCAAAAAGGGAAAAAACCTTCTGTATGGAGTCAAATATTTGTTAGCAAATCTAATCAATCTAAACAAAATAAAATAAGCAGTTATCATTAGTCTAGTTGCCATAGTAATCATAATCCAAACTAGTACAGCGAATACATTACAGTTGTCCTCCCTCAGGACAGTGGCAGAAGAATCACTAGCTTTTGGCATTCTCAGGACTTCAGTGGGAGGAGACTGATGTTCATGGGCAGAGTCCCTTCCTCCTCAGTTTTGGGCCCAGTTAGGTGTGTTACCTTTTCCTCATCATGGCCCATACCAGTGGTATTGCACAGCCCCAGCTCACCCTGGGAGGTAAGAGTAACTCATCCCCAGTCAGCTGGGGTGGCCAGTGACACCAGGCCCCGTACCCTCTGTGGCACTGCAGAGTTGAAGGGCTTCTGCTAGTGATGGCAAAATTATAATTACTGGGCTGCAGTATTATTCACTTATGATAGGACATAATGAAAAGATGTCAAAAGACCTGCATCTTATTTAAAGAAACTCAATATATTCTCGACTGTATCTTGGATATGCATTTTTTATCACTTTGTCTGGAATTTTGAAGAGAATTACTTACTGTACAGTAGATAACCGATTTACGTGTAGTCTTAAACTGCCACAGAGAAGAACTGTTGCACCCAGTCTTAATAGCCCCTCCTCAAAGACAGGTCAAACACAGACAACAAAATCTTAGCCAAATGCTGAAATTCCAATTGCCATTAATAATAACAAGTGCACATAGCAGTACAGTACAGAATATGAGTGACCAGTTTTAAATCTTGTTCCTCTCCAATTTGCATTTGTTTACACCTTAAGAATCTCTGGTGTCATCCTAAGACAGCACTTCCAAGGCTTCTGCTATAAGCTTATGACTGTTCAATTGATATTCTTGAGGAGATGGCTGCTTACTAAGTTTTCTCATACGTATTTTCTTGACAATCATAGCATATTTTCATCCTGTGTGGCGTATGTTCTTGTCACAGGATCATTGGAAGTTCATGTTATGTAGTAGTAGTTCAAAATATATAAAATGTATTTCTATCAATTTCTTATTGTTATGCATTTAATTACAGAAATGTTATGTGTCAGGGTTTTATTTGTCTCCCTTCAGATTATAACACAAGTCAGTTAATGCCACCAGAAACACTTGAGACAAGGCAATGCATGGATCATTTTGACAGTGGTTCTAGAGACAGGTCGATGCTTTTGACAGAAAGAAGTTTAAATTCTGATATGGACACATGGTTTGCTAGTGCAAAGTAAATATTGCAGATGACCTTAAGAGCCTTTGATATAAAAAGTTTATGGCACCTTGAATTTAGCAAGGCTTTTGATACTGTCTCCCATGACATCCTGCTAGCAAAGCTGAGAAAGTGTGGGATAGAGGAGTGGACAGTAAGGTGGGTTGATAACTGGCTGGCTGGCCAAGCTCAGAGGGTGGTGATTGGTGGCCCAGCAGAGGGCCACAAAGATGATATGAGGCCTGGAGCATTTTCCTTATGAAGAAAGGCTGAGAGACCTGGGTCTGTTCAGCCTGGAGAAAAGAAGACTGAGAGGGGTCTTATTAATGTCTACAAGTATCTTAAGTGTGGGAGACAGAGGGATTTGGCCAACCTCTTTTCAGTGGTTTGCAGGGACAGGACAAGGAGTAATGGCCACAAAATGGAGCACAGGAAGTTCCACACCAACATGAGAAAGAACTTCTTCACGGTGAGGGTGAGGGAGCACTGGAACAGGCTGCCTAGGGAGGTTGTGGAGCCTCCTTCTCTGGAGATATTTAAGGCCCATCTGGATGCCTTCCTGGGCAGCCTGCTCTAAGGAACCTGCTTTGGCAGGGGGTTTGGACCCAATATCTTTTGAGGTCCCTTCCAACCCCTACAATTCTGTGATTCTGTGATTGTTTCAAAATGGCAAATAAGGGAATTCAATTAAAACTGTTTCAGGAGAAGTATATAATCCTGAGTAGGTATTTTTTATCAAGCAGCTTTAGTTCATATCATAGTGTTCCAAAGCAGAATCTTATCATCTTCTAAACTTAACCTTCCTAGAAAAGAAATTTCTACATACAACAATTAAAATTTTGTTAGGTAGATGATAAAGTTCATAAAGCCACCCAGTATCTTACTGGGGTCTTTGCCCTGCACTGGAGATGAATCATATATTGACAGGATTTAAATTGAGATTACTGGCTATGGTATGAGGACACAAGGCAACTAATTTACAGAATTTTCATTAGATGGGAAATACATTCTTAAAACAAACAAAACACAAAACAGATTTTCACTTCAGCTAACAAGGAATTTATATGTTCACTCAGGGAGAGCTCTTAACCCATTGAATCAAAGAATCATCCCTAGATAGCGTGCCTTATTAGAAGCATGGGAACTGGAAGCACCAGATGCCTAGTTTGTTGCAAAATCTGGAAAGTTTTTGAGATAAAAGTTGGATGAAACATGTTGAATTTTAATTCAGATCATCTTGAATGATATTATCCAGATGATACTACTTATTAGAATGGGGATGGAGGGGTGGGTGGGGCAAGGAAGAGAAGCCAAAATTAAAGAACACTGAAAAGAATTTATATCAACAAAAAAATATTTGTTATATTCTTATATTCTTGTTATATTCTTATATTCTACTGTCTTATATTCTAAGACAGTAACATCAGAATTGTTGAATAACTTCAGTGTATGTTTAAGCATTAGAAATTGAAATAGCAAAAAGTACTGACCTGAGCAAAAGTTTTCATGTGTTCTTATTTGGGGAAAACAGTGCTTAACATAGGAGTTTATGGGGGAAGACTGGTTAACAAAAAAAGCATAGGTAAAACATATCCACTAGGGTAGTGAGGTTCTGAAACACTCCTCCAGTGAAAGTAATGGGAAAAAGAAACCAAATCATTTTTTGTGGTAAAATGTATGAATGGAAATATAGATAGGCTTGATTAACTATGGTCTAAATTTCTAAGCTTTTATATTAAAAATCAGGATTCATCCTGCCTAATTTTAAAGTGTGAAATATTGGCATTTTTGTCCAGGCTAATCATCTGAACTACCTTTTCAGTCAATGAATAAAAACAAGCACTTTCAAAGTATAATTAATCTGATTTATTTTAAATATCTACCTTAGGATTAAATGAATTGCATTCTCAAATGTAGTGTTTGTTACTAATCTCTTAACTAACATATAAATATATATATACATACACAGTAAAAAAATGTTCTTCCTTACATAGTAGTAACAGAGTAATGCCATAAATACAAGATAAGTTTAATTGTATTTCAAACTGACAGCAAGACCACTCTTAAAAGAGCTTTTTCAACCACCATGACATGAGGCTTCTGAGATTCATTTTGCCATTTCATGTTTTGTAACCTTCAACACTTCTTTTCAGCTTCATCTCCATATGCATTACTTCTTCAAACAAATTACATTAATATTTTCATCACAATGAGTATGTTTCTTGCAAGAAAGTACGCTTTAATTTGGAAATTACTTGTAATAAACCTTTTCCAACAAAAAAATGAACTTTTTTTTTCAAGATTTTTCTGCAATTTTTCATTTTCTTTAAAATAAGTATATAGAACATGAATACCTCATAAAGCCTAAATATGCACTCTGACTTTTAAAATGTAATGTGATTGGTTGACCATCTTCTCTTTTATCCTTGGTTTGTAAGAGCTGTCAAAGCAGGGTACATGAACAGCCATTAAAACAAAGAACACTGAAAAGGTCAAAGTTGCACTATACTGTTCGCTTTTTACACAGTGTTTGTTGAATTAGAAATCTCATTCTTGCAGTAATGGCAATTGCTGAAGGAAAAAGTGCACAAGTAACACAATCTAAAAAATTCCAATCCTCAAGAGGTCTAGTTAGTGCAGTTTCAAACAAAAGAAATCACACCGCTACTGACTTAAACTTTGTATTATGTTGTTTTTGAAGAAAATCTTGTTTGCATTTCAATAGAACTGATTCACATTGTAACAATAGATCTAGGTTGGAAAAGACCTTTAAGATCACTAAGTCCAACCATCAACCTGACCTACTGAATCCCATCGCTGTACCTTGTCCCTTAGTGCCATATCCACACATTTCTTCCCCTCCAGGGATGGGGACTCCACCACTTCCCTGGGCATCCCCTTCCAATACTTAACTACTCTCTCCATGAAAAGGTTCTTCCTAATGTCCAATCTAAACCTCTCCTGGTGCAACTTGGGACCCTGGTGTTAATTTGTTTCCCATGTTAATTTGCATGTTTTTATGCTTTTGCATACCTAAAGAATATAGCATATTCATAAAGCAAAGATCTTCTATCCAACAGATATTTGCCTGTATTTTTCTCCTATTTGGAATTATCAGTAGCTATGGAGAAATCTGTATATTAGTAATAGTACGGTGAATTCCTGATTCTAGGAATGGCAGATCTCACTAGACTTTAGACTTCTCAAGTGGTAGTGAAGTATTTTTATTTTTCTGCGTGATTCAGTTCCACAGAGGTAGACAGACTCTACTTCTAAATAATTTTGATGGGCTGTGAGTTGACAGAGATGAAATTTAAATTATCACTATAAGTGGTTCAGTATTCATATGAAGAATATTCAGCGCATTCTATTTAGCAGTGTTTCAGCTACAGTGTATTTCTTTCTGGCCTTAAGCCAGTGAACATTTAAACATATGGGCAAGATAATTAAAACATTTCAAAATCTGCCACTTCAAAATCATAATACCAGTGGATTAAACTGACCATTTTTTTTTTCTGACCTATAGCAATACTTTGCATTATGCTATTAGAACAGAACTGTAGCAACACTTTACTTTTTTACCTGCCAAGGTTCTAATGAGATGTTAATTTCAGAAAACATTTTAGTACATTTTCAAAATATAAGATGAAATGGGAAAAAAGCAGACATTTGTTAGAGTAAACAGTAAGCTATCAGATAAAAGTGCAATATACCCAATTTCAAAGCAGAAGAATAATTTTGTGCTGAATAAATAAACAAGCTGTCCTCTTTGCCAACAGTTCCACTCAGCATCATTAGACAATTTTAAAGTAATTGCATAAGTAAAAGTGCCAGGCCTTTAAAGGTTTTGTCTATGAATATATAGAAGCTGAAGTCATGCAGAAAAATTGAAGGTGTGAACATTTCTGAATCTCAGTAAGCCTTCAACTAAAAGAAATCAAATCAAAGCTGGAAAAAAAAATAAATTTTCTGATGTTCTATTTTGACCTTGGTGCTGGACAGTAATAACATTAATAGTTCACTTCTGGCCTGCTCATGATGGGATGTTATCATGGGTCACAGCCTGGGCCTCTGACATGCCAAATCGACTTTCTGAAATGACATTGTAATCCCATGTGGAGCTACATTACAGATGTGCAGGAGATTTTGCTAAAAATCAGAGCTGCAAGATAATTCCCCCTACAAGTAACAGTTATTTGTCACCCATTGATTTTGGTGTTCTGCTAATTGTCAGGCTAACAGATTGCTGCTGATTTCTGAAGTTCAGAGGCTTCAGAAAGTTCAGAAAGAGATGGGGTTTACTATGAAACTTGTAGCCAACAAGGGGAAGACAAAAAGGATTTCAAATTATGTTGTGCACACTGGTATTTTCACAAATAGTAACTGGGTACTCATTACTGTTGCTCCTTCCTGTTCAGTATTGTAAAACTGTCTTAGCAGTCAGTGAAGGTGTGTTTATAAACTCCTTTGGAGAGCTACAGGCTCATGCACTGCTGCCAATTCTCATCTGTCTATCAGGTAATTACTAAAACTGAAATTTTAACTATTTTAACTATTAATATTACCAGGAAATTTGCCACTTGAGCAGCCATTTAACACCTTGAAAAATGTAAGGAAAACATTGTCAACTTTGAGAAATCCTTTTATCCAAGGGAAACATGAAAGAAATCAAGGTAAATTTGCAGCAGTGGCTTGTCCAGAGAGCAAGGTGTTCTAAAACTGCCTAACCTTAGGCTACAGATTTCACACTAGACCTGCTCCTTTGGTAGAAAGACCTGTGTCAGATCTCCCTCTCACTGCTAACATTAAGAATTTTGGAGGGTTGTTAAAGGGCACCCACGTCCAGTTTTCAGGAATAACAGTGCTGGTGGGAGACAGATTGGTTCAAACCTGAAATCCTCTCTGGGGCTGAAATGAAAGAACTATGAGATAAAACACAGGTGGTGTTTTCATCTATCCCTACGGTGGCAGGGAGGGGTACTGACAGGACACAGAAAGCCCACCTGATAAACACATTGCTCAGAGGCTGGTGCCAGCCAGAAATCTTGTTTTTTTTGACCATGGGGCGCTTTACTCGGCACCCAGCCTGATGGCCGCAGACAGGTCCCTATCTCTAAGGGGAAAATGGATCCTGGGCCAGGAGCTGGCAGGGCTCATTGAGAGGGCCTTAAACTAGGTAAGATGGGGGATGGGACTGAAACAAGGCTTGTTGGAGCTGTGCCAAGGGGAACACTGGCAAGGCCGGGGGATAAGGCAATGGCCCAGCTGAAGTGCATCTACACCAATGTACACAGCATGGGTAACAAACAGGAGGAGCTGGAAGCCATCGTGCAGCAGGCAGGCTATGACTTGGTTGCCATCATGGAGATGTGGTGGGACCACTCTCATGACCGGAGTGCTGCAATGCCTGGCTATAGGCTCTTCAGAAGGGACAAGCAGCACAGAAGGGGTGGTGGTGTGGCTCTCTGTATTAGAGAATCTTTCGATGTTGTGGAACTCGAGGCTGGGAATGACAAGGTTGAGTCCCTTTGGGTTAGGATCGGTGGGAAGGCCAACAAGGCTAGCGTCCTGGTCGGGGTCTGTTATAGACTGCAGAACCAGGATGAGGAGGTGGATGAGGAGTTCTACAGGCAGCTGATAGAAGTTGCGAAATCATTGGCACTTGTTCTCGTGGGGGACATCAACTTCCCTGACATATCCTGGAGGCACAACACAGCCCAGAGAAAGCAGTCTAGGAGGTTTCTGGAGAGCGTGGAAGATAGCTTCCTGACACATCTGGTTAGTGAGCCTACCAGGGGTGGCGCCCCACTAGACCTTCTGTTCACAAACAGAGAAGGACTGGTGGAGGATGTGATTGTCGGGAGCTGTCTTGGGCAGAGTGACCACGAAATGGTGGAGTTCACTATTCTTGGCTAGGCCAGGAAGGGGAACAGTAAAACCGCTGTATTGGACTTCCAGAGGGCTGACTTTGGGCTGCTCAGGACACTGGTTGGTAGAGTCCCTTGGGAGGCGGTTCTGAAGGGCAGAGGAGTCCAGGAAGGCTGGGCGCTCTTCAAGAGGGAAATCTTAATGGCACAGGAACGGTCTGTCCCCATGTGCCCACAGATGAGCTGTCGGGGAAGAAGACCAGCCTGGCTCAACAGAGAGTTGCAGCTTGAGCTTAGGAGAAAAAAGAGGGTTTATAATCTTTGGAAAAGAGGGCAGGCCACTGAGGAGGACTATAAGGATGTTGCGAGGCTGTGCAGGGACAAAATTAGAAAGGCCAAAGCTCATCTGGAGCTCAATCTGGCTACTGCTGTTAAAGACAACAAAAAATCTTTTTACAAATACGTCAACGCAAAACGCAGGACTAAGGAGAATCTCCATCCTTTACTGGATGTGGGGGGAAACCTTGTTACAAAAGATGAGGAAAAGGCGGAGGTGCTTAATGCCTTCTTTGCCTCAGTCTTTAGCGGCAATACCGGTTGTTCTCTGGATACCCAGTACCCTGAGCTGGTGGAAGGGGATGGGGAGCAGAATGTGGCCCTCACTATCCACGAGGAAATGGTTGGCGACCTGCTACGGCACTTGGATGTGCACAAGTCGATGGGGCCGGATGGGATCCACCCAAGGGTACTGAGAGAACTGGCAGAGGAGCTGGCTAAGCCACTATCCATCATTTATCAGCAGTCCTGGCGATCGGGGGAGGTCCCAGTTGACTGGCGGCTAGCAAATGTGACGCCCATCTACAAGAAGGGCTGGAGGGCAGACCCGGGAAACTATAGGCCTGTCAGTTTGACCTCAGTGCCAGGGAAGCTCATGGAGCAGATCCTCTTGAGAGTCATCACGCAGCACTTGCAGGGCAAGCAGGCGGTCAGGCCCAGTCAGCATAGGTTTATGAAAGGCAGGTCCTGCTTGACAAACCTGATCTCCTTCTATGACAAAGTGACGTGCTGGGTGGATGAGGGAAAGGCTGTGGATGTGGTCTACCTTGACTTCAGCAAGGCTTTTGACACCGTCTCCCACAGCATTCTCCTCAAGAAACTGGCTGCTTTTGGCTTGGACTGGCGCATGCTTCGTTGGGTTAGAAACTGGCTGGATAGCCAGGCCCAAAGAGTCGTGGTGAATGGAGTCAAGTCCAGTTGGAGGCTGGTCACTAGTGGCGTTCCCCAGGGCTCGGTGCTGGGGCTGGTCCTCTTTAATATCTTCATTGATGATCTGGATGAGGACATCGAGTGCACCCTCAGTAAGTTTGCAGATGACACCAAGCTAGGTGCGTGTGTCGATCTGCTTGAGGGTAGGAAGGCTCTGCAGGAGGATCTGGATAGGCTGAGTTGGCTGAGACCAACTTTATGAAGTTCAACAAGGCCAAGTGCCGGGTCCTGCACCTGGGGCGCAATAACCCCAAGCAGCGCTTCAGGCTGGGAGATGAGTGGTAGGAAAGCTGCCTGGCGGAGAAGGACCTGGGAGTATTGGTTGACAGTCAGCTGAATATGAGCCAGCAGTGTGCTCAGGTGGCCAAGAAGGCCAACGGCATCCTGGCTTGTATCAGGAACAGTGTGGCCAGCATGGCTAGGGAGGTGATCGTCCCCCTGTACTCAGCTCTGGTGAGGCCGCACCTCGAGTACTGTGTTCAGTTTTGGGCCCCTCGCTACAGGAAGGACATCGAGGTGCTTGAGCGGGTGCAGAGAAGGGCGACGAAGCTGGTGAGGGGCCTGGAGAACAAGTCCTACGAGGAGCGGCTGAGGGAGCTGGGCTTGTTCAGCCTGGAGAAAAGGAGGCTCAGGGGCGACCTTATTGCTCTCTATAGGTACCTTAAAGGAGGCTGTAGTGAGGTGGGGGTTGGTCTGTTCTCCCACGTGCCTGGTGACAGGACAAGGGGGAATGGGCTTAAGTTGCGCCAGGGGAGTTTTAGGTTGGATCTTAGGAAGAACTTCTTCACCGAAAGGGTTGTTAGACATTGGAACAGGCTGCCCAGGGAAGTGGTGGAGTCACCGTCCCTGGAAGTCTTTAAAAGACGTTTAGATGTAGAGCTTAGGGATATGGTTTAGTGGGGACTGTTAGTGTTAGGTCAGAGGTTGGACTCGATGATCTTGAGGTCTCTTCCAACCTAGAAATTCTGTGATTCTGTGTGATAAACAAATTATTTAGCTATTAAACAAGCAGCAGTAGGAAGTAACCATGGTGACAGTGTATTTTAAGGATGATAATCAATAATGGCAACCTAAAAAAAAGTCACAACAAAGTTTCACAAGTTGACATATCTCAAATTTAAGTTATATAACTTAACTGTGAGCCTATATGTGCATTCACATACATGCACTTGTTCTGAGAAGTAGGTCTGGTTTGTGCCTGGTGACACATGGAGCCTGTATAACCACAACAATTCTCTTTTCCATTTCTGGATTTTATTTTATTTTTTTCCTTTTCCCTTTTGATCCAACAACAATGTCTCCTGTTTCTGTTCAGGTTTGGAATAAGTTCTTATGAATGATACTGACTGTGATCTCAGACACAATGGTGTGCTAAACCACAGTATTTTATTTAAACTTCTATCAAAGCAAACATATGTGAGAAGCATATACAAACTGCCATCACCTGACTCTCTTCCTAGGTTTGCCTACCTTTTCTGTCTACTCAGTGCATCCACGTCCTTTCCATTTTCTCAACACAGTTCAAAGAGACACCAAAAAACATAACATTTTCCTTCTAGACACTTTTTAAGCTGAAATGTTACGTTTATATTAGAAATAATAACATATATAGTATAAGTTTTGAATGCTGGAGGTATTTAGATGTCTTGTGTAGCTTGTAATTAGCAAACATATGTAAATATATGTTTATATATGCATATATATATACATATGCATGTATATATTATTATTTTTTCAGAGAATATTACAAGCCAGGTTGATTTTTTTTTGAAGTCTACATGGTATTTCATCATTTATTTCAGTATCCCCAGTTAATATCAATTAGCTAACTAACTTTTAAGTATATCACATTGAATTATATGCTATAAAATCAATAATTAAAGTCACTAAGTCTACTTAATACCCACTATAGGATTCATTATACTTCATCAAAGGCACTTACTCAGTATGAGCATTGAAGAGTACTGAAAAGCAGCCTGAAAGCCCTGCTAGCATTGAGACCCAGGCAGTTAAGAATCAGTTCAAAGTTATTATAATTTGTATAACATTAAGATACTAAAGTAGCAACAAGCATTTTCCAAATATTAAACCAGCTCTAATTGCATGCATAGCATGTATCCATAACATACAGATTTCTTTTTAATTTAATGAAATAATCCTCCTATATTATTAGAAACAAGGATAAACTCAAATGTTAAATGAATAGGGTTCCTATCAGCAACTAATTCAGATTCAATTTCGCCTTCCAAGTTTTAGGACTGAATTTTGATTCTGAATCACATTGATAAAAGAACACAAGTCTAAGATGAAAATGCAGGTAATATGGGAAGGTTTTTAGAATGTTAATCCGAAAATGCTGATTGGTTTTCCAATAGAAATTTTTCTCCCCAAATGACCTGTTACTTATTCTATCTTGTTTTCATTCCAATTTTTTTTTTTTTTTTTTTAAACTTGGTGTTTCCTTCTGTTATTACATTTTCCAGTCTTTCTACTTCGATAATTTTCATAGGTAGGTTAAAGGATTTTACAAAGCTGGTAGAACTTATACTAAAATGCACAAGAAAGTTGTGATTAATCATGTTTTTGTAAAGAAAGTCTGTATAAAGATAAACCTTATTTTCATAATTATTTATGCTTGCACAAAGCATCACCGCAGATGTGATAGATTAATTTTAACAAGTATAAAATCAAGGAGAGTTTTGCTTCTGAAGCTGGAATGTTTGTCCCTCTCCAGTCCCTATCCACTCCTCAAAAAACAAACAAACAAACAAACAAACAAACAAAAAAAAAAAACGGAAGTAGAAAATGCCATCTCTTTCCAAACAACATACATTCTGAATCAAATGAAGTGTGTCTGAAAAAGGAAGGCAATTACTGCTACACTGCAACGACCATTCTTACTAATACAGTTTAGCATCTCCAATCTGAAAATACTAAAGTATTACAACACATTTGCCTTTGATATGCCTTTTCACCTTTCTCATAAATAAATAAATAAATAAATAATACAAGAGCATTAAAATTAGAAAATAACCCCAAAGAACAAGAGTCTGGAAACTTTCACAGGCCCAAGTGAAGAAATCACAAGGTGGTGATTTCTGCAGGCACAAAGAGCTGTCTCCCATGCTGTGTTTGAGTAGTTTGACAGTTTGACTTGCACCATCTCTAAGGTACTCACCAAGGCTTAAAATATGAGTAAGGTAATTTACCTCCCAATATGGCATTAAATTTAGCAGTTCTTAATGATCACATATAATCCATTTAATTCTGGTGAACTGCAGCAGTGTAAGTGAAAATTGATGGTAGACTGATATAATTATACCCTACCAATAACCAGATTATTTTAAGAGCCTGTCAAAAAGATTTAAAATGCAAAGATTTGCTAAAGCCATCCTGGAATAGTATTTAATAAAGTTCTTTCTTTGTAAAAAGAGGGTTTATTTTTCTCTTCTTATTTCATAAATATATATATATATACAAAACAATAAAGACAGCTAGACGTTAATAATAATACTTTTTAAATTTAATAACAAAATATTATCAAAACAGCACGTATCTCAACCAATACAAGTTATTTCTGTTCTAACAATGTCGTAAATGAGGAAAAGAAGAAAAAAGGAAGGAGATACATGTGAAAAGACAAAGAGAAAGAGGTGTGAAGGGAGAACTGGGTCCAGGGAGCGTCAGGATGCAAACCATTGAGATTGCTACAGAAATATTTTTTCCTTTGAATTTTGAAACTGCAGCTTGGCATTCATTATAGTGCTAAACTTACACACTACATATATTGACTTTTTTTTTTTTTTTTGTAACGTTTTGCATGACATGGGTGGCTGTGTTGTTGCTGCACGGGGCAATGCCGGGGCTTCCCCATGCCGGCTCCAACAGCTGGGCACGGCTGGGACCAGCAGGCAAGATGGCGGCGCCTCGCCTCAGGGACAGCCTGGGGAAGAAAGGAGGGCACCGCACTGCCCGGCAGCCGGCAGAAAGAAAGAGAGAGAAACGGGGACAAACAGCCCTGCTGGCACCGGGGGGGGGAATGATGATGAGGAGAGCAGGAGCGGCTCCAGGAGCCGGAGCAGAGATCCCCCTGCAGCCCCTGGGCAGGAGGCGGCGCTGGAGCAGAGGAAAGGTGTGAGTGCGCTGCTTGGTGGGGAGGAAGTAGGAGACAGAAGGTGGAGGAGTAAAGTTGAGCCTGGTAAAATGGCAGTATGTGGGAGGAAGGTGCTTAACTTTTTTTTTTTTGGGGGGGGGGGGGGGGGAGGGGGATGGGGGGGAGGGGCTCTGTTTCTCTCCATTCAGGTCTATTTTTAACTGGCTGTAAATTAGTACTTTTCCCCAGGCTGAGTGTGTTTTGCCTGGGATGGTAAGTGGTGAGTGCTGTCTCTATCTCAGCCCATGAGGTTTTCCATCTAATGTTCTCCCCCTGTGCTGCTGAGGAGGGGGAGCGAAAGAACAGCTGGGTGAGACTTTGGCAGCCAGTCGAGGTCAACCCACCACACTTTTTAAAAGACATCATTTGATGTACTGTATCGTAAGTATGTGATGAGACATATTGAAAATAGATTGCATGTCCCCAAACTGCATTTTTTTCCATGGTATTTTTGATGGATGTAAGTAAAGGAATCAGAAAGGATAATGATGATACAATTTTAGGGGAAAAAGGTGAAATCAGTAGTTGGAAGACCTTTGGCATTTATTTTAACAGATTGTAAGTGTTTATGAGCTATAAGACAGCACTTTTATAAACAGTATAATGATCCATCGAAGCTTGAGTTGGCTCAGATGTCGAGAACTATTACATCCAAACAGCAATCTTAATGTACCCAATATATTAGTAATATACAATGGATTCCAATATTTAATGCTTATTTTAAATGTTGTAGCGTATATTAAAGTGCAGTGATGCATACATAGTTGGTATTCAACTTTTTAAGATGGCAGTGTACTTCCACTGTACCTACTATTTGTAATTTTCCTGAAATTAAACACTATTTAGTGCAAGTACCTAGAATATCAGTTATCATGCATATTAACAAAATCTATTTCAGTTGTATATTTAGCAAACTTTAGGGGGAAAAACAAGAACGGTTGTTCTTGTTACTGTAGTTTCTGGAAGTTTCATGGGAAAGGAATGCCCTCATTATGTTAACGGTGTAACAGTAGACTAAAATGCTAGACGATACTGGGGAAAGAAATAAATTACATAGACCGGTGGAAAAAAATGAGATTTTTATTTAGGGAAGTATAACTTCAGATCTCAAGTATTCAAGTATTCTAATGCTCAGGCTGATCTGTATGCTTAAAGGCATCTCCTGGCACTGACAACAGAGAATTGAAACGCATAAACAACAGGGGCTCTGACTCTGTTATCCATATTTCCTAGGGTAACTTCCTCATTCTGTTCTATAATGCCAGCCCATGGCTATATTGCATACAGAGGACAAGGTAGCTTTGCCTGAAAAAAAAAAAAAACACAAACAAAAAAAAAAAAACAAACAAAAACAAACAAACAACAACAACAAAAAAAAAACAGCTTTGGTGTCCAGGAGAGTCATGAGTTGGACTTCACATCAAATCTCTGCTTGAGGACAATTTGTCTTACTGTAGGGCATATTTGACTTAATGTAACTGACAGAAATGAATATGTAAATACATACAGAAATTACTAGAATCTTGAGTTTTATTCATGCTGCATTCACTTGCTTAAAGAACTAAAAAAGGAAGAATTACTAGATGACAGTCATATCAAATGCATGTTCTATATTTAAAATCAAGAACTAAATGTTCACATATCTGTATCATATGGAAACTGAATAGGGTTACTAGGGCAGGTTTACAACAACTGTTGCAATGTAACTAAAATGTCTGTATAGCTGCATAATTATGACAATTGTGATAAATAAAACTGGACACAGGAACTAAAAGTGAAACAAGTATATTAATACATTGGAATTGTGCCTTATTCTTCAGGTTCTTAGGTATGGTGACTCACAGGCTTTAAATGAAGTATAAAAAAAAAAAAAACAGCACAGTTTCACAGTTACCAATTACTCTAGAGCAAATATAACTGATGAGAAATAATGAAAGACCTAATTCTGTAAACTGTTATTTATAATTGCTTTTCAAGCCTCTGCAATATAAATTCAGCTCCTCAAATGACAGGGAAGGAGAGGGGCAAACAAAGATACTGGTACTTTTGAAGAATTCAAATCCCATCACAGCAAGTCCCAGGGTCCTTTCATAGTTAGAAGATTACTCCTTAATATAATAATTTTGCCATTATAAGATAACGTGTACAACTTCTGTGCCCTTGTTTTTGTATGCATTGTTTCAGGCATTGTGCATTATGAAGTATAGACTGCTTCAAATTGTAAGCATATGTGAAAAAGTGTTATAGTTAACTGTATAGTGATTTGTGTAAGAGTGGCTCATGTTTCACCTATAACAAAAAGAGAATGTGACTTTTTCTGCTTCTATGATAACCTTTGATAATAACTAGATAGTGCATTGGCCATTACTAAATTAATTAATAACTTGTTATTGTCAAATCTCTACAAGTGTCAGCTGAAGAAAACCATAATCAAATGAGAGTATTTTGAATAGGTTCTGCAGGGCCTGATACTAGTGGTATTTATTATTTTAAATGGGGGATATGGAAATAAATATAAAAGCTATCACTAGAGAGATTTATATATGCCATAAAAGTTAGTGGAATTAAATGTAATAAAGAGAAGATAGTTCAACAGAACTGTCTGGATTACACGAGAAGTGATCCACTTAACTAGCATTTACCCTGTACAGCCATATGTACAATTATGACTTGCATTCCTTGTTTCGAGATTTATATGTACTCGATGAATGTCTTCTTTTTTCTTTTTCTTTTTTATTTATTTATTTTTTTTTTAGTGCTGTTTTCTTAGAAGATTTTGGAAAACTGCTTGATGCAGGTTAATGAGATTACTACACTGTAGCCCATCAGCAGAGTAAAATGCTACATTAATTTAATACTGAAGAATAATCTGTTAGAAGCTGGAACAACAGGATGTACTAGAGCAAGCTCAGTGTGTGCTAGTACCATATAAGCCGTGTTTATATGGTACTTGTTTATTGCATTTGAAATCATCGTAGTGGCTGTGCATTTCCTTCTTTACTTTATCTCATGTGATGTATTCCACTTGTGATATAGAGGCCTTGTAACAGCAGTTACTCTTTGCTCTAAAGGAAGGGTGACTAAAAGGCTTTCCTAAAAAAATACATATTTAAAGATATTATTTATTTTGGCATACCAGTTAAAGGGCACTTGGGGTTCTTTTTATATTCTGGGATTTACCAAGCAATCACTTACGGAAAATGTAACCAAGCAAAACTGGAAAAAGGGGAGGAAAAAAAAAAAAAGAAAAATTTATCTCGTTCTTATCTACTGCAGCTAGGTAATGTGTGCATGAATTAGTCCTTTTATTTGCATCCTATGATCCAGGATCAGTTTCCCCCATCATGTTCACACCGTGCTCAAGCTGTGGTGGCTTGAATCACATCTTCACTGTCAGGTAGTGTCAGGGGTGTCCCTGCTGACAGGTGGGTTATCAGTCTGCAGGTCAGCTGACAGTGTGTCCACATCCACACCGAGCATATGGGGCTTCTTTGTGTGGTTCTTTCCTTAGTCCCTGTGCTCAGTCCTTTCAAATCAGTTAAAATGAGTCCGGTACTCATGAGGAGCATGTGCTCAGCTCATGTTCCAGTGACAGAAAAGGATTCAGGATTTTCCCTTTGGAGTTATTTTATTAGTTGCTAGAATGTTTTTAGTCCTTGTATGTACAATGCTTGCATTCTTTGCTCCTTTTTATCTGTGGTTGTGTGAGTCTGTGGTATAATCACTTGTTCAGCAGGATTTGGAGCTGGGAGTTAAGGGGAGAATGCCACGCCACAGCTTGTCGTGGTGGTCAGCCTGCATAGTGCAGTGACTTAAGCTGTTGCATATGCAGGAGCTCTGCCCTATGAGGGCATACCAAAGAAAATTTCTTTTTGGCTATGCCATCACAATACAAATACATATTGTTCAGATAATAAATCTTACTTCAAAGTAATGTCTGTCTACTCCCTTCCTCTTGTGTAGACTTGACCTCAGAATTTTGTTTCAAAATGCTGTAGATCCTCTTTTCACCCGTACTGTTTAAGGAAGATAGATTGTTTGGTGCAAGAATTATGTTATGTATGCACTTTGATTTATTGGGAATCTGGGCTGTACATCATACCATGGACTTCATAGTCTCTTAATCAGTCTTTTATAGCATTGCCTCTTGACCAAAATGAACGTACTATTTCTGGATGTATTGTGCATTAAAAACAAACAAACAAAAAAATAAAAAATAGACACTACCTCCAGTAATATCAAAGTGTTAACACATTGCCACTTACTGTAGAAATGGTATCTACAAGTCATTGGTTATGCATTTGGGGTGAATTCACTTGGGCAAGCTTGTTTTTTTTTTTTTAACATCCATCTGTTTGCATAGGTCCCACAGATTGTACGTGTGGTTCTGGCTGTCAGAGAACAAGAAGGCTTAGCAAATATATGTAATATACTTTAAAAGTTGTTTGGAAATGATTTAAGAACATGGAGAAATGTGTAAGCTTCAGGCAATCTAGTACCTTAGAGAACATACCCATCCCAGAGCTGTAAACTCCAATAAATCATATTGTGAACATACTGTAAACATTTTCATTGTTCCAGCTGGCAAAATGGTTTTTCATGCACACAACATAGATGCTGTTTGCCAGCACAATTTCTGCTATTTTCTGAAAGGACTCCATTACTTTATTTATTTTTTTTAAACAGCATTTAGTTCTTTGTTACATACCTTGCTTTCATTTTAAATATGATATTCCTTTTTTTTTTTTTACAGTGATACAGAAAAGGTGAAGGAGGAAAAGGTAACTAAAATCAGTATGTACAAATGTCCAGTTAAAATACAATACGAACCCAGTACAAAAACTTGTCCGATCTAGTTATGATCTGTACAAATATCAATAGAAAAAAAAAAGTCAAGATCCCTTTCATGCAAAGCTACATCGAGTTTTGCCTGTAGAAAAGATCTCAGAGAACTCTGCTTGTAGACCGTGCTAGTTGGTTCCTTGGTAAGTAGTGGATAAGCAAGGTGGAACTGAATAACTACTATATAGCTATCTGTTGGACTAGAATTGAACTGGTGAGTACCTTTTTATTTTGTTTTGTTATTTGGAGATGCTGACACACAGGGTTTCATAAGTTTTGTCATTATGTCAGAAACAAGGCAAAAGATTAAATGAGTAAGCAGCAGAAGCTGGAACTGTATTGCAAAATTAAAGAGAAGATAACTGTATTTGGAATGTAAGGCTTTGATACAGAGTAGTGTTTCATGTTGCTCAGTAGAGCAGGCTGAGGGAAAGAAGATGTCCGGGACTTGAGGGCACTATTAGTTCTTACTGTCCCTGCCCAGCAGTATGCCCACTTCAGCCTCCTGCCCAAGGACATTGGTCTGTGATTGCATCCCAAGAGACAATCAGGTCAGTCAGGAATGATTTAGCCTTGGTAAGCCAATGTTCACTGTTCCCAGTCACTACCTTCTTCTTGTGCTTGGAAATGTGTTCCCAGAGGACTTCTTCCAGGATTTTCCAAGGGGCCTAGGTGAGGCTAAGTGGCATGTTCCCTGGGTTTCTGAAGGTGTTTGCAAGATTTATTTTTTTTTCTCCAAACACCCGGGGCACCTGCTGCATCTTCATGATTTTTCAAAGAGGATAGCAGACTTGGTAAGAGTCAGCCTTTTCTCTCAGCACCCTGAGATATAGCTTCATGTAGTTCATCTGGCCCCATGAGCTTTTACATATTGAGTTCTTGCAGTAATCTCTCCCTTGATTCTTGTCTGCCGCTGGAAGTTCTCTTCTTTGAACCCTGGCTCCAAGTAGGGAGGTCTGTAGTGTGGGTATATAAGCTGTCTCCAATTCAGACCACCAGTCCCTGGCCCTCCTGATGCAAAGCTTCTCCCAGTCCAGTCTACTGCCAGTACTACTTGCATTACTCCAGAGAATCAGGCCCTCGCATACAAACACACATCTTCCTGCTGCTCTGTTCCTGAACTTCCTGTTCATGCCACCTCTCTGTGGAGACCAGTTCTGTAAAAACTTCCTGATGATCTGCTTTCATTATCTACATACTCACCTTTTGACATCTCACCTTGTTCTGCCAGTGAGGATATTTTAATCAACAGTGGAACAGAGTCTATGCTAGGCAGGTGTGATTCCTGGCAAATGCTGGGTAGGGCTGACCTCTAAAGACCACCTAACTAAATAAATTCTCATGGATTTGGGGCTTCCAGATGTGGCTTATGGTCTGAAGGCCATTGTGGTGGAATGCACAGACGACAGAGATGAGAGGAGCTCAGCGGATAACTACCTGGCATGGAGATCTCTGTATCTCAGGGTGCCTGCCTGCTCTGGAGGTTAGGAGACTGTTGCAGCTTTGCTTGGGTCAGTGAAAGCAAATATCAGCAAGGAAGGATGCAAATGAGTGTGAGGAACAATGTAAATGACTTCATTCGGCCTCTGCCTTGTCACAAATAGTGCAATGCAAGGCAGAACTTCCTCTCCAGCCTAATTGCACAGCCCCCAGGAGCTGCTGTGGCTTAGTCCTGTCACTCTCACTTCTGCCTTGCACTTCATGCCGTGTTCTTAGCCCCTGCATTAGTTGTCAGTATTCTATGCCACCTTCTCATGAGCTGTCGTATTCAACTGAACTCATGTCCTTAGTCAAACTTTACCTCTTAATTGGCCATTCCTGCAAAAAGAGCTCCCCTCATACATCTGACGGGATTTTTCAAAGCTGGATACATCTGGTTTTGTGACAAAATAACTCCAATGAAAATAGTCATAAAAGACATTCCCAGGAAAAAAGATAAATTACATGCATGTGTATCTACAGAGGAAAAATAAAGAGAATGTTCTGGACCCAAGAAAACTTGGTTGTACACCTGTTGGAGGACACTAACTTGTTTAGACTAAGCTTTGAAAAGGTAACAGCCAACAAATATTTTTTGAGGCTATTAGAAATGAGCATATTTGTAAATGCTATCTCCTCATTTTCACTTCAATTTAAGGAATTTTAAATATGTGAATCATATCTTTTTGTTAGAAAATGTCAGCCAAAGATTTTTAAAGCCATGTGCTTAAAGTTAGGCTCATCCATATTTAATTGTACTGCGCTACTTGTTGTGCCTCCTTACTGAAAAAGGTATTTTAAGTCTGGTTTTCCAAAGTGCTCAGCACTTATAACTCATTTTTCTTCGAATTTCACACGCTCAGCAGTTTTGTGAAAGGATGTATTTATTGGTTTTCAGAAGTAAACATCACTACAGAATCTTAATTTAAGCAGTCGGGTTTCAAACTTTTCTTGGTACGCTGTATTAAATTTCTTTAGAAATATTCACTGGCCATCTGTGAACCTTCAAATATATCTCATATGGTAAGAAAATCTGTAGCTTTTCTTACTATGTAGCTAAGAATCATTGCTTGTGTATCACTTTAAATTTAAACATGGATTGTAGAAAAAGTATTTTGAAACTCTGTGATAACCTGCTGCCAAAATCCTGTTTACAGTCATAATTTTATAGAGTGGAAAAACAGTTGTTTTCTATTTAGTAAAGTTTAGGACCTGATCTAAATGTGAATTGTTTCCATGGTAGATCTAACAGAAACTGTCAGGCAATGGGTTACATAGCACTGCAAGTGAAATAAAATTTTGAAAGGTAAATACACGTTTGCCGACAGGTAATTGGACACTCTGCATAGGTTACATCTCAAGGAGGGAGCTTTCATCCTATACAGCAAAAAGCTACTGAACCTTGTTGATTTCATTAGTACACTGGACATTCTTAGTATTTATTGAGCACAGGTACTTATCTTACTATGTGAGCTTCATTACATCAGAGGATTGTTATTCTTTAAGTGTTTGAAAGGCAGAAGAGGTAAAATACACTTAAATGGAAGAGCTACAAATGACATGTTCCTCCCTTTCCAGTCTCTTTTTTTTTTTTTTTTTCCTTTTTTTTCTGATTTAACATGGGCGTATATATTATACATCATGTATATTTTCCAAAAGTCCATCTTTTTATGGAAAGACAGCTGTGAAAGTGCGAGTCTCCTGTTTTAAACTCATAAACAGACCTATCAAATGATCATAGCAGGGGATGTAAGTTGCCTTATTTTTTTTTGCTTAAATAGTTGCTAGGTAATCAGCAGCAGTCTAAATCCATTAAAACGAAAAATCTTGCTAATTAGAGACAAACATCTTAGCCTTTTTTGTCTCCAGTACCAATGATCACAGGTAGATTGCATATCATTTGGTGAGATTTTCCCACAGTACCCAAGTTTTAAGTTTTGATCAAAGGATTCCTGGTTCCTTCCTCGTGGTCATAGAATCATTAAGACTGGAAAAGACCTTCAGGATCATCTGGTCCAACCAATGTCACCCACTAAACCATGTACCTGAGCACGACGTCCAACCTTTCCTTGAACACCTTCAGGGATGGTGACTCCACCACCTCCTTGGGCAACCCATTCTAGTGCCTGACTACTCTTTCTGAGAAGAAATGTTTCCTGATATCTAGCCTAAACCTCCCCTGGCACAATTTGAGGCCATTTCCTCTTGTCCTATTGCTAGTTTTCTCAGAAAACAGGCCAACCCCCAGCTCCCCACCTTCCTTTCAGGTAGTTGCAGAGAGCAATAAGGTCTCTCCTGAGCCTCCTATTCTCCAGACTAAACAACCCCAGTTCCTTCACAGGACTTTCATTCCAGGCCCTTCATCAGCTTCATAGCCTTTCTCTGGACACACTCCAGGGCCTCGGTGTCCTTGTAGTGAGGGGTGCAAAACTGAATGATGTTTCTAAACAGTTCACTTCTCTAACAGTAGCAGAGTATGAAATAGTGTGTTATGAATTTGTGAGTCATATTACAATTTGTGAGTCATATTACAAATTCATACAAAAAATAGCTAGCGAATTCTAGCTATTGATACTGTATTCCATTTTTGAATCAGGAATGATCACCAACTATTTTGCGTTCCTCATCTGAAAAAAAAAGAATGAGTACAGAAGAACTGTTGCTAATATCACCTGCTCTCACTCTCCCAGCTGCTGTGTGGCGCAGCGTTTTTTTCCCTGTCTTAAATATGCTCTCATAGAGGTGCAAAACAACATCACTTACTGGCTCAGCTCTGGTCAGCAGTGGGGCCCTTACCAAACACGAGACAGCGTCTCACAGAAACCAACCATATGGCCTCCTGCTACCAAAACCTTGCCACGTAAACCCACTACAGATACCCAGATATAGTGCAAACTGGAAAGAGTGCAATTAACTAACTTCAAGGAGAAAGGAAATAACTTCTAATATATAAAATCAGCATACCATGTACATTGTAGTAAAACTAAATTAACTTCGCTTACTTGAACAGTATTGCATAACTTAACGCTAATAATAGTACCTCTATACACAGGGATTTTATAGCTCGGAAATTTTTTATTGTTAATGAGATGCAGATTCTAATGTTAAAGATAGTTGACCACTGAAGGAATTTCTCAGGGATTCTGATACGCTCATTTACTCTAGATTCAAAATTCAGATTGAATTTATATTCTCTATTTTATGCCTTAAATCAGTCTAGATACAACAACTTCGTAGGGTGGTCTCAAGAAGTCTCTTCCAGCTTTTTCTATCATTTTTAAATTATCAGAATAAAAAAGAAAAATATTATGTTATTATATTAAGCTTGATATTCCAGCAATTTTTGCATGTAATAGTTACAGAACAGTATTACTTCATATTACATTTTTCACCAGGTAATCTGACTTCTAGATAAGGTGGCTAATCTTTTTGCACACATTGTTTTCTTTCAGTTTTGCTACTTGAATCCCACAGTTATCTTAAATACACTATATGTATATTGCTGATTTATTAGAGCAAGATCATCTTGAAAGTAAGATTTAATGAATCACTTGTCTAAAATACTGTTTTCTCACTTTACAGGCACTAGCTTTTAGTAGAATTATAATTTAAAAACTTTCAAATACAGCTTTTTTGTTCCTTTGAATATTCTGCTAAAATTCAGTGATGAAGTTAAACACATCAGTGAAGTAGGCAAGTGTTCTCCATCTGCATGATTTATAACAAAAAAGCAACATACATAGGGTATAAACTAACATAACAATTTAAATCAATGCAATTACATTTTTGAAGAATAACGTGGATTTTTTCACAGTGTTACACCTTGGAAGCTACTTGATTGTTATGAGTTCATAGCCAGAGACAGGTTCAACAGCTTACTAGTCAATTTGTTTTGGTCTTGTTTTTGTGCCTAATGGGGATGCTAACTTCTCTTGTCACTTTGTCATATACTTGTGTCTCGGCTGACAGCCACAAGAGAGACCACAAGCTGGCTAACTGCTGAAAACACTTGAACAATACATTTTAAAAACTTTCAGCCAAGATCCACTGTCATCAGGGAATCATTTCGTTATTTCCCATTAGTTGATAAAGGAGATGCCTCAACTGTGCAGGAGACATGATTACTTAGAAAAAAAATATAAATCAGCTTTTCAGAATCTGAAGATTGTATTATTTTTTGTTGTTGTTGTTGATTCTTCTTAAGCCACTTAGCAAATTTTAATTGAGCCTCAAAAGTTAATGGAGATGCACCTGAAACATAGTCAGTGCCTCAGCATTTGACACTACAGAAACACTGATGATATATGATAAATATATCACAATGAAATAAACATGGTACACAGTGACAACAAAAATATTGAAAAATAAAGAAATTATAATTTTAAGTCTTTTTTCATGTTTGTATGCTGTTTTCAGATACTGACTCAAACTCTGTGAAAAGTTCACCTTCATTTTCTTATGCTATTGTTAAATATGTAAATGCCAGCAGAAGAAAGGGTAATAGATTTTGAAATATTTTTTCTATAAACTACAATATATGTGTTTTGTGTTTTTGTTTGTTTTTTAGTTTCAGCCTCTGCTAGTTTAATAATAGTATTTCCTGAATAGTTATGATAGTGATATCTGCCTGACACTGATTTCAGACAGCAGTTCATGGAACATGAGCAATATCTGGCAAACTGTCACAGACGTTTAGGAAGCCCTCTGTGCTGCAAGGCTGACATTTGTTGTGAGTCCATTTTTAGAAAGAGCATGGAATTGGCTGCTGAGTTTCAGACTGGTAAGGAACTTGTCCTGTCTTATTTAGGACTTCTGTATGGATTTTATGCCTCCAGTGGCAGTATGAGTAGAGTTTTCTTTACTTTCTTTGGAAATGACAATGGAATTCTGAGTTACCTTATACTTTGGTGTGAAATACATATTTGCTTTTTGATGAAGTGTCTGTAACTTCACAGCTTGACATATTTGTTGCATTATTTCTATTCTTACAAATAGTAGATCACGAACTCATGAATTCTCTTTAAGCAGCAAAAAAAAGCCAAAAGTAAAAACCTGCACTGACAGGAAGAAATTCCTGGAGCTTTGATTTTAGGCAGACTGAATAATGGTATCTTAATAGGCAGTTGCAAGTTATTCCTGCTTTCCCTGTTATACCCTTGGCTAGTGAATGCCATGTGGTATACAGAAAACAGACTGGACTTGGATGAACACTGTTCAGAAAGATTCCAGTCTTCTGCCTCTATAGCATATGTGGAGTTCACTGGGGAATCACTTAAAGAATAATTAAAATTTGAGAAAGAATGCTGATGCATTGACAATTGGGTAGAAAAGCAGCTTCGGGCTAGAAAGGGACTAGCAAATTCACAAAATTATGCAGATGGTAGAAAAAGGACTTTATCATCAGAACCCATAGCTTTCATAAGACAAGGAGTGTAAGACAGGCTCTGACACTGACCTTGGAGATGTAAATTCCTATATTTACTATGTTGTAGAACATAATTTCCCTGCACATGGAATTTGTTTCTTGCTAAAACAACTCCTCCACTCTTTGTTGCCAGAAGCAAACTACATCTGGCTTTGGATGTCCATTCAATTCTTGAGAGTCATATTCCAGGGTGGTGAAAATAAAATCACTTCTAATATTCAGAACCAGACTGTTCATTCAGCTACAAAGCCTTAGAGGTATAATTACAAAGCAGGTGATCGACTACTGGGCATGCTGATCTTTAATCAACACATACTCAAAGCTGGTAACCCACAGTACAAGAAAGCAATTAGTAAATTTAATAGCTAAAGGAAAGTCAAATGGGAATATGTTAAGACCAGCCTGGCAGTTCATTACTGTGCTAGCAATTCGTGACAGTAAAATATCCATTTATCTGGAGCTTATATGATAATGTTACCAAAGCTAAAACAAATTCTTAAAAAGATCAAAATGTCAATTGCCAACCTGGAAATATTTTATATAAAATACACTTGGAATTTTCTCTTTATTAGCTGTTTTCCTTGTCTTTTAGTGAAGATGAATTTAGAAATATGAAATAATGGCATTTTATCCTAAAAGAGCTGTGGGATTAGGTGATTTCATGTCAGTGTAACTCAGTTAAATAGAATTTTTCCTAATTTACAGCAGCTTGAGCAAGGTTGGAGTCGGGTCTGTTTTGGATAAAAGTAAACAGTGATCAGTCATAGAAAAATGTATGAGAGTTCAACGTTTCTTTGAGTTCTTCCCTTTTTCATAGACAACATTGTAAAACAACAGATCTGTTTGCATCACATCATAACCATATGAACAAAATTCCGTATTAATCCATATGAACTGTACTTATGCAGCTAAATATTTCCCTTCCCAGGCAGAAGTGGATCTCACCTTTGTAAACATAACTAATTCCAGCAATAGTAATACTGGTCCCAATATGCAGTAAAAGTGCAAGTTGAATGTCATTTGTTGTATGAGAAATTTAACCTTTACACAGTTACTAGGAGTTCTTCAGTGAAACAGTTTATATAGTGCAGTTGATTCGCCTTGTCTGCATGTAATAGAAAAATTTCACCTGCCACCTATGTGTATATGTGATGAATAGAATATTGTTTCTTATTAATTCAAATTATGATTTTTGGAACAAGATACAACAAAAATGGCAAAACCTTATCTGAACAGTGGATGTCAATAAAGGAAATGATGGCACAAAATAAAGGTTAAAAGTAATTTCTGCTTTCAATCAGCTACCCAAATTTGCAGCCTTACATTATGGCTTCAGAAGTGTGTTGAATTATTTTGTTCCATTTGTTGTTTATTCTGATCACCTTTGCTTTTCATTTTATGTTACCATGTGACTGAGTAACAATAAATAATAGAGCCTGTGAGAGTACCCTACCTACCTTTACATGCTGGGAAGTATTGTAAATACTTATCTTAAATGTACCAGCAACATCTGGGAAACTATATTTAATATATTGAATTCTATATGGAAAAAGTTCCAGTATTATCAAAAGGCTAGTTGAAATGCTAAATGGAACATATTTATTTTTTTCAATATATAGCTTCTGGTTATACTTTGTTATAAGTTTATACTGGCTTTAAAATAGTGCTGGGGAACATTTATAAATCAAATGAGCATTTTAAAAAATAAATTAGTAGAGTGCAACATGTTTGCACCTACTGAAATGATTCATGTCAGTCAGCACTTAAGGTAGTGAGTGTTTGGTTACTCTTCGTGAAAGCCATTTTTAGTTCCAGGAAGAATGTGTGCAGGCTGTGATTTAAGTGGTTACTTCTGTGAGTGTATCCCGATAACAGATTTCCTCCTGTATTCCGTATGAGGTCAGGCACTCCAGGGAGCCTTAAAACCTCCCTGGTGAGTTTCTGATTTGGTACTTACTGGATCCTGACCCGAGTGAGCAAAGAGCTCCTGTAATAACCTTCCACTGGTGCGAAGCACTGCTCTAAACATTTACACTTAAAAATATATTTCTTGTGTCAGCTATGTCAGTCTTTTACATAGCCTGCCCCTGGCATACCCCTGTATTCTTATCTATGAATTTTTGATAAAATATAAAGGAAAAACGAAACCTCTCAGCAGATCTTTATGAAAAACTCTACCGCATTTTAAACACTACGATTGTTGGTAAGAGAAGCAATTAGAGGGGTGGAGGTGGCTGGTACAAGAAATGTAATAGAAAGTCTACATGAAACAAGACAGGAGAAAATTATGGAGAAAAAGCAATATATTTCAGTTACTGGGTCTGTGTGGTACAAACAGCTAAATGATAGATTACTGTGAGTAAATGTAAATATACATGTTTCTGCATTCAGTTATTGAACTGAATGCAGTAAATAGACACCTCTTGTAACCTCTGTACAGACTAAATAGAAATTGGATTCTGCATGAGCAATGAAATCACATTAGTGGGCAATATTTTAAATGTTAGTCTCAATAAAAATACACCCATTTTACTGGAGAAATACATGCCTGACAGGGCAAATTCCCAGAATGAATTCTATTTTATATAATATTTGGCTATTTAACATAATTCTCTTGCAGTCCACCCATTCTGAAGGCTGAGTTCATTTACAGAAATATTTTGCTCTGTAATGTGGTATTAAAGAGCCATCTTATCTTTCATCATTTATTGATGCATTTGATATTAACTTTCAGTGCTAACAGGGTTTATGAACTTCTTAAATGCACTTTAAGGTCCTGATTCAACAAGGTACTTAGAAGTATACCTACAAGTGAGCATGAGTGCTAAAATCAATAAGGTGACTCAGGCATTTCTGGTGTCAGTCAAGCATCTTGCCGATTTGGTATGTTCAAGTGAATTAGAAGCACGTGGCAGCGTCTCTCTCATTTGGTGGTTAGCAGTGAGGTAAACATGGAAGCTGTATACTAGCTTTAAGATTTTGGAGAACCTGAATAGGATGTAGAGGCCAGAAAACAGGTTGTCTTGCAAGTTTTACTTTTGATTTAAGTCAAAGTATATCTCCTTACAGAATCTGTGGTTGGCTTGCTGCACTACAGACTTCACCTATCTGGATTTGTCTGGTGTACATTGTTGTATGACAAAATCTCAGTTCTAGAGGAGAATCAGAGTGGCTTTCCTGCTCCTTCTCCTCTATCTGGTGTTTGATGCTATGTTTACCTGGGGAGATGTGAATTCTTATGTGGCACAAGGATTCTTATGTGCCTTATTAGATGTAGACTATGTGTTTATATTTAAGAACAAATCTCAGTAAATCCAGGGATTTCTAATTAGGAGAAGGATTAAAAATAATTGAAAAGCTACTGAAATGTGCATTAGCAAAAGCTTGTTAGTGATTTGTTGACCCCCCCCTTCCTTCTTTGGAGTGCTACAAGATTAATACTCCTGATTTGGCTTTTCCTCACATTAGAACACTACTTCTTTTAACATAGTTAACATCTGTTAATGTGTTCATCACCAAAGTGGAAAATAATCTTTCCCTAGAGTATTTAGAAATAAAGACACTGTAGACGAATGAGCATATTAGAATGGGGATACTTCTTCGTAGGATAGCCCCAGATAGGGGAGATTGATTTAGTCAAAAATAGGTATGACACAGAAAACACTGCCTTTGGGGAAGGTTATCCTTAAGAAGTGAGATATTTTTTCATATATATGCAGTCTTACGGTACAGCCAGATTTTTGGAGATGGCAAAAGTCTTTTGCAATTACATGAACTTTCAACCATGGTGCTGAAAGCAAAGAGCAGGTCTGTTAGCGTAGTATAGGGACAGATGGCCAGTATGAACAAGCTCAAGAAACAGCAACCTGGAGAATGAAGTTTGCTTTGCGGTTTCCCTGAAATATCCCCATTATTTGGGTTAAGAGTTAAGCACCTTCTCCATTTCTATTAAGTAGAAGCCTGGCATTGTATTTTGTTCAAGGTCATAGCATAGATAAGCTGAAGAAGTGATAGAAACCTGTGGCTGCAGAGAATTTGTACTTACATAATAGATACTTTCAGACAATGATAGGTGGAGAGCTCACGAAAACACAGGCACACACACACTCATGCATGCACATCAGAGGATTGACAGAGAAGGCAATTAACTACTTGTGATGTATAAATGTATAGTAAAAGAATTTCTATCAGTTCTATGTACAGTTATCTTCAACCTGCTGGGGGAGGAGGTCTTAGGGTTTGTATTTTTTGCAGTGGAATGTTACAAGGGAAAAGAATGGCTGTTGTTGGATATCAAACTGTGATATGACCTTTCTGTGTATTAGCTTCTCCACAAATCCCACACGCATCCTTGTATGCATGCTCCCACCTCACAGCATCTCAGAATAAATATGATGTCTCACTTCTTCTTTTAACTTTCTGTGGTGGATAGCCTGCGTCTGTTTACTGTGGTACATGGAGGCAGGTATTTTAACATATTCCTGTGATTAACGTAGAACATCTGGTACTATATATAGCTTTGTTAAGATATCTTTGTTCTGGAATGCAGAAATTTATCGTAATTGGAGAATAATTGGAGAATTGGTAAACATGTACAGGCACTATATCATGCATTTTACCAGTACATCACTGGTGACACACATCAGACTAAGCACAGTTGAAGGAAGCTGTTACAACAAAGAGATGAAGACCTGAAGACCTATCTCCCCTATAAATAGTATTTCAACCTGTAGGCAATGGATCCCCAGCCAGGTAGACCGAGTTTATGTTTGGGTTTATGTCTGGTTCTCATTCATGAAGTAAATCTTACATCATGAAGTGTGACAAAAAGAATGTTGAATGGTCTGGGATTAATGTGAAAATTGTATCAGTGAAATTATAGGACTCCATCTGCAAAGAGCAATTATGGCATTTCTATCTGTACTGTAATTAAGTAGAAAAATGACACAGATCCACTTCTTGAGCTGCTTGGGAATCACTCTGCTAAAAAGGCCTGCCTCTCACAGTTCCCCGGCAGCATACACTGCACAGTTGTGTTTTACTGCAGTTGCAACTGAACACTGAGATCTGCATATCTGTTAAGAAAGTAGGTGTCACTGATGAAATTGTTTAAATCTAACAAACAGTTTCAAACTTCAGAACAACTCTTTAATGGATTGGATACACATTTCTGTTCTTAATCACTATCAATCATTATCACTACATATACAAAGCAATGGTTTGTTAGACACTTAACATAAATTATCTGTCATCACACAATACCATATAACTTGAGGCACTGTAGTTTGAACTGATATCCGTGGTCCTGCATTGCCAAGGTCAAGTTGATCGGTCTTAAGAGTCTGTTAATAAGGGAAGTCAGGATAGAAATGCCTGAAGGAGGGCTGTGTCCTTTTTTCATTGTCATTCCTCGGTGATGTTTCAGCCCCACCCCCACAAGAAAAGGGGGTGACTTCATCTGCTTTTGACATCCTATTTTTGGAATCCAGACTTATTCTGGTTTCTTTTATTCTGCAGTATTTTTCTGGTTCCATCAGACTGACAGCTGGTCATGAGTGGAGTTCTGTAGGGGTTTGGTGCTATTCAATATATTTTTAAAGGACCTGGATGAAAGCACTGAATGAACCACACGTGTGTGTCAGCCATATGGATCAGCAAACTAGGAGACAAGGTAGATACTCTAGAAGGAAAAGACACCATTGAAAGACACCTACATGGGCTGGAAGATTGGGTAAGCAAGAACTGCATGATGTTTAACAAAGATGGAATAATCCCAAGCAGCAGTAAGGGCTGGGGTCTGACCAGCTGCAGTGTACCTACAGAAAAAAAAAGACCTGGGGGTCTTGGTGGACCAGAAGTTGAACATGCTATCAAAGCACCCTTGGAGCAATGAAAGCTAATTGTATCCTGGGTTAAATCAATAAGAGTATAACCAGCAGATAAAGGGATGTAATTACTCCATTCTACTTGATGCTTTTTGACTGCAATTAGGATACTGTGTCTGGTTTTGATCCCCCCAGATCTAGAGACATTGTAAAGCTGGAGAGGGTTTGTGAGTCACCAAAGACACTCATCAAGATTTGGAGGGTTTGGAGGGTTGGAAAAGTTAAAATATGAGGGGAAGTAAAAAGAATTTGTTCATCCTAGAGAAGAGAAGCCATGTTCATGTGGAGGGAGTTATCCCAGACTTCAGTACCTAACAGGTAATTACAGAGAAGATGGATGTATTTCCTTCACAAGAATGAGTTGATGGGGCAAGAAGATGTGAGCACAAGCTGCTGCAGGGGAAACTTTCTATGGATGTAAGGGAAAAAAAATCTTAACTGTGGAAAGAGTTAAACAATGGTATAGGTTGTTTGAGAAAAGTGGCAGTATCTTTCTTGTTGCAAATAAGTAAGACTTAGCTTGATAGATCCCTGTATAGAATAATCTAGGACCCTGCTTATAAAAGAATTAGATCAGATGCTTTTGAGAGGTCCCTTCTGAGCTAGACTTTGTTGTAGTTGTAAGATTCTGAAGTCTTTCCTGTTTCTTCTGTGGTATTATCCTAATTCTACCATGCACCTTCTTGCTTGTTCTGCAAAATTACTTTTATAAGCCATTTTGTAGAATCACAGAATGGTTTGGGTTGGAAGAGACCCTTAAGGTTCATGTAGTTCCAGCTCCCCTGCTATGGGCTGGGACACCTTGCACTAGACCAGGTTGTTAAAGCCCTGTCCAGCTTGGTCTTGAACACTTACAGGTATCAGGCATCCACAGCTTCTCTGGGCAACCTGTTCCAGTGCCTCACCACCTTCATAGTAAATAGTTTTTTCCTTATATCTAATCTAAATCTCATAGAATCATAGAATATCCCGAGTTGGAAGGGACCCATAAGGATCATCGAGTTCAACTCCTGGCACCACACAGGTCTACCCAAAATGTAAGACCATGTGACTAAGTGCACAGTCTAAATGCTTCTTAAAATCCAAAAGGCTTGGTGCAGTGACTACTCCCCTGGGGTGCCTGTTCCAGTGTGCAACCACCCTTTCGGTGAAGAACCTCTTCCTGATGTCTAGCCTAAACCTCTCCTGCCTCAGCTTGACACCATTCCTGTGGGTCCTATCACTGGTGACTAAGGAGAATAGATCGGCACCTGCTGCTCCACTCCCCCTTGTGAGGAAGCTGTAGACCACAATAAGGTCCCCCCTCAGTCTCCTCTTTTCCAGGCTGAACAGGCCAAGTGACCTCAGCTGGTCCTCATACGTCTTCCCCTTTAGTCCCTTCACCATCTTCGTAGACCTACCTTCTTTTACATGTAGTTTAAAGCCATTACCCCTTTTCGTGCCAGTACACTCTCTGACAGAGTCCCTCTCCAGCTTTCTCATAGGCCCCCTGTAGGAACTGGAAGGCCACTATAAGGTCTTCCCTCCTGCCTGCGGATTTTCTCTGGCATATATTTTTCTTAGTTCATGCAACTGCACTATAAGTCTCTGTTATCCTTTTAGCAGTTATAGCTTAGCTATGCTCCAGAACCATATAAAAATGTCATAGAATATTTACACCTTGTCACCAGTTACACAATTTTGTGTACTTCCATCTGGATTCAAGACCGTAATTTTTACTTGGATCTTGCTTAGTATGTATCTGTTTAGTGCATGCAACAGGTGTGTTCTGGCCACATCACATAACATGACTGTAGTCATTATAAGACAAAGAGATACAAGAGAGGAAGAAATAATTCTCCCTGACTAAAGTGCTGTGAAATGCTGCAGCAAAAGGTAAGGCGGTAAGCAATCAGGTAGGATGGGGAACAATTAAATTTTGAGGGTGTTGATGATCCAAAAAATGCATGAATTGCAGGATAAAGACAGAATGAATTTGTTTTGAAATAACACAACTGTTATCTGAATTTTCCAAGGGCTAATGGCTGTGCTTTTTTTTATTAGGTAGTGCATCTATGTTTTGCCCGTGTTATTAGGGAAACATAACTACCTGACTGTTGTTAAATTCACCTGACTGTTAGGCAAATGACTAACAATCTGGAGGTGCCTTGTGATGATAGGTCTTCATATTAAGTGGTTATTTGACTGGTGGGCAGGTGGACAAAGGCAACTCATGACAATCTCTTGGCCAGATAGAAACAAAAATGAATCATGACCTGCACTGTATGAGTTACTGGCAGATAGCTCTTGGATGAATTAATACACTGAAACCTAATTAAACCACAATCCTTTTATCTTGTATTTTTCTCTGCATGTCTAGGACAAGTGGAAGTCTTCATAAATCTGAAATATTATAGGTCAATTAATATGCACACAAGCTGCATATTCTGTAACAGGAATACAGTTAATCTAACATAAATTGCCTTTTGGAAACTCAGAGTAACATTAAAATATTTGTCCCAACTCTGGTCCTACTTGTGCTCAATTTCTCAGCAATGTAATATTCTTGATTTCAATGGTGTAAATTGAGTAAAGCTTTTGTTTGTTGTTCCCAGAATTTAAAGTATATGGACTTCATTGTTCTTCCCCATTAGTTAATGGAAATTTAATGTGCAAAGCTGGGGTAAGTAGGGTGAGTGATTCATTGTACACAGAATTCTTCTGTTCTGTTAAGCTTATTATAGACCACATAGTTATCCTATTGCTCCCAGCAGTTTTGTCTCATTAGGTACTTGACCACTGTATTAGCCTGGACGCTTGCAGTTTGGGATAAGATTTTGCTTTTATGTAATTTTGTGAATCCAGACATGTAAGGGGAAGAACTATGAACAGAACCTGTAAGAAATATATTTTGAATACACTGCCAATTATTTTATTGTACTAGAAGCTTTATTACAGAACATGTTACATTCTTATATCTTCAAATAAAAATAGTGGACAAAAAGTTATATATGTCAGATCCAGGTTTTGCCAAACAAACTACCATGTTTCTGACATGCTGTCTGCAGCAGTTGCTTAGTTAAGAGTAAGAAAAGAGCAGCACAGTGTGAATACACTGACGCTATCCCAGCTTTCATTAATTTGTAGCTTATTAAATTTCTGATTTCCAAATGGTGCCTTTTCTTTCTAGACTTAGCAGTTTGCTTTTATTTTCATGAATTTGAATCATGGAGCTAAACGCTTTTGGAGCCCCCGGTGGAGCAGGTGGATGTGGCCTGGAGGAGGCTGCGGCCCATGGAGAGCCCCCGCGGGAGCAGGCCCCGGGCCGGAGCTGCAGCCCGTGGAGAGGGGCCCACGCAGGAGCAGGGGGTCTGGGGGGAGCTGCCGCCCAGCCGTGGGGGGCCTGTGCTGGAGCAGTTTGCTCCTGGGGGATGGACCCTGTGGTATGGAGCCATGTGGGAGCAGTTCTTGAAGAGCTGCTGCCTGTGGGCAGTCCCTTCAGGATCAGTTTGGGAAGGACGGTATCCTGTAGGAGAGACCCCATGTGGAGCAGTGACAGAGAGTGATTGTGAAGGAGTGGCAGAGACAAAGCGTCAGGGACTGACCACAGCTCCCATTCCTTGTTCCCCTGTGCCGCTCGGGGGGAGGACATAGAAGAGGGTGGATAGAGGGAAAGTGTTTTTAGTTTGCTTTTGCTTTCTTACTGTTCTCGTCTGTTAGTAATAGGCAATGTTATTTTAATCTCCCTGTGCTGAGTCTGTTTTGCCCATGATGATAATTGTTGAGTGATCTCATTGTCCTTGTTTCACCCTTGAGCCCTTTTTTTTCATTTCATATTATTTACCCTTTGAGGAGGAGGAGTGAGTGAGCAGTTGTGGTGGAGTTCAGCTGCCCAGCTGGGTAATACCACCACACTAGCAGATGCCCCGTGGTGGCCTGGGTATGCAGGGTCTGGTACCTGTAGGATTGCCCTGGTTCTGATCCTGATCTGGGTGTCAGTGGCCACCCCAGCTCCCAAGGAGGCTAGACCAGGTGACCTCAAGAGGTCTCTTCCAGCCTCAGCCAGTCTATGGTCATGGGATTCCATGGAATGTATATAGTATATTGGAGTGCGGTATGCACATACTGTGACAGTGAGTGACTTAGCCAGGGTGAGCTGGAGCTGTGTGATACTGTCAGTGGTATGGCCGTGTTGAGGAAGGCTACAAAAATACACCTAAGTGTGCCCAAACTGAGGAGGAAGGGACTCCATCCAGGAGCATCAAGCTTACCTCCTTGAAAGAGTCCAGCAGAGGGCCACAAAGATGGTACGGGGCCTGGAGCATTTTCCTTATGAAGAAAGGCTGAGAGACCTGGGTCTGTTCAGCCTGGAGAAAAGAAGACTGAGAGGGGATCTCATTAATGTTTACAAGTATCTTAAGTGTGGGAGACAGGGATTTGGCCAACCTCTTTTCAGTGGTTTGTGGGGACAGGACAAGGAGTAATGGCCACAAAATGGAGCACAGGAAGTTCTGCACCAACATGAGAAAGGACTTCTTCATGGTGAGGGTGAGGGAGCACTGGAACAGGCTGCCTAGGGAGGTTGTGGAGCCTCCTTCTCTGGAGATATTTAAGGCCCGTCTGGATGCCTACCTGCTCTAAGGAACCTGCTTTGGCAGGGGGGTTGGACTTGATATCTCGAGGTCCCTTCCAAGCCCTACAGTTCTGTGATTCTGTGACCTCACAGAAGCTCTGGGGATGCTGAAGGCTTGTAGTCTGCCTCCCATTGTCCTAAGGGAAAGTGAAGCTGTCCACCTAAGGACCCAGAAGGATTACCAAGGGGTGAGCATTAACACTAGGAAAGAGAGGCAACAGTAGGATGGTGAGGAGATTTTTTCTATTGCAATTTTAACTTAATTAGCAAGGGCTTGTCTGGGGCTATCACAAACATTAACTGTTTGGAACTATTAGACTTCAATTTTTTCTTTGACTAACAGCATATTCTAACATTCAGCTATATGTTGTGCTCCCTTTTGTAGGAAGATACATTGGATGAGATTTGATGATGACTTTGACTTTGTACTAGACACTTTGGACCAGTTTCCTACTCTGTAATTTTGGAAAAGTTTAATAGCATGTTTCATAAGGAGCAGAAGCTTGGGTAGAGTTTTAAAAATACATTAATGAAAGCTTGTGTTTCTAATTCACTTGCAGTATTGAAAATCCCATCTCTAAATCAAGGGGCAAACACTTCAAACTCTTCGTCTGACATTCAGTACTGTTTAATGGATTTTAATGGATTTAAAAATTTCTCCAGTTAAGTGAACTCTGAAATAATTTTCACAAATATGCAGAATAATGTCAAAGACCTAAGCAAGAATTTCCTATAAACTCACTTAAAAAAATAAAGTAAAAAAAGCCCACTATGGTGTATTACTTATGAAAACAAATGCATCTTCTGAAACATAATGCAGTGTGTTTTTTTGTTTGTTTTGCTGAATAGTTCAGGAAAAATACACAAATATGCTATATCTTCTACCTGCTAGTTTAGTTTATACAGCTTTACTTTTTATTGAATATATTTTATTTTATTCTGATTCACTCTTGGAAATTCTTTCTAAATTCGGATTAACATTTTTAAAGGCTTGCATTGTTCATCTAACAGTGCAAGAGAGAAATTATTTCCTTGACTTTTACTGTTGCTTTATTTTTCTAAGAAACTACTATTTTCTTCAGATTTTTCTTTAGATTTTGTATTTTACATGTGTGATTGCTACATGGGACTATCACTGCAATTAGTATTATAACTGATCTAGATGAGGAGAGTATCCTGCATGGTAAAGGTTTGAGTAACATTAAATATTTCTGCATTAAAAAAAAAAAAATATATTGAAAACATGAGTAGGAATAACTAGATGGAGGTCACTTCATGTAATTGTATCAGGATCTGACTGTGCTTTGTGCGCTTCGGGAGCTGTAATTAGGAGCCATTTGCCTGTCATTGTCTTCTCATATCAATGAATGAATAAAAAGTTTCAGTTTGTGAGTGCTATCAGTCACTAAAGAAGTAAAATTGAAGCACCTCAGGAATGGCAAAACTGTACATGTCCAGGAGCATTTTTTGTTTGTTTTCTCTTGTTGTAGACTTACTATTTGGCATGTTGCTGAAATAAAAGCATCACAGCTACTTAAAGCATTCTTTCCAAACTGGAACATAGAGTGCTGTTTTTTGTTGTTTTTGTTCTTGTTTTAATGTTCAGCTTTGTTTCAACTTGCAGTGGAGAAAATGTTCTTTATTTTATTGTGAATATAATATGAAATGGTTTTCTATTAATTTTATATTGATATTTTCTACAAGGAAAAGGAATGGCCAAAATAATGATCTGTATAAATCAACCATACTAGTATAATTTTAGCTCTGTTACAGATCAAGTTGATTTGGTTCAGCCAGCACCTGTTCTTTAACAAATTCTGAAAAGACCACATTTTATGTGGAGGATCTTCTGAAAGTATGGGGCAGCTGGTTAAAAGATTTTATCTCCTTTTTTTTTTTTTTTTTTTTTTTTTTTTTTTTTATGTAAGAGCTTACACATCATTTACATTTCTAGCATGTCATTTCAATTTCTGTCCCAGTACCCTGGCACTGGTACATCCAGATAATACAGTTGAAAGACACTGATGCTGTGCTTCCCTGGCAACAGGAGTTTTCTCCGTGCAGCTTAAGTTATGGACTGATGAGAAGTATTCTCTACTCCCTTTCTTCTAATTCTGCACATAACATAAGAGAGGTGTAGCAGCACTTATACATCTGCATAGTGACATAAACCCATGGCAAGAAGAGTGCTGCGGGACCAACAGATAGTTTACTATGGAGATGCAAACCTGAAAGATGTGCAGTTCTCTCCTTTTGGGATCTGCTGAGTTGTGTAGCTCTTTAGCCAGAGCTAGGATCAGGCAAGTATAAAATCCGATATTCCAAACAAGTCCATGCTCTGCCATGCAGAGCAAAGTACAATAGTGCCATGAGACTGAAACAAGTTTGTATACTATACATGTGGCAATGCAAAGATAGCAAAAGGCAAAGAGGCTGCTATTTGTTGCTCTCCTGAAGTCCTGAGCAGCTGCAAGCGAGCCCTTTGCTGAATAGATCCCTAATAAGGTAAATCATTTGTTTGTTTGTTTTCAGTTAAACTTGTATTTTGACTGAATAAAGAAAAAATAATCTGATCTCTTGAATTCAAATTTCAATATATACTTCAGAACAGTTTTTCAGTTCAATTCCAATTTGAGGAAAATGGTTTGGGTCCAGTTCAGAAGCCATGATCGTTCCCATTTCTTTATTTAATAAAATCTTATATATGCTACAATGAAATTCAAAGGGAAAGAATCAGAAATGGAATTTCCTTTTTAAATAAATTGTAATTTAATCACTGAAATTCAGAGATTTTGAAGAGCTCTTTTCTCTATGTAAATTACTTAAATCTGAATTTGTTACCTGGATTATTCTTTTTTCCACCTTCAAAGAAGCATTATCAAAACTGATAAAAGGATTATGCCAAGCCAGATGGCTTTTTACTCTTCTTTGCTGCTTGATTTTGTACTGGCTTTTCACCTAATAACTTCCTTTTGGAAATCAACGTTGCTTGCATTAGGGTTTCCTGTAGAAATTCACTGTAACATGTTTACTGGGTACAGACCATTCACAAGCAATATTGGGATCATAGTAGCTAAACTAGCTTCCAACATCAGAAAAAGCAGCTGAATATAATTTTATTGAGAGGAGGAAAAAAAAAAAAAAGTCAGATTCCTTCCGTTGTTCAAGGAAAAGATTTACCATCCTTAACCAGAATAACCAGAAGTATCATGGGGTACTAAGTAGGTTAGAACTGCACATCAGTCCTAGCTCCCAATCCCTGATGGTGATACTGGGGAAGCAGCTTTTCCTAGAACTCAGCTAGTGGCTAGGTAATCCTGAGAGGCATGGTTTCATAGCTCCTGCTTATCAGGGTGTTCATAGGGAGATCGGGTAGGTAACTATCTTACACAGACGCAGTGTAGCCAGGAGGAAAACAAAAAACGGATAGTTAAGATAGTTCATTACTGCTCTGAAGATCTGGAGTTCTGTCTATTCCACTATAAAAGAGTCTGTGTGACATTCAATAAGTCATTTAACAGAAAGGCAATTATTAGTTGTATATTTCTCATTTGCTGGCTGCTCAGTTTGGAGGAATTGATAACTGCAACAGAAATGCATGCATTTTAAATACACAAAGCTGCAAAATACAAAGTGATCTGGGAAGTTTGATTCTGTCACTCTTATATTGGCTATGTAAATATGGAAAATTATTTTGTTTTGTAGTCTGATCTGTAATCACAATATTACAATTAACAATAATATTGCAAATTTAAATATATTAAATGTGCTGTCATTATGTTAATAATCCTTGTAGAAAAGTTCATGAAGAACCCAATAATCCTGTGTTCAGAGCAGGGATTGGATACCATGCAGTAACTGAACCTGCACATCCAAATGGAGCAGAATGTGACTAGCTGTTCATTAACCAAGCACAGCCCATCCTCAGCAGGAACGATGTATGATGATATGGAAAAAAAACACTGTGTAATTATATATCTAAAGAATTACCATAATGATACCCACAGTGGGATTAAATTACTGCTCTGCAGGCTATCCATATTCTAGCATTTCCTAACTTGTGAATGTTTTTGACTTCATGATGACTTTATATTGTGTAATAAAATCTTCTGAGGGAGGAGACAGCACTAGATAATACGATAAACCACTTATATTAAACTCCTGTATATATTTACTTCTGAAGAATGGTCGCTGCATATTTACATTATCAGGAACTTATTACAAGTTCCCTATTGCCAGGAGGACAGTTTTTTCTTTATAGACAAGAAAGAGAACAGGTGAAGTAATAAAAATTAAATTTAAACAAGAACAAGGTTAAAGTACCAATTTTACTTTGCTCTGCTGCTGATCACATTGTTCTCCTTTTTACTTTGTCAGTGTTAAGCTTCTGTAGTCCTTATTTTAGTCTTAAATGTGTACTGTTATTCAAAAACCTTTTATTGAAAAAATTTTTTTTGAATTGAAAATAGAAATGTTTTGCATGCCACACATAAAAATTATGCATTTTGAGAAAGTATTGTGTGATTTTTTTCACAATAGGTTTCCTTTTAATTACTTACATTTACTTTATTTCTGAAAGCAATATTGCTTTGTGATTCATAAAAGAATGAGCAGAAAGTTGAAGTTAAAAGATGAAGAGAAATGCCTGTTTGGCATGGCAGCCTTTTCCATGCAGATTTGTGTTGCAGCATGGTGTTGCTGGACAAAAGTAACAAAGGTAACCAAAGTAACAGGTGTTCTTGCTATTCTTGCATGCATTTTTAGGGAGAAAAACAATTTCTCCTGTAGTTTGAAAGCAGCCTGGTGGCTGTGGGCCTGTCTTGTTTCTCCTTATTTTCTCATAACAATGTGAGGAAGGAAGGTAAAAGAGCAATATGTTCAGCCTTTTTTTCCTTGCCCTTTCTTGTAAACCAGTCAACCAAACAAAAAAGCCCCCAGCTCAATTCTCGAGGACCCACTTCAGTAGAAAATAGGAAGAGGTTGAAAACTGGCAATGTTTTCTAATTCCTTCTCTCCTCTCCAGAAGAATTTGCCTGAAAGTGCACACAACAGAAGGAGGTTGGAATTGAAGCTCACAGAAAATTTATCAGCTGTTTGAGACACTTACAAGGTTTGACAATAAGAAAGCTTTGTTCTGGAGAAGCAAACAGAACCAGTCAGGAAGGGTACGAGTTTGGCCAGAGGGATGAAGCAAATATAAATTGTGTACAAGCTGAGGAATAAGTCTGTATCACCTCCTGCCACTGTGCTGTTTCAGGTTCAGATGTGGTAGGCCTCCTCATAATGCCAGGGATAAATGTTTTATTTTGGCTGCATTTTATGAGTCTTTAACAGTCTGCTTATGTTCATCATGTAGGAGATACTATAAAATTGTGAAGTGCTCAAGAGTAACTTTCTCTTCATCGTATTCCCCAGGTTTTCTTCCATGCAGTTGCTATTCTTTTTGTCATTTGGGTATTTTATGAACATCTAGATTGGAAGGAAAGATGTCAGGAGAAATGAGAATTTAAGGAGCCACAACCCAAAGGAAAATACATGGTTTAGGAAGAGAGGGGAAAGGCACTGGATATATCTGTTGGAGAAACAAACCAAAACCCAGTAGGAATAATGGAGGTGGTAAAAAGACTGTTTTGATGTCATCCAATGCTCTATTCTTTTATTGCATATAAGTGAAAGATTTTTGTATTATTTGGGGGAAATTTTGGTCTTCATAGCAATGTAGCTCTCTCTGTTTATCTCACCATTGATTTTCATTATTTCTACAGTGTAAAATGTTTCGGTTGATGATTTTGCTATTTCTACAATGGCATTGTGTCACTTCAAATGTGACACTCAGAGATTCCTGTTTGTCTTCCCTGACTTCAGAATCAAAGCTGTTCTCTAAATCGCACATTTGCTGTTGGACATATACTAGTTGTACATTGAAAAAATATAATTCCACCTGCATTGGTAAGGAATTAAGGAGCTGATCAGAAAATAGGTGAGGGGTGGAGCTGATTCCCTTCATGTGTTTGAACTTTTATTATTTCTAGATTATGAGTAATAGTAACTCACGGTTCCCTAATACACTCTGGGAGAAAGTAAAATCAGTCCGTCTACCCTTTGATAAATACTACCTGGAATAGAAAATGAACTATGAAAACCATGAATTCGATGAGTTCTGAAAGTGCTTTCTTCTTTCTGTATGTACAACTCAAATCACCCTCAGTACTAAAACATATTGAAAGAGTGTATCTATCCTATTGAAAAAATGGACAGATGCCCAAAGAAGCAGAAGTGAGAGGTACTGTTTCAAATAATCAAGAGTGGAGAAATGATTTTCCCGATCTGTCAAAGAACTGAGGCTGATTCTGTCAATGTGTGGGTGCATGCATGCATTTATATAGAGAGCTTTTATGTATAAATTATGAAATGTCAATCTATGAAAATTGCTCACAAATACTTCTTAAATGAAATTGGAATGCAGCATTTCTTGGTAGAAGACAGTCCTTTTACACTAGACATGAAAAAATGTTAAACAAACCCAGCAAGTCTTGTTCCTTTGTTTTGTGCATCTCGGCTTAGCACCATGTGATACTGTAATGCATTCCTCATTGAAGCCATTTGGCAATTCAACAGCTATGTGATAGGTGTCCACCAGAAAAACAACACCTAAGAACTAACTGTGAGCAGAAAATTGGCTGCCCTTACATTGGTTTCTCAGAGGCTCCAGGGGGTAACTACTAGCGTGGACTGAAGATGGGTATTTTGCGATGGAGCCTAGGAGTTACAGGGAAGGGATGGGCTTTTATTCTTGTTGATGTATCAGCTGTTGATTCATAACTACTCACAGCAGCTCATAAAGACTTAAAAGAATGGATTAATGTGAGTAAGAAAGGGACCTTTGAACACTTGAGTGCTCTTTTTTTAACCTACTTTGGAGACAGTCTTGTGTGAGTTTAGTTTGGTTCTATTTCAAATGTCTTTAAAAAGTGCTTTGATTCCTACTGAGCATTTTTCATAATGCCATTCTAAACAAAGTTAGTATTCAGATGACTCTCTCATGCATGAACAAAGTAGTTGAAATGGCTTGTAAATATATTAGCAGGGCAAATATGTATTAACTTGCTGCCTTGGGTTATAAACCTTCTTTTAAAGGAAGATAATATTTGCGTAGAGCGAATTGCTTTATTGAATTATAACTTATAAAGCAGCATTACAGGCTGTCAATAAATGACATCATGTTTCTGTAAGGGTTCTATTTGAAGAGTCACTGCAATCACAGAAAAAGCAGCTACTTAGAGTAGAAGATCTGGAAACTTTATCAAATCTGCATTAATTTATTTATTTGTTACCCAAAGTAAAGTCTGGAATCAAAACGCCTTTTTCCTTCCAATACCATTTTGTTTCAGTAACTCAACCTACTGTAAAATGTATAGTAACTTGACCTATAGTAAAGCTAGGTGTAAAGTCTAAGAAATATTCCTGCCGTTATTAATTGGCTTCTGTTCTCTTCTACACAAAAATATATTTAGGCACTAAATAGGCAAGCACAAACAAAACCTATTTGCCCATCCTCTATTAAACAAGAGCAAGTAGAATTCAGCATTTCCTTTTAGTCCAGACTTTTCAGACTAATTTAGCTTTTTCTCAATTGCTAGTTTATATTAGCTTCAGAAATTTAAACTTTTATACCCAGATGCATACATGATAGAAATAAAAAGACCAGAGGTTTCAGATACTATTTTGGCCAAAATTCATGTTGGTTTAGAAGTATAAACATACAATTATATTTCTTTAGTGTATAGATCTCTTCAGAAAATTCAGGTCTACAATGGTTAAGAGAGCAAATTGATCTTCCTGGGATACAGTAGTAGAGTTCATGATCTCATTCTAGCTATTCCAAATCACTTACACTTATTTAACAGGGAATCAGAAAAACAAACATTCCTGATGTATTTTCAGATCTGTAGAGAGATGTTAACATTTGATTTCACAGGTTCTATGGAATATATATATTAGATAAACCGGCCAACATTCTGACTTTTCCACATATGGCACTTCTGACAGTACTGCAATGCTGTAGGGTTTGCAGATGGAGCGTTATACATTTGCTAGCTAGGAAGTAACCTTTAAAGGAACACTCTAGTGTAACATAGTGTGCTCCGATTTTAAGAAATTTCTGCTTGAGTTCTCAGTGGGTAGTTACTTTCAGTATTATATGTTTGACTATTGAGATTAATTTCCTCTAATTAATATATGGGTACAGCAGTCCTCTGACATTCAAATCCTACATAGGGGGATGTATCTGGGTTGAGTTGTTTGATTAGCAACAAATTCAGTGTGTGTGTGTGTGTTTTGTTTGTTTGCTTAATATTCCTTTATTTGGCTTCATTTTGCCATGGAATAATGGAAGAAGCTGAAAATTTGTTAAGGTGTCCACAGAAACATTTTAGAAAAGTAAAATTTCCTAAAAACTGTCTTGAAGAGTTTTTTTTTTTTTTTTTTTTTTTTAAGGTATTTTCTGATAAATAGGAAAAACATATTTAAGTAGGGTATTCATAACATATTCAAGCTACTTTGAAATACACGCTTAGTAAATGGGCCTATTTTTCATACCCCAACCTGTGACTTCCAGAATTCTTTCATCAAGAGTTTTGTTTACTGAGATATTGTTCACAATGTGCTGGAGCTTTGCCCTTCATTGAATGTACCTCAGCCTTCAGCTTAATAGCTTGTGCTTCTCTTTAATGACAAAGGACAACCTGAGAAAAACAAAGGAAAGAATGCTACTGTGAATATATTAATGTAAATTTATTTTTATGTAACATTTTACATTCTCATTTAACTTGTTATCAGGAGATTACAAATAATGTATTTAGCAACCTTATACCCGAGATACGCCTCATGGCTTATTCCATAAAGACATACAGGAAGCTAACCTTGAATATATGCTGCTATTCAAAATTTAGCATGAGCGTAAATACATTGTCCTTGGACAATGTATTTGATTCAAAAAATATGAAGATACAAGTTATTTACTGACTCAGGCTTTCATTTTGTTTTCCCTTCCAATATGTAAAACCTTTGATGGCAAGAGACTAGAAGTAAGTCCTGCTCCTTGAAACTTACGGTTAGTTTCATGTATCTATTGACAAAGCAGTACAGCTATTCATCTGCATGAAAACAGCCATACAGTTTTAATAAGAGCTTAGTATTATAGACCATAATAAAACATTGTCATCTCAATTTTATTAGTGATGAAATCACTGATAAAATAAACAGGGTCAAGGGGAAAAGGTAAGGGATAAAGGATTATCTTCTTGTCTCATGAACAAAAGAAATGAGGTCCAGGATCTACAAAAGCTGTGTCCTACCATTTAAGTAGAATTTGGAAATGTTCTGTTGAAAATGCAGAATTCCGATATCAGGAAGAAACCAGGCAGTATCTCACTGTTAATGATGATCCTTAGGTTCTGATCACCTTTATCCTGTGTAATTGTATATTTTAATCTCAAATTTAAATCATTTTAAAATGTTTATTCTTTAACTATATGAATCAGAGGTGCTGACAAATACTGAAAGGGAATGTAGATAATTTCAGCGATTATATCTGTTTCAGGTATTCCTCTTCTTCTCTGTCCATATTTCCTTTCCTGATAATATGAAGTGGCTTAGGGAAGCAAGGTGGCTTTTTCTTCCCTGAGGATGACTGTCAGCTTTATATCCTGCCCTCAGTTTTGAAAATAGGGTGATGCCATCTGGGCTTCTTCATGCAGAGAACAAATCACTGGCAGTAAAAAGAATGAGGTTCATCTCTCTTGCAGGGGACAGAAATTTAAAGGTCTATAACAGTCTGTTGTATGACCTGAGGAGTACACGTTGAAGAGTTTTATCTGTTTTCCAAAACACTCAGATCCCATCTTGCTTTTACTTTTTGCTCTCGCATCTTTTGTTTCAGCATCAGGTAGAAAATACAGTGTAGTGCCTCTTTGCTTGGAGTTTAATAGAAGAACTCCTCTCTCTTTTCCCCTTCCACTTCCCTCTGCTTTATTGTGCAAAGATAAAGAAGATGCAGTAGGTGGACAGGTGGACACATCTGAAGCTGCATTCAACTGGAGACTTCATTCAAATGGGAACTGAAGCACAAACTTAAAAACAATTACAATAATTAACCAACTGGAACAATTTACAGTATTGAATGATGTGTTTTAAATCAATGAATTTGTTCTGGAAGAAGACCTGGATGCTCATAAGGTATATGAATAAAAATATCATATATCTTAATTTTAGGATATGCCTTAAGGATATCTTGCTAGAGTCAAATTTGCTACAGGTGTTGAAACTTGTCTTCCCCCACATTGGAAACTTACACATTCTAATTGTGAGCTTGAGAAAATGCATAGCAAAAAATGATAGAAAGAAATCAAAAACTCAGCCCCAACATTAGTTTTATACTCATTTCTTTTCTTCTTCTCTCTTGTGTTCTTCTTACAGTACCTTACTCAGAGATGCATTTTATTTGAGATATAACAGACTGTCATGAAAAATTGATTTCACAATTCTTTTTAAAATCTCCAATAAGACTTAGGTGTGTATCCAGCAATAATGAACTTTGACATCACCTTGATGTCTCTGCACAATCAGGGGCTGCACATCCACTTCCAGTCTGTGTCCAAAGTGGTGTACTGGCCAGGCACATTTAAGACCTAACAGTTTGTGAAGTGATGTGCTTGAAGAAGGTCCCATGCAAGGGTGGCCAGCGAGTGGGAGATAGTACTCCCCCTCCAGCCACTGCAGATACTGTGAATCCTTGGTAAAGTAAGTGATTCTACTGAGTAGGCATAACAGCAGATGCTTTCCTGCTCTTTTCAGAATAAATATTTAATTAGCAAAGTTAAAATTACATAATTGTGTAGCAAGATAGGATTATATGTGTTTAGTTCTTTACAGCTGGCCCCTGTAAATGCTTGCTGGGGTTTGCTGTTCCTAATAAACACTACAAGTAGTTTCCCATGATTTTGTTACTTGTAAATTACACTTTACTGTTAATAGATATGCTTTCTTGAATAACTGTTGATTTCAAAGAAAGATGGAAGAAAGCATGCATATTTAAATCCAGAACTTTCACTTTTCTCTGACTCATTGCTCACTGAATAAATATTCTTTGCAATGCTTTAATAACATTTTAGTTATTCTACTATATATTTCCATGGTCATGATAGAATTGCATCAAATTAGCTCACACGACTCCTGTGTTATGTGAAGTTTCTACAAGATACTGAACTTTTTAACTGCATCACTTCAGAAAATAGCAGAGGATCATGTAAATGGCATCTCTTAGGAAACTGTAATTAGTAAGTTGTTGAATTACATTCAGTCATGTTAAGTATCATATACATTTTCTTATGCTGATAGACTTTTTAAAATGTAGAGAGTGGAGGAAGAAGGCAACTTGTTTTCTACTCACATTTTTTTCTCCTTATTAAAAGCAAGTTCAAAGAAGCAGAAAATGTTCTTTTAAAGGTATCATGTAAATAGAGAACTCATCTGTTAAATCTAAAATGCCCTTATTATTGTGGCAGTTCTATAGCCTGGATACATACATATGTCATATCACATGACAGGGCATTGTTCGCTGTACAACCTTCTGGGTTCAGACATATGCCGTTTCATATAACCAAACACATACAGTTAGTTCAAAAAATGCCTTCTGACAATAGGTATGTATTCAGGGAGATAGCTATTAACACAGTCAACAAATGCTTGTTATATTTGTGCCTGCTGTATATAAGGAGAGAACGTTTTGCCCATGAAATATACATAGCTCTTTTGAAGTATGTCATATTTTTACCTCTGGTTGTTAGGGTTGCACTGGGATATGTTTTGCCTTTAGAGAAGTAGTAACTTGCCAGCTTGACTGCTGGGTGGTGTGGAGTGGGTGAGAGAGGAAATTTTTGGTGCTCTCTCTTTTGTACTGAATAAGAAGAAATCTATTGTTTGGGGATGTATTGCATAAGATACCTGTGAATCTTGTGCAGCTCTGTGCAGCTCTTTGTTTCTTAATTTAGTCACAAAGAGATCCTCCTTACTTTGTCTTTTCTTGAAGGGATATTATGTATTTAAAAGTTTTGGAACATAAACTAAATATTTTATCTGTGTTTTTTTTTTTTTTTTTTTTTTTCCCAAATATTATATTTATAAGTTCTTCTGATGTTTCAAAGCAATGTTTTGACCATTCACAGTGTCCCCCAAAATAAAGAGAACAAAATGAAATTGAAAAAAGGTTTATTTTCCTATGTTGATGCAGTGCTATTGTGAACTTCCATACAGAGATGTGTAAATTGTTTTTTCTGTCTAAAATCTTTGGTAACATAGAGTTAAGATAAATCAGACATACTGAAGGGGATCCCAAACCTGAAGAAATAATGCAGTTTAAATACACATTTCTATTCTTCCTAGTAGTATTTAAGACTATGAGTTTTAAGCTAAAGTTTAATTGCTCTCATTCCCCTTTTGTAGTTGATACCATTTTATCTACAAGTAAATGCACCATTTTCGATGTAAACTTAGTCACATAATTGGTTTATTTTATTTGTTTGTATAACTTTTAAACAACAGTGGCAGAAAAGAAATGTTCTGAACATCTCTAGAATATGACAGAAGAGTAGGAATCTGTGGTATGTAGCATCCCAAATTACTTTCAATTCGCTGAAGTTCATCTTTCTTTTCTTTTGAGAATGTATTTTCGGCATTTAGAAGAGTGTTTTTAATGAAAATAGACATTAAGAAACATGGAAACATGGTGCTACAGTTTATATTTTTTGAGTGCTACAGTTCTGTTGAGATATTTAAATACCTTGAGCTCTTTATGAAGGGTTTTTTATGGGTGCAACTCCATTAACAGTAATTACAATTACACTGCATAAATAGGAAGGGAGTGATTCAGTTTAAACAGCTATGGGAGATTCAGCTATCCTACAAAAGCCCTCATGAGTAAATAGACTCTCTGAAATCAATGCGACCAATTATGGGTTAGCTTACTAATAAAAATGAGACAACCTTAACCGTGAGGGTGTCTGTAGCAGCACAGAACAGGAGTAGCCAAACCAGTTCTAAATGGACCAAAGACCAGGAACACTACAGCTGCATCACCGAACTGGGGGCAGGTTCATGTAAACTATGCTTTCTGCTACTGTGACTCGCCTAATCCAGGATAGTTTATTTGCCTTGGATAACTGTGTTACATCCATTTGGTTCTGTCTGTAGTCAGTAACATTAGGTCAGTTACATCTGGTAGGACTGGGATTTTCTTGACAGGACTGGGATTTCTAGCTCTCAGGTCATAATTTCACAAGAGGCTTAGAGCAGCATACAAAAGTAGCTTTTATATCATGCTGTAAGCACATTCTCAAATGTTATGGCTGTCTATCTACTGTGAATATGTCGAGAAAAGATTACTTGGCAAAATCAAATGCCTGTATTCATCTCCATGAAATTTTTACTTTTGAAAAATTATTATTTTAAAAATGAATTTGAGGCATGTATTTTATTCTTCGTTGATCTTCATGCGAGTTTTTATTTATAGGCATAAATGAGTCGATAAATATTGAATTACACCTAATTCTAAAAATCTAAAATCCCAGTCCTTTTACACCATTCAGCAATGTTAATTGAAAAAAAAAAAAAAAAAAAAAAAAAAAAAAAGCAAGCAAATGGGCAAATGGGAACTGAAATGAAAAAAATTGTCCAAATTTTTCTTGCTACCTTGCTACCTGCATGCGCCAAGTCAGTGTTTAAGAGGATGTGTATACATGTAGGCTGGGAGACTGTTAGTTGAGAAGTTCTGGACAGCTGGATATTTGTTGAGTCCAGTCATGACTAACTGCTGAGAATGTCTTAATCTGAGTGGGTGACTGATCTATTTGAGCTAGTGTAGCTAAAACTGATACAGAAGCAGAATAAAATAAACAGTGTGGTCAATGAGACTGTATTATACAGGGCATTGCACTACAAATCTGCAGGCAATAGAAAAATAAAATTTGATTAAAGACTATTCCATATTTCATCCTAAGTCAAATATGAAATTAATTTTTGTACTATTAGCCTAAAAATGATAAACTCAATGAAAATTCAGTTTATTTTTAATACTAATATTCATTTGCCGTTTATGAACCTTTAACTGGTTTTCAAACAACTGAGTTATACAGGAAGACAAAAGGTTAAATTTTCTCTCTCTTGACAAGCAAGGATAGTTTAAATTAAAGGATATATTTATTTATATATTTTTTTGGTTCCAACAGTCTTTTTACTTGACTTGTATTCTGATGAAGCAATGTTTCAGGTATACAGATACTGATTTCTAAATAATAAAATCTTACTCAACACAATGATATATAGTGGGGAAAAAAAAAAACAACGCTAACTTTGCATGTATATTGAGGAAGTGGTAATGAATTCAAAATTAATTGTTTCACAAATTCTTTTTCATGATGAAATGATTAAACAATACAATATTAAACATGATATTTTTATATTTGTTTTAAGATTATGTGCTCACAGAGGTTTATAATTACAGGAGTTCTACCATTCATGGGAGTTTATGAGGCACAGTACACACAATTTTTTTTTATCTAAGTGCAACACACAGATTTTAATTAGTTAATGTAGCTATTTAATCCAAGTGCTTTTTAAAGCTTTCTCAGTAAGAAAATTAAGCATTGAAAAGAACTGTCATTCTTTATATAAGTTAGGATAGCAATTCTCCTGTTGACATAACTTCATTGGAATTCCCTTATCATCGTAGAGCTCAATGTCTTCATTCATAACTGTAACTTGACAAGATAACAAAGATAAATCCCTCCCTGTTTATTAATTACAAATGTATCTAAATTGTTCTCCTTTTTTTTTTTTTTTTTTCCCCAGTAACTTTGTTATTTGTCTTTTCCTTTTGGATATGTAATTCCTTTATTGAATATGACTTCTCTTTTCATGCAGGAAATCACTTTTTCAGGCCATTTAAAATACAGCCTCAAAACACAAATTTTGTAAAGATTTTATCTTACACATGCACTGTCAAAAGGATGAATGTGGTAACTCTGACTGTTTTCCATAGTTTTCATATCTGGTACTCAGGTTTTGAGGAAATGAAGGGAATATATTCTGAGTAACAACAGATGAACTGATGATTGCAACTGACATAAAAGTTTGGTTTTCTTCTATTGTTATACAAAGGTTCAACTCATGTAATAGGGACATCGCTTTAGAATATAATTTGTAGAAGACTATGTAAGACAAACATTAATAAAAAAGATGGAGAAACATATTAAATACAGAGATAACTAAATATGTAGGTAGGCATTCAGTATTTTGACATAAAAAAATTGCATGGAAAATATCATAGAATCATAGAATATCCCAGGTTGGAAGGGACCCATAAGGATTATCAAGTCCAACTCCTGGCACCACACAGGTCTACCCAAAAGTTTAGACTGTGTGACTAAGTGCACAGTCCAAATGCTTCTTAAATTCAGACAGACTTGGTGCAGTGACTACTCCCCTGGGGTGCCTGTTCCAGTGTGCAACCACCCTTTCGGTGAAGAACCTCTTCCTGATGTCTAGCCTAAACCTCTCCTGCCTCAGCTTGACACCATTCCTGTCAGTCCTATCACTGGTGATTAAGGAAAATATGTCGGAGCCTGCCCCTCCCCTCCCCCTTGTGAGGAAGCTGTAGACTGCAATGAGGAGACTCCCCCTCAGTCTCCTCTTTTCCAGGCTGAACAGACCCAGTGCCCTCAGCCGCTCCTCATACGTCTTCCCCTCTAGGCCCTTCACCATCTTCATCGCCCTTCTCTGAAAACTCTCCAACAGTTTAATGTCCTTCTTGTACTGTCGTGCCCAGAACTGCACACAGTACTTGAGGTGAGGCTGCACCAGTGCAGAGTGGAGTGGGATAATCAGTTCCCTTGACCAACTAGCGATGCTGTGCTTGATGCACCCCAGGATACGGTTGGCCCTCCTGGCTGCCAGGGCACACTGCTGGCTCATATTCAACTTGCTGTCAACCACACCTCCCAGATCCCTCTCCCATGGGCTGCTCTCCAGCGCCTCATTGCCCAGTCTGTACATATAGCCAGGGTTGCCCCATCTCAGGTGCAGGACCCGGCACTTGCTCTTGTTAAATTTCATGTGGTTGGTGATCACCCAGCTCTCCAGTCTGTCCAGAATGTTCTTTGAAAAGTCAAAATTTAATAGTGCATTTGTTTTCCACAATAAATTGCTATGAGTTATATTTTTTACCACCATTGAAAAATAAATATATTTAATCTTTTTTAATCTTATTTTAGTTGTTGTTCCCCCGTCCCATATGTAGCTCAAATTCCATTATGGTCAGAGCAAGGAGACATGTTCATTTTGTTAGGAAGTCCCCTCTGCTTCCTTCTTTTTCCTTTCCCCAGATCTCTTCAGAAATGAGGAAAACCCTTGAAGGTACACAAGAAAATTCTATTAATGTGTATATTTATGTTTTATTATTGTCAAAGACGTTGTAAGTATTTTGTCTAATCATTACAATAAATTTGTCATCAAGAGAGTGTACCTGCTGTGCTCAGGAAAAGCTATGTAGAATAAACTGCTGAGAGATAATAAACTGTCCAGGGGTAGAGTTGAAACTGAAGCAGTACTTTAAAGAACATCACACTGAGATATATGATATAAGTGAAGGTTATAACTGCAAATATTTATTGTTGCCTCTATAACATCTTCCCATTATTTTCATAACTTTTAACTGATTAAACAATAAACCACTTATGTTTTAATGATGTGGTATATTGGATTTAAGTAAAATATTTAAGCAAATATTAGCCTTTCAGTATCAGTTATCAAATATAAATGTTCAACTTGTCTTTATATCTGACTTAAATTGTGCTGACTGGTTTAAAAAATTCTAAAAACTTGTGTTTTTGAACACCTACTCTGTCACCAGAAAACAAGCAATCTTTGAAAATGACAGTTCGGAGACATGCTTGGGGGCAGATGTACAACATAATTACCTATGATTAACCTGAGGTACTGCTAAATTTAACCTTCAATCCATAAAAATAAAAGTTAAGTAAACAGCTTTTCTCTGCAGATGAACTAGAATTAAAACAACTTCTATCTTCTTCTCTGCTGCCTGCAGATGTTTCCAAAAGCTGCTGGTATCTAAATACCAGTCTTATCACACCCATGCCAAGGAAAAAAAAGGATGGGGTACAATGTTGAATGAGTGACAACTACATTTCTTACCAATGTGTGGTTAATCTCTAAGATTTACCTCCTATCACAGACAGACAAGATAGCTGCACTTGTTGCTTATTGGTGAGAGTCTAATTTGGATCTGCTTTGTTGCAGAGTGTTTTGGGGTGTCAGATCATATTCTTTAACTTAAAAAATGCCACTGTGGACTAAATAAAGCAAAAGTATTGGCAAAAGAAGCAGGAGGATTTCGCAGAAGTCAGTGGAAGGTGGTAAGAAAGGTGGAAGGGTTGTGGCGTGTGAGAATAAGCCAGTGAAGTTGCTTGCCCTGTTCCCCATGAAATCTCAACAAGACTTTCTTGCTTTTAGTTGGATATTCTGCCATGTTTCAAACATATACCTGCAATATAGAAGTGTACTGTTGTTATAACGAAGATTGCAAACTAAATTGTAAATCTGAATTCAGAATTCTGTTTGTGTGAAGGGTAAGAAGTCTGTTGCACTCTTGCTCAGTCTTTCTTGCAATGTTTTTTTTTTCCTCAAATCTGTGAAGAATAAAGGTATATTTGCAAAGTAGAATACAGTTATCTTCAGATACTATCATCTGAATGAGCTTGTTGTGAAAGTGGAATGAATGTTATCACAGCATTTTCTAGGGAAAACCAGGAGAGGTGCTGCACCATGCTGTTTAAAAACACCTTGTTCTTGGGATCAGTATTTCTGACATCACTGCCATGTATAAAGAGACATATAAATGTTCCAGTATGCCCACACTGGACTGAAGTCCCTGTACCGCATTAAGCAATGGAAGAACACAGAGGCAGCATACAGAGACTACCAGAAAAAGGCAAAATGCAAAAGCTTAGTTTCCTAGAAAAAAAAAAAAAAAAAAAAAAAAAAAAAAAAAAAAAAGCTAGAAATGTGTTCTTTCAAACAGAAAATAAAAAAAAAAAAGTGCAACTAGTTTGCAGAAATAGCTAAAAACATGAATGTAGTCTTGCTCTTAAATAAATCATTCTATTGAATCTTTCCTAAAAGGGAATCAAGGTGAGAACTTCTCCAACAAAAACTTCACACATTTAAACCTAAAAAATATAGTCCAGAAATCATCAATATGCAAAATCACAAGTTTGGCACCCCAAAAAAGAGTAAAAATTAACATTTTTCCAAAGTACAGTTACCTACCCTCAGACTTAGTTCAGAAGCTACATGCCTCATCATGTTTTTAGTCTCTGAGCTTTGAGAGTTGTTAGTCTTTCCTCTTGTTTTTCAAGAGCATTTCCTCCTGTCCTTACCATCCCAGGAAAAATCAGGAAAATTGTTACTATGAGACATTGGCTTATATAAGTTTTACATGCATTTACCTAACATCTGTGGTTATTATTTAAACTCAAGTTTTCATGCCTTAGGCTCTGTTTCTTCTAAATCTGTGCTCTTCAGCTGTTCTATAGTGTCCACAAAACCTGATGTTATCTGAACTGCTACATGTCCCAGTGCATGCCTCCCAGCACTCATGGATTAGGAAGGCAAGGGCACTGAAAAACTCTGAACATAAACACAGTGCATTACTATGTGTATGACATTTTATTCCAGAATATTTCTCCCACTTCCAAATTTAGATAAGTTAAAATGTAGACACCTCTTTTTAGTGGTATCTCTTTCAGGCATAAGATTTTTGTTGTTTTTGAAGACGTGCTAACTTGGCATGTCTCCAAAACTGTAGAGAAAATCATCCTGAGCATAAAAACAGTAAGCCTTTCTAAGGCCTTCATAGCCATACTTCAGCTTTAGATGGCTTTCTAGCTTGCAGAGCATTGAGGGGTTCATAGCATATCATGCATCCTCCTTTTATCAATGTTATTATCAAAGACATTAAACAGTACCAACCCCTGTAATAAGATAAAAATCCACCCACAGCTGACACCTATTCAGATATTGAGCTGTTGATTACAGATTAGGGAGCTTCCCTAATCACCATGACCTTTTAAAGATGATGGAGAACTACCTTTCAATAGTATTGTCCATCTCCGTTGGTATCCTTGTATGTAGTGCAGCTGGTCTCACATACCTCTGTATACATTTATTTCTTAAAATGGAAGCTATTTTTATTTGTCTCTGGTAGGTGTTTGTTTCCTTGCATAGATAACTGAAGGACTGCCACTGTTTTTCCAAGTTGGAGTCAAATTCTTCTATGACCTCTTGAGGTCTGTCCATTTCTTCTGTTCTTAGGCTTCTTCAGTCTCCCTCTGTCCTTTAGCTTTACACTTTTTCATTTGTGTTATTCTTTTTGTAATCTGGAAAGCAGCAGACTGATGATGGTGTCAGTGCTAGAAAGACTTCCAGGCAATTTGGTTGGCTGAAAGAGAAAGTGGTGGAGGTATGTGGATTTGACCTAGCTCTAAATTGAAACTAATTAAGCAGTTTAACATTTATGAAAAGCCAAATCACCTATATCTACAGTTCATGACATTAGGAGCTATAAGAGCTTCAAGTGTGTCAGAATTAGTAGATCTGTGTGTTTAATTTAGTGTGAAGTTCAGTGTAAGTGGTCTTACCTAAGTCCTCCAGTCTACTTGAGAGTAGAGAAGACTTGGCTGCTTTACGCTTCAGTTTTGCTAAGAGGCCATTTGTTCAAAAAAGCAAAGCCATGTCTTTTATGTAGCATCAGCAACACAAATACGTAGTTTAGTCTGTAATTTTCAGATGCTTGCTTCACTGATGTGATTGCATTATTGGAAGATAAAAAAAAAAAGTGATAATGGAATATAGGTATCATGCTTTTTAGTTGTTGCTGATATTCTTCTAGCATTGTTTATACAGCTCTGGGAAGAAATCACTGTGCCATTGTGTGGGATTAATGTAGTTTTTTTAATCCAATATATGATTAAAGTTTAAAAATTTGTTTGAGTTATGCTTATAATGGGCACTTTCATTTCATGTGAATAAATATTTATCCATCTTTCTCTTGTCATATCATTTTGTCTATTCAGTCAACACCGGAAAATAGAATGCTTGAGAGGAGACGAAAAAGTAGCATTGAGGAAAGAACTAGATCTGTGTTGTTTTTCCTGCATTCTTTAATGAACAGGATGTGATTGCTATTAATCACTTATTTTTTCTCCTAAAACTTTTTTACAGCTGGTAAAGACTTTTATACTTTGATGTTCATCAAAGTTCTGTAGAGAATAAGACATCAGCTAGAGCTTTTAATATTGCTCTGGTAAGTCCACTTGACTTGGGGGACTGGGTGGAAGGAAGGGAGAAAGGGAGTGTGGTGGTTTTACTCAGGTGGGCAGCCGAGCTCCACCACAACTGCTCTCATACAACACAGAGAACTCGAGGTTTGAGATGAGAAAGGTCTAATTAAAGGGAAAGGGGAGGAAAAAAGAAACAAAAGAAACAATGAGTCCACACGGAAGCACAAAGAGAGGGGAAAAAAAATATTCTCTACTTCCCGTCAATGAGTGATGTTTGGCCACGTCCTGGGAAGCAGGGCCTCAAAACGCGTAGTGGTTGTTCAGGAGGAACAGCCACCTCCCCCATTAGAGCCCCCCTTTTTATTGCTGAGTGTGACATCAGGTGTTATGGAATATCCCTTTGTTTGGTTCAGGTCAGCTGCCCTGGCGATGTCCCCTCCCCATCACTTGCCCACCCCCAGCCTGCTGGCTCTTGAGGGCTTGGAAGGAGTCCTGATGCTGTGCCAACACTATGCAGCAATAGACACAACACTGGAGTGATATCAGTGCTGTTCCAGCTACGAGTGCAGAGCACAGCACTGTGTGGGCTGCTGCAGGGAAAAGGTGACTCCAGCTCAGATATACCCAACTCAGGGAGACAGGAAAAAGTTGAGAGGAGAGAATGATGTACTTGTGGTCTAATTTTTATAATTGTCTGACTCTCTTTAATTGGGATATTTTAAAGATTTCGTAGAGCAGTTCACATTGTGAATGGACATAATTGTATTGATGCCATACAGCTTGCTGAATTTTGATTGTTAATAAAGAAACCTTTTTTTTTTTTTTTTTTTTTTAGTGTGGAATAAATCTCAAGGTTTTGTTGTTTTAAGTTTACTTTGCAGCTGTGTTTGTCCTACAGAAACACTCTTTGCTACAGACCTGAAAGGTTAAAAAAAAATAAAGATTTCATGAATGAAACACTCCAGAGTGATAGAAATGCTCAGGTGAATCAATAAAACCACATCAGAGAGGGCCGGAGTTTCAAAGCTGAACAAGGAAAATAAATTATGACATTGAATTTATACTTTCCCTCAAACAAAGAAACTCAGCTTTCTAGATTTTTTCCTGTCAGCTTCCTTAAGTAGTTGCAAAATCATAAAGGAAACAAGCGTTCTTTCAGATAATTTAGCTAAAGTTAGTGTGCCAAGGTTGTTTGTCTGGTCAATGTAAGTCTGTACAGAAATGTGTTAAGTGGAATTTTACTGAAATTGTAACTTCACAGAAGCAGTGGTACTATTGTACAGATGCCACACCAGAGATTTCATTAAAAATCACTAGGTGTGTCAGACTGTGCTTAGTACATGCTGTTGCATTGTATTTCTCATTATGGAATGACACATAATGGATTTTTCTAAAAGGAGATAGGGACTGCATAACTCTTAACACTCATTGGAATTAGTCTGTACTTCAGCCACTGTAGCTGTGGCTAAAACAGTGTTGATAACACCTCAGTGTTTTGGCTGTTATTGAATAGTGCTTGTACAATATCTAGGCTTTCTCTTTTCCCTACTCTGTAACTCCAGTGCGGAGGCTGGGTCGGGCATGGGGCTGGGAGGGCACACAGCCAGGACAGGTGACCCCAGTGCACCAAAGGGATATTCTGTAACATATAGTGATGCCATGCTCAGCAATAAGAGATCATGGAAAAGTGGAAGAAGGAGGAATATTCATAGTTACATTGTTTGCCTTCCCAAGCAAGTTTGCTATGCTGCTGCTTCCCAGGACATGGCTGGACATCCACCTGCTGATGGGAAGTAGTGAATGAATTGGTTTTGCTTTCCACACACACGCACAAACAAACAAAAAAATCCACACAAACAAAAAAAACCAGCTTTTTATTTTCCTATTAAATGATCATTATCTTGATTCATGAGTCTTCACCCTTCTATTTTCTCTGCCCCATGGAGAAGGGAGGGAGTGAGAAGCTGGGTAGTTGTTTGGCTGCTGGCTAGAGTCAACCACAACAACTTTAGAATAAGTACCTTAAAGAAAGAACCTTTCTGCATTTCTGAACATAGTTTTCAAAATTTCAGGGCAATGCTTTCAAAGTCCCTAAAGAACAGTTGCTTATGAAAGAAAAGTATTTCTTAGACATGTTGCAATTGCTTGTACATTCATCTGTGTGTATGCATTTCTCAACAGCGCATCAGAAATGTCCAAATAGCCGTGTTAAAGCTGTGCATGCAAGAGGCAAGAATTAGTATAGTGAGGATCTTATAATAACAGACCTTATAATGCAGACCTTATAATAACAATCATATTATTATTTGAGGGTTTCAGAATTTGCTGGGAATTCTGAACTGATGACACTTCCCTGAAGAACCACAGCTACTATTGGTTAAAAAGCCGTTTCAAATATTTGCTGCTGTTCTCACAGATACGGTGCTTGACAACTGGTAGGCAGGATCTTTTCAGGATGGTGAGACATGAGTTAGAGTTTCATCAGTTAGAAACAGGAATTCTGCATTTCCAGATGCAGAAAAGAAGTCTAGCACGCAATATTCTTTCTATATAGGTAGTGTTTCAACAAAAGGTTTGAACTGTTGGTGATGTGTAGTTTGCCTCAGAATCACCTGCCATTTTGTGGACTTCTTATATTGGAAAACTTTTATTCAGGCTGGAGTCCCTTGCAGACTAAAAACCAAGCAGCTGTGTCGTATTCCTGTGATAGTCTGTTACCAGGTAAGCTGAATATAAGAACAAATGAATGAAGAAAACAAACAAACAACAACAACAAAAAGCTGTCCAGAAAACAAACAGGACCACCAACCCCATAATTTTAAAGGGGGGGGGAAGAGAAATGGGAAAAAAAAACAGTTATAATAAATTAAACTTTTCAAAGCATATTGACAGTCATCAAGAAGTTACTTAGATTGGAAAAAAAAAAAAACCACAAACTTTTAAAGAAGTAAAGGAAGGAGAGGTTATTCTAGTAGAAATAGAAATAGGGAAAATCTAGTTTTATCGTGAAAGAAAGATAAATGCTTTGTACAAGTCCTTGTTAAGAACTCTGAAACTTGGTGTTAGCAAAGACAATATGGAGAATGAAAATGAAACCATGAACATGGAAATTTCCATGTCTGTCATAGATAAAGCATTCAGGGAGCCACATCTTCAGGTGCAGTTTAACCCATGTACAGCCATGCCACACATCACGTGTATTGCTGCATAATCAGGGGAAAGTGCAGTAAGTCTGTCTTTATCAGGTAACTATCAAGAGAAGCATGTGAAGGATAGGGATGTGATGGTGAAACACTCTCTCAGATTGCGGATGTGACTCCCCATAATGTCCTCAAACTGGGGTGATTGTAGAAGGAGCTGGCAGATGGAATTGCAAGTCTCTTGAGAATATTTATACATCTATCAAGTCAAACATCAGGCCTTAGGAATGATTAATAACAAATATTGTACCTACATTTAAAAAAGAATAGGCAGAACAGATCTGTTCAATAGATGTTTTTCATCTCAGTTAAGAGATTTTAGAGGAAACCATAATAACAGAGGTAACAGAAGTGAATAAAAATGGGGTAAAATTAATCACTAAAGACAAAAATCTATGTTAGAAGAACTTAACAGGATAATTTACATTCTAAGAAAATAAAAATAAAGTAGTTCTTGGTATGGTATTTTTAGAGGGGAAAAGGATGGTTAATAATGAATTGTAAGCTAGATAAGAAATAATTTGGTTGGCCTATTCCAACTTTATTAATACTGAGTAGCTTTAGTCAAAATGGGAAGTCAGATTCCACGGATAAAACTTTCAAATATCTATACTTTGTCACTATTATCATCTGTACCTATGACTTGATCCTATTAAAAATTACATGAAAACAAAATCAGGATAACTATAATAAGTATAAAAAATCCATCAGTTCTCTCCAAAAACATTAGTAGTGTTGAATATTTCAGCATTTTTGAGGTAGGTAACCAGTTAGGCAATAATTTATACTTACCATTAAGACAGAAAGAAAACTGAGTAAATGAAGATAAAATATTTTTCAGCAACATAATGTACTACATATTGTGATTTTTTTCTGAACACAGTGTCTCTCAACTGAAAATACTGCTGTCTTTCATCTTCATTATTATTATTCGTCGTTACTATTTACCATTATTATTCATTGTTATTATTTATCCCTAATGCACAACTATTTTATTATTTTGGTATGAACACTGACAACTCTAAATGAAATATTGAGATTTAAAATATATTAATAAAAATAAGGCGTTTTTAATAAGCATTCTAGGGTAGGTAATAGAGGCTGGTAGTGTCACAGTTCCCTTAACTAAATGTCTTTTCACAATGAAAAATGAAGTAATTTCTTATAAGTATCAGATGTAAAGTTATGTTTAAAAGTAAAGCAGGAAGTTACCTTTCAGACAGCATGATGTATATTATTCTCTGGTAAGGCTTGGGGCAATGGGTTCAAGGCTCAGAAATATTAGCAATGTTCTTGAAGTGATACAATTTCAGTAAAGGAAAAAGTCATGGTCTGTGGAGGGATGACCTATTTCAATTCCTTTGGGATGCGAGCTAGAACTTAATGCTGCTGTTTTCTAGATACCACCCTCTATTCTTTATTCAATATGAAATCTTGCTTCTTCAGGTCTGCCTTTACAGTACTTAACAATGCAATGTCTATAGTTCTGCACCTGCAGCAGTGAAACTAAGCACTGGTTGTAAGGAAAATGGGATGAAAAACTTACCCTAAAATGATTTTGACAGGAAATTGTATTTGTAATGAAACAAAATATTTCATTTAGCTGCAGAGATGAAAATAACATTGTTTGCCAGCATTTACTATTTTCAGTTTTCCTGTGTAGGATAACACTGAATTTGCCCTGGGAGTCTTGCAACTTTTAAGTTTATATATCTTGTTTTTTGTTTTTTGTTTTTTTTTTTAATCTTATTTTTATTATTTATTTATTGTTTGTTTGTTTGTTTAAAATCATTAGTTCAATCCCTATAGTTTTATATTAAATTTCAAAATTAGTAGTTGGAAGAATGTAAAAACAGATTTTGCTTTGTGGCTTGTACTATGCCCAGTCTTTAATGTATATCTTTGTTATCAACAATCACATTTTTCCTATTGCCAATACACAGATTTACTGTTTTTTTTCTTTTTTTTTTTTTTTTTTCCCCAAACCTCCTTAGCAATATACAGAGTTAAAGAGCACTAATTTTATCACTGTTCTGTGTCCCTCAGCATAGTTGCAGTTTCAGACATTCAAGAAAAGGCTTAATTATCTTCTCAGGTACTTTTATGTCAAATCCCAGAAAACAAAACAATGCTGACCAAATAGAAAATAATATATTCAAAATTAAGCATTTTTACAAAGAAATGCTAAAGCATTTCACTTGAAATAGAATGATTGATGCATAAAAATTATGCAGACTTGGTGACATCGAAAGGATCATCCAAGATGCTAATTTACATCTTTTTCTTGTCTTTGCAAAAATATTCACTGTACTTAGACACAAACACTTAAAAAGTTACATCCAAAGGCTACATGAAAAGGGGCTTTAAATCGTGTTTACTGAGTACCAAACAGCCTGTTTTCAAAGCAAAACGTGGAGCTATCAAGAATCACAAATATTTTACTAGGCAAAAGGATTTTTCTGTAAAGCCCAAGTTTAGCCAGAATGTTTTGATTACTGGGCTTTGTGGTACAGTTTTGTGTAACTGAACACAAAAACAGATTTATGTATATCTTGCAATTTGACGGTAATATACCTCAGTGGAGAACTCCACTTAATTATTTGCTCTCTACTGAGGAAAGAAAGTTTATAATGTCCTTGGCAAGTGAAAGAGGCCTGTTACTACTCCCAGGCTTCCTCTCTTCTCAACCAGCAGTTGGCCGTATCACATTCCCCCAAACGTCTGCAACTGTTGTTCTGTGCAATGTCTTGTTCTTCAGAAATTGCCTACCCTGTTCTTGAGAAATCACTTACACTCAGTTTGCCACTCTGGCATGTCAGCACAACCAAATATCAGTACAAAACTAACAAATAGGTATTCAGGTAAGCACTACTCCTTAGAGGGTATACTGAAATGAAGTCACAAAATGTCACGCATAAAATGAACTGAAGTTCAGGAAACATGATGAGCTTTCAAAGCAGTTGTCTAGCAAAAGCATAAGAGCAACTAAGTGGTATTGACTGTTTTTCTGGAGGTGGTCTCAGTACCATTTCTGATCCATGGCAGCATCTCTTCTGTCAGTATTACTGTATTTAAAACTTCAAGAACAGAAGAATCTACTAGAAAAGTAATCTGAGCATGGAGTTGCTATTATAGGAGAGGCCTGTGATGTCAGATACAAGTAGTGCTCAGCACAGATAGTAGTTTACAATGCCTGCTGTTGTTCAAGAATGTCTCTCCAATTAAGAAAATCCAGAGAAGAGCTGTGAGCATCAACAGAAGTCTAGAGAGAAAAAAAAAAACAACAAAAAAACTTCTGAGGAAAACTTAAAGGATTTGGTAGTTGGAGACAGAAGGAGGAGAAAGTCTTCTTTCATTCAGAATCTGCTTTATAAAAGGCATAGCATATACAATAACATGCAAAGGTATATTTAAGCAACAGAAAATGTTAGAAATGTGAGATCTTAATGTATTAAATAGCTGTCATCTACGCGCACAGTGAAATACTTAAAATCTCAACATAAGAGCACCTATACCAGCCAGTCCAGCCTGAAAAAGATATTTTGGGAATATTAGATATGAAATTTGGTACGATAATTATTAAAGAAAAAAATTCAAATATGTTAAAAAATATACCTTTTATACACAGGCACTGTAATTCACCTGCCAGTAGTAGTCAATTTCCAAGAGATTAATCATGCTAGGATGCAGTCTTTACTGCGTTTATTTACATTAATTATTAATCATTAGTATGTAATGCTGCTTAATTCAGTAGCATTTTGTTTCCTATTATTAATTCTTATAGCACAATCAGGAATAGTGTCCGTTTGTGCCAGGCAATGCACACAAATCACATCTCAAGAGAGAATATGAGGGGAAGGATTACACCACAGTGGTAGAGTTGTACCTTAATTGCAGATCACTCTTACAGTTGACATGCTACAAGAACAGACAGAAATCTTTACCTCTGGCAATATGAGAAAAAATAATGTCACTCTCCATTTGGCATTAAACATTATAAAATTTTGCTTTTAGCTTTGCCAACTGGTTAAGTTGAATTCAGAAACTTCTAGGGTGCAATGAAGAACCCAATCCTGCTTTTCAGGAGTTTCGATGGAGAAATGAATGCATTTACTGTGAATATCTACTGTGTGGGCTACAGCAAATAATAAATAGAAAAATAAGTAAAGAGTATTATTCTACCTCTTTAAAGTAACATGGTTGTCATTGCCTAGATAACTGCATAGCTTTAAATAGGTAGATAAAATAGGTAGATACTGAGGGGGTTTCCTAAATGGTGGGGAAATGGATAAAAGAAGAGAGTTGCTGGTTGAGAATTTTTTGTTAACAAGATCATAGAATCATAGAATGGCTTGGGTTGGAAAGGATCTTAAAGATCACCAGTACCAACCCTCCTGAAATGGGCAGGGATGCCACCCACTAGATCAGGTTGCCCAGGACCTCATCCAACTTGGTCTTAGCACCTTCAGGGATGGGGCATCCGCATCTTCCAAATCAGGTTGTAAATTAGGAGAAATTTCTTAGAAAGAGTGGTTAGGCATTGGAATGGGTTGCCCAGGGAGGTGGTGGAGACACTATCCCTGGGGGAGTTAAAGGAAAAGTTTGATATAGTGCTTAGGGACATTGTTTAGTGGGTGATAGTGGTGGTAGGGGGATGGTTATACCAGACTATTTTGGAAGTCTTTTCCATCCCTAATGGTTGTGTGATTCTGTTGTATGATTGTGGGCAACCTGCTCCGGTGCCCCACCACCCTCAGAGTGAAGTTTTTTCCTCCTTATGTTTAGTCTAAATCTTCCTTCTTCTGGTTTAAAACCATTCCCTATTGTCCTATCATTATCGGCCTGAGCAAAATGTTGTTCTCCATCTTTTTTACAAGCCCCCTTTAAATACTGAAAGTCCACAACGAGGTCGACCTCTTCTCCAGGCTGAACATTTTCAGGTCTCTCAGCTTTCCTTCATAGGAGAGGTGCTCCAGCCCTCTGATCATTCATGGCCCTCATCTGGACCTACTCTAACAGGTTCTTCTTATGCTGGGGGCCTCAGACCTGGATACAGTACTCCAAGTGGAGCCTCACAAGCACAGAGCAGAGGGGGACAGTCACATCTGTTGACCTACATTGGCTTTGCCAACAGTCCAGGATGCAGTTGGCCTTCTGGGACAAAACTGCTGGCCTATGTTGATCTTTTTGTCTACCAGAACCTCCAAGTCCTTCTCTGCAGGGTTGCTCTCAATGAGTTGTTCATCCAGTCTGTCCTCATGTCTGGGATTGCCCTGACCCAGGTAGAGCACCTTGCACTTGGACTTGTTCAACTTCATGCGGTTCATGTGGGCCTACTTCTTCTTAAGCTTGTCCAGATGGCATCCCTTCCTTCTGTTGAGTGCACCACTCAGCTTGGTGTCATCTGCAGACTTGCTGAGGGTGCACTCAGTCCCACTGTATGACAAAGATACTAAATGGCACCAGTCACAAAATGGACCCCTGAGGGACACCACTCATCACCAGCTTCCACCTGGTTATAGAGCTGTGAACCACAACTCTCTGGTTACGGCTATCCAGTCAATTCTTTATCTACCGAATGGTCCAGCCTTCAAATCCGTATCTCTCCAATTTAGAAATAAGGCTGTCATGGGGAACTGGGGATAATACAAGGGATATCCTTTGTATTTTTCTCTTGACATTTTTGAAAAGGTTAAAAAAAAAAAAAAACAACAACAAAACCATCAACCCAGCAGAACAAAGAAAAAAAAAATAATTAGAAAAAAAAGCATCACACTTCTAACAATATGAGCTTTAACATTTAATATGTATTTTCTGTTTTTAATAACCAAACACATAGAAACATAGAAGAAACTGTGTGACAACAGCTTGTCCACCAAGTGTAGTGTAATAAAATTTTGTCAGGTTCAAAAAAAAAAACCAAAAGACTGGAACAGAAAAGTTTTGTGCCTACTGCTATTCTGTTTCTTTCAGAAGTAATAGTGACAGAGTGGGTCATTCACAAATGTAGTTACTAAAAACAGCAGCGACTAGGGAGATATATAGATTGTAGCACTCAGAAAAATATGTATTCCCTCTTCCAATATAAAACTCATCACTTACAAGTTTATATATTTTATGACTTTTCCACTTTTTGCCACGATGGTATATAGTTCCCAGAAACCAAGGCAGTAAAATAAGTATCATTAAACCTCTCAAGTTATTAAAAATGTGATAGGAGTCTTCTTGAGAACTTTTGTGTGCCTGTAGTTTCTGAGCTATGTGTGTTTACTCAAATATGATGTTATGTAATGTCCTTTATACCTAGTACATGAGTTATATGTTAGTATCTTATACATGGTTGCCATTTCAAGGATAGAAGGCCAAATTTTTAACAATGTCGTAATAGGAAATCTGTGCATCTGAACATAAAGCAAACATGGCTCATTAATACCTATGCAGCTGGAGTAATCCACTATTCAGCATTGCCCTTTTCTATTATAAAACAGTTGACTGGGCATTGGAAGAGAAGATAAGTGTTTCCTCAGAGTATGAAGCTTAACTGGATATACTAGACTACAGTAAGCACTGTATAACAGTAGAAAACAAACACAAACTGCAGATTTTCATCATTATGTTTCATCTTTGTCCCTAGCAGTCTGGCCCTACCACTTTACATTAAGTATATAATTAAAATTGTATTTTTGAATGTAATAGTGGTTAAAGCATATTATCAGGCAAGTTGCTGTTACCCAGCTTGTCTTTCATCTTATTTATAAAGAAAGTTTTCTAAATCATTCATTTGAAGTTTAGGTCAGAATTTTCCTTCTGTATTTTTGAAATAATTCATAAAGTCAAAATAATGGGGAGGATGACTGTTTCAGAAATAAGTGCAGGTGGATTATCCTTATATGAACACTTTTTTGATAGCAACAAATGACAAGGGAAATTATCATCTATGTTTTACAAATGGGGAGGTAAAATATCTTGCCAGGACCATTCTTGGTACCAGAGGCTTCATTAAGCATCTGCAGCTATGTTATGACAAATTTCCTTTGCTTTGAAGTGTTCAGCCTTACCTGTGCTCCCATTCCTTACCCCAATGAAGTATTCTGCCCCTGGAGCTTCTCATCTTAAACTGAGAAACAATTATTATTATTATTATTATTATTATTATTATTATTATTATTATTATTATTATTATTATTATTAAATGCTGTTGCTCCACTAGAATGGCTTTATTTCCCTTTATTTATCATTTCTGGTCTGTTTTCTTGTCTGAGCAGTCCTATTGTCCTCAGTCAGTAGCTGAGGGTTCACTCAGTGAGAGGCAGGCTAAGCTAATTTGACTTGCATTGTGTTTTCAGTGAATAATAGGCAGTTGCCATGGATCACTTCAGAAATCTTGGATTCAAATGTCTTTTTTAGTTAATAAAACAACTCTGACATTGAAAAACCCTGCAGAAAAATTACACTGGAAAAGTGGTATAGACATTTGATTTTTTTTCCTGAATATGAAGATATTTAACAATGAGCTGTTTCTCTTTTCGTGGTCCTTCATTTTTCTGATTTAATCTTCATAGCTTAGATCAAAACTTATATTATTAACAAAAATAAAAAAATAAGGTGGGGGAGCAACAAATAAAAAGAGTACTCCAAAAAAGTACTTCCAAAAGATACTACACGTCTTCTCTTCATTTAACTTGACAACCAGACAGATCATCTTTGAATGTGAAATTGTTACTCCTAACTAAGATTAACAGATGATATTTTATGCTATTGTTATTAAGTACCCATGCTTCATCTTAAAATAAAATACAAATCTCTTACCAAATCTGTTTTCATTGATGTGTGACCATAAATGACTTATGTCGATGGGGGACAGGAACAGGTTGCCCAGAGGAGCTGTGGATGCCCCATCTCTGGAGGTGTTCAAGGCCAGGTTGAATGGGGCTTTGAGCAACCTCTTCTGGTGGGAGGTGTCCCTGCCTGTGACACGGGGTTTGGGTCATCTTTGATCATCTTTAAGGTCACTTCCAACCCAAATCATTTTATGATTCTGTGTTATGCTTCTGATTAGCACTGCAGAAAAAAACAAACAAACAAACAAAAGCAAACTAAGACCTTCAGCTGTACAGACGAATCTTCAAAACATTCCTTTGCTCCCACTGCTGCTCTGTTGTTTTCACTTCTATTTCAGTTTTACTACCACTACGTCATACTCATTACTAGTAAATTTAGTAGTTCTTTAGATGCTTCTGTAAAATACCTCCAGTTGTATGAATTAATCAACAGGCTGGTAAGACAGATAAATATTATTTCTTTTATACATTAAAATTCTGAAGAGCAGAGGAGCAAATTTCATCAAAAAGTACTCAGGAAGCTGGGAAAAAAGTGAAATTAATCCCTACATTGCTGATCTTCCAGACCAGTGAATGTAGCTGACAGGTATGCTGTGATCTCCCTCCATTTTTCCTCTTCCTTGCTTTACCTGAATTTCCTAATTCATTCCCTTCATTTGCATGGTCATGGAATGGCTGAGTTTGAAAGGGATCTCTGGAAGTTATCTTGTCCAAATGCCGGGCTCAAGGAAGACGATGTAGAGGCTTGCCCAGGATCATGTCCAGTTGGCTTTTGAACATCTCCACAATGTTTGGGAGCAATCTGCTTCAGTGCTCAGATGCCCTTGTACTAAAAAGTGTGTTTCCTTGTGTTCAGACAATGTGCTTGTTACCTCTTGTCTTGTCGCTGGTCATGCCTGTTGTGTTTACAAACTGTAGAATAAATATTACAAACATAAATTTTAGCTGAAATGAAAATGCAGATAATTCCCGATTCCCATATGCTTATGCTTGGTCTAAGTCTGCCTCAATACCTCCAGGAGAATCCTTTCCCTCCCTATTAATATACACTTAGAGAAACTAGTCACTCTATTCACAGTGTCAGATATCAAAGAAAAGGAACTCTTAAAATGACTTTGTTCTACAAATCTTCCCTAAATGAAGATTGGACCATAGCAAGAAGATTCTTTTTGTTGCCTGTATTTCACTTACAAACATTAAGTTATAAGCAGATTTAATAACACATGCATATTACAATACCTAACATAATTGTCAATGCATTTGAAATGTACTCAGAAAAAAAAATCCATCTTCATTGATGTTACAGCAGATGGGTTGCTGCAAAAGATAAGGGCTCAGCTGGAAGTAGACCAGAGGCTATTTTTGACATCCTTGTTAGAGGGACAGATGATACCATAGTAACTTTTTAACTAAAATTCACTTAGCCTTGAGTGATGTTTAGTAAAAATCAATTTAGAGTTCAAATGAGTTCAATGAATGCTTTTTATATATGTGTTCAAGGTTAGAATTGTAGCTCTTCCTTTTACATTGTGAATTTTCTATTAACATGTATATATAATTCAGTGTTGAAGGGTTTAATACTTGTGGTGATGGATGTTGACCCTTGTACAAATATTTACCAGAAAAAAATGAAGTGCATGGGCTTGATATTAACACTGTTAAACTTCATAAAAAATACTCAGAAATAAATCTGAACTTATTCCTTCTCCCATTTCTTTCCTTATTGTCAGAGCTTTGCTATGGTTATTTTTTATTTTATTAGAAGTGTTTCTTAACAGAAATGTTTCTTTGTAACAGAAAACAGGGAGCAGCAAACAAGTATGAAAGCTTTTAAAATCTGTTGTGGTTGTCTCATCAGCTTTATTGAGGGTATTGCATCTGAATTAGGTAGGATCACAGGATCTCTGGATTTATACCAGAATATGCAAGGGGTTTTGATAACTGATTATTATTTTTTTTCTGAGCTACAGAAGACTATATTTTCTCATAGATAATAAAACATGTTTATTAGGTTCAAATTTCATGTATTTGGGTTTATAATACTGTTTCACTGATTAATGACTCTTATGGCAGTATGAGTTATTCTTAGTCACCTCTTTAATTTTATAATAGTATATGCAAGAAAAACATGAGCAGAGGCTACTAGGTTTCACTGACAATGAGGGCATGACATACAAGCTGTAAACTGAAGTGTTGGTGGTTGAGAGATTTTGTTGTAATGTTAGAAGTACTGAGCAAAGTGGGAAAGATGTCTTTTCCTTCAAATTATTTCAATTCAGTGAAGGTTTGTGTCCTGGTTTCAGTTAGAACAGAATTAATTTTCTTCCTAGTAGCTGTTGGAATGCTGTGTTTTGGCTTAGGATGAGAAGAGCGCTGATAACACCCCGATGTTTTAATTGTTGCAGAGCAGTGCTTACACCAAGCCAAGGACACCTCAGCCTTTTGTTCTGTCCTGCCAACAGGCAGGCTGGGGGTGCAGTAAGAGCTGGGAGGGGACAGACCCAGGACAGGTGACCCAAACTAGCCAAAGGGGTATTCCATACCATCTGACGTCATGCTAAACAATATATAGGGGTGGCTAGCCGGGGGGTAGGGGGCCGGACTGCTCGGGGTTAGGCTGGGCATCGGTCAGCGGGTGGTGAGCAATTGCATTGTGCATCACTTGTTTGTACATATTATTATTAGTAGTACTATTATCACCATTGTATTATTATTATTATTGTTATTATTTTTTGTTATTACTTTTGTTATTATTATTTTCCTGTCTTATTAAACTGTCTTTATCTCAACTCACGGGCTTCACTTTCCATTTCTCTTCCCCGTCCCAGAGAGGGAGGGGGAGGGTGAGCGAATGGCTGCGTGGTGTTTAGCTGCCGGCCGGATTAAACCACGACAGTCTTTTTGCATATAAGCCTATATACAGTTTGAGTTTCTAAGAGAGTTGGAGTGCTCTCTTCCCATTCTTGTTCTATTCATTTTGTAGATAAGTAAGTTTACAAGGAGAATCCTTTCCTTAGATAGGTAAGTTGGTGTTCCGTAAAAAGAATTTTTAAAAGTATAATGACTATTCACAGAAGAAATCTGCAAAAGCAGTAGTTATTCATCGTATGTCAAACAGATTGACTTATCTGACCAGGGTCATCAGAACAAAACACTAACTACAGTGATCACTCATTTGATCTCTTTTCTCCACTACTTATGCTATGGTGTGATTTTGCTATGAATGTAATGCACTTTGCATCCCTTTTAATTAACTCCTTGCATATTAAATACAATTTTGGTGCTTTGGCCTCTTATTTTATGTTTATATGAATCTCTTACAGGTTGTGGAATCCAAACAGTGAGAGACTAAGCTGAATATCACAAATCACTACAAATTTAATAAGCCCTTGTTTTTTTCTGTTTACACACTTGATCACAGTGCTTGCTTTCTTCATGCATGCAAACATCTCTTGTTCCTTTTTACCTTGTAAATGTAATGATGTACATATACTGATAACTGATTTTAGGAACCTGCCTTTTTCTTTTTTTCTCCCTTATTTTAATTTAGCGAGATGACATATCTCAAGAACAATAGATCAGATTACAGTAATGGATCATAATTATGATGACATTAATGACCTGTTAATATGTGTCTTATTGTTTCTCTAGACCTGATTTCTACCCATCATAGCTTAACATGTTATGAAGATTTTTGATGACCTCATGATAGATTTTTTTGAGAGGGAATTTGATGCAAACACTGTTAATACAGATCCTGAAGGTGACTGGATGCTTTCAAAGGGTAAGACAATTGAAAGAATAATCTTTTTTTTTTTTTTTTCTTATGTTCTTTAGCTCTAGAAACAAAACCTCCTTAAGTTGAACCTTTTGATTCCCATATAGTTCCCTAACTAGCCTTGTGAGACTCTACCTAGTGTACTTCATCCAGCTCTGGGGCCATCAGCGCAAGACATGGTTCTGTTAGAGTGGGTTCAGCAGAGGACCACAAAAATAAGTGATCATAAGGCTGGAGCAGCTCTCCTACAAATAATGCTGTGAGAGCTGGGGTTGTTCAGCATAGTGAAGAGAAGGCTCTGGCTCCTTTTAGAGGCCTTCTAGTACCTATAAAGGGAGCATATAAGGAGACAGACTTTTGACAAGCACATGTAGGGCATGGGGTAATGGTTTTAAGATGAAAGAAGGTAGGTTTAGGTTAGATATTGGAAGAAATTCTTCACTCAGAAAGTGATGAGGCACTGGCACAGGTTGGCCTGAGAAGCTGTGGATGTGGAACTGTTCAAGGCCATTTTGGATGGAGATTTGGACAACCTGATCTAGCAGAAGATGGTCCTGCCCATAGTAGGAAGGTTGGAACTTTAAGGTCACCAAGCCATTCTGTGATTCTAAACTAAGATGCATTTTCAGTTGTTTAAAAGAACATCTTCTTTTTTTTCATGTCTCAGGGACAGTCCCTTTGGAGTCATGATACAGTAATAGAAATAACATCCACTCTAATATTTTTTATGTAGCTATGTGATGGAGAACAAACATGGATGATTTTAAGTCACCTGAATTTTCAGTATTTTCCTGAGAAAGTTCAAAAACTAGCAGTTTATAGGCATATTATTTTCAACTTCTGTTAAAAAGATAAATCCTCAACCTCTTGCAATTGATTTCATTCTATTCTTGTCTTGCCTCCAACCATTCTGTAAGAAGAAGGTCTGTGAGAAAATAGTATGTGATCCAACTTTCATGCATCTGATTATCTCTTGATTTTCATTTTTAAACACTGGGAAGTTCTCAGCACAAAATCTATTTGTGATTGTATGTAGTGGTAGATGTAACTCAGACAGTTATAACTGTATGTAGTATAACTATAACTATATAACTGCATAACTGTATAACTATATAACTGTGTAACTGTATAACTATATATACTCAGATAGTATCAGTATCCAATCAGCAGAGAGTGGATATCATAGAGATACCTGTAATGCTTTTTAAGGCCTCCTTTATGTCTGGTCTGAAAGTTTATGAATTTACTGAACATAAATTAAGTATTGGACTTTAAAATGTGATAAATCTGTCTTCCAGAAGAAATGGGGCATTATTCTTTGCAATGTGATATGCCATTATACATGTACAAGTAGACTACTAATAATGATCTGTAGGAAGCCACCAAACGTATGTGGTACAGAATGCAGTTTTCCATGTCTTGAGGCCATTTTTTTTTTCATCAATTTAAACACCATAACAACAAACTGTTGATAAAAATTTATAGAATCTGAAGCACAAAGTGTCAACCATTTGATCTGATTCTTCTATAAGCAAATATTTTTCCACACAGTAGGGTTAAGTCCCATTTTATTTTAATGTTGAATTATTTCTGCTACCATAGTCTGCAAGTGGCATAATGTCTTCAAGCAGATTATTATTTTAATAATTGGGTTGTTAATTATTAAATAATATTTTAATTATGTATTATAAAGTTTTTGTTGAGTGTTATTAATTCAACCCACATGAATTCATTTACTTCAAGTCTGTTGGACTGAAAAAAAAAAAGTGGCATTATAACAATGAAAGATCAAGAATCTTGGTAATAGAATACTTTTGAATTACTCCGGTAGACTCTTTTTATTTTCCTATTATATGCTCCTTTGATATGTAAGACCAATTCATCTCTTAACATCATGAACCTTTGCAGAGTTTTCACTATATTACATGTGATATTTTATATACATTTGATTAATAATTAATTTGCTATTACCTGACTAAATAAATGGATAAACCTATTTTTTCAACTTTTCTTTGCCTAAGAATTAGAATTATTTTATCATGGTTATGAACATCATTGAGAATACAATGATCTTGCTCTTAGATTAACCCAGAACAGCAGTGAGAATTTTAAGCTCATTTTATAGATATATCCTAGGGGAAACTAATTACGCTTAGCTTATAACTTTCTTTTTTTTTTTTTTCTTAGCTACTTAAGCTACTTTTTCGTACATATTTAAGCATCACACTACTGTACTAAGTTCTGTACATGGGACACTAACGTACTGTGTGATATCTGAATTGAGAATAAATACTTTGCTTACTTGATGCAAAGGTAGAAATTCTGAAAGCTGTTGTCAAAATAATGCTAGTGAGAAGCCATGCGCTTTTTATACTAACTCTGTACGTTAGGAGGCATGTCTATTTCAGTAGGGTAACCTTGCATTGCTGTGTAAAAATATTTTGAAAAAATCATACATTTTAAACTGCCAGATACAATCTATGTGTTAAGGTCATAGCCTTGTCCATCGTCAAAGGACAAATTTTCTTTGATTACAGTAATAATTAAGTAATTAAGTAATAATTGCCATTTCTGGAGCCCCAGGACTGTGGTAAATCCTAATTTCTGAATTCCTCTGGTATGAGGAATATTGCGCTTGATGATATATTAATACATTCTTGTAATTATACAGCTAGTGAATTGGTAAAATTGCTGATCCTCGTCTCCTCAACCAACATATCTACTTGGGAATAGTAATGAGTGTCAGAGGTTTGAGGCCCCAGAATTCTGCACCTCTGTTGTTGTGGAGTTAGTCATGATAGTGTGTTTGCATCCAGATCTGAATTGCATCATGCATTCATGCCTTCCTGGGAGAATGTAGGTCTGGATCTCTGGACTATTCTATAACAGGGTGCAAGAAAATTAGGTCAATCTTCATGGAATTGGACTACAGACTACAAATTGAGCTATCCAGGAGGATGTAGACATTGAAAGCCAGCCAAAAATACACTGGTGGCAAATCACTTCACCTTAGTTAAATGATACCACTGAAGCAGAAAAGCTCACGAAAATAGATAAAACAGCTAGTCTATGAACAGTAGAGTAAGAACTTAATAACTTAATTTAGATTTCTTTAAGCTAATTCCTTTTTTTTTTTTTTTTTTTTTTTTTGTCCGTTGGTATGATTTTTAATCATTTGCTTTCACTGCTATCCTTTCTGAAGCTGTAACATTTTACTTACTTCAGTCATTAATGCATTTGGCCTCTCACAGATATTCCAGAGTGTTTTTATTGTAATTTTAACACAAATGGGGCAACAGTCACCATTTAGACTTGCTGTCAGAAAAGCTCATTAACTATAACTGTTTCATTAGTTACTGACAACAGCTTCCTACATTTTTTTGTGTGATTATCATAGCTGTAATGGCTGCCACCCTGTAATTTGTGAATTGCTAAATATTACTAAGGCAAATATTGCCAGGCTTTCAACGGCAACAATTGCTTTTTTTTTTTTTTTTTTTTTTTTTTCCCCTGAGATATTTCATTTGCAAAATGAGAAGGAAAAGTTTCTCTGCAACATCTGTAGCATCTTGCATCATCAATAATGCAAACCCTCTAAAATGTCATGACATAAACATCATGTTTTTCTCATTGTTTTCCTCTTCCGTCTATTTCCTTTTTTTTTTTTTTTTTTTTTTTTTTTTTTCTAATTTCATCTCATTCACTTTATTTTGAGGTATATGCAATGTCATTATTTCAAAGCTGATACAGCTAAAAACTGTACAATTTCATCAGTATTTGCAATATTTGTTCTTTTTACTTCACTTTGGTAGCAATATTTTGCCCTAAACTTCCTATCTATAATACCTTATTCTTCTAAGTTTAAAGTAGATGCTAAAATTTACTTGAAACAATTAATCTAATTTGCTTCATGAAGCACGATAACCACTTTTTCTATAAACGTTTTTAATTTCCAAAAAATAATAAAATTCATTGCATTCTATCTCTTGTTTAATCTTTGGAAGTTGTTTCCCATTGAATGCTCTAAAGTTATAAGTTTGCAAATATAGCCTTTGTTACTGCAAATTCTAAGGAAAAACAAACAAACAAACAAAAAAAACATATTAGTACTGTCTCAGCTGTCTAGTACTCTTTTTGTATGTTCAAAAGTAATGCAGGTCAGTGGAATTAGAGCTATTAGCTGAACCATTGGTACGGAGAAGCATACGTCCCCACTATGGTCATTTTGGAGAGTTATCCTCTGGATTAGATCCAGTCTGAATGAAAAGACCAAATGTCTTGTGCACAGACAAACCAAGGTTTGCCTAGGTGTGCTCCTATTTCATTTTCTGGATTAATTTCACTCCAGTTCATATGCTCTAAATTAAGTCTATGATATGACCAAAGCTCCATAAAGGTAATAATCACATTGAAAGCACACTTCTTTGCCAAACTAAAATGCTAATTCCATTGCAATCTTTACAAATTAAAGTATATATAATATACTTAAAAAGCCATGTGAATAAAACTATCGCATGTGCACTGGTTCTGTGAGTAGAAGTGTCACAGTTTGGGGGGTAGATTTGGAAATATATACATTGATATCCACCATTGGAATTGCCATATAACAGAGATAGATGGAATTAGTGATGTTTACAGAATATTTCTTCAGTGTTTTGTCTATTCACATTTTACATTTATTATAGAATTTTACCTCTTTAATAATAATTATTGATTATTAATATTGGTCCTTTTCTCCTTATTACATCCATTGACAATACATTCATTTGATTCTCACAACATTTGTCAAGTATATAATTTTTATTTATTGCTTGATGTTCCATATTCACACTCCTAATCTTTTCTTAGTTTCAGTAATTGTGTTGTTTTAACTGAGAATCTAATTTTTCTTTTTATTACCTTTAAGATAATTTCATAGTTCAAGTTTATGTATCTTGATCCCATAGCATCAGCAATATAAAAATACGCTTACTTTTTCAGCTCTGCAAGATCAAAAAAAAAATAAATTGATTTACATACTGCCAATGCATTTTATTTTTATTATTGCTATTACTGATATCTGAGATGTTAGCTTTTTATGGGTGTTTTTACAGTACTGTTTTAGTTTCTATTGGAAGTGAACTTTTGAAGGAGTTTCATGATAGACCACCCTAAAATGCTTTGGGTGGACTGCAGAGTGAACTCAGTAAACAAACCAGATTCAATTGTGGTTAAATTAAAGCCGAATATTCATCAAGAATTTAGGTACTGTACAATATCCATGGCCCACTTTTTATGAAGTAAAAAGAATTGGAAGTTATATAATGCAGCTGTTAAATGTTCAACACAATTTTGTTTTGATGAACAATCAGGACTGTTTTTCCTTTTTAAATTATATTAAATATTAATATACAATAAAAGAATAAAAATAGTATTATGAACGGATATTGATAAAATGTATAACAAATTGAATCACTGTGCAGAACTGAAGTAAAGTTCATACTGTCTTAAAATGTGCTTATTAAGAAAGTGAGTTTGTTTTGTTTTGTTTTATTTTACATGTTTATGTAAGCATAACTTGTAAACTTCATATTAATTCTACACATTCAAGTTGTCTGGATTTTGTTTTCAGGAATGGTATTTTAGATGATAAACCAGTGAAAGTTCACATACTAATGAAAATACAAGCTTTTAAAAATTCTGTTCACAGATGTTTCTATGAAGATGAGAAAAATAGGCTAGTTGAACATTAAGGATTATTATTATTTTGTTTAATTAATTTAAAATCATGATGTGTACTGGAATTAGATTACTTCTGCTTGGGTGAACCAAGTTAGTTTATGTTCAAGGGATCCTTTTCACACCTGTATAAAATTCATGTAAGACATTATCTTACAGATTGCTCATATTCCAGTTTAGGAAGAGATGTAGTCATTGCTTCCATGAGTGGCAGATAAGCTTAAAGATAGATAGTACCATTGACACATGATACAAATCATGGTCCTTCAGACATATATCTCAGATATCTTTATGAATTTCAATAAATTGTTCCACTCTATTAATTGTTCAGTAAATTCCAGGACCTGGCACTGTGGCTGAGGGCACTGGACCTGTTCATCCTGGAGAAGAGGAGGCTGAAGAGGGACGTCATCGCGGTCTACAACTTCCTCGTGAGGGGGAGTGGAGAGGCAGGTGACCTATTCTCTGTAAGCACCAGTGGTAGGACGTGCAGGAATGATGTTAAGCTGAGGCAGGGGATGTTTAGGCTAGACATCAGGAAGAGATTCTTCACCGAGAGGGTGGTTGCACACTGGAACAGGCTCCCCAGGGAAGCAGTCACTGCACCAAGCCTGTCAGTTTAAGAAGTGTTTGGACTGTGCACTTAGTCACATGGTCTAAATTTTTGGGTAGACCTGTGTGGTGCCAGGAATTGGACTTGATGATCCTTATGGGTCCCTTCCAACTTGGGATATTCTGTGATTCTATGATTCTGTGATTGTCACATGCCACTCTTCTCTGAGAAAACATATGACAAGTCGTGCCTATTTGTGTTCAAACCAGAAGTCAGGAATTGCAGGTAGAACTGTATGCCAGGGCACAGCAGGGGGCCAGCAGTTCCCTGGGACCAAGCACTGGGAATGTGAAAGTCAGGGCAGGGCCTGGCAGGCAGGGCCCATCACAGTTACCCAGCCAGGAGCAGGGCACTGGGGCAGCCCCAGCTCTGGGTACTGGGCACCTCGCTGGGGCCAGGGTTGGAGACCATGACAGGCCTTGGGCCCATGTGTGGACCTGGCTGGCTGTGGGCAGGGCAGGGCTGTGGGGAGCTGGAGCCCGTCCCTGCTGTGGCCTCAGTGGGGCTGGGGCTCGTGGCCCAGGGGCTGCTGTGGGGCCTGGACCTGGGACAGGAGGGCCTGGTGGTTCCCTTGGGGCCATGATGCATTTAGGCAGAAAATCCTAAGTAAAATAAATTACACAGAAAATCTGTAGGTTTACACCATACTTCTTTACCATTCACAATATGTATAACACATAATGAATTTTTATGACACAACTTTATTTTAAGTTTCGTTGAAACCTTATGTTGCACAAGCAGTAGCATAACTTCCCTCAGTTCTTTTAGATTTTTTTTCCCCATTAAGTTTAATGGAAAAAGAAATCTAAGTCTGCAGCTTTATCCAGTGGTAGCTTGTGATTTGTGCCTTTTACAGCTCAGCTCATCTGCACTTTTTTTTTTTTTTTCCTTTTTTTTCTTCCCTGCTAGAATAGTTGGAAAGTGAAATATGACAGTAGGTGCCATGTCTGTTAACTATAGTTTACTCACTTTCATAAAACGGTGCATAAGAAATTACAAGAACTTGCTGCTCTAAGCTACAGATCAGCTGCTCTGGGAGAAACTGTTTTAGAAGTTCTAATAACTAATATGAAATCCATCAAATGTAATTTGAATAAGAGTTTGATTTATACTATACTCATTCTAAGCAACAAGGGAGTTACAAACTGAGGTCATAACGACATAAATTTACAAGGTAAATATTGTAGACAGAACTGATCTACTTATGCAGTTAGAAAAAAAAAAAAAAGAATTATACGAATTATTAGCATCACATCAAGGACTTCCAGTTTCAGAATGCTTCATTAACTCATAATCTCTTTTACCTGGCAAAAGAGCAGCTTTTGAAAAAAAGTTATTGGGCTCAGAGATTCTTTTTAAGACTCCATTCCTCAAAACTTCATTCCTCTTGAATTACGAATTTCCAAATTTCCAGTATTCATTCCCATCTTTCCTTGCAGACGTAACTGAAAAGAAGAAAATGGGCGGGCATTTTGATTTTTCACTGATTTGTCTGTGATTAACACTAGAAAAAAAATGCACATTGCTTTTTTATTATCTTTAGATTAACATAAGTAAACACCATGTAAAATTCCTGTAGTAAACTGTTGACATATGCATGTACAGTAGGGCTTTCTAGGAGAGGAGAGCCTTGAAACCACGTTCATTTGCAAGCAAGCAAAATCACCCCTTTTTTTTTTTTTTTTTTTTTTTTTTTTTTGAAAACCTACATAAGTAGCTGTTTCCTGCACTTAAGAAGTAACATCCAAAAACCTGTCATTTACAGTGAAGTTCTCTGCAGTAAATCAAGGAGCAAAGCTAGTAAAAGATTCTGGGCATATAATAGTAACTTAACCAACTGATTAACTAATTAACCCTACTAAATGAAATTCTGATTTTGAACTAAACTAAAGTTGAAGAAAACTTTAAATTGCAGAGCAAGGGATGTAAGCAAATAAATCTCCAGCAAGGACCAGAGACCTATGTTTCTTATTGAAGAAGTGAGTATTGTTTCAGAAGCAGTGGTACAAAAGTAGTGAGGAACTTAACTGAAAAAGAAGAACAAGATAATTAATGCAACTGGTAACTGAATAATGTAACAATGTTTACAAACAGTATTTGCTACACATTTGAGTCTCACCATTATTGATAGCAAACATGCAATTTGTGTGAGATTCAGATTAATTTGTGTGAGATTTAAATTGCATATAATCTTTCAAAGAAGAAGTTTTAGCTGGGGAAGCAGTGACATGCAACAGAGCTGGGTTAAATTTCATTCTACCAGGTAATATTTGAACAACTAATAGTATTCAAAACATAGCTATGATCCTACAGCAGTTACTGTACTGCAGGTACTTTTCTACTTGTTAGTATGCACTACTGCTGATTATTCATCCATCATTCTTTTTCAAAATGCTCAGCCAATGTGGAGATGAATATCCTGCAACAAGCTATACGCATTTTAACAAAAAGTAATGCTGAATATTGCAGATGCAATATTTATTAAGGCTAGCTGAATTCTTATGCTTAGTATGTTTTCACAAACAAGTATAAATTTACAAATAAATATACAAATAACCAGGGGAAACTTATCTTGGTTTTGTGCAGTTTACGTCAGTTCACTTTTCTTTATTTTTATTTTTTATTCTTTATTTTGTTGTGGCTTTTCGATGCAGTGAAGCATTTCATTCTTAAAATTAGAAATCTTCTCTTCTATGGATAAGAAAATAAATAAGCCTGTATTTTAAAAATCTGTAGACCCTAGACTAAAATTTCACTTCACAAGTTTTCCTGACATCTGGATGCTCTTTTCTTTTGAGAAATTCAGCTTGAAGCCTTGTTTGAAACACTGTCTGGCATACTGTTTATGGGCTCTACTTTTGAACACTTGATTAATTCAGTTCACCACTCTGTGCCCTGCTTACAGTATAACTGTTTACACATCTCATTTAATTAGAGTAATGAGGACTTGAAAACAAAGCTATCAAAGCTTTTCTTTTACAGTACCTACATACTCAATTTCATATCTTAATGTCAAGACTAGTTAGTCTGAATAAAACCTGGCAATTTTGAACACGGGATAGTGTCTTAACAGATCAGCATTTGAAGTCTTTTTTATACTTTTTTTTTTTTTTTTTTTTTTTTAATTTAAACATCTAGAATCATAGACTAATGTAGGTTTAAAGGGGTATCTGGAGCTTATGGTGTCCAGCCTCCTTCTGAAACTTCCCTAGGTAATGAAGATAGTTGAAACTGTATCAGAAAATCTTAATACATGTATTTTCAGGTTCATTTACTTCAGTATCCTAGCCAGTAGTGAATGTTTAAGCAGGTGCTATAAGTAAAGATTTACAGTGTTTCTACACTTAATTCAGAAGAAGACTCGTTTTGTACAATGCATCTTCATTCTAACTTCAGAATTTTTGACTCAAGAAGAGAGGAGAGCGAAAATTTTCTGACTGTTGCCAATTGAGATGTATTTTTGCAATTACTAATAGTGTTTATACTTCTATATAAGTCCATAACATCCATAACAGTGGTTTCTTACAGATATTAAGCTAACTCTCCAAGTGCAGATGTATCAACATTTAAACAGTATATTCTCTTAAAATTTGTCTTTTTGTGAGTGTCACACTCACAGTGCTACATACTAGAAAACAGAAGCATCTTCATTTTGAATTCTGCTAAGAGAAACAAGATGCACATATACTGCTGCTGAAGGGTGTGTGCACCCAGAAGAAAATAATAGGCCAAAATCTATTTTTAATACAGAGGCAGAAAACAGTTCATGGCCCATTAGAATTCAAGCAGAGACAGGGCAAGTAAATGGAAGAGAAATCTATAGAAGTAATAGCATATATGGAACTATGTCCATCTAAGAAAGTCCCCCAAGTTGAAAATAGCTGATGTTTGGAGCACTATGGATAGGGTGTGGTACACTCTTTTTATGATTGCCCTATTTTATATCTCCTCAGACACCATTTATCCCTTTGCTGGAGGTATACATAGGGCAACATGAAACTTTATGCTGCCCCTGTATGGCTGTTCTTAAGCTATCACAAAGGAGGAAGATATGTGAAAATTATGTAAATTGGACACATTTTTAGCACTTGCTATTTTATTATTTAGATAATTTTGTTTAAAGAGCAGAAACTTTGTAGATGCTTCAAAATCCACATGGTATTAAAGTAGTCTTGAAGTACATTCTGCTTTGAAGTCATTTCAGAAAGGCAATGGCCAAGGCTCAAAGGCAGTTCAGCATCACTAAAATATAGTAGTGTTTAGAGAAGTAGCTAAACACTGAGACACTGGTAAAGGGTGCCTTCTGCTCCTGCTCATTGAACTCATCAGTTACTTCCTACTTGTCTTTTCTCTCTCCCTCTTTCTATTTTGCTGTCTGCAGAGCTCTGTATATGAACAAAAATTTCAAGGACCAGCCATGAAAGGCAATGGTGGAGTAAAAGCAAGGGTGCTCATCAAACCCAGCAGCTGGAAACACATTAAGATTCTCTTTTGGGCTGATTCACTCCTTTGCCCATACTGCATCCTAGCTATCTTTTCCCTTGGGTTGGATTCTTCTAGAATTTTTTTCTCCATTTCTCTTACCTACACTTATTTTGATGAGATCTAGAAGTGCCCAGTTTTGTGGAGTGGAAGAAAGGCTGCTTAGGTTCCCTGTCTCTCTGCTCATGTAGAATTCATTGGAATTTGAATATAAAAGCCTTCTAAAGTGCAGCTAGCTTGCAGGCTTCATATTACAAATCCCAGGTATTTACTGCCTAACATTCAGAGAAACTGGAAGACAGTGGGACAAAAAGTAAATTGCTGTTCTAAGATTCGTATAATAAAATAATGAAACAGCAAGGCTATAAGTTTGATTTACTAACTTTTTATAGAACACTAGTCATGTTCTCCTTATGTAAGTAACAAGAAATTACGTCTGAACTTAAGCTGTAAGAAATACAAAACTCATTTGCAAGATGCTACACTGTTTATTATTATTATTATTATTATTATTATTATTATTTTGCTAATGGATTATAATTAAGCAGTAGTGTTTATGGCCACATTCCTTACAGCAATTAAATTAACCTCTGGTTGCTCTGAGTCTCCCTTGAATCTTCTGCCAATGCTAAATCTTTATGTCATGCCTCAATAAAGTTGATACCAGGTGTTACAATTGGTCAAAAAAATCTTTAAAATTTTAAAAGCTTCGAAAGACCTGTCTTACTTTTTGTCTTCCTGACAGATTAATCCATATATGTTCCCACAGACAAATTATTTGCTTAGGAAGCTGTAGATTGTCTGTCATTAATACTTTAGCTGTTATACGCTTTGGAAGCTGTGTTCTTAATGAAGCAGAGAAACACAGGAATAGAGTGTGTTACATTTAACATATCTGAATATATCTTTGGAAAATTGCATTACTATAGAGATACATGTAAATCCACTAGGACTTAGCTTTTAATAGGTGATCACAGTTGCATTCATTTTTTTTTTCATGGGTGAATAACTTGAGGGTCTGAGGTCATTTTTGCTTCACACCTGAAATCTTAAAGTGTCTACTGAACAGAAAAGCAGCAATGATTTGAACAAATAAAGTGACTAGCAATGCTATGTACTCTGCTGTTCAAGCTCTCTTAAAATTTTTACATAAAATTAATGGAAAATGTTCATAGAGAAATGATGTGGTGGGTTGAAAAGTGAAAAACAGAAATAAAAATAACATCTTCCCCTCAACACACATACCCTTCCCACACTGAACTTCATCCCTCCATCCCTGACCCCTCCACCTCCTGCCCCTGAGCAAGTGGCACATTTAGCTTGTTGTTTTGAGGAGCTATGTTTGCCAGTTTTGGAAATCATTTGAGTCTATGAATCTTTGTTTCCCACAGAAAGGGGAAGTAACACCATATTGACCTCTCATGAGATGGGAATATTGCTTATCACTTCATTACACTGATGACTACACTCACAGACACACACACACGCATGAGCTATCTAATTCTAACTTGTAGCAGGGTATGTAGTCTGATCTTTCTGGCATAAAGAGTGTTGTTAGGCTAATAGACTGCTTATAATAAGAAATATATATGTCTCCATACTTTTAATGTGGAAGTGAGTTTTTTATTATTAGCAGGAAAGAAAACATTCTATGATGTTGCTTATATGAAATAAGTCAGGACAGTGTGCCTGTCTCATTCTAGAGGTTCTAAATTGGATGCATGAAGATGCATCCAAAATATAATATAATATAATTTAATATAATATAATTTATATAATCCAAAAGATTATATAAAAGCTTGGTTATATTGTTTTGAGGTCAGAATTATATTTTTTTTATGGTCATTTTTATACCTTTTGTATGGATTACATTTGTCTTATATGCTGTATGTTGCTGAGAGTATGAATTATATAGTGTAACTGAAATGATAGCATAAACAAGACAGACTGTTTAATTAATCAAAAATCCGTCTTTCTAAAGTCTTTTTATGGCATATGCTAACAACTATGTTACATATTTTACAACTTGTAAAATAGCATACAAATAAAGAGGCAAACACCTGCATTTACTTAAAAATTGTTTCCAGAAGACCAAATGAGATATAGATCTTGCTTATTGTGGTAATGTGGTGACAACAACCGTAACTATAATATATCAAATTATTTCCAACACATTAAGCAAACAAATCATTTATATAGACTAAAGCAAATAAATTATTTATATATTTACTGTTCATAGTGCAGCAGTAAACTGTGCATAAGAACTCTGTAGCAAAAAATCCATCATATTGTTTAAATCCATAAAATGCTTCTTGCAGGTTGAATGTAACATATAAAGATATAAGATATGTTCTGAATTGCATCTTAAAAAAAGACAGAGAAAATGCAGCCTTAAGTTTGGGAGAAGGCCTGGGGGAACCCTATGAATTAATGTAGTATTATGTTGTTTCTGGTAGTTTAAAAATGAGATATTTGATGTAAAAATTGTCATCTGCTATTTATTTCACAATCTAAAAATGACTAGATCCTTATGGCCCCAAAAGCAGTAAACTTGGATAAACTCAGCTACTTAATAGGGATTGAATTGAAGATAGACTCATGACTCATTTAAACAATATGGCATCTCATCCTGTTTAGTAGAACTGAAATTTTACTATTTTTGGTTAAAAAAAAACAATAAACCAAACCAAACCAAAACATTGTGGATATGTCTTGTGGAGATCCAGTTTGGAGAGCCAGCATGGAGAAAGTGATGAGTTCTTTATCAAACTTCAAAGCTGTTAAAACCCCCAATCATAGGTGGAGCACCTTGAAATGGAAGCCAGACTTAGGTGGCTTTTTCTTTTTATGTCGATATCAACTCTCCTGACATTCTGCTTTTAGTAGAGGAGGATATAAATAACAGAAATTACTCGTGCTGTTAAGAGACCTGTGTCTTAATTAAATGTCTGGCCAACACCACAGTATCAGAGTACCAATATAACCCCAGGCTTTTTCTTCCTTTTTCTCAGAGTGGTCCATTCTGTTGTTCCTTGTTCTCTGCTATATCTAAGAATTCTACTATTAAAAAAAAGAGGTGTTGAGCTTCTCTTTTCAGAAATTGTAAATCAACCTTCCAATTTCTATGGAAATAGTAAAATATTGATTTTCAATGAAGCAACTTTTCTTGATACTAGTAAATTTTCCAAAGGCAAAGATGAATGCATAAATTTAGGAAAACACTCCTATCTTTACCTGAGGGTTTTTTTTTTAAAAAAAAAAAAAACAAACTCTCATTGTCCTTGAAACCACTTAACATTTTTATAGTATCAGTACTTTCAAGATTCCCAAACATGAATTTTGTGCTAATGAATGTTAATGAGAAACTTTGATAGACTGAAATATAAGCAGCAGTATATCTAGAAGTACAGATGTTGAAATACTTCAAAACCTGTCAGAAGAAAGGTTTCAGGAAAAGTGAAAAAGCTCATTACTACAGTCAGGATTGCATAGGAAAACATTTTCTTCACCTTTTGGTCTGTGTCCAACAGTCTCTGACCAGATTCTTTGAGGTATTACATGTGGAAACATTCCACTTGTTTAATATCAAATTTACTTATTGGAAGTTATTTGATGTTACGTGGAATTTTGATTCTAAAAAGTGATACAGCAATAAACTGAAATCAGTATATAAACACAATATTGCAGTATATGGTTGGATCACAGTACAGATGTGATTCTCATTGCCAGTCTCTATGCGATCACTGTCACAACACCAGGAAGGAATACATGGGTTGAAATCAGCACAAGCCTGCTGTTATTTTCATTTTCATTTATTTATTTATTTATTTATTTTTGCTAGTAACTTAGTTTTATTTTACTTGTTGGGCTGAGCCATGCATTCACTGCCCCCATGCTTGTCTGGCTAACTCAAGAAGGCATTCACCCTTTTGTATTTAACTAGTGGAAGAACATTTATACTACCAGATGATCCATTCAACTACTGCTTGTCTGAAATAAAGGCCACCCACTTTTTCCTTACGTGTTAAGTCATCTTTGCAACAGCTATGGCCAGTCACTCTGCATTATTTTCTGAGCTTCTTGAGCACATCACCCTAGGCTGTCCACACTGAACCTTTTGTAGTCTTCCTACCCCATTGCAGGGGTTTATTCAGTGAATTACATTTCACCTCTAGGGAATGAAACACTTCACATGTCTATTTAGATATTAATAACAGATATAAAATCGATAACTTGTGTAATCATAACATGATTAACTGAAGTTTTAAGTATAGTTTTGATTAGCATCAGAGGCCTACATTCTATCTCCATGAGAATTAATTAACTTTCCAAACACCTGAGTGATATAGAATTACCATTATTTAGTAGAAGAAATGGAAAATGTTACACTGTTACATTGACCTCATGTCCTATACTTAACACACAAAAAAAAAAAAAAAAAAAAAGAGAAGAAAAACCAAACGGTTAGAAATCATAACCTCAATATACATGAAAAATGGCTTTTTCCATCTTCACAATAAGCTTTTGATCTAGTTTTGGACACTAAGGCAAAAAGACTGTTGTTGTTGTTGATGTTGAATGTGCTATTAAGGTTCTCAAGAATGTAGTAATGAAGGATGAAAACCAATACCTGGAGGAAGAGTCCAACAATTTTGTCATAAAGATCAATAAGGACAGCTGGCTGAAGGGAAGTCATTCTTCTCTTCCTGGCACACATGAAAATATATCTGAGACACTATGCCCAATGCTGGGGCCCTTTCTCAGGAGTGAGTCCACTGGGAGTATATGCAGAAGCTGAAGCACATAGGTTATGAGGAAGGGCTGAAAAAGCTAAACTGAAAAGCTAAACTAAAAAGTTTAGCTGGCAGAAAAAGTGCTTTAGGAAAATCTGTTTATAATAAGAGCAGGGGATTATAAAGAAGACAAAGCTAGACTCTTCTCAGGAGTTTGCACCAGAAAACAAGAAAAAAATGGTCACAAGTTGCAGAAAGGGAAGAATCTTCACCATGAGAATGATTCAGCACTGGAATAGGCTGTTCATATAGGCCTATAGCATTTCCATCCTTATGGATTTTCAAAGTTCACTTGAGTAAGGCTCTGAATGACGTGACCTATCTTTGACTTTGCCCTGCTTTAAGCAGTAGGTTGTACCCTGTGATCTGCAGCAATCCCTTCCAAACTCAATTATTCCATGAAAATCTGATTTAAACTGGATAATGATCAAGCAGGAAGTTGACTTTTTAATGAGTAAAGAACATTTCCAAAAATCCTAACCTCACTTTTTTCACCTGTTGTACTTTCATTCTTATACAAACATGACCAGAAGGAATAATTCAGGACCACTTGCTTTAGTTGATTATATAAACTGCAGCAAGCAACCATGACCAAAATGCAAAAGCACTTCAGGACAGCCAGCCATGAACCCTCACTGTCCTGGAAGCTGCAAAATGATCTAGAGCTGAACTAAAAATGTTCTGAGACTCACATTGTTGGTTTGTATAAGGCTCATAAAAGGATGCTGTATTTTATGTTATTTTACTTTATTTTGTATTTTGTCCCCTTGTGGAAAATAAATATAGCAATTGCAGTTCTAAATTACTACAGTTCAAATAATATTGCAATACAATGAGGACAGCAGAGTAAAACCAACTTAGAGAATTATTACAACCTACCGAAAAAAACAATGTTCACAATAAAGTGTTTGTATTTTGCAAAATGTGTTTACAACTGATGTTTCATTTTCACTTTCCTGCCCAGAAAATATTACAGGAAGAAATTGCTTTAAATTTTATTTGAAAATATGTTTGGGGAAATAGCTCTTCTAAGAATTAGATATGCTGAGAATCTCTAAAGCCTCAATCTGAACAGGTATATTTTATCAATAAGAAAGGTAACAAAGTTTAGTTTTGTTTAAAAAAGTGTATGAACCTCTGTTGTTCCCCCCCACTAACACCTACCTCCTTTTCACTTAATTGATCCACTGTGGTTTTTTTTTCTTTTGAGAATAACCAGTTTCAGCTAAATTTAGCTTCCTATTCAGCTGCTACTACCTCATCTCCCATCCCACATTTAACTAAAAATTCCTGAAAAAAATGTCATTAATGTGCTGTGCAGAATATCAAGCAAAACTATAATGCAATATAAAAAAATAAGGTTTTATTTTATTTTATTTTATTTTATTTTATTTTATTTTATTTTATTTTATTTTATTTTATTTTATTTTATTTTATTTCATTTTATTTTATTTTATTTTATTTTATTTTATTTTATTTTATACAGATAACTATAACTATTTCTGTATGGACACTAAGGATGAGAAATAAGTTTAAAAATACAAGAGCAGAAATCTTGTTGTGATATTTATAATGAATTATAATGAGAAAATGCAGCTTTTCTGAAAACAACAACAACAAACAGCTTTTCTTTGGTGTATGCATGTGGAAAAACATCAGTGTTTTGGATGTTGATCTGAAGGGAACTGTTATGTTTTTCAGGGTTTTAAATTATTCACTTTAAATTATTTTTCAGTGCTGAATGAGTTAATGAAGCTCTAGCTCTAGGTTCATTGTTCATTAGAGGTTTTTTAAATAGTAGTCCAACAAACACTGATACAAAACACAGCAAGAAAGCTTCTTCTCTTAGCCTTGCTGCTCCTTCTCTTTTTAAGATAAATTGTAGGTAAAGAAAGTAAAATCTACTAAATATATTTTGAGCATGAGCTTTTCATGCATCAGCTTCTATGATTACTCTGATTACAGAGGACTCTGTGAGAAGGTAAAATGACCAGAAGAGGTAGCTAAGCCAAGAGAATATGTCTCAGAGGACATAGTTTAATGCCCTGGAAGCTTGGAAAACCTTGACTGTTGAAATAGCACCTTTGCTTACTCCCACATTAATGAAGAGCATCTGCCTTGCAGTTGTTAGAAACAGTTAGGCTATGAAAAAGAAATGTCATCAACTTTTAAAATACAAAACAATCATACCATATTTCTGACATCTTGCCTGACAAATCTGGTGACCTTCTACAATGGGGTTACAGCATTGGTAGATAGGGGAAAACCAGCTGACATCATCTACCTGGACTTTTGCAAAGCATTTGACACTGTCCTGTGTGATATCCTTGTCTCTAAATTGGAGAGACATGGATTTGATGGATGGACCACTCAGTGGGTAAGGAGTTGGCTGGATGATCACACTCAAAGAGTTTAAGCTCAATGTCTAAGTGGTGATCAGTAATGAGTGGCATTATTCAGGGATCAGTATTAGGACTGGTGTTGTTTAACATCTTTGTTAGTGACATGGACAGTTGGATTGGGTGCACCCTCAGCAAGTTTGTTGATGACACCAAGCTGTGTGGTGTGGTCAGCATGCTGGAGGGAAGGGATGCCTGCCAGATGGACAGGCTTAAGAGGTAGGCCTGTGTGAACCCCACGAGGTTCAACAAGGCTAAGTGCAAGGTCCTGCATCTGGGCTGGGGCAATCCCAAGCACAAATACAGGCTGGGCGGAGAACAGATTGAGAGCAGCCCTGAGGAGAAGGAGCTGGGGATATTGGTTGATGAGAAGTGCAACATGAACCAGCAATGTGCACTTGCAGGCAACTGTATCCTGGGCTGCATGAAAAGAAGCATGGCCAGCAGGTTGAGGAAAGTGATTCTTCCCCTCTACTCTGGTCTTGTGAGACCCTAGCTGGAGCTTTGGGACCCCCAGCACAAGAAGGTCATGGATGTATTAGAACGAGTCCAGAGGAGGGCCATGAAGATGAACAGAGCTACGAAGACAGGCTGAGGGAGTTCGGATTCTTCAGCCTGGAGAGGAGAAGGCTCCAGGGAGATTTTATAGCAGCCTTCCAATATATGAAGGAGGCCTACAGAAAGAATGTGGAGACTCTCTCTATCAGGAAATGTTATGATAGGACAAGGGGTAATGGTTTTAAGGTAAAAGAGGGTAGATTTAGATTAGATATGTGGAAAAAATTCTCTTGAGCATGAGTGGTGAAGCACTAGAACTGGTTGCCAAGAGAAGCTGTGGATGCCCCATCCCTGGAAGCATTCAAGGCCAAGTTGGATGGGGCTTTGAGCAACCTGGTGTAGTAGAATGTGTCCCTGTCCATGGGCAGGTGGGAGGTATGGGGGGGGGGATGAGGGGCTGAATTAGATGGTCTTTGAGGTACTTTCTGTGATTCTGTAATGATTCTCTAAAATTATATTAATTCTCTACTGCTACTTAGAGACAATTTATGAAGTTCCTTTATAGTATTGTTACATGCTGAAAGGGTAAATACTGATAGTTGCTTAATGTATGAACTTTCTGTCTTGATGGGGTCTTTCAGCAAGACAACCCCGTTTTTTTTTTTTGTAAATTCTAAGGAAAATTCCCCAAACAAGTGAAATCAACTGAAGAAAATAAAATGAAATCTACGTTGTAGAGATTTCTTGGAGTTTCATTGGGTAATGAAGTGAAATAAAAGCTGTTGTGTTCTTTGTGCAAGAACTATAAAGAAAGGTATGATGTAAATGTATATCTGAATACTGATCTAGATAGAAATCTAGATAGAAATGCTAGTGATGATATTCCAGACACAGTAAGTTAGGCTTCTTTCTCTACCAAGTATTCTGTTTCTGTCAATTTGTACTACAGATAATGGAATCAGTGCCACAGTTCTTGACTTATATTTCACAGACAAACATTAGCTGGATGAGACACATCACAGCCTTGTTAGAAATGTACAGATAATCTTTGAGTCCTGAGATTTTGAATCAATATCTATGGGTATAGTTAAAATCTGGAGACATAGGACTTAAGAGATTTACATTCATTAAGAGATAATAACGACAAAAAAAAAATGTGACGCAAGATGAAGTTTTTTGAACACATTTCACAGAATCACAGAATCACAGAATTTTCTAGGTTGGAAGAGACCTCGAGGTCATCGAGTCCAACCTCCAACCTAATGCTAACAGCCCTCCACTAAACCATATCCCTAAGCTCTACATCTAAACGTCTTTTGAAGACTTCCCGGGATGGTGACTCCACCACTTCCCTGGGCAGCCTGTTCCAGTGCCTCACAACCCTTTCAGTGAAGAAGTTCTTCCTAACATCTAACCTAAAACTCCCCTGGCTCAACTTAAGCCCATTCCCCCTCGTCCTGTCACCGGGCACGTGGGAGAACAGGCCAACCCCCACCTCGCTACAGCCTCCCTTGAGGTACCTAAAAAGAGCGATAAGGTCACCCCTGAGCCTCCTCTTCTCCAGGCTGAACAAGCCCAGCTCCCTCAGCCGCTCCTCGTAGGACTTGTTCTCCAGGCCCCTCACCAGCTTCGTCGCCCTTCTCTGCACCCGCTCAAGCACCTCGATGTCCTTCTTGTAGCGAGGGGCCCAAAACTGAACACAGTACTCGAGGTGCGGCCTCACCAGAGCCGAGTACAGGGGGACGATCACCTCCCTAGCCCTGCTGGTCACGCTGTTCCTGATACAAGCCAGGATGCCGTTGGCCTTCTTGGCCACCTGAGCACACTGCTGGCTCATATTCATATTTTGGTTTAGCCTTTCTAATAGCATATCTGTCCAGGTACAATAAAGTATGTAGATTTCTTATTTTTACTAATATTTTTAGTACATAGTATTTACTTATGTGGCTTGCTTTTGTAAGCATTTCAGAAGTCTTTAGAAGTCTTATTCCACCCAGGTTTATTACAGATGTGTTTCAATGACTATGTGTTTACAAAGGAATGAAAGAATGTGAACTATGTTTTTGATATATGGGATGAAGAAGAAACTGAAATAGTTTCTGCATCATTGGATATATTTTGTAAACCAACGGAATATTTAAGAGCATTTTTCATGATACATTTATGTCCTAGTTCACGCATAACACATAGAATGAAGCAATCAAAAGCAGTTTTGACTCCAGACAGATCTGGTTTCAACTATTTCTTTAGAATAGAAGCTAGTAAAGGATACCAAAATATTTCAATACCATCTACAGTTTCTGCAGGAAAATAATGAAAGTAAAGTACAAAATGCAGTATGGACAGTACTCAAATAGACTTAAAAAAAGAAAAAAGATGGGAAGCCGACTCAATTAGAGCTGAGGAATAAAAAAATAACCTATTTCATGTTTCATTCAATCAAAACATTTTCAAGGTTTTCATATTTCAGAATTTTATTTCATTCCCATACAAAGCAAACCACTTCATGAAAAGTAAAGCAATGTGGATGACACACAGATATCTGGCCTAATGTCAGTAATTTAGAAGCTCTGGGATCTTTGGTCCTGGTTGTGTATTTTAAAACACACTGTACAGCCACCAAATAAGTGTGTCAGTTTGCAGTTAATTCCAAATACTGCTTGACATTCATGCAAAGTTTATTGAAACGAAACAAACTTTGACAAATGCTTAAATTTTGGCAATGTATCTCTAGTTTTATTTATTAAACAAGTGACTGATACTTTATGACAAATTTGACTGAGACTTTAATAAATCAAAGTATACCAAGAAAATGTGTTTTTCTGCAAAGCAGAGTCACCAGTCTGTGACACCATTACCTGTGACGAAAAAAAAACTCAGGTGTCTTCAGTTCTGTATGCAATTTAAGGTCTAGTGGTAACACTAGACAAAAACAAGTCTGTATAACTTTCACTCATTACATGTTTGAGATCAGTAAAACTAAAATAGCACTGGATCCCATAGTCTAAAATATTCAGGTGGTATTCATCCTTAAAGTGTATATTCAAACTGTGGGATGCTTATACATTCAGGGCAAGATAGTTCAGTCTTTCTATAGGGAAATATAGTAATAATTCTAATAAATTTATGGTTTTGATATGTAAGGCTACATTGTAGGTATTGACAGCAATGATTAAAAAAATATATTTATTTACTGACATACACAAAAGTCAAATAGCATATTTATATTCTGCAAGGATTTTTTTTTTTTTTTTTTTTTTTCCCCCACTGGTAAAGTCCAAAGGAAACATCTCCAAAAGGATTAAAAAAAAATCAAATGAATTCATAAAGCTTCTTTTACACTACTTATTACTGCTGTCCCAACAGAGGGGTCACAATTCAAGGCTTTGAAAAATAAAATATAGTTCTACTTCCTTGAGAGTAACAAATGTTTTGAAACTTTGTTGGGAGTTGTTTTGTTGTTGTTGTTGTCTGTGTGTGCATTGGGAGGTAAGTCAACAAATAATATAAATACTACCTTTATAAATAGTGACAAATTTCCACTTTAGAGTGTAGTGTAGGCTATCAGGTTGTTCAAGCAAGACTTCCCATTGGTGAAGCCATGTTGATTGCCCTTAGTGACCCTCTCATTCATGATATGACTAGAGACAATGCCAAGGATAAGTTGTTGCATCACCTCACCAGGAATGGAGGTGAGGCTGACCAGCCTATACTTAACTGCGTCCTCCTTCTTGCCCTTTTTGAAGACTAGAGTTACATTTGCTTCCCTCCAGTCCTCAGGCACCTCTCCCAGTGCCCATGACTTACCAAAGCTGATAGAGAGTGGCCTATCAATGACTTCTGCCATCTCCCTCAGCACCCACAGATGCATCCCATCAAGTTCCATGGACCAGTAGGTCCAGCTTGCTTAACTGGTCCTTTACCCAGCCCTCATCAGCCAAAGCAAACTCTTTCTTTATTACGACTTTTGTCTGCAACCTCAAGGGTATTGTGCTCATCAGGAGAGCCTCTGGCATTATAGACAGAGACAAAGAAGACATTCAGTAACTCCACATTCCCTTTATCTTCTGTCATCAGGGCACCCACCTCATTCATTAGTGGGCCTACAGTGCCTCTAGCATTAGTTTTATCTGCAGTGTATTTGAAGAAGCCCTTTCTGTTGTCCCTGACCCCTCTTGCAAGGTTTAATTCTAGGGAGTCCTTAGCTTTCTTAGTTGCCTCCCTGCATTCTCTGACAACAGCTTTATATTCCTCCCAAGTGGCCAGCCCCTCCTTCCATGATCTGTAGACTCTCCTCTTCCACTTGAGTTTGCCCAGCAATTCCTTGTTTAACTATGCAGGTCTCCTGGCACTCTTTCCTGACTTCCTACCTGTTGGGATGCTCTGTTCTTTATCTCAGAAGAAGCAGTCCTTGACCACTAACCAGCTATCTTGGGCTCCTTTTCCTTCAAGTGCCTTGTCCCATGGGATTTCCCCTAGCAAATGCTTGAAAAGGCCAAAGTCAGCCCTACTTTAATGATGGTTTCAAAATATTTTGGAGAAGCTATTAGTTCATTTCAGTCTCAAATATAAGCATTCTGAAATTATTATGCATTTATACTAACAAACAAAGATACATACGCAGAAACATGTAATGCAGTAGCCAACCAATTTCCTATAGCAAAGATATTTAATTATTGAGTAGACCTCATCTGAGTAAAGATATAAAATTAATCTCTATACTTGATGACGGTTTTTCACCATGAGACAAAACTGGGTAATAGGAACAATTTTCATAGATTCAAAGGGTAACTCAGTCTGGAAGGTACCTTGGGAGGTCTTTAGTCAAATCTTCTCAAAGCAGGTTCAGCTAAGGGGTTAGACCAGGTTGGTCAGGACTTTTTCTGGTTGAGTCTTGAAAACATTGAAAAGGATGGAAGCTTTGGTCTGTCAGCAACCTCTTCCAACTCATCATTGTCTACAGGGTGAAAAAGCTTTTCCTTATATCAACTCACAACTACTTTTGTTCAGCATATGTCTGTTATTTTTTCTTATTACAGAACTGTAACATTTCTAATTGGATTTTTTTTTTAAAGAACATGCTCTAAATGTGTGCTTGTGGTACTAGTGCCAGCATTTGACTCAACAGCAACATGTGCACATTTCTCAAAGTAATTTTTTTTCCATTTCCTTGGCTTCTGAATATGTTTGTAATGAAATGCTATCAAACGTTTAACATTTTAATGGAACAGTAAATTGCTTAAGTTGAATTTATGTTCATGAAACTCTTCAGTCCAAATGTGCTCATATTTCTGGTAAACATGAGATATGTCTAAGGATAACAAAAGCTTTTTTTTTTTTTTTTTTTTTTTTTTCCTGTTTGTTTTTCTTTGAGGGTATTTAAACAGTGAAAATAAATACTTTTGGAACTTTGAAATTTAGAAATGTTAGATTTTATTTTGTTTGGAATACTAAAAAAAATGGGATATTTATAGCAGATATTTAAAATTATTGCTATATTTTTGGTTTAGCAACTTGCAGAATGAAAAGCATCAGATAGCATAGTCACTTCTTTAAACAGGAGACTAAACTAAAGGTCATTCTTTATGGAGCAGAATTTGTGAAGGTCAACTCCAGTATGAAAAAGGATTCCAAATAAAGTGAACCTTAGGCAAATATAAATACTTCCTTGGACATTTATTACAGAATGTTAATAAAATGAGAAGCCAAATGCTGAGCAACCTTTGGGGTTAGACTTTAACTGGCTTAAGGATTTTACTATTCTCAAAAAATAAAAATAAAAAATGAGGACCTCATCTTGCCTCAGTTGGAACTAATGAACGTTTTGCCATTTGATTTAAATTTGACAAAGGAATCCAGAATTTACTGAAGTGTCCTAACTGGTGATCTCAACCTGACTCCACCAGGCAGCACAATTCACACACACCACCTCAGGTGAGTCTCTAATGCCATTATCATCTGTAGTTAGAAATATGCCTATGGTTGTACATACATATGACTTAAGCTTAGGGATAGAAAGAAAGAGACTGGTGACTACACTACTGATTGGACAAAAGGAAGTGTGAGGTCCCAAAATAAACGTTTAACCTCAATCCCTAAGAAGAATTAATCATTGTCTGCGAAGAAACTATTTTTATAATGTCATTTCCCTTAATGTCATCTCTTTTACAGAAAGAAGAATCAGTCATTGTACTTGTGAAAATAGTATTACTGGGATTGCTAAATGATACTAATGCCAGAGGTAATTCATCATTAATTCCCTTGTGAACACCTATGTCTTTGGAACAATTGATTCAAGAGACTGGTTTCGCAAATTACAAAAGATCTACTAATAGGAGTTTGCTATGTTAGCAAATGCAACTAACTGCCTAGAAGCTTTATGGCTATCACTACAAAGATATTTAAAGCAGCTCACATTTATTTGATTGCACAGTTGTGATTGGCTTTCTTTTCTGGTAGTTCAAGTGGATTTTCAAAAAGGCTATGTCATGTCTTTGTCTGGGATAGAGTTAGTTTTCTTCGCAGAGGCTCGTATGATGGCTGTGTTTTGGATTTTTGGTGAAAATAGTGGTGACGACATAGTGATGTTTTAGTTGTCTCAAAGCAGAGCTCATACAGAGACAAGGCTTTTTCAGCTCCTCATACTGCTCTGCCAGGAGGAAGCTGGGGCTGCACCAGGAGCTGGGAGGGGACACAGTCCAGGCTGGCCAAAGGGATGTCTCATGCCATGTGTGCCATCATGCTCAGCAATAACAGCCTGGGTGAAGGAGGAATGGGTGATATTCAGAATTTGTCTTCCCAATGTGATAAGTCCTGCTTTTCTGGATGTGGCTGAACACTGGCTTGCTGTTGGGAAGTGAATAAATTTTCTGTTTTGCTTTGTTTGTGCATACAGTTTTTGCTTTATCTAGTAAGCTGCCTTTATCTCAACCCATGAGTTCTCACATTTTTACCTTTCTGATGCTCTCCCCCTTCCTACCTGGGGAGAATGAGTGAGCAGCTGGGTGGTGCTGAGCTGCCTGCTGGGGCTAAAGCACAACAGGCTATCATTACTTCAGACATTTGTATTAGTCTTATGTACAAGAAAGCACATACATGTATAAGTTTCTCCTATGTAATGAATATTTCTATATTGATACCATGGTTCCATTGTTTATGGCTATTTTTTATTGAAGAAATAGGCTTTGCACCCACAGAAATAAAACTATTTTTAAAAAGTATATATGTTGTTGATAGTGACCTGTTATGTACTATCATACCTTCTATTTTATTCTCATTTCTTTTTTCCTGCTTTTAATAACTAGCATAAGTGAACATCTGTTTCCTTAGGGTTTAACCCAAGTCTTACCAATCAATGACCTGATCTTTGTTTTATATAATCTGCCTATAGAATTAACTTTTTAATTGAACCTATTTACAGTGACAAACAGAATAGATCTGGTAGTTGCTATTTGGAAGTAATATTTACTCTAAAGCTGTCATAGTATTTTTTATTGGAGTTGTTCCTAGGAATTGAGTATGTTCTTTATCGTCAAAACCAGTGAAGTCTTGCACTATTTTGCTCTGTTGATTGTACTGAAATTTAGCAGTAGTACTGTAGCAGTAATGAGTGCTTAAACTCCCTGCTTCAGCGTTCGTTACCATTTCAGAGCACCTTGGAAATCAGTGGCAGCACCTATAAGGCACACAGTGATAAATTTTCATAGGCAAGCACAAACGGATCTGAAGGGATCTGAATTAACTAGTGAAAAAGCCATTATACACTGCTTTTGGGCATAACCATATGCTCCATTCGCCTGCTTTTTCAACAAGCACCATCTCCAGCCTGACTTGTCACTTACAGAGTTCTGCAAAGACACAGCTGAACACAAGGTTTTGTTTTTACTAGGAGGTGACATTGACTAGAGGCAGAAATGTTCTCTGTGGCAGGGTAAGGCATAGGAAGACAGTGCTATAATACCTCTCAGCAAAAATAGAAGCGTAAGTGAGTGAAAAATGGGAATGGCAAGTGCTCAGAAACATATGTTCTGGGATGGTGAAGACAGGAATGACAGTGACAAAAAATAATTCACCTGATACCACAGGCTACTGCTAGAAAGATAAATACTGACTAGTGAAATGCTAGTCAAGGAACTGTTTGGTTTTAGCTAGCCATGTACTCATTTGTAACGGATCAATCTGATTATACTAACTGCATGTCAGAGTCATAGAATAGTTCGGGTTGGAAGGAATTTCAGAGACCATCTAGTTCCAATACTTCCAGAGATGCGGCATTCACAACTTCTCTGGGTGCCTCACTTTCCAGTGCCTCATGACTCTCACAGTAAAGAATTTCTTCCTAATGTCTAATCTAAATCTACCCTCTTAGTTTAAAATCATTATCTCCTGTCCTATCACTATACTCCCTGACAATGAGTCCCTCCCCAGCTTTCCTGTAGGCCCCCTTAAAGTTCTGGAAGGCCACTATATGGTCTCCCTGGAGCCTTCTCTTCTCAAAGCTGAACAACTCCAACTCCCTCAGCCTGTCTTTGTAGGAGAGGTGCAAAAGCCTTTGATCATATTCGTGGCCTTTGTCTGGACTCTCTCTAACAGTTCTATGTTTTATGGTGGGAGCACCAAAGTTGAATGCAGTGTTTCATGTGGGGTCTTGCAAGAGTAGAGTAGAATCACCTCCCTTGACCTTCTGGCCTTGCTTGCTTTGGTGCAGGATCTTGCATTTAGCCCTGTCCAACTTCATGAGTTGGGCATGGGCCCAGTCCTCAAGACTGTCTAGGTTCACAGAATCACAGAATCACAGAATTTCTAGGTTGGAAGAGACCTCAAGATCATCGAGTCCAACCTCTGACCTAACGCTAACAGTCCCCACTAAACCATATCCCTAAGCTCTACATCTAAACGTCTTTTGAAGACTTCCCGGGATGGTGACTCCACCACTTCCCTGGGCAGCCTGTTCCAATGCCTCACAACCCTTTCAGTGAAGAAGTTCTTCCTAACATCTAACCTAAAACTCCCCTGGCTCAACTTTAGCCCATTCCCCCTCGTCCTGTCACCAGGCACGTGGGATTAAAAACCAACCCCCACCTCGCTACAGCCTCCCTTGAGGTACCTATAGAGAGCGATAAGGTCACCCCTGAGCCTCCTCTTCTCCAGGCTGAACAAGCCCAGCTCCCTCAGCCGCTCCTCGTAGGACTTGTTCTCCAGGCCCCTCACCAGCTTCGTCGCCCTTCTCTGCACCCGCTCAAGCACCTCAATGTCCTTCTTGTAGCGTGGGGCCCAAAACTGAACACAGTACTCGAGGTGCGGCCTCACCAGAGCCGAGTACAGGGGGACGATCACCTCCCTAGCCCTGCTGGTCACACTGTTCCTGATACAAGCCAGGATGCCGTTGGCCTTCTTGGCCACCTGAGCACACTGCTGGCTCATATTCAGCCGACTATCCACCATCACTCCCAGGTCCTTCTCTGCCTGGCAGCTCTCCAACCATTCCTCTCCCAGCCTGTAGCTCTGCTTGGGGTTATTGTGCCCCAGGTGCAGGACCCGGCACTTGGCCTTGTTGAACTTCATGCAGTTGACCTCAGCCCATCGGTGCAGCCTATCCAGATCCTCCTGCAGAGCTTTCCTACCCTCAAGCAGATCGACACACGCACCTAACTTGGTGTCATCTGCAAACTTACTGAGGGTGCACTCAATGCCCTCATCCAGATCATCGATGAAGATATTAAAGAGGACCGGCCCCAGCACCGAGCCCTGGGGGACGCCACTAGTGACTGGCCTCCAACTGGACTTGGCTTCATTCACCATGACTCTTTGGGCCCGGCTATCCAGCCAGTTTCTAACCCAACGAAGCGTGCGCCAGTCCAAGTCAAGAGCAGCCAGTTTCTTGAGGAGAATGCTGTGGGAGACGGTGTCAAAAGCCTTGCTGAAGTCAAGGTAGACCACATCCACAGACTTTCCCTCATCTACCCAGCGCGTCACTTTGTCATAGAAGGAGATCAGGTTCGTCAAGCAGGATCTGCCTTTCATAAAGCCATGCTGACTGGGCCTGACTGCCTGCTTGCCCTGCAAGTGCTGCGTGATGACTCTCAGGAGGATCTGCTCCATGAGCTTCCCTGGCACTGAGGTCAAACTGACAGGCCTGTAGTTTCCCAGGTCTGCCCTCCGGCCCTTCTTGTAGATGGGCGTCACATTTGCTAGCCGCCAGTCGACTGGGACCTCCCCCGATAGCCAGGACTGCTGATAAATGATGGTAAGCAGCTTGGCCAGCTCCTCTGCCAGTTCTCTCAGTACCCTTGGGTGGATCCCATCCGGCCCCATCAACTTGTGCACATCTAAGTGCCGTAGCAGGTCACCAACCAGTTCTTCATGGATAATGAGGGCCACATCCTGCTCCACATCCCCTTCCACAAGCTCAGGGTACTGAGTATCCAGAGAACAACCGGTATTGCCGCTAAAGACTGAGGCAAAGAAGGCATTGAGCACCTCCGCCTTTTCCTCATCTCTTGGAACTAAGTTTCGCCCCGCATCCCGTAAAGGATGGAGATTCTCCTTAGTCCTCCTTTTTGTGTTGATGCATTTATCGAAACGTTTTTTGTTCTCTTTAACGGCAGTAGCCAGATTGAGCTCCAGATGAGCTTTGGCCTTCCTAATTTTGTCCCTGCACAGCCTCGCTACATCCTTATAGTCCTCCCTAGTGGCCTGCCCACTTTTCCAAAGATTATAAACCCTCTTTTTTCTCCTAAGCTCAAGCCACAATTCTCTGTTGAGCCAGGCTGGTCTTCTTCCCCGCCAGCTCGTCTTTGGGCACGTGGGGACAGGCCGTTCCTGCGCCATTAAGATTTCCCTCTTGAAGAGCGCCCAGCCTTCCTGGACCCCTCTGCCCTTCAGAACCGCCTCCCAAGGGACTCCACCAGCTAGTGTCCTGAGCAGCTCAAAGTCAGCCCTCCGAAAGTCCAATACAGCGGTTTTACTGGTCCCCTTCCTGGCCTAGCCAAGAATAGAGAACTCCACCATTTCGTGGTCACTCTGCCCAAGACAGCTCCCGACAATCACATCCTCCACCAGTCCTTCTCTGTTTGTGAAGAGAAGGTCTAGCGGGGCACCACCCCTGGTAGGTTCACTAACCAGCTGCGTCAGGAAGCTATCTTCCACGCTCTCCAGAAACCTCCTAGACTGCTTTCTCAGGGCTGTGTTGTGCTTCCAGGATATGTCAGGGAAGTTGAAGTCCCCCACGAGTACAAGAGCTGACGATTTTGCAACTTCTGTCAGCTGCCTGTAGAGTTCCTCATCCGTCTCCTCATCCTGGTTCGGCGGTCTATAGCAGACCCCGACCAGGACACTAGCCTTGTTGTCCCTGCCGATCCTAACCCAAAGGGACTCGACCTTGTCATTCCCAGCCTCGAGTTCTACAACCTCGAAAGACTCTAATATAGAGAGCCACACCACCACCCCTTCTGTGCTGCCTGTCCCTTCTAAAGAGCTTATAGCCAGGCATTGCAGCACTCCAGTCATGAGACTGGTCCCACCACGTCTCCGTGATGGCAACCAAGGTTCCTCCGTATGGCTTCACTACCCTCCAGCATGTTGACTGTACCATACAGCTTGGAGTTGCCCACAAATTTGCTGATGGTGCACTCAATCTTACTATCCATGTTGTTGATAATGATGTTAAATAGTTCCAATATTGACCCCTGAGGAACACCACTCATCACTGGTCTCTACCTCATCATGGAGCCATTGATTGCAACTCTTCTGAGTGTAACCATCCAGCCAATTCCTTACCCACTGAATGGTCCATCTGTTAAATCCATGTCTCTACAATTTGGAGTCAAGGATGTTGTGTAGTATGGTGTCAAATGCTTTGTACAAGTTCAGGTAGATGACATCAGTTGCTCAAATTTACATATAATTTTAATTATGGGTGGAAATCACCTTTGATATTTCAGCTGATGGAACCTACAGCCTTTTTTATTTAAATAAAAATTTCACAAGATGAATAATCAGAGTTGTCACAGCCTCAGCATTAGATTTAGCCTTTTTTAGGAACTTTCCAATCCTAGCTTAAAACTGATGTCTGCTATTTTCTACTACTTGTAATAACTGTATACTGGAATAGGGAAAATGCCTAGATTTTAAGATCAGCCTTCATAAGTAGTTTATTCCAATTGACTCTACTTGCTGTCTGAAATGCAACTCACTTTTTACTTGCCTTTGCTTTTTTTCTCCACCGTGTTCCCTTTTTATAACATTTCCATTATTTGTTCTTTTCTTCTATTTCTCCCTTTAACTTAAACATTAAAACACCTAAGTATTTTATCAAACTTTTTTTAATTTTTATTTTTCCTCAGCTTAATCCATCACTGTTGTGTCTGGTGCTCTCTTCTGCATTCTTGGAGCATCAGTCTTTCATGCTGGACCTACTGATCTCTATTTTATGTTCTTTATTTTGTGTGCTCACCCTTCTTGGTTTTATTTTGTTTTAAAATACGAAAATATTATATTGACCCCTATATCCATCACAGTAGCCATTTGAAAAAACTGATTCTTCCTTTTCCATACTCTCCCTTTCCGCTGTCTAACAGAAAATAATAGTGGTGGCATTTTTTTATTTTTATTTCTTTTACACTTCAGGGACAGAAACAGGAAGATTTTTTTTATTTTTTTTTTGGGGGGGGGGGGTTTGTTAGTTTGTTTTGCTTCTTCTTTGTCCTGCTAGTGTCAGGTGAAGAAAAGAATGTAAAATGGGTTATACAAGGTTGAGAGAGAAAATGAATAGCACCGAAGCAATTTCTAGGGAGCTGACAAGCAACCTTTCTGTACATGTTGACTAGCAGAAGTAATTGCAAACCATTTGGGCCATGAATTGCTCCTTGACTCTTTCTTTTGAAGCTGCTTTCAGCTCTTGTTGACATTCATCTTACCATTACAAACCTGCATCTCTTCTTTGAGGTCAGCAGAAACAATTGAGGAAGCTGGTGTTTTTTTCAGAGCCGTGTGTCTCTTGCTCTACTTTTGCTATTGCTCTGGCAACTACTGTTGTTTACAGTAGGAAAGGGTAGAAGCAGTTTATTTAGAAACACTTTATTATTTTCTAAAGATTAGAAGTATTTATTAGAAATAAACCTGAACCTCATGGTGAGCTTTCCCTTTACATTAATTTGATCTAAAGCTTTCCTTGAACACAACTCTAGACAGATACTGGAAAAAAAGAAAAAAGCAACTATACCTAGCTAATACATACCGTCTAACTAGATATTCTTTAAGCATAAACAACTGAAGTTCTTTTATCGTGTAAAAAATTGCAATAGGTTTGAAGGAAAATGCAGCTGGTTTTGTATGTGTGTGGTCTGGAACTAAAATAACTAAATACTATTGTCACATTGCCTAAAATGGGTCATGATTTGTACACTTTGGCTGATTTTGCCCAAAGTAGCAATGTATTTGGCAGTACGTAAAAACAGCTCCATATGTATCTGACCTCTATCAAGTGTTACATAGCTTACCTAAATGATTGACTGGTTGCTTATTACTCAGTCATTTGAACTTAATAGAAGTCTGCTATTTTCTTTGCACTTTAGCTGATGTGTCATATATCTTAAAATCCATTAAAAAAGAAGATTGCCTATGTATTTGGACTGACTAGTTTTATTTTTCTGTTTGTTTAAATCTGTGATTTAAAATCCCACTTGAGGCCCTTGATTTTTAGAAGGATATACACTGTATAGAACTTCCTCTGTTTACCTATCATCTTCTACATTATGCTGTGCATAAAAAGATTTTGTGTGTATGCATCACATTGCCGCAGTCTGTTAATAAATTTAAGAGTAATTGTTATGTGTGTAGCTCTAAACATATACTGTAGGGATGCCACTAAGCTTTTTTTCTTGTATATATCAGGATGATCCAAAACAGAATCTGAAATAATTGGGAGCTAAGGTGTCTTAGCACCTTTAAAATCCATGCTGTGCCTGAATGTAGAGTCTTTTTGCTTTCCTGCAGATATGTATATAAATCAGAAGAAAATACATTTGCCCTGCAGTCAGAGAGGTTTGTACGTTCTCATTGTGTTGTTTTAGTCCACCATACTGAACATAATTTTGAGCATTTTTGTTTAAGTTATTTTATTTTTAGGGATCAATGTTTTATTCAGATATGAATATGTATTATCATTAAAAAAAAAAAAAAAGCTATTAAACTGGTTTATTTGTGAGTACTGATATGTATATTTGACAGTCAGGCCTGGATCGTGCAGATGCTGATTTCCAGAATGAAATGTTCTCTAGTATAATTGCTATAGTATGGTATCTTTCTACCAATTATCTTGGTACAGATAAACAAAGTTGTTGACAGTACAAGCGTCTTTCCTAAGATACTGAATTTGTAAGTTAAAGAGGTGCAGTCCATTGGAAGCAAGTTGATATATACATGTACACAGCACTGTAAGTACTTGCATTATAAATGAAAGAAGAAATGATTACCTTTTAATAAGTTTATCTCACTTGGCCTATGATTTCATGCTTTGATTAGCTTGTTAAGATAAAAAGGTTACACAGGTAGATTTTGGACACTATATGTTATTTCAGATGGCTGCAGAACAGGCACTCATTTTACTGTGTGAGAAATGACTAAATGTAATGACTAAAATGAGGAGGTTTTTTAATTCTCCACAAAACCACTGCATACTGTTGGTAATTTGATGAAAGAGTTCTTCATCTCTGCCTCTTCCATCGAAATGAACAGTATGTGACATATTTAATCTTATATTTTAATGTCTGATTATAATCTGGTTGTAACTGAAATGTTAATTCTGAGCAGTAACCAACAGTAAGAAGTCATTTGTGAAGGAAGCATAGGGAGAGTTCAGGTTACTGTGGTGACCTAATTATATTTCCATTTTCAAGAAACAGATTGTTTTAATTTAATTGAGCCTTGTGTGATTTATAAGCCCTGCACGCAGTCTTTAATGCTCCTTACATCTGACTCTAATGTCCCTCAATTCTTTGTTCTGATATTCAATCACATGTTGACAAATGTGTCTTCTGTCAATTTGTGTCCCTGTTATGCACTTGCACTCTAAAACTAAGCTCTACGGCTGTGTCTGTATTAATAAATTAAATATTCCGAGGTACTAGAATATAATTAAACTGGTAACTATAATAGACTGGTAAACCAAGCCTTGGCACAGTTTTGGTATATATTAAGTACTGCCCTGCTGAAGAATATCTTTGCTTAGGCAAAGAGCTAGACTGTTCCTGGGGCCAATCTGAAGTGTTGCAGTGGACAGCTTGCGTTTGATCACATTTTTGTGGAACTCAGGGGAGCACAGATGCAGAACATTTTCTGCAGGGCACATCTGTCTCTAGAGTAGTCATGACTTTATCCTCTCCGGTATTCCCATCTTACATTCATCACTCCACTATGGATCCAGGATCTAGGAGGCCCACAGGTGGGAATGGATGAATGATATTGGCATACAAAAAAAAAATTAAACGGTTATAAAGATACTAACACATTATCATGCTAGACCCATCTCCTGGTGGTTTTCTTTTATAAGGGATTATTGAAGGTTTAGTAATTCCAGCTTTCAAAATCTTGAACCCTAATAAGATTCTGAAGGATTGACCAGAGGCTTTTTGTCTCTGCACTTTCCTCTGATTTGGGATCCTTACACTTCCATTCATGTGACCTAGTTGTTTTTTTTTGTTGTTGTTTGTTTGTTTTATTTTTGTTTGGTTGTCTGTTTTTGTTTTTGAGAGCTTATTGAATTGTTTGCCCTTAGAGTTGCAACTCTTTCTACTTTTCTTGGCAAGGAGCAAAAGGAAAATTGTCAGTTATCACAGTGTGATTTCTCATTACAAACAACTAGAACAGTATGAAGAAATTAACTTTTAAGACAACAAAGCAGAGTTGTGTACTTAGCATCTGTAACACTTTCAAATATGCCAAAGTATCAGCTCTTGCCCAGCAAATATTTTGCTTTCAAAATTTTCAGTAATAGATACATCAATTATGAAGTAATCTTAAGAAACTAGCCAGAATTTGCTGGTAATGAACATATTTAACAAGTTGGCTGCTCGTCCTATGAAGGACGATTTGATTGTGGAAATGCTGTGGTTCTACTATATATGAAGCTGAATAAGATTCAGAGATGCCAAATTGGGAAATTCAAGAACCCAATCTAATTTGGAATCTAGTTCTTGGGAGAATCCTTATCTGTTCCTTTGTCAAGAAGAGTGCTGCAGAGCAACTTTTTTATGTTTCATTGTTTGTTTGTATTTTCTCGTTTACCTTTGTGTATCTTCTGTGTCAAGCAACCCCACTAGACACTGCAGTTTAGATTTCCTTACTATAATTGAAAAAAAAAATTAATAATAAAATTACACTTGACTGACAGTGCACCTTACCTAAGTTGGAAAGAAAAAAAAAGAAAAAAAAGAAAAAAAACATTTATAAAACAGCTTGCTCTCTTATTGGGCGCAGTATGGATAAAATTTACAATTCAAGTATTGCAAATATATGAAATCTATAATTTAGAGGGTGCTAAAAATGAAACATCAGTTGAAAACAAATTTTGCAGAATATAAGCATTTTATTGTGAACATATTTTTTAGTGGGTTGTAATAATTTATTCTCCAATTTTCTTTTACTCCGCTGTCCACATTGTATTGCGAAATTACTTGAGCTATAGTAATTTAGAACTGCAAGTGCTATATTTATTTTCCACAGAAAAAGAAATCTCAGTATCTCTCCTCTCTAGCATCCTTTTATGAGCCTTATACATACCAATAATGTAGAGTCACAAAACATTTTTTTTTTTTTTAGTATAGGACTTAAATATGTCTCCAAGAAAAATGTTTCAGTAAAAAGCTAGGAAATATTACCATATACCTTAATTTTAGGACAAAAAAAAAAAAAAAAAGAGTAAGTCTAAGCTGATATTTCAGTTCATATGACACTGATATTTCATAGTTCATGTGAGATTAAGAAACTCAACCTTAAGCCTTAAGTAGCCAAATTTACATTTATATAATTTGACAGTACTTTTTACCGTCAAATTACGGAAAATCTGTCAAAGATTTTTAGTAAATATTTATTCTGCATGAGCTTGACTTATAATATATGCAAATAATTGTGCTTTCATTTTATTTGGAAATCAGATGATTTGGTTCTGAATGAAATTCTGAAATTTCACTAATCGTATGTGATACCAGATTTGGGTTTATTTTCATCATAGAATCACAAATTCAGAAAATGACGTATGTTGGAAGATTCTTTTGAGATTGTTTAGTCCATCCTTCACAGTAAAAAAACAAACAAACAAACAAAAAACCTTTGTTTTTATGCAAATTCCTGTATTTTAGTTTTTGACCAACACCTCTTTTCTTGTCACTGAACATCATAATGAAGAGACTTGCTCCATCTTCTTTACTCCCTCCCATCAGGTGGGATACCATACACATTGATAAGATCCCCTGAGGCCTTCTCTTCTGCAGGGTGAACAGTTACAGCTCTTTCAGGCTCTCCATGTATGACGCATACTCCAGTTTCTTAATTGTCTAAATCTCTTTTGGATTCACTACAGAACGTCCATGTCTGTCATGGGCAGCCCAGAACTGGATCCAATGCTCCACTCCTGAACTTTACCTTCCATTGTTATTTTCTTGTTCTTTTCCATTGAAAAGTCAGGTACAGTAATTTTGTATGTCCCAAATTTTGGTTCAACAGAGGAAAGGGAATAATTTTAGATAACTGCAGTACAAATAATAGGTATTAGAAATCTTGGGAAGGAATCGAAAATGAATAAATTGTCAAGTTTCTACTGCTGATCTTTCCTCTGAAATTTTGTTCAGCTTTTATATGTCTGAGTGGGAAAAGAAGGGGGACAGGAATGTAGAAATGATTTATGGTTCCATAGTCACATAATATCACATTTCTGAACAGCAATACTACTCAAAAAACACATATGTCAGAGTCCTTTGAGCAAATGGGGTTTAAAGTTGTTAGTATAGCATGGAATATTATTAAATGCCTAGGAACTTAGATGATCCTGTAATCTGTCAGCACACCTATAAATCCATTAAATTTACATATCTTGTTATTGAGTAGACTACATAGAAAAACAGGAGTCAAGTAAAATTGATACGTTTCAGGTACTAAAACAAACAAATGTAAATGTTGTTTTAAAAATATCTAATAGGTATGCTTTCCATTATGACTAGTATTGTAACTACATCCACAGTCATCTTCATTTGCAAGGTTCAGGCAATACTGAAGGGAATTAACCTTCCTTGCAGATATCCTCCTGATATTTCACAATATATATTTTTTCCCTTGCCCAGCATTCATTGGTAATAGTACCCACTCTGTTTGTTTTATTATTCATTATTATTTTGTTATATAAACTTCAGTGGTTACCACTGAATGATAAAAACAACAAAAAATTTTGACTTTATATTACCTTGTGTATACCTCATATATGTAATATATAAATAATATATATATAGTGAAAGAGCATTTAAAACCTTCTTAAAATGTATGAATTTCCAAAACCTAAAAAATCACATTCATATGCAACTCTTAGCTCCTACCACATCCTAGGTGCATTATATCACACGCAAGTGTGGAAACAACAGCGAAGTATGAGATGTTTTAAGTGCTTATGGAGACAAGATGAAAAAGGAGATTTTTTGGTGATTTTTTTTTTTTTTCCTAGAAGAATGTCATTCAAACACTCTCATTGTTTATTTGTAGTGACAAAAATGCTTCTCCACAGCCCTAGATACTTCTTTCTGACTTGGATTTCTTTGATGAACAATCTGAGCCTGGGTAGAAAATTAATAACATACTAGAAAAAAATAATATGAAGCAAAATATGAAGTGAAAAAGGAAAAGTGGTGATCAGATACATGGACGCTTATATGTGTAGTTTCTAGCAGCTGCAACTGTGGCACCTGAACACTTAATCTCTCATAATCTCCTTGCAAAAGAAACTCCAAAACTCTGGTTTCTGTTGGAGACTGCAAAAATATATTTGGACAAAAACCCAACCAACTATATCTATATGTAAACTGGGATGAAATCCAAATATTTGAGAGGAATTAGAGATGTCTCCACTTAACTGCATATCTAAATCAGCCTTAACTAGCTTACAGAGCAACTATGGTACCAGCATGAGATAGAGCTGTGTGGATATGCTATATGAAATGGCAAGCCAGTTACATTTGTGTGACTAATATTTATCACTATAAATGACATCTCATTTTCTTATGGTTTTATGGACAGTTACAATGTTTATAACTTGCTACAGACACTTGAAATCTAGCATGCAGTAAAAGACCTCCAGAGAATGAATATTTTCCTCATGAAATATTGTTGAATATTATTTGCTTTCTTTTTCTTTCTTTCATTTTTCAGACTGTAAGGGATTGGTTAACTTGATATAATAAATATCCATGAAGAGTGAGACCACTTGGAGCAGCCCTATAGGAAGAAGAACTTTTGTCCTGGAATAACACGTACACATGAAGACTTCTGCATATGCAGGAGTGCATTCCACTACCTACAGTTTGTGGATGCACAATGTGCTACTGGCTCCTGGCTGGTGAAGAAAAATGAGAGCGTGTGCCACTACAGCCTAATCCCATGCTGTTTCCCAGACACAAAACATTTCTCATTCTCTCCTAGGGCTGGCAAGTCCCTGTACTACCAGCTATAAATTTTACTCTGGTAGGTTGCTCATTAAAGATTCATGCTAATTCATATTTTACTGATGTATTAAAAAAAAGGTAAAGATGGATTGCTTATTGCATTTTTCTATTTTTAAAGTCTAGTGAATTCAAAAAGCATCCAGTCTTTCTCTTCTGATAGCAATTGCTCATACATTAAGAAATGCAACACTTACAATGTGATTGACCTTAATTTATCCCCTCCCTCTTATGTGTACGTGTATGTACTTATATCAACATAATGCTGCATTCTGCATTCATCTTTTTTTTTTTAGCCTTGTTTTATACAGGAAGAATTAACTTTCACAGACAATTGTAAAACTGCTGTGCCCATTTTCTTTTTATTTTCTGTGTGGGAAATTCATCTGGCAAGATCAAGAAACTTTGGAATGCAAATATTATCTTTCTCCAGTTCTTTGTTTCTTTGAAAAATTCATTTATGTTGTTTTATTTGGCTTCCCAAACTAGAACATAGTTCACAAAGGTGTTAAACAGATTGTCTTACATCCTAAATAATCTTAAAGATAAAAACTGAAAACTGCTAACAGTACATCTGTGTGTTTTATAAAAATATTTGAAGTTTTTTATGGAGGCTTTTGACCATAAGCAGAAGCATAACACTGAAAATACATGATAAGGGACATGTACTGAGGATGTAAATCTGATATACAACCTCAAAGTTAGGCTAAACATAAGCATAACCACAACAGAGGGAAATATTCATTAATGTTGGTTTGCAGTTTTGTTACATTTGCTTTTGTATTTGAAGTATATAACAGAGGCTGAATTGTCAGACAACTGTAAAATACATCCAGGAACTCCATTTGAAGGGACCTATAAATTTATTTGTCAGGGATGCTGTGAGTAATGGAGAAATACAACTTTTTGAGAGAAAAAAAATACAGGGAAATTATAAGTAGCCATCAGTACACATTTCAAAGAACACTTCAAATTTTCTTGCAAGTCTCTCTTATACTTGTTAGGGTGTCAATTAAAGCTTTACATTTGCAAATGCTATACATACTTTATTGAATGCCATACCTTCTAATGTAAACAGTGCTGTCATTACCAATATTCCATTAAAAATGGGATTTTTTTTTTAACCCTCAAGGAAGCTTAAAAGAGGAACTGATTTTCTTTCCAATATGGATTTTTTATGAACTTCAATCCCCAAATATAGCGTTGCATTCAAAATATTGTTAGATAGAATATCTGCTTGTTACTGCTACTTAATGCTTCAATTGCAGCATAGAAAGATAAACAAAAGTAAAGCAAATTAGCTGTAGACACTTGGTGAATTAGAGAATTTGCTGTCACAGCTAAATCAAATAACACAAAGCTACAGGCAGGTCAAGCAAAGTTCAGTCAGAGCAGATCTGACAAGCCTCTGTACTGAGGCCTTTCCAGCTCAAAGAGAACTTGTGGCCTCTTACTAGCTGTAACAGTACTATATTATTGGGCTTCACAGTCAGGTAGTGAGTGAGGTGTAGGACCAAGTTTATACCCTGAGCTGTGTTACACATCTCTGTCTCTTACTGACTTCATTCATTTCACAAAACTTCATCATATTAGTTATCTAACCAAATAACTAAAATCTCTAAGCAAGCAGACTTGAAGGCATTGCTACACTCAGAGAAGCCACCTGTGATTGTGTTACCCATTAGAATGAGATGTTGCTTAGCAAATGAGACAGCGAGAGATAAGATTTGGGTAACATTTTCATGGTATAAATATCTAGAGATCCTAAAGAAGAATTTAAATTCCAGGAAGCTTATTAGAAGTTCCTTCTAACTACCTCGTTTGTTCGAATAAATCTTACTGCAGAGTCCCACATTTCAAAGCCTTGAATAATCATGTCATGAACAATGTTACTGCTGCTTTTACTTGTATTTTTCTGCTGCATAACCTTGTTGCATCACACAAACAGGTCTGTTTGGAGGCAGGAAATCTCAGAATTTAGATATTTGGTCATTCAGGATATATTTGAACTTAAAGTCACATACACAGTCACTCGAGGTATTAAGACTAGTCAGTGCAACAGCTGAGATTCAGACCCTTGGTTTCTACTTTGTGTTATATATGGAGTATATATATTCATGTCAAGAAGATGGTTATTATTAATAAAGAAGGGGGAGATTTGGGAGTGTGGCCATGGGGGTCAGAAAGCCCCATGGTTGATGATAACATCAGACTCTTAAGGATGAGGCCATCAGGAATGTAAAAGAGTTTAGAAGGAACACAGAAGGGTGATTCAGGAGACTCCATGCAGTCTCCAGTTAAGGCATGGAAGTTTCTGTGTGTTTGCTGTTGTTGTTATATTCAAAGTTGTTTGACCAATGAAAAGTTGTTTTGAAAGAACTGCTATGGGGTGAAGAGTATAAGAGGGGAGCCTGCCCTCAAGATAAAAGAAAGAAAAAGGCAACACAATGTGATGAAGTTATGTCATCAATAAAGAAGCAGAAAGAAGGAATGAAAAGGAACAGGCTAGCAGAACAGAGACCAGGAAGGGAACAGGCACATTGATTGCCTCATGAAGATGGGTTCGGCCAAACTCAGCAAACTGCTCAGAGAAGCTCGTCCACAAAGTCACTGGAAACAGGTGGCACTGGAGCTGGAAAGAAGCTCAACCTGAGAGAAGCGGACCCGTGCACACAACTGCCCCTCGCTGGTAAGCAGCTGCGCATTATGGGGAATCATACATCCTTAGAAACAAAGACTGTCCTGGTAACCTTACAGCTTATTCTCCTTATTAACAATCGGACAGTTTATAATCCTGAAACATGGGACCAAATTGAGGTCAAGGTGTGGGACTCTGCGACTAAAAATGGCAAGGTTGCAGTGGGATTACTAGGCACCTGGTGAGCAATCTCTGAGGCCTTAGAGCCACATAGGGCTACAATCTATGCCATTGCACCCCTCCACCGCTACTTCCATCGAAGGCTTTTGCTGTTATGCCCCCTGGTGACCCGGACGTGCCTTTTGACCTAAGCCCTATTGGCCTTGAAAAGGAGATGGATATACTTTTCTTCAACCCAGGAAGAATGCAATACATAAGGCCCGAAGGCCGAGTTGCTTGACAACTTAAAGCAAGACATATTGTTCAAAAGGAATGGAAAATGGAAACCGTTAAGTCATGGAACTTAAAGGATTGTTTGTTACCTTTTCTGATTGTACATATGCATAGGTGTACTCGGGTTTAGTATGTAAAAGCAATGTTCTATATATTTAGAATGTTTGATGTTCATGTGTGCGTGTTGGTGGAGCATAGACTCCCCGCACACCCAGCGCTGTTTACTTGCCTTTTATACCATTTATAAATATTTCTTTTATAAATAATACTAAATTCAGATTGAGATGAGACTTCATTTATAACATTTGTGAGCCAAATAAAAAGAGGATTCTCCTGAAGCCAATACATAAAATAAATACACAAAACAAATACCAAAACATAAATGTGATAAAAATAAAATAAGGGGTTGAATAAGCCTGCCAAGAAACTTCTCCACTACATGTTCTCCATAGAATGCTTGGCATTTAGTATGAAAATATTTGGTAGCTTGTTTTTGGCATTAAAATATTGACTACTTTTAATATGCTCTTTCAACTCTTCTTAAATAATCACACTTGAAAGTTACTAAATAAATCACCAATAAAGTTGGTGACATCTCACTGAGTCAATCATTCATAGATCAGATAATTTATTTTATTTTATTTTATTTTATTTTATTTTATTTTATTTTATTTTATTTTATTTTATTTTATTTTATTTTATTTTATTTTATTTTATTTTATTTTATTTTATTTTATTTTATTTTATTTTATTTTATTTTATTTTTAAGCATAGTGGAGAAATGATATGCAGCTGATTAATTCAACTAAAGAAAGCAGCACCTTGCTAGGGTGTTGAAGAACTGTATACTGTAACATTGTGTGTGTAAGCACAGGCAACTACTTTTAAAAATAAGGGCTTCCTCATTAATCTTAAGTTGTCTCTCCTGTTTTCCATGTGACTACAGGCCCTCTTTCATCCTTGTTTTCTTCAGGATACTTGTCCTTACTATCTTCTTCTGGACTTGTTCTTTGGATGCCCTTTTTTTATTTTTTTTTTCTCTCACATAGTCATGAGTTTACTGTGTCCTCCAGAGTTTACATGGGCCCTCTCATGACAGTGCTTCATGAGTTTTCCATTTTTCTCTCCCGAGTTATTACTTTTTCCCATTATCTCAATCTCTGCCTTGCTGATTTCTTGTCCTCACATGTCTTTGCTGCTGTTGGGTTCTTTCACTGAAAGAAAAACTTTGGTGATAGTTCAACAGCAAATGAGAGGACTGCATATTTTTAATCCTTGGCTGAGACTCCCTTGGTCCAAGAGCCATTTACATAATACTGTTGCACAATAAATAAATAAATAAATAGGGCAATTTTATGCAAAAAAGTAGTGTAGTGGTTTTGTCTAGGACATAGTTAATTTTTCTCATAGTAGCTGGTATGGTGCTTAGGATTTAGGATGAGACTAATGTTGATTTTTAAATTGTTGCACAGTAGTGCTTATGCTAAGTTAAGGACTTCTCAGCTTCTCATACTACCCTGCCAGTGAGGGGTCTGAGGGTGTGAGTTGCTTGGAGAACCAGGTCAGCCGACCCAAACTGGCCAAAGAGATATTCCATACCATGTGGTGTCATGAACAGTTACACGGGGTGGCTGGCTGGAGTTGGGGAGGACCACTGCTTGGGGATGGGATAAGCATTGGTCAACAGGTGGTGAGCAGTGGCCTGTGATTTTTTTTAGGGAATTTTTTTAGGTTTATTCATATTGGTGTCATTTTAAGTGAAAAAAAAAACATTATTGCTGTATTAATGCTGTGTTCATAGAATCACATAATCATAGAATGGTTTGGGCTGGAAGGGTCCTTAAAGATCATCTTGTTCCAACCTCCCTGCCTCAAAGCACATCCAACCTGGCCTTGAACACGTCCAGGGATGGGGCATCCACTGCTTCTCTGGGCAACCTGTTCCACTGCCTCACCACTCTCATAGTAAAGAATTCTTCCTATCATCTAATCTAAACCCCTTTAAGTCTAAATCTTACCCTTTTCAGTCTAAAAACATAACTCATTGTCTTATCTGCCGTTAAAGATAACAAAAAACGTTTCTATAAATACATCAACACAAAAAGGAGGACTAAGGAGAATCTCCGTCCTTTACTGGATGCAGGGGGAAACTTAGTTACAAGAGATGAGGAAAAGGCGGAGGTGCTCAATGCCTTCTTTGCCTCAGTCTTTAGCAGCAATACCGGATGTTCTCTGGATACTCAGTACCCTGAGCTGGTGGAAGGGGATGTGGAGCAGGATGTGGCCCTCATTATCCATGAAGAACTGGTTGGTGACCTGCTACGGCACTTAGATGTGCACAAGTCGATGGGGCCGGATGGGATCCACCCAAGGGTACTGAGGGAACTGGCAGAGGAGCTGGCCAAGCCACTATCCATCATTTATCAGCAGTCCTGGCGATCGGGGGAGGTCCCAATCGACTGGCGGCTAGCAAATGTGACGCCCATCTACAAGAAGGGCCAGAGGGCAGACCCGGGAAACTACAGGCCTGTCAGCTTGACCTCAGTGCCAGGAAAGCTCATGGAGCAGATCCTCCTGAGAGTCATCACGCAGCACTTGCAGGGGAAGCAGGCGATCAGGCCCAGTCAGCATGGCTTTATGAAAGGCAGGTCATGCCTGACGAACCTGATCTCCTTCTATGACAAAGTGACGCGCTGGGTGGACGAGGGAAAGTCTGTGGATGTGGTCTACCTTGACTTCAGCAAGGCTTTTGACACCGTCTCCCACAGCATTCTCCTCAAGAAACTGGCTGCTCTTGGCTTGGACTGGCGCACGCTTCGTTGGGTTAGAAACTGGCTGGATAGCTGGGCCCAAAGAGTCGTGGAGAATGGAGCCAAGTCCAGTTGGAGGCCAGTCACTAGTGGCGTCCCCCAGGGCTCGGTGCTGGGGCCGGTCCTCTTTAATATCTTCATCGATGATCTGGACGAGGGCATTGAGTGCACCCTCAGTAAGTTTGCAGATGACACCAAGTTAGGTGCGTGTGTCGATCTGCTTGAGGGTAGGAAAGCTCTGCAGGAGGATCTGGATAGGCTGCACCGATGGGCTGAGGTCAACTGCATGAAGTTCAACAAGGCCAAGTGCCGGGTCCTGCACCTGGGGCGCAATAACCCCAAGCAGAGCTACAGGCTGGGAGAGGAATGGTTGGAGAGCTGCCAGGCAGAGAAGGACCTGGGAGTGATGGTGGATAGTCGGCTGAATATGAGCCAGCAGTGTGCTCAGGTGGCCAAGAAGGCCAACGGCATCCTGGCTTGTATCAGGAACAGTGTGACCAGCAGGGCTAGGGAGGTGATCGTCCCCCTGTACTCGGCTCTGGTGAGGCCGCACCTCGAGTACTGTGTTCAGTTTTGGGCCCCTCGCTACAAGAAGGACATTGAGGTGCTTGAGCGGGTCCAGAGAAGGGCGACGAAGCTGGTGAGGGGCCTGGAGAACAAGTCCTACGAGGAGCGGCTGAGGGAGCTGGGCTTGTTCAGCCTGGAGAAGAGGAGGCTCAGGGGCGACCTTATCGCTCTTTATAGGTACCTCAAGGGAGGCTGTAGCGAGGTGGGGGTTGGCCTGTTCTCCTACGTGCCTGGTGACAGGACGAGGGGGAATGGGCTTAAGTTGAGCCAGGGGAGCTTTAGGTTAGATGTTAGGAAGAACTTCTTCACTGAAAGGGTTGTGAGGCACTGGAACAGGCTGCCCAGGGAAGTGGTGGAGTCACCATCCCTGGAAGTCTTCAAAAGACGTTTAGATGTAGAGCTTAGGGATATGGTTTAGTGGGGACTGTTAGTGTTAGGTCAGAGGTTGGACTCGATGACCTTGAGGTCTCTTCCAACCTAGAAATTCCGTAGCAGGTCACCAACCAGTTCTTCATGGATAGTGAGGGCCACATCCTGCTCCACATCCCCTTCCACCAGCTCAGGGTACTGAGTATCCAGAGAACAACCAGTATTGCCGCTAAAGACTGAGGCAAAGAAGGCATTGAGCACCTCCGCCTTTTCCTCATCTCTTGGAACTAAGTTTCGCCCCGCATCCCGTAAAGGATGGAGATTCTCCTTAGTCCTCCTTTTTGTGTTGATGCATTTATCGAAACGTTTTTTGTTCTCTTTAACGGCAGTAGCCAGATTGAGCTCCAGATGAGCTTTGGCCTTCCTAATTTTGTCCCTGCACAGCCTCGCTACATCCTTATAGTCCTCCCTAGTGGCCTGCCCACTTTTCCAAAGATTATAAACCCTCTTTTTTCTCCTAAGCTCAAGCCACAATTCTCTGTTGAGCCAGGCTGGTCTTCTTCCCCGCCAGCTCGTCTTTGGGCACGTGGGGACAGGCCGTTCCTGCGCCATTAAGATTTCCCTCTTGAAGAGCGCCCAGCCTTCCTGGACCCCTCTGCCCTTCAGAACCGCCTCCCAAGGGACTCCACCAGCTAGTGTCCTGAGCAGCTCAAAGTCAGCCCTCCGAAAGTCCAATACAGCGGTTTTACTGGTCCCCTTCCTGGCCTAGCCAAGAATAGAGAACTCCACCATTTCGTGGTCACTCTGCCCAAGACAGCTTCCGACCACCACATCCTCCACCAGTCCTTCTCTGTTTGTGAAGAGAAGGTCTAGCGGGGCACCACCCCTGGTAGGTTCACTAACCAGCTGCGTCAGGAAGCTATCTTCCACGCTCTCCAGAAACCTCCTAGACTGCTTTCTCAGGGCTGTGTTGTGCTTCCAGGATATGTCAGGGAAGTTGAAGTCCCCCACGAGTACAAGAGCTGACGATTTTGCAACTTCTGTCAGCTGCCTGTAGAGTTCCTCATCCGTCTCCTCATCCTGGTTCGGCGGTCTATAGCAGACCCCGACCAGGACACTAGCCTTGTTGTCCCTGCCGATCCTAACCCAAAGGGACTCGACCTTGTCATTCCCAGCCTCGAGTTCTACAACCTCGAAAGACTCTAATATAGAGAGCCACCCCACCACCCCTTCTGTGCTGCCTGTCCCTTCTAAAGAGCTTATAGCCAGGCATTGCAGCACTCCAGTCATGAGACTGGTCCCACCACGTCTCCGTGATGGCAACCAAGTCATAGCCTGCCTGCTGCACAATGGCTTCCAGCTCCTCCTGTTTGTTACCCATGCTGCATGCATTGGTGTAGATGCACTTCAGCTGGGCCATTGCCTTTTCCTCCGGCCTTGCCATTGTTCCCCCTGGCACAGCACCAACAATCCTAGCCTCAGCCCCATCCCCCTTCCTACCTAGTTTAAAGCCCTCTCAATGAGCCCTGCCAGCTCCTGGCCCAGGATCCTTTTTCCCCTAAAAGATAGGGACCCGTCTGCGGCCATCAGGCCAGGTGCTGAGTAAAGTGCCCCATGATCAAAAAACCCAAGATTTCTGCGTTGGCACCAGCCCCGGAGCCACGTGTTTAACAGGTGGGCTTTCCGTGTCCTCTCTGAACGCCTCCCTGCCACCGTAGGGATGGATGAAAACACCACCTGCACTCCCGCTCCATCCACTAACCGACCCAGTCCCCTAAAGTCTCTTTTGATAGCCTTGAGGCTTCTCTCTTCGATGTTGTCACTGCCCGGCTGGACTATCAAAAGAGGGTAATAGTCAGAGGGGCATATCAGGTTGGGAAGCTGAAATGTGCAAATGCAACAGTTGGAAAATTATTACATGATAGGTGGTGACATTTACTGTAGAAGGACAGGAGTCATCTAATTCTCTTTCATTTGATGACTTCAGCACTGCTACCAGGGCTGCACACCAGCAAGGTGCTGAGCACCTTCTGCAAAATGTTCATTACCAGTAGTCTCTAGAATATGTGCATATGTGTTTGTGTATGACATTACATGTTTATATGTTGTGTTGGTATTCATTACCCTTGAAAGGTATTTACTTCCAAGACCTCACTGCAGGTGAGATTGGTTTTCATGGAGCCTAAGCTCCAATTAAAGCATTGACTTTTATTACTTGTCAGTTTTCTGTCAAACCTCTAGAAAGTTTTGAAAGTGTAATCTATATGCTTTGTACATTAAGTGAGGCAAATAGCCCGTTAAGCTTCATTTACAAATTCTGCTCAAATCCTCATAAATTGCACATACATTTCGTGTCTCTGATACCTTTTGAAAATGAAGTGGTTTCATTATCCTGTCATAGAAGAGGCAATATCTTGTTATCTTTTTTTTTTTTTTTTTCTTTTTTCTTTCTATTTTTCTGTCTCTCAATATATCTTTTTATAGTTTAAAAGGGAAAAAAAAAAAAGAAAAGAAGAAGTTATCTTATAGAAGAAATAGAAGTTATCTATTTCCAAATAAAACATTGAAAAGTTTCTGATTAAAAAGGATATAAATAATTGTTTTGATTAAATAATCCAAACAGCTTCTGTACAATGACATCACCAATGCCTAACTGATAGATTTTATAAAAAGTGAATGTTTATAAAAATGTTCAGGTCAAGAAATTAACAGAACTAATGAACAATCTGTTTCCTTAACTCAAAATCAGTATATGCTGAAGCCTTCCTATTTTGGAATACTGACCCACTTTACTGCAACGAAAGCCTCACTTGTATTCATCTCTAACAAAGCCTTTAAATCTTGGTCTAGCGCATGTTGTCATAGTTAAATGGACCAAAACAAGCTGAGAACTGTTGTTCACTGTATTCAGTTAAATGATCAGAGGAAAGTAGGACACAGGAATTAGTAATGAAGAAAAATACTATCCAGTATTCATCCAAAGTTTAATTTAAATGTGCTTCTCTGTCACCACTTTTCTCCTCTTAAAGATTTCCAAATTGCTTTAGAGTTTACTTTCACTATTTTTCTCACTGCCTTATCGTGTTACTAATTTACATTTCACATTGTTGCATATTTTTATGATGGGATTTTTCTGAATCCTTTGATTTATATAAAGTAAGTGCCCTATTTACAGAACTATGAGTTTGATAGCTCATGTACTAGCATGATGAAGGTAATATGTCCCTGATCAAGTCATAGAGTAATAATCAGGTCTAGATAAAGGATCAAGCCCTTACAGGCAAGGATTCTGTAACCTCTGTAATAATAATATTATCTCTATAATAATATTAGATATTATTACTCTTTGATCAGAAAAAGCTTCACCTTTCTGATCAAAAGTATAATAAGTATAAGAGTATAATTTCTGATCAAATACAGGATATAATGATCAAATTATTAATAAATTATTATCTAAAAAAAAAGAATAAGAAATATAAATATTTTGTTCATGTAATTTTACATTTCTCATAAATATGCCAGTCTGAAGAATGTGAAAGCACACATGAAAAATCTTCATTTGATTGTTACTTTATACACTTTATACATATTTTGGGTATTGGGTGAAATTTTGAATTATTAAGTATTATATAGGATACTTCACCAAGTTAAACATTAAGTAAGTTTAATGATTAAAACTTATCTTGTTTGTAAATTACTGAGATTATTTGACATCACTGTTGACATCGCTAAATGCAGTCTGTTTTTAAAGCCTCTTGGAATAGTGTGCATAATGTGTACAGTATTAAAATGGAAATGGATGTAAACATGCATGTTATTAGGGATGATGTGGGTATGTTTCAGGTGTAAATACCTGGGCAATGAAAATCTTTAACAAAAGAAAAAAAAGTTCTCTCAGGCTCTCAGGCTGATATGAACAGGAAGAAGGCTAAGATTATCCAGTTTCAGCAATGATAAAATTCATTTACTTTTCATCTTTCTTTTTTTTTTTTTTTTTTTTTTTGTTCCCACCAGAAATAAGCATAGGCTGTAAAATTACCCATCAGCTTTTCCTATAAAAAGAGTAGAAAGTCCTTGCACTCAAGAGATAATGCTCTTGAAACTGTAGAGTACAGTAAGTAAAAGAAAAAATGTCAATTAAAACCAAAGCTGTCTTCCTAATGCTTGATTCTAGGAAAAAACAAACAAGCAAACAAACAAACAAACAAAAAACACTACATGGATGCAAGGATGATTTGTAGAACAGTAACTATATTTAAACAAACAAAATGTCTTTTTCAGTACATAATCATTTTGTGTTGCTTACTAGTTTTGCTCTCCCTTGCAATGTCCTTAAATTTCAATTTCCTGTTCTCCTCGTTCCTGATGTTGTTCTCTCTGCTCCATTCGACTCTAAGGGATAACCGAATGGTACTGAAATTAGTGGTAAGACTACCTTTGACTTGAAAAATTGCCTATATTTCTGTACACGATTTCTTTTTGCTGTGCCCTTTCATATACTCACCTCTAAAGTCAACATTAGAACTCCAAGCAAACACATGTACATTTTTTTTTCTAGTTAAGACTTTTATTTTTTTTAAATAAAATTTTATATCAATCATTTTGAACTAAATCTTTCCCTCTAACTGAGTGAGTTTACCTCTAAGAACAGTCTCATAATTCTCATAGTCTATTAATTCATCAGGGAAAAGAATAAAATGCATGGGAGCTTTGGAAAAAAAAAAAAAAAAGTTTTATTTACTTTTATGGTTTTATAGCTGTTTATCATGGAACAGATGTGGAAGTCAGGAAAAAGAAACATAGAAATTCAGTCAAAAGTAAGCTTGTCTTATGCAGAGTGGAAAGCTAGAAAGGATGCATTTGATATTTTTGAAGTACAAAAGAGTGATTGACATGAATTATTATTTAATAATTCTAAGCAAATGAATAATTGTCAGCAATTCCATGTTTTCAAAGCAGGTTGGAGAAACTTAATGGTGTACTGTCTTTTTGAAATAACAATATAAAATTATGATGCATCTGAGATTGGACAAAATTATTAAATAACATGGTAGATGTCCCCATTGGACCCACTGATATAAATCAGTGATGTCAGGTAGAATTACAATGTTTGCATGAAATTTGAAGGCACTGGAAAGGACAGAAAGGGAAAGGCCAATTATCTTGGCAGTCTGACATCAATTCCATGTAGAAAAGTAAATCAACAATAACAGAACTGGTTTTAGAATCTCTTAACAATTTAAATGATAAAAATTCAATTATTTCCAGGCACTTAGTACAGTGGTAAATAAGTCTCTTCCAACTGGATATCCTGATTTTACTTTAAAAGTTTGGGTATCAGACGTTAGCTTGTTAACAAGTTAACTTGTTAAGATATATGACTTCCCACACTATAATGCAACAATTAAACCCAAAAGAAAATAACACACACAAAAAAGCGTATCTCCAGAATTTGTTTGCTTAGTCTTGTATGTTGCAGAAGGTAGCCAATTGGTGTATCCAAGAAAGAACATGATAATGTGGAACTCCGAGTAGAAACATATTTTGCAGTGGTATCAAAAAGTGCTTGCTTGTTACAAATTTAGGTGATCTCTTAAAAAGATGACTTGTTTCTCATTTACTATTTCAGTTAACTTAATTGGTCATGAAAGATTATTACTAAGGGAGAATAAACAGGGAAAAATCACTACAAAGTATGGCAAAAGTTCCCCCCTTTCCCCTTCCTCCCATTCTTTCTCTCATAATAACAACTGCTGAATCCACGTTTGTCTCTAGAAAGGTGTTGGGGCAGGAAGTAAAACACTTCAGTCAGCTGTCTCAGCTATCCAAACACTGATGGAAGAACTTACCCGCATTTTAAGATGTAAACATCAACTGCCACAGAGCCTAAAAAGGTTTTTTGTTCTTTGATTTAATCTTCTGCTATTGTGACTTTTCTCTTGCTAGGCAGGATATGTGAGTGAACAGGTGTGGGTCATCCCAGTATCTGCAAGACAAGAACCTAAGTGTCACTACAAATTCAGTAGCTCTTTCTGGGTTAAAATAGTGCTTTTTAAAACATTGGTATCACATAAAATTAATAGCCACACTTAGGTTAAGTGTGCTATCTCTATTCCTCTGTGAATGGAAGGAAAATAAAGAACTACTCTAAAATTGGAAGGGCAGCCTATACTTTTACAAAATAAAGAAGATATAATTATTTCTGCCTTGAGCAAATAAGGATGGTGTAAACACAAAATAAGAAGTGACACTGGCAATCTAGATAATTTTTGCTCTTCATTACCTAAACCAGTGGGTTTCATTAGTTATAACATTGGGATATAACAAAAAATGAGCCAGGCTACTCTACATTTTCTAAGTTGAGGCCACAAAGTAATATCTTTTAGTGTCATAACTTGTTTTGATTACCTGTTTCAGTACTTTGGGTGATGAGATAATTTGAAACTATCGATTTAATATTAATTGCAACCTTAATTTAATCTGCACAATTTCTTTCTTAGCTTAATTGTATTTTTATTTAAGTGTATATTTGCTCTTTTCCACTATTAAATAAAATTTGTTGCAGTTATCTTATACAGTCCAGCCTGATATAGTCCAGAGACTGTTTTATGAATTTCATCAGAAACAATCATTAGATTGTTTAAGTATTAGATTAGATACTTAAATACTACATCTTAATCAGTAGTAATAAATCAAACAATGGCAGCACTGGAATCTATTATCATAAGATACTCATAGACAAGCTCTTGATGTATGGGAGACAGTGAGGTGAATTGAAAACTTGCTGAACAGACAAGCCCAGAGGGTGGTGATCATTGGCGCAAAGTGAAGTTGGAGGCTAGTGGTGTACCCCAGGGGTCAGTACTGGGTCCAGTACTGGGTCCATCCACAGCATGCATGTGCTGGATGATGGGGTGGAGCTTACTCTCAGCAAGTTTTCTTGATGACACAAATGGTGAGGAGTGGTGGATACACCAGAAGGTTGTGGGAGGGACCAGAGGCACCTGGACAGACTGGAGAAATGGTCTTTAGACCTCATGAAGTTCATCAGGAGAAGTGCAAAGTCCTGCACTGGTGGAGGAAAAAGCCCAAGCACATGCTGATGGCCACCCAGCTGGAGAGCAGCTGTTCAGAAAAGGAGCCCTGGCTTAGTAATATGAATGTAGTGCATGCCTTGTCATTTTGTCTCAGAGTCAAGGAATTGAAGGTGTGTTTAATTTAGTGTACATAGGGAGAGTAGAGCTGGGTCTGGAACCAGACTCTCCTTTCCCACTCCCATGTGAGCACCTTAATCACTAGGTTGAAGATACACAACTATTCCTGCTCTCCCTGTGTTCTAACGAATCTTCACTTTCTCATTTAATAAATACATGCAGAAACATAACACAGTGCTATAGCACAGCTTTAACTGGAGGAAGGAGGATGCCTATTCCGTTAAGAATATAGCCCTGCAAAAGCTAAGATTAAATAACTCTGCACAAGAATAGCTCTTTTACATTGGCAGAGGAAGGACAGATTTCTTCCTAAGCCATCCAGGTAAATGATCTAAGCACTTGACTGCAAAACAATGAACAGGATTAGCATAGGATTAGCATGGCCAGGTCCTTCTTCTTCTTTTTTTTTTTTTTTCCTCCTCTTTTCAGAAAACATACAATAGCTCTTCCTTTCCAAAACTAAAGTGCTTGAAATAAAAAATTTACTTGACTTTACAAAGAAAAGTGATAATCAAAGTTGTAAGAGGAGTAAGTTTAAGATATACTCCTATCCTTAGTTGCCTTATTTAGCTGTGTTTCCTACTCAGCTTGCTGGCTGTTTTACTTCATTCTCTGAAGCTTAACTTTTGTCTAACAGTGTATAGGGAGCTTATATACTTAATTTAGTTTTAGAGATTTTACTTAGCTTCCTGGGTTAGCAAAGGGTTAGCATTGCAGTTCAGTATTTACAGATGCTAAAACCTTTTTGGATCCACTCCAGCCTCCTTCATGCTGCCAAGTGGGTTAGTGAAAGAAATGTGAGGAATGGATAAGTGAAAGAAATTGGTCTGCTTGCAACTGAAAGATAATTGGGGGAACAATAAGAAGAATGTCATCATAGGGGAGCATTATGCTCTTCATCAGATATATGTGATGTGAAACATACATGTACAGTCCACAAGCTTTGAACAATAGTTAAGCAATTTTTTTGGCCAGCCTGACTCTTCTTACTTCAAAAACCATCAATAAACTGAAAACCAACCACAGGGCCAGGAGAACAGTGGCCATTCTATTTTGGTTATTCAGCTATCAGTCTATGACGGGGTAAGCTGGTACTCACTGGTTAGGCAATTGAGAGACAGCAGAGATTCACAATTACTAATGCTGCATTTGGCAATCTCAAGAAAGACTTTAGGTACATATAATTCTCCTTAAGCAAGCAAAAGAGGTTGAGTAAAGGGCATGGAAAAAATATTTTTGGAATCAGAAATATTATAATGGCAGCGGGGGGTGGGGGTTAAAGACAGCGTGTTGAACTGAAAAAAAATAGTACACCAGAAAGAAGAGAAAGAAGGTGTGTAAGGAAGGAAAAATAATTCTGTAAGAGGAGACTCATGATAAAAAGAGGTGGTCAGGCTTTCAGGGCAACCAATGAAAAGCCTCCTTTCCAGCTTAAGATTACTATGCAGCACAAGCAATCCTATCCATACTACAAATGCTTATAAGGCAAGAGCTGACAGTTATATGGGAGCTAGATACAGGTAACTGGAGAGATGAGCGCTCAAGAGAAGGTTAGACTAAGTGCCCTCAGCTGTCAAAGTAAAATTTATAGTGAAAGCACTGGGGAGGCAGAGGACATAAAAGTGTCAAAATGGGGGTTTAGTGATGGAGGTAAATGGTATACAGCTTAATTATTTGGACTGTGAATCCCTGTACTACATATTAAAAGGTAGGCAAAAATGATACTTACAGACAAATCCAGGCTGTTCAGTTTGTGACCACATATCACTGTCAACAAAGTTTTACTTCAGCTGTAAAAGCAGTCATATTAAGATTCTTTTTGCACCCAGAGATTCAGACTTTGTGTAAAGCCTCTACACTTTATTCTTAGCCCAGCAATACGGCAATACAAAGAAAGGATAAGACATATAGGCCTCAGTATTTTTATGCTGAAATATAGCTAAATAAAATTGATAATCAATATTTCCATTTAAAATTACCTTTTATGCTTCAAAAATGTTTTACAATTAATTGGCTATACATAAATTGTGTTTTAAAACTATTCCATACGTTATGAGGTATATGGAAGAAAACTGACTTTATCTCAATGCCTTCAGTCAGTTACATGTGAGAGAACGTCTTCACAGTGAGGGTGATGGAACACTGGAACAGGCTGCCCAGGGAGGTTGTGGAGTCTCCTTCTCTGGAGATATTTAAGGCCCGTCTGGATGCCTACCTGGGCAGCCTCCTCTGAGGAACCTGCTTTGGCATGGAGGTTGGACGCGATGATCTCTCGAGGTCCCTTCCAACCCCTACAATTCTATGATTCTGTGATTCTGTGAAAGCTGACTAAGGAGAAAAAAGATTGAAGTCTAGACAATGAAAATAGCAAGAGATGTGAAAGATTTAATAAGAATAGCATGGTCACACTGAGTTCTTTGAGAGTTTAATTTCAGTCTGTGTATGTCACTAAGATGATGACTCAGTGAAAAAAGCATTCTGATTCTATGCCTATTTTGCTTAATTGTTATATCATTAGAATGCAGAGAGACCAAGAACATAGCTGTATGTGCTTATCTGTAGAAGGAAGAAAAATCAGAACTATGGGATTATATTCATTTATGCTCTGTAAATCCTGCCTAGTTGTGGAAGGAAAAACTCCTGTAACTTCCCTGTTACACATCTCACACCATAAGAAATGATAGCCATAAAGCCTCTACTCAGACTTTAAGCCCATTTCTTTACTGGATTTAGTGTCACGTAAAAATGCTTCTCAGTACATAAGAATGGATAATAGGGCAGATGCTGCATCAGATGTATTTTTGGGAAAACTCTTCAGCAAGAGAGGAAAAATAATTTACATCATCATTACATCATCTTCTCTTGAGGTTTCTGTCTCATAAAGCAGGTAACTCCTTGAAGAAGCTGACTAGAAGATCTGTTTTTCACCTTACCCAATCTAGCATCTTTTAAGCAAACTCAAGGTCTATGTGCATGCATGTTAATTGTTCTCTTTTTCTTTTCCTATTGCTGTTGAAATTTTATTTTATTTTATTTTATTTTATTTTATTTTATTTTATTTTATTTTATTTTATTTTATTTTATTTTATTTTATTTTATTTTATTTTATTTCATTTCATTTTATTTTATTTCATTTCTTTTCTTTTCTTTTCTTTTCTTTTCTTTTCTTTTCTTTTCTTTTCTTTTCTTTTCTTTTCTTTTCTTTTCTTTTCTTTTCTTTTCTTTTCTTTTCTTTTCTTTTCTTTTCTTTTCTTAAATGATTATCTTAAGCCACAGTGATGTTCATATGAATGAACTGGTTATTCCAGACAAGGCCAAAGTTCAAAGGCAGAGCTTAAAACCTGAAACAGTATCATACTTACTACAGATTGCTTTCTGTAAGTTTTCAGCTTCGAGATGTACAAGGGACTTCTGTGACTGCTGTTTTTCGGTAGTTACTTACAGTAGTGAAAACAGTTTTCCCATTCTATGAGACCAAGAAAGGTCTGGGATTCCTTTTCTTGCAGAGCAGAGTATGGCATAATGGCAACTATGGGGCACACATAATGATTATTGTATACAAATAAAGTCATGTTTTGATACACATCTCTTCTGTTGATCCAAAGCAGGAAAAATGACAATTTGAATAGTGAGTGATACGGTATAGAGAGCTGGCATACAAGAAAGAGTAAAATGTTTTAAAAATGTAATTCTGTCCTGTCTTGTCTAGAAGGTTTCAGAGAACTGTGATAGAAGGAAGGAGATTTTCATCAGATATCCTCATTTGGAAAACTCAATGTCACATTTTCATCCTTTGCAGGAGACGCTGTAGGAGAGCTGCCATTGCCAAGTGTATGTTCACACTGATTTAGATGGGAAGTCTTAAGATGCCATCAGGCAAAGCTTTCTGGTGTTTCTGGAGGATCCTCATCGTAATGACAGGAAAATAAGCCAGAACAATTTAAAGTAAGAGCTTTACTGTGCAGATGGTAAGTATGAAAGAGAGATGTAATATTCCTCTTTCACCTATTTTTGTCCATTTGCGTCTGAAAGCTTGCCTTCTGACTGTCTTCATTATTTAACTGCTACTTTAGCCATTTTTAAAGATATGCAAAATCAACTTTATACGCTTTTTATTTATTTATATATTTATTTATTTTTAATATGTGGATATCAAGTTTAAGTTAGAGCATTGTACAGAGTCTAACAAGAAAGAATATTTCAGTTGACTAAGCAGTGATAAAATGGATATCTCCCCAGTTTTTAGTCCACGAGAAGAAAAAAACCACCTGTTTCTCTATTCTTGGTTTAAGAATGTGGTGTATTTGGTGAAGCAGTGTCATTGCAGTTGCTGATGCCATTCCTTATCTACATTCTGGCCTTCTATTCTACCTCTGAAGATTCCATAAAACTAAACAACTCTATTTTCTCACTTAAAGACTATGAATTTATTTTTATTTGAAGATATCCATGATTGTACATGCTTATATACTCACATTTATGAAATTCTGTACTATGTAATAATGGAAAAGTTTTCACTCAAACAATGTTTACTAAAGCCTTGAAAGAAATGAAACAAAACAAACAAAAACTGGAGTCCATGAAATCCATCTCATTTCCTGGGAATAAAATTGCAAAATTCTGTTAAACGGGATCTATAAACCCTAAAAATGATAGTTTTGAATTATAAAGATAATTATTTTTTAATATGTGATGGCATTAAAAAAACACTAATATAAATTGAAGTCGTTTCTATGAAGGTCTTTAATGTGGTGCAGCTTATAACCTTATAACATGTACAGAAATAAATTTAAAATTTTAAGCTACCTTAAATTTTTCATGACTTTTGCTAAAGTTTTAAACACAGCAGTTACTTTTGAAATGAGCTTCAATTCAGTTAGTATGCTACAGAAATTTAAAGATAGTGGTGGAAATAAATGGAATGAATGAATCTTTGAAATGAAGTCACAAATAGGAAAATGTACAGAACTGTGGTTACTGAGTATGGCTATTTGGAAATAAGAGTAGCCACAGTAAGTTGTTGAAGGTGGAAATAGTGAAAATTATCCCTTTGCAAAAAAAGTGAAATAACTTTGTATAGGAGCCTATGTTTATAAATTAAAAAATACACATGTTGTTTTTGCTGTGTGGTTGGGCTAAAAAGTAGGCTTGAATGCCTGAAGTAATTTGAAGTAGTTGGAAATCACAGAGTATGGAAAATTACTCTTCCAAGTACCTTCTTGGATGCTCATAACAAATGTTAGCATTTTGGAGGATTTTTTGTTGGTGTTTTCTGAAAGAGGTGTTCAGTAGTTACTTCAATAGACCTGATATTTTTTTCTTTTCATTAATCAGAACATCATTTTCCTGTCATATCCATCAGACCCACTGTGCAAGTATTTCATTTCATCCTTCTTTATTGAAGATGGAAAGATGACTCACTCAGGTTCTGTGACAATCAATTGATTCCCCTTTGTTTTCCCTCTGGGATATCTGTAAATTTGCCGAGATCATTGGTAATACCACGTTCTGAAGGCTATGGCTCTTTGTCAGGGCAGGAGCTGAGATACCATGTTGCATGTTGCATCTAATGTACACTTCCTTGTGGTAGTTCATGCACATTCATTATGACTCTATCCAATGCTGTTTCTATGTGTTCAGATGAATGCAGTTTATTTCTAGATAGGAAGGGTTACATGCTTGAAAACATATTTCTCTATTAAAACAAATTTTCTGTGGCCTTTCTTTTTTTTTTTTTTTTTGACTTTTAACTGATCTCCCTTTTCCAGTTGTGTTTATTGTTTAAATACAGGTATTCCCTTGTAGTAAAGGCTCTTACAACTGTATTTGCATACTGGCAAATGAGAAGGAAATAGTGGAGGCAATATAAAAAGTTCTGCAAAATTTTCTTCCAGTGCGTGGGTCTGGGTTATTTTTTATTTTATTTTATTTTATTTTATTTTATTTTATTTTATTTTATTTTATTTTATTTTATTTTATTTTATTTTATTATTTTTTGTGGTTGTGAAGTTCAAACATCTTGAATAAAATATGGTGAAACAGCTTGTCTTCTGGATGTCCTCCAAAGTTAATCAGCACATAGCTACTTAAAATTCTTGTAACGGAATACAAAAGGAATTACATGGCTAAATAAATCTACCAAATCACATTTCAGTATATGGTTGATCAAAATCTCATAGACTATACTTTTATCTATAATGGAGTGCTAGATCATCTATGAAGAAAAAAAGAGGTATGAAGAACTAGCAAGATGTATTCAAGGATATCCAAATATAATTTTATTAAACTGTAGTATTATTTTCCTATAATAAAAAATTATTCATAAAAGCTGGATAACATTCCTTACCTTTGGGTAGGATAGGACAGCTGTAATTGCCACATTTTTATATTTGCTATTAAAGATCGTTCTTATGGCATGGCAAGCTAGGCAAAGACCAGGAATTGAATTGTACTAGAAAGGTGTCAGAAGAAAGAAGGGCCTGGTTTTATGGAGCACAGGACTGTTGTTCAGTGTCTGGGTTATATGGTGTTTCACTTAAGCAATGAAGTCCCCTTGGATAAAAACTGACAAGGATCATTAGACAGACTTTAAGCAGGTAGGATAAAATAGAGAAGAATATTTTCCTTGGCTGTAAAATGACAGTCAGTGGTGTTCTGCCATGAGACATGACAAATAAGAAATGCATAAATGCTTTGGAATAGATCATCACTGCTTATCATGAAAGCCAAGATCTTATTAGGATTTGAGAAAAGGATTAGACATTTATATGGAAAAGGGCATCCACAGTTCTTTGAGATAAAATTAGAAAGAGCTATAATCCCTTATGCTTCAAAGAATACCACCCTCAAATTGATGAGGAAGTAAGTTTTCTTTAAGATCAGATGACTCCATTAGTTACCACTACTCTAATTCTCCTATATTTCTCTGTGAGTAGGGCCCTGGCTACTCTCAGATAGAAGATACTGATACTAGAGCTCTCTCTGATTATATACACATATATTTGCAATTTTAAAGCATATGGGATTCATGTGAGAACTGAAATAAACAGCAAGTAAAAATATATATATATATATAAATCAAATCATCATATTTAGAGTATCAATATGGTTCTGATGTAAACAAACAGTTGAAAGATTAGATACTTTCTAGTAATAAAAATGACTACTTATTTCTAAATTTCTTTGCCATTTCCATCAATTTAGAAAAAAATTTTTTTTATTCACTTACTCACTCTTACGGAAAGTGTGACATGATAAATAGTGAATGTTCTCCTGGAACCAAATGATAGAAAGTTATATCTTAAACTCACACTAAACAATTTAAAACAATGATGAAAGGACATAAATTTGTATGAATGTTTGTTTAGAATATAACTTGATTCTTAAGAAGTTCAGAAATAGAGATAATGTAATGAAGTCTTACTTGTTGTACTGGTATAAGGTTGTGTTATAAATTTCTAATATTATCCAGTATTTATAAGTGCCCTCTGTGTAATGCTATAACATAATTTAAGTGCCTAAGTTGCTCATTTATATTCTCCATCTTTGACCTCAATATGCATAAATATCATGCTAGGAATGTAATTGGCCACAGGAGATAATTTAGAAATATTTTTAGTGTTTACTTTCTGCTTTCAGGCATGTTGAGTGGAATCCACAGGACTGGGGCTAGAAGGAGAAATTGACAATAGAGGGTGTGCTAATTAAATTTGCAAACAATACCAAGGAAGGAAAAAGAGCAAGTACATTGAAGGGCAAGAACAGAATTTGAAACTATCTTGACAAATTGAAGCAATGGAGTGAAAAACCTAAGATGAAATTCAAGAGGGAAAAGTACAAAGTACTATATGTTAGTAGGATTAAGTACTGCATAAATATATGAGACATCAGCTGGTTAGATAGCAGCCAGGAGCTACAGTGGATCTCAAGCCAAAGAAGTATCATGGGATTGTTATAAAGGCAACAATCACATGGGAAAGCATAAAGCAGAAGTATATACTCTTCAGAAGTAGATTAGATTAGATTTTAGAAAAGTATGAGTTGCTTTGGTGTTGTCCAAAAGACAGCGACTAGAAAGAATGGAAATAAATGCAGAAAATGTGTTTTACCCAGAAGACTGAATAAGCTAACCAAAAGTGAGTATTTGAGGATCAAGGGGGTGACAATAGTTTTAAAATCTGCAAGAATATTTTCTCTATATTCATTTATTACAGGTTAGGCATCTGGAAAATCTTGGAAACAGTAAGAACAGGCTATGCAAACATTTGTCAGAATTCACTAGTTTGCAGATGAGCGTTCCTTGAGACAATGGGATAAGCAGGATGATCTTTTGAGACTCCTTCCAGGACTCCAGGATATTTACTGACAATTTGTAACTTCTATGAAGAACTAATCTGCAATCCTTTTTGGCCTTCTTTACAAGGAAAGCCATCAGTATTCTGTGGAATAAAGTATCATACATGAGAAGAAAGGAGAAAGGAAATGTGGCAGCAGCTTAGGAATGTTCACAAAGCTAACAAAATACTGTTCCCAAAATTTAAGGTAGAGTTGGGATCTCTAGATATTTATTGGTTTGATCAAGGCTACAGTTTATGCATAAATTATTTGAAAATATCACAAATGTTGGAATAAATTTGTTAAAAATATTACTTGGCTGAAATGATCCAAAAAATCATAAGTACCCTACCCCTGTTTTTTTCTAGTCTGTCATGATTTCTGCAGCCATATTTTTTTATGCAGCACTATTTTTTTGTTGGTGTCAGGTATACTGTTTAACAATTTGAACACAACAGGAGAAGAAATAATAATAATAATAATAATAATAATAATAATAATAATAATAAGCCTCTGTTAAAGACAGTGACCCAGTGAGTACTGAGAAAAAGAACACCAGGGACTAGCTCTCAAATTGGAAAACCTATTCTTCTTGGAAGAATCTAGACAGTTATAGTTATATCTGCCATCTAAAAGGGCTAAACAGTCATATTCCTTCACTGATATGGCTGATGGTACTGCTAAGCTCATCTTTATAACCCAGTAGCAAATAGTTCAACTAGAATGGAGACATCTTGCATATGTGTCTAATATAGAAGATGGATTCTGAACAAGAGAGTTTCTTTTCCATTACATTCTACCCAGCTCAGAATGTCTATACATTTGGAGAACCTTTGCTAACATTCTTAAAATAGTCAAAATTAAGTACTTATACTCCATTTTATAGAGGTTTCTTTTTTCAATTAATTTTTTTCATTGCACAATCATTTGCACATATATTTAGATACTAAAATAGCCCAATTTTCAGAATAATTCAGTATTTAATATGGTTAATGCTATACAGATGGCAATATGAAAATACAAATGAATTCATGCTGTTGGAAGAAATACACCAATCAATTTATATTTCACTCTGTATTTCAATAATTGCCACTTAGCTCAAATGTCTCTGTTGTTAAATAGAGAGACAGAAGTCTATATTATTATGTAACATTTCATTAATATTTTATTCTATATATTTTATTTTTAACATTATGAAATGTTAAAATAGTTAAAATATTTTAGTTCTTGATAAAATATTGCCACTACTACTATTGTTCTAAATTTTTATTTTTGTTATCACAATGGTTATGCTACAGCTTAAAGAGGATAATTGTATAGGACAAGGAACTTGGTCTTACAATAAGTATTTTTGTGGCAGCTGTTTTAAACTATGATCGTCTAAAAGGATGGGGAAATATGTCCCAGGAAGAGGCACTGTGTGACAACTAGAATTCAAGGAAACATGTTTTGGATGGCAGAGAAATATTAGCTGCATTACGCCATCATTGCTGCTCACAGAATTAATCTTAGTGAGGTTCATGTGCTGTTCAACTTCAGGCATGCCTAAAAGTCTGGCCCTAACTGAACAATGCTCAATGGATGTGAATGTTTGGTGACTGAATCCATAATTCTTCACTGTGAAGAAACTGAGGTATGAAAAGAAAGTGACTGATAATAATTCATTTATTTTTTTTTAAACCACCTCCTCCCTCCTGCCTCTCCCTACCCCTCCCGATTACGTGCAGCAGATATGCCAAATCCACACTCATAGTATTTAATACATTAACATAGAACAAAAGGGAAGGAATATTCTGCAGATGAATCAAGATAATAAATAGGAAAAAGGAGGCACTGAAGTAAGTAGATGTCAGGAGATAAATGAGACTGGAAATAAAAAATAAGAACAGACAAGAAAACAAGAGTATACAGTCCATTAAAAGCTTGCAAGCACAAGACAAATAAAGGTTACAAACCAAATAAAATTATTCACAGTCAAAGGCCTTAGTGGTAATATGATAGGTTCTTACAATTACATCAAAGAGAAAAAAGACTAGAGACAATGTTTTAAACTGTCAGAGACTTGAGACAATGACATAGTGAGTTTGGCTGGACTTCATAAAAGTTTTGTGCTCAAAGGAAAATGATGCTAGGCTTTAGTGGATTCCAGGCTAGGAAAGCCATACAGTGAAAAACAAAACAGAACAAACAAAAACATCAGCAAAGACAGCCCAATCCTTTCACATTAATTAAAATAAAGGTCAGAAAAAAAAAAAAGAAAAAAAAAAAAAGAAAAAAAAAAGAAGACAACGACAACAACAACAACAAAAACCATGACTGTTTTAGCTCAGCATCATTCACAGAATAAAGCTCCCCCTTTAGAATTAATGTAGGCTTCTGATCAGCAAAGATCAGTCAGGAGACGCTTAGTATGCAGCACAGAAAACAGAACGTATACTATTACTGTCCAATTAATTGTATATCCTGCTGCAGCCTCCTTTGGAAGGTGCAATTCTGCCTCTACTTGAGAAAGTTATGTGAATTGTGGTAACTATGATGGGATTTGTCTACCTGTTGTAAGGACAACAGATCCCACAACACAAGCACTCTGCTCTTTGCCAAAACATCACAGTAGGCCAAAAGTTCTTATAAATAATGATGTTGCAAAAATGCCAAAGATTAGCTGCCATGTATATAGTAGGACATGTAGCTGTATTTTAAAAAGTATGCTTCAAAGGTATGCTTTAAGAACCAATGATACATTTCTAAAGCTCAACCACCATACAGAATGTAGGAGAGTTAATATAAGAGATCATGTTCTGCAATGTTGTTCTTGCTAGGAAGCCCCTGACAGAATCTCACATGAACTGACATAAGAGACATGATCCTGCATCCCATTTTTTCTGTGCTTTGCTGGCATATTCTTTAGTGAGTGTGCACACATTGTCATGCTGAAGAAGGAGGATCTGTTCAGTTAAACTGTTAAGAAAGCAAATTAAGTGTCTATTGATAGAAAGATTCAATGCTTGTCTTTATGTCACCACACTGTATCACATCCATTCATTACAAACTGATGCAAACTGACAGGCAAAATTAACACATGTCAACTTTGTGTCTTTACTCTGAGGGCTAATAGGCATCCTAGGGTATTTTTTTACTATTATATGTTTAGCTAACAGGCTGATACTGTCAAAAATGAATGGGATAGTCTTCTAGTGGAAGTAGTCCTGGGCCCAGGACATAGTACAGTGCCCAGAAAAACCTACAGGCTAATCAACTGTATGAAGATACTGTGCTGAAAATGAAAAGGAAACAAACAAACAAACAAAAAACCTTCAAAGGCATTCAAATTCTGAAAATCATGGTTTATATTTCTGGGCTACAGGAGAAGTGGGAGAAGTGGGATGAATGCCCAAAGCAACCATCTAAGCATACAGGAAAAAAAAAGGTATGTCAAAACTGAGGTTCTGTGTGTTTTATTTCTTCACTCTTTTAGGCTTTGGGAAAGTGGGGAAACCTGTGTAGATGTAAACTATTTATTCACTGAATCTAGTTAAGAAATTAACGATTTGAAAGTACTGTTCAATTTGTGTAAAAAATTTAAAATGACACAAATTAAATGGCCTTACAGGAGTCTATATACATTTGCATACAATGTATATATACTGCAGATAAGGAACAAGTTCTTAGCAACAGAATTTTTTAAATAAGGAGAGTAACAACTTGGAATGGACAGTAGTCTTTTTCATTTAAATACTTTATTTTTGTATTATATTATTTGGAAAGACAAGATCAGATGATTCCCCTGAAATGTAGGGAAGGTTGATCATTCCCTGATGAAATACAGAGGCTTTTCAAGGATTTTGGAGGCTGTAGGGTATCACAAACAAGAATGACAGTGCTCTACACTTTTAACAAAAGACACTTTATTACTTCATTTTCTCACACTTAGTAATATATAAATATATTATTTATATATATATATATTTTTTTTTTTTCCTGTAAGAAACCCTGTGTTTACTTAAGTAGTACTGAATTTTGTGGTAAACAAACTAGCACGATTCCAGTGTAAACTAGCAAAAAAGTGCAAGAAATTTGGCCATTAAGTCAAACACTTTTGCATGTCTATGCATGATTTTTAACAGTAAGCAATGAATACTAATTAAGCATGAGTGGAAAAGAAGGGAGAGAAAATAAGAGAAAACAAAAAGGTATCTTAGGGGCATATATTTCATTTTTACTATAACTGGAAAACAGCTGGAAGGTCATCTGAAGTAGAAACATGGTGATATTTTCTAGAAAAAAAATGAAAGAAAAAATCTTGGCATAAGTAATATATAAATATTGCTCTTTGTAAAGCAGAATAAATGAGTAGGAAACAGCTACAGGTTGATGAGATAAGTTCAGGAAGTAATCTGGATCAAATATGGAAAATAAAAGGGCAGGTTTTGTTTAGGTGGTAACAGTGGGCTTTGATAATAGACAAACATATAATTATTTAGTAAATATTTAGGTTAGTTGAAGCATATAATAGGTTAGTTGCTGTACGTAATTCTTACAAAAAGGTTACTTATCAATGAGTGATTTTAACTATTTTTAGATATCGAGTCAGTCCAACAGTATCTCATCTTTTTCCCTGCTCAATGAACAGACTGACGTATCTGTCTAGTACAGTAAATTATCCCAGTTATGTGATCCGTTGCAAAGATTAATTAATGAAAGGAAGATTGTCCCATTCCTATTACAAATAAGCAAATAATAATAATACAAAATCCTCTTTAAGGATGTTTTCCATAGAACATGAGAACTCTCCATCCCCTGTGTAAGAGAGCGGGCAGGGAGGGCAGACAACTGGGATGGCTGAGCAAGGACCTCTTGGTCAAACTGAGGTGCAAGAAGGAAATGCACAGGCAGTGGAAGCAGGGACAAGCGGACAGGAATGATGTCAGGATGTACAGGAATGGGATCAAGAAAGCCAAGACACAGATGGAGCTGAGCTTGGGATGTGAAGAATAACAAGAAAGGATTCTATAGGTACATTGGCCAGAAAAGAAAAGCCAAGCAAATGAGAGATTTGATGAACAAGGGAGAAATGTTAATATCAGATATGGAGAAGGCTGACATACTCAACAATTTCATTACCTCAGTCTTCAATGCCATTCAGGCTTCACACATTTCTCGAGTCCTGAACATGAAGATGAGGGCTGGGGGAGCAAAGTCCCTCCCACTGTAAGTGAAGAGCAGGTTTAGAGCACCTGATGAAGCTGAACAGATACAGGTCTATGGGGCCCGGAGACATGCCTTCCAGGGTCCTGAGGGAACTGGCTAATGTAGCTGTAAAGCCTCTCCCCATCATATTTGAAAGTCCTGTGAGTCAGTTAAAGTCTTCCAATGACCGGAAAAAGGGAAAATTCACTTCAGTTTTTGAGAAGCGTAGAAAGGAGGACCTGGGGAAATTAATACTGGTGAGCCTCACCTCTGTGCCTGGGAAGACCATAGTACAGATCCTTCTGGAAGCAACGTTAAGGCACATGCAGGACAAAGAAGTGATCCAAGACAGCCAGCATGGCTTCATCTAGGGCAAATCATGCCTGACTGATCTGTTGGCCTTCTATAATGGAGTGGATGCATCAGTTGACAAGGGAAGACGGACCAATGTTACCTACCTGGCCTTCTGTAAGGCCTTTCATACAGTCCCACATGACATCCTGATCTCCAAATTGGAGAGATAGGGATTTGAAATGTGGACAAATGAGTGGCTAAGGAATTGGCTTGAAGGTCACACCCAGAGAGTTGTGGTCAAGGGCTCTATGTCCAGGTGGAGGCTGGTGTTGGGTGGTGTTCCTCATGGGTCTGTGCTGGGACCAGTGCTGTTTACTGTCTTTATCAATGACATAGACAGTGGGATTGAGTGCACCCTCATCAACTTTGCAGATGACACAAAGATGAGTGGTGCAGTCGATTCAATAGAAGGAAGGGGTGCCATCCAAAGGGACCTGGACAAGCTTGAGAAGTGGGCCCATGTGAACCTAATAGGATTCAACAAGTTGAAGTGCAAGGTGCTGCACCTGGGTCGGGGCAATCCAGACATGAGGACAGACTGGGAATAGAACTCATGGATTTACAGCCCAGAAGGGCAACCGTGTCTTGAGCTGCATCAACAGATGTGAGGTTGAGGGAGGTAATTGTCCCCCTCTGCTCTGCCCCACTTGCAGTACTGCATCCAGGTTTGGGGTCCCCAGCAAAAGAAGGATGTGGGTCTGTTAGAATGGGTCTAGATGAGGACCACAAAGAAGATCAGAGGTCTGGAGCACCTCTCCTGTGAAGAAAGGCTGAGAGAACTCAGAATGTTTGGCCTAAAGAGGAGAAGGCTCCAGGGTGACCATATTGCAACTTTTCAGTACGTAAAAGAGACTTAAAAAAAGATGGAGAGCAACTTTTTGCTCAGGCAGATAATGACAGAAAAAGGGGGAATGGATGTGGTGGTTTTACTTGGGTGGGCAGCCGAGTTCCACAACAGCTGATCTCTCACTCCCCCTCCTCAAAAAGGAAGGGGGAGAAAATACGATGCAAAGGGCTCAAGGGTTGAGATAAGGACGAAGAGATCGCTCAACAATTATTGTTATGGGCAAAACAGACTCAGAGTACGGAGACAGTAAGATTTATTGCCTATTACTAACAAGCTAGAGAAATGAGAAACAAAGGTAAGAAATCAAAAATGTCTTCCCCCCATCCACCCACTTCCACCTCCTCCCCTGAGCGGTGCAGGAAAATGGGGAAATGGGGGCTGCAGTCAGTCTATAGCACTTTGTCTCCACCACTCCTTCTTGGTCACTCTCATCCCCTGCTCCAAAGTGGGGTCCCTCCCATGGGATGCTGTCCTTCTCAAACTGATCCTGTGGGGGCTTCCCATAGGCAGCAGCTTTTCAAGAACCGCTATGGATATGTGTCCGTACTATGGGGTCCCCCAGGAGCAAACTGCTCCAACCTGGGTCCCCCATGGGTGGCAGCTCCCCCAGACACCCTGCTCCTGCATGGGCTCCTCTCCACAGGCTGCAGCATTCCTCCAGGCCACATCCCCCTGCTCCACCGGGGGCTCCTCCATGGGCTGCAGTGTGGAGCTCTGCTCCACAGTGTTACTCCATAGGCTACAGGGGGACAGCCTGCTCCACCATGTCCCTCACCACAGGCCACAGGGAACTTTTCTGCTCCAGCGCCTGGAGCACCTCTCCCCCTCCTTCACTGACCTTGGTGACTGCAAAGCTGTTTCTCACTCCAATCTCTCTCCCAGCTGCTGTTCCCCAGCATTTTTTTTTTCCTGTCTTAAATCTGTTCTCACAGAGGCACAAACAACGTCACTTATTGGCCCAGCTCTGGCCAGCTGTGGGACCCTTATCTAACATGGGGCAGCTTCTGGATTCTTCTCACAGAAGCCACCCGATGGCACCCCTGCTACCAGAACTGTGCCACGTAAACCCACTACAATGGTTTAAAACTAAAAGAGAGGAGGTTTAGAGGTTTCCCAGAGAAGCTGTGGATGCCCCATCCCTGGAGGTATTCAAAACTAGGTTGGGTGGGATTCTGGACAACCTGATCTAGTGGGTGGCATTCCTGCCCATGGCAGGGAGATTGGAACTAGATGATCTTTAAGTTCCCTTCCAACTCGAGCCATTCTATGATTCATTCTATGATAAAAGAAAAAGTATTTTTGGTATAAGTAAAATGTGATAAGCATGCAAAAATGCTGTCAAGAAACATATTTTCCTAGAAAAAATACTTTTGAACATTTACTTTGTCATTATATTTAACAAACATACAGTTAATTATTTTGCTGGTAGCAAAGGTTTGTCATGCCAACTACCTTATAAATGATACCTATCTATCTTTCAGAAAGCTCTACATGCAACTGTTCACAAATCTGGGAAGATCTCCAGCAACATTTTAATAGACCTGACTGTTAAGTACTCTTCTAAAACTTTTTAACATCCTTCTATTTATATAAAACTGTGTTTCACCACCATGCTAGCCCCACTTGTCCTCCATTACCTATTTAATACTTATAGACTCTTCTCTGTTTTCCAGGTTTGCAATACAGTTGAGAATTGTGCTGGACTAAGCTGAAGATACCATCTTCATATTTCGTGAATTATACACTCTATCAGAACAGTAGCAGTTACATCTTTTGTGGTTACACCTACAGTTTACACCTTTTGCATAAGGTGTCAGGCAGAGGAAATTTAAACATTTTCCAAAATATGTTTCTGAACGTATTGAGAAGAAAGAGTTATTATATGCATTCATTCAGATATAAGCAGGAAAGCAATGAGGCTATGAGAAAGTTTTAGAGCAAAGATGAGAAACTAGACTCAGTGAAATGGATTCCATTTTGAGTTATGTTGTGACAGTTACAGGCAGTAACTAAGAGTGTTGATTGGGCCACAAACCAAACAAGATATGCTATTTTTTACTGACATCTATTTTGAATATGAAAACTGAGTGCACAGTGAAGCAGAATGGAGCAACAGAGTAGGTGAGAACTGCAACTGTTATAAAACAAGAATTTGATGTACACAAATATTCACATACTCTCTGAACTCTTTCACCTGACCTAATGCTAATATGAAGCATAAAACATAGAAATTATTGGAGATAAAATGGGGCAGATCATGTAGTTTAATGTCGTAATTCAAATGCACTATAATGCATGTTCTTAATCTGAAACTCTTGACAGAGTTTACCTGTTCCAGTCATGACGAATGATGTATATCTGCATCAGTGGCACAATCATTACATATACTGATGGCATGGAGACATCCAACACATAAACAGACACTCAAATCTTTCCACTTAAATAATAGCACTATCCATCATTATAATATCACTCACAAAATTTCAGTGCTCAGAATTACCCAGCAGTTTCATTTGTGTCCATCACTTTGATAATTCATAATGATAATATTAAAATAGATGCTCATGAGTGCTTTGATACCTCACTAGAGTTAAGATGTAGAGAAAGCTGCTCCATATATATCCTGTCTAAAATTTGGTATATACTGTACAAGTGTTGCTAGAATGAAATGAAAGACATGTAAAATCATCAATCAATGTCTTGCTCCAGCCATCCAATTGGTTGGAAGTAACTGTCCGATTTTTTTCAGCAGAACAAAATTAGGGTGTGGAAGTACAGCTTTCATCATATTTCAAATATTTATTTAACACGTTCTCTAAAGATATAACTGTTGAATTATAAAGATTATGGCACACATGATGTCTTCATTCTTCAAGAAACTCAAATTAAATGAAATGGTCAAAATGCAAATTTGAATTAAATGAAATGGTAAAAATGTTGTCATCAAAGGATGTGACCAAAGAAGCAAAATCAAATTCTGGTAATATTTTTAAAAGAACCTTAAAACAGTTTTCACTCGTGCACAAACAAACACTTTAATGTGAAAAGAATATTCATTTTTACCAGTGAACGATACTAACAGTCAGATTCCAAGCTCTAAAACAATGGATGTTTGAAAAAGATGGTTTTGAATTAGGCTTTACTCAGAGTTATGGTCATGAATTAAATTTAATTTTACTACTCATAGAGAGTAATCTCGCATAAATTACAAAAGTCTTCCCAAGAATATTAACATTACTTACATACAACCATGTAACATCAGGTATTTTAGTATGAATATTTTTCACCTGGATTTAAGAAAATCTTTATAAAATCAATGCTGATATAAAATCTCTACCTGACACTCCCAGAAACTGGTTTACACTACAGGTTTCTACTGGCTTCAAGAATAGACAAGACATTAGTACCAGTAATTCAACATTTATTATCATCAAGGTAATGACAAAAAAAAAAAAAAAAAAAAAAAAAAAAAAAAAAAAAAAAGAGTTCTTACATAATGAGCAAAATGGCTTTGAAACACAACAATTGCTCTCCAGGTAAGAATGCCATGTCTCCCCGTTGTGATGAGGAGCTGGAATATACCATTGCCAAGTGTACAAACACCTATTTTCATCTATGTTCAGGAAAACTACTGTATCCCAAGTCCATTATTGCTATGGAAATGAATACGGCTTAGCACAGTCATAGAATTTTTTATCACCAATATGAAGGAGAACACTGAAGTTTTGGAAAGGTCAAAAAGACACATTTATTCCATTTTTTTTTGGTTGTTGTTTTGTTTTGTTTTGCGTTTGTTTTCTTTGTAAAACTATAAATTGGGGTAGATACTTAATATATTTTAGAATTATCAGTAGAGTTGATGAACAGTGGCTAAAGGTGATCAATTGTTGTTTACATGCATGTAAGGGCAATTTATCACATTGCTTAGCTAAAACTGAAAACATTTTGATTACCTGAACATGAACATACAATTGGGACAGAGAATTTCCAGTATTAGGTATATAATTTTAGACAACATCACGTTAAATGGATATCAATATTACAACAGTTATCTTCTCATCTTGTTCTTCAAGTACTGCTAAAAATCCCTAGTTTATTTATTGATTTTGTGAGTCTCCTTTCACAAATGTGGTCTAAAAGATTTGTGTCCTAGTACAAGCTGTCATTAATAAAAGCTTAAAATGCTGATCTCTAGAGGATTGTCTTCATGGACTTGCCTAAAAGAAATAGAAACCAACCAATGAACCAACTAAGCAAAAATAAACAGCCAACCAACCAACTAACCAACCAACCAAAAAAAGCCAACACCATAATTTAAAGGCACAAATGTAAAATGTTAAAATTAAGTAGTTCATTCCAGAGTGTAACATGGCTCTCTAAAGCCAATTTTGTGTATTAAACTAGCCTACATTAATGATGTAGGCTTATATTAACCTTATCATTTTAAGGGATAGTCAGTTGTTTTACCTTCCTATTTTCACCATTTACAAAAATAAGTACCAAAGTAAAATGTCCATTGCTTTTTCATTGTATATCTGAAGAAAACTTTCAGTTCATTTCAAGCTGTCTAGAACTCACGTATATTTCCTCAATATCTATTTACTTAGAGTTTTCAATATGATGGATCTACTAGCTTGGTTGTTGCAGAAGCAGTTTTCTCTCATGTTCATATCCAGTGACTAAGATAAAGTGACAATTTATGGTGGATGCAAGGTGTTTCATTCTTCTTCTTAGGAGACACATCTACAGAAGATCATGATAGCATCTGAGTGGCTGACATGCCAGAAGGCTGTGCCAGAAGACCTGGACAGGCTAGAGAGATGGGTAGGAAGAAACCAACTGAGGTTTAATAAGAGCAAGTGTAGAGTTCTGCACCTGGGAAGGAACAACCCCATGTCTCAGTACAGGCTGGGGGATGACCTGCTGGAGAGGAGCTATGAGGAGAAGGACCTGGGGGTCCTGGTGGACGACAGGTTGACCATGAGCCAGCACTGTGCCCTGCTGGCCAAGAGGACCAATGGGATCCTGGCATACATTAAAAGGAGTGTGGCCAGCAGGTCAAGGGAGGTGATCCTCACCCTCTACTCTGCCCTGGTCAGGCCTCACCTGGAGTACTGTGTCCAGTTCTGGGCTCCCTGGTACAAAAAAGACAGGGATCTCCTGGAAAGAGTCCAGCAGAAGGCCACAAAGATGGTACAGGGCCTGGAGCATCTTTCTTATGAGGAAAGGCTGAAAGACCTGGGTCTGTTCAGCCTGGAGAAAAGAAGACTGAGAGGGGATCTCATCAACGTGTATAAATACCTGAGGTGTGGGAGACAGAGGGATTTGGGCAATCTCTTCAAGGCCTGTCTGGATGCCTACCTGGGCAGCCTGCTCTAAGGAACCTGCTTTGGCAGGGGTGTTGGACTCGATGATCTTTCAAGGTCTCTTCCAACCCTTACAATTCTATGATTCTGTGATTCTGTGATAACAAATCTCTTTTTTTTCTGTATCACCATGAAAGCCATAAAATGGACAGGCAGCTTTCTTGATGCTCCAGGAATGATTCCAGAGGTCAAAATTTAACCAAAATTGCTGTGAGCTGGACAGGAGATTAGCTGAGTTAGCAATGCATACCAAGTCCATAGATAATGCAAAGGATTTTAGCTGTCAGTATTGTCAATTGTGTGTCTTCCTTCAGCACTAAAAATCCATGTAGAAAAATTAAAATTCCTGCCTCACTTTCTTGTCCTTCAGTTAAGCAATGCCTTCTTTCTTAAATGTCACACTGAATGAATTTAGGCTTGAATTTATTCAAAGAGAAATTTAACAGTCCTTTAACTAAGACTAAATATTTTCTTACTTGTATAGAATCTTTTTTTTTTTTTTTTTTTTTTTTTTTTTTTTTTCCTGGGGGCGGGTCAGAATTTCAATGAAAATATATCTTCAGTAAATATTTTTTGTCTTGTTTAGTCACCAAATATATAAAATGTCATGTATTCATTGTGTAATTGCTATTTATTTGACATTTACTCTACCTATTGAAATACATGGTAGGAATAAAACATCAGTTACAAAGAGAATATTGACATTTCATTCCTGCTCTGTATTTCAGTGATGGAAATTCCATATTTGTGTACACAGGTATATCACTGAAAATAGCACTGAAACAGAAGGTACAGGAAAAGTGAATGGAATATCATTTAAAAGAAAGTGTAAAAAAGGATCATTTTCAATGGAAAAAGGAAGGGACAGATAATTTTAGGTTTACTGTGTTTAGACCTGTAATGCAATTCTTTATATTGAATGTTGGTGTAACTCTTGTTTATGGCTTAGACCAGGTTTTTAGTTTAAGGTATTTTCCATTTGAAGTTTTAATTACTGTCTGGAATGTGATAATGATAATATGTAAATTTACAATTCTGTTGTGTACTAAAATGCAAACAACCTGTACTGGAAAGTTATGTAAAATGAGAAATCACTGTATAGTTTCTGTGGTCGGTGGGCCCTAACCATAAACTAAATACCCACCCAACTTCTTGTTCTCCCCTCCCCACCCTAGAGGAGAGTCAGAAGAGCAGAAGCAAGAAAAGCTCATGAGTTGAGACTGAGTCCAAAAATGAAGGAAGGAATAAAAAGAGAGAGAAACAAGGAAACGGAGAAGAGAAGAGAAGAGAAGAGAAGAGGAGAGGAGAGGAGAGGAGAGGAGAGGAGAGGAGAGGAGAGGAGAGGAGAGGAGAGGAGAGGAGAGGAGAGGAGAGGAGAGGAGAGGAGAGGAGAGGAGAAGAAAAAAAAGAAAAGAAAAAAGAAAAAAGAAAAGAAAAGAAAAGAAAAGAAAAGAAAAGAAAAGAAAAGAAAAGAAAAGAAAAGAAAAGAAAAGAAAAGAAAAGAAAAGAAAAGAAAAAAGAGAAAAGAAAGAAAGTGATACAAAAGCAGTCACCATATCTAACAAGCAGACTGATGCCCAAACACTCTCCGAGCAGTAGCTGCTCTGGAAAGATATTACACCTCAATTTTTATTGCTGGACATAATGCCATGTGGCATGGAACATCCCTGTCCCAGCTGTGTTCCCTCCTATCCCTTTGCCCACCCCAAGCCAACTCACTGTGGGGCCAGACTGGGAAATGGAAACTGTGCAAACACTGTTCAGCAATAAAACACTGGTATGCTATCAACACTGTTTTAGTCACAAATCCAAAACACAGCATCATACAAGCTGCTGTGAAGAAAGTTCATCTGGTAACAGCCAGCCACAGCACAATCCCTGATTTTTGCACTTAGGCTTTAGATCAGCTCTGTGATCACATCAGTTAAATACATAGTCGGACTGTGTTATATGTCAGATGTCAGTGGAAAATTCAATTTTCTTCTTTCAATCTGAATTACAGCCACAAGCTCTACATATCACCCCAATGGAAAGTCAGTGCACATCTTAAGTGCACATCTAAAGTAGATTCTGTGTGCCTTTTTTGACTGAAAGCACAGAATATGTTATGAATTAATGTGATGTTGGCTACCGAAAACATACTGGAATCTCTTGCATTCCTCAGAATTAATTTCTAACACCCAGAAAGATGCTGGAAGCTAGTAAGACAACTTTGGATCAAAAGAAATGACAGAATGCTCACATTAGGCAGGTATTGTACTGTCAGATCATAACATTGTGTACTGTATTACTAAAGAAAACACCTACTCTCATAGCATGCTAACCCATGCAGAGAGTGTGGAACTGTGGAAATAAGTGAGCTACTGTCATGACAGAAAATGTGTCAACATAAGAAAGAAAAAAGAAAGGATTACAAAATTGATGTAATCAACCTTGATTAAAAAAAAAAAAAAAAAAAAAAAAAAAAGTAACTTCTAAATATGTTTCTATGAGTTTGTGGCCACTAACTCATTACAAAAGGTAATTTATCAAAGATTAATGATTTTGTCTTTATAGGGCATTATCTTAATGGATAATCTAATATCCTTTGACTTTTTTGACAGTTACTATGTCATCTCTATGACCTGTGATCTCTATTTCATCAATCAGTCACAAAATGTGATTTGGTTACTTTTTTCAATGATGATGGGTAAAAAAATTGTGGGGTTGTACTGTCATCACTTTCATCCTTAGCTTACTTATTCAGATTGCTAGGGTTAAGGGACATCTCATGTGATATTTCAGATTCTGGCTATGCCCCAGAGCCTGGCTGATTAGGCTGTATAAAATTTGAAGGCCTTCTTAAGCATATTTACAAAACACTGCAATTAATAGTTTACATATTACTAAACATATATATATGTTTCAATTTTCATGTTGGTTTAAAACAGAACAGTTCACTTTATTTATTTTTTATTAGGTGATTATTTGAATATAAAGAAAAACAAACAACCAATTATATTGTGGATCAGTCCAACCTATCTTTGTCTTTGAAAGGAACTAAGACATTTCTTCATAAAAATTGAATTTCAATACTAAACTCTATTTTCTCTTATTTTCCACTTATTTTCCACTGCCTTATGGGAGGTGTAGTTTCTTTTTCACAAAGAAACATGTAAATCTGCTAGCCAGGAATGAATGCAAATTTTTCAGACAGGAACTTTAGTTGTGACATTTTCTAGAAAAGGACGATTAGCTATAGTTGTAAACAATAACAACACTGCTGTGATTTCTTTTTCCCTATAATAATATGTAGGAATACAAGTTGTAAATGTAAAATATGAAGACAAAGAAAACATGAGAAAAGCAGTAGTAATGTAGTAGTATCAAAAAGATAGCAAATATTACATGGAGATTTGTGTGTTGGGCTTTATATATTCTTTGCCTTAAAATAAATAATTATTTTTTTTTCACATAGGGGTTTATTTAAAAGTTTTGCCATCTTACGCCTGTAGCTCTTTTAACCAGCGTTTGAATAAATCCATATTGTTAAATGTTTTTCACACAAATGATGCCTCCTATTATTGTATGCCATACTTTCAACTTTATATTATTTCCTCTGATCTTTTAAAATAAACGTTCCAGCTTACTTCTGCTTTCTAAACCATAACACTCCTAAAAACAGTCATACCCCGTGTATATAACATATTTCCCATAGCTGATAAGCAGTGAGTCTTGAATCTTACTGATCTTCAGCTCTTCAAAAGCTATTGAAATTTTATTTTCTTATATTTAATGTGAATGTCGGATTGCAAAAGGCTGTTTTTGTATAATATTGAAATAACTGCATTTTTAGGAAAATTATCTTGGAATTATTTTAGTGAGAATAAAAAATTAACAAGAAAGAATATTTTTCACTGACAAAATTCTTTGAAAATATTTAAATGGGAAGAGAAGTATTTATGTCATTGTGAAGCATGTACAAAAATACATAAAATTATGTTTATGAGAATACACCTTTAGCCCACTTTTCTGAGTTTCAGCACAGTTCTTATTAGAGAAGGAGGCATATTTTTTCACTAGTATATAAGAAAAGATGTTTATGATTTTTGTTGAAGATTTCTCCAGATCAATGTGATGGATTTATATTAGAAGTTTATATTTGTTTCTTCAATGGAAGCTTAAAAAGAGTGACTTGACAAGGGAAACTTGTTTCAATAGTGTAAAGAGCAGAATTTTAACAACAAAAGAAGATGCAAGAAGTAGAAAATACTTTCGTCTCTGAAAATATGCTTTCATAGAGAAAATATTCCTGACACAAGCTTAGTGATATGTTTTATCCTGTAACTGCTGTGACTTCCTTGATGTTAAGGGGAGGGGTGTAAGAATACTCTGCACTATTTTGAGACTGCTAATAAGTAAGATGAAATTAAGTACATTTACAAATTAATATTCAGATCAGTGTTGCAGGGTATTCATGTGTAGAACAGGCTTACGAACTATAAGCACTTGTGTATGTATGTGTGTATGTGCCTGTGTACATGTAGTTTTACATACATAAATATTCATTAGAAAGTGTGTATATGTCCCAAGCACAGCAGCTATAGAAATACATATTTTCTGTGTTTCAGGTAAGGCATTTGATACTCACTTGCCCAATGATATAATTTATCCAGGATATTGATTCATAAAATGCTAGTCATTTCTCTGTGATGTGACAGAAGATTGAGTGTTAGCGAGGGCTGTTCCAGAAAAGAGTAAGAGTAAGCTGTTGAGTTTTCTTTTCTCTTGACTTTTGCAGAAATGTAGTTTTGCTTCAAGACAGTTCTTGACCTTGTGTTCACTTTTCTGTCCCACATTTGAAACTGAGGATCTGATATACTATGAAAAGCAGAGAACAGGGTTTCCTACAGGATGTTCCCTTAGAAATATAATTCCCATACAGAATGTATGATAGTCTAGGACAAAAAAAAATAAATAGATTTTCTGATCTGCCTGATGTGAAGCATCATTCAGAGGTAAGTAAATGCACCACAGCCTGCACCAGTAAATGAGAGCTCTTATACAGATTCTGAATCTTAAAGTCTGCACTTACTGACTGTCTTCTTTAACTGCTGAGTGCTTTGAACAGTGAAGAGGAAGCAAGCAAGACAGGCAAGGGGCAGGCATAAAGGGGGCTTTATAAGCTATTTTTAAGACCTTCAATTCAGATGCTGCACTGTGCCCCAAATGTTGTAGCTAAAAGCTATTACCATTTTCTGCAGACAGCCCTAAGAGACCATGAAAAGCAAAGAGCTGTTTGGCAACTTCTTCCTTCTGAAGGTCCTAATTACACAGACCTTTGTGCTACCAGGCTGCAGCAAGACTATCCCTTGATCTTACCCTGTTAAAAAAAATATACTGCAAGAGAGTAGATGTATGTGTGAAATATCAGACATGATTCTAATTGGTTTTTGGAAAGTAGGAGGGAGCATACTTCGCTTGTTGTTTGTTCATTTCAGGTTGTGACTTTTGTCTCAAATTAAAATGCTACTTGGGGAGATCAGTCAGTTTGTAAAAAAATCTAATTCAGTCTTTTGAATCACAGCATAAAAAATATAAATAAATAAATAATAAATAATAATAAATAAATAAAATAAATAAATAATATAATAATAAATAATATAATAAATATAATATAATATTATAATAATAAAAATAGTAATAAAACAATAATAAAGAACATAATAATAATAAAGGACTGTTCTATGGTAATGTTGAATACATCTGTGCACCCTTCCAATGAAGTCACAAAACTGTTCTTGTCACTATTATTAGTAAAACTCTCAAACAGAATGGTTAAGAACAGCTTTTCTCTCACAGTTCTTAATGGTTTTGGCTGTACTTAGATATATATTTCATAATATAGTTTGCTGAATTAATTTTAAGCAATTTCAACTCTATGATATTTAACATATCCTTCTTAAAAATAGCTCTTATTTATTTTTAATTTGTAATTGTTTTAAAATATATTTGGATATATTAAATTTCATTTTAAAATACATTTTATATACCAAAATTTGTTAGCTACAGTTAAGCTTGTTATTAAATGTTATTAAATGTCTCAGATTCTTCTCTAAAAAATGTCACTTATTTTTGAGAAAAGTAAAATGTCTTTCATTAATTCATATCAATATTTTACCCCATATGATCACAGAAATGTGTGTGCTTTTTATTCTATCTACACACACACATGAACACACATATTACACACATATATATGTGTTTACTAGGCAAATATCACAAAAGATTCAATAAACTTCTACAGAAGGAAATAGTTTGGAGTTTTGCTTATTTGTTTCTCCTTTTTTGTTTTGTTGTTTTGTTTTGTCTGTTTTGAAGGGGCACAGCCTTCAATAGCTTTTCTACTTTTAGAAAACTTGTTCTTTGCTGACAGTTGGGCTATAACTATATTTCATAAACCCCAAATCTCCCAGGTTGCTGGAAATAAATTGATTTTGTGAAAATATGTGACACACAGGTTTTCAATATGGGTCCTGAACAACCTGTCCCTAAAGTAGTTATTTCCATTTACACCCCTGACCTGCTGGTGTCTTCAGTGGTGCTGTAGTTTTTTGTGTACTTCAAAAGCCACAGATCTGTTTCCATCTTTCTTAATTTAATATAAACTGCACATGCTTCTATCAGTAAGGACTTTCGTTTTTATACTTCTTCGATTTCATGACACCAATGGTTCTATATTTCACAGTGTAGGGAGCAGAATGAAATTATGCTGCTCTCAGACTTCAGCAATATCTGGTTTATGTGATTCAGGACCTCCTCACAAAGAAGAGGTCACTCAATATTTCTGTAAATGGCTCTTTCTGGAGGAGTACATATGGTAAGTCTGACAAACTGTGATTTGTTTGGTGTGCATGAAGTGGGGCAAAAGCCCCACATACTTCTGTGAGAGTGGTAAAGTGCAGCTGCATAATCCAAAAATGAATTATTCCATGAATACTGTTGTTCTGACATAAATCTACATAGGTTGGACAGGTTTAAATAAGAGTTCCTAAAATGTTTTACCATCACTTCTCTTCTATCTCCTTATTGCAGTCTCTGCCAACATAGTTTCAGCTTTCAAAAGGTCACAGGTTTGAGCGTCCACTTTTTACACCTGAGAACAGAAGCTAGCCTTATGTCTATATATGTTGCAGTAAATGACTGTTGCTATACAGAATCTGAACTATCAGATTAAATTTGGATTTTTATTATTATTTTTTTTTCTGTATACCTAAGGAAATTGATATTTGTATTGAATATTTTAAATACATTTTCACTGTGTACTTTCTCAACTCAGGTAATACCTCAAGTGTCTTTACTGTAATTGCTTCTCTATAGAACTGTTATAGAACTGTTGTTTCAATGCCTGCAATTCTCATAGATATTTCTGTCCTCACTCCAGCCATCAAACCGTTGTAATTCTGACAAATGACTTATTTCTCTCAGTAGACTGACTCATGTGATGATTATTCTACTACAGTGACAAAATCAACAGAGAACACAACACAAAATAAGACAAATGTTGTAACAAATATTGGTAGGGTATTATCTGAAGGAGAGGTCCATATAATCTCTTCTGAGTGATGGAATGTATAACCAGAGGGGCAGATTCTGGCAGTAAGGGTTGCTAAAGGTAGAGGTTAACAGAATTTCTTCAAACAATATTAGTTTTATTGCATTATTGACAGCTTGTGTTGAAAAGAATCATCATGTACTTCTTTGACTGAAAGGTTGAAAGAACAATAAAAATGTTGGTTGCTTGTTAATTTAATTGGATGATAACCTCTAGCACACCTAGCCCTTTGAAAATCCCTATCACGTAGCTTATGCTTTGTGTTTATGCAGCTGCATTTCTTCCTGGACATTTGAAGATTGTGGGGGAAAGACTAATGGACACTTAGAAAGTTGAATGTTTATTTATGCTCTGTGTTAAATTATAAAACATGGTCATACAATTTTTTATCAGAATGAGATTCAAGCTTTTGGATGATTTCCATAACTGAAAAATACAAAATGTAGTGAACTGTACCTGATTTTCACATCTTGAAATCCTGAGAGTGCTACAGAAAACAAATCAGATATAAAACAGATTATGAGTTTGTTTCTGCAATTTTGTGACAAACATTCTGTCTGCACAAACAAATAAATTGAAGGAATTAAAGGTATTACAATCTGAGGTGATGACAATAATTTATTTATTTATTTATTTATTTATTTTTAAGTTTTCATATTTCAGGTTCAAAACAGGTATGTCAATAACTCATGTAGTTTGTGTATTGTTATTTATCAAGAACAGCAAACAAAAGAATTGTCTTTAGAATTCAAAAATATATCAAGCCAGAAGGAATACTGACCACCAAAGGATGCAACCAGCTAAATTCATTGTAATTAAAGTATCGTCTCCTCAGTACAATGAATTGTCTTTATAGGCTTTAATAGTTAAAAACAATCTATTAATTCTGGGATTTCTACAGTGCGTTGAAAACCCAATTGCACAGAAATATGTTACTCTAATGGTTATACAGTCCTGGGACTTTGTATATTGTTTTGCAGAATGAGTATGCAGGCCCCAAAGCCCTTTCTAGTTTACTTTCAGAAAGAATTCAGTTATCATCAGCCATGCCATGTTTTTGTTATATAAATCGAATTAAAAGGAATACATGAGTTAGTTGTTTGTTTTTTTTTTTTTTTCTTTTATTGTTAGGTGGTGGTTTTTTTTCAGAATGTTTTATGCACTGTATTATAGAAATTATTCTTGCACACCAAGAATGTTTCAGTGTGGCTTAACTCTTATAAGACCTTGTCGTGGTTTAACCCGGCTGGCAGCTAAACACCACGCAGCCGTTCGCTCACCCTCCCCCCTCCCTCTCTGGGACGGGGGAGAGAAATGGAAAGTGAAGCCCGTGAGTTGAGATAAAGACAGTTTAATAAGACAGGAAAATAATAATAATAATAATAATAATAATACAATGATGATAATAGTACTACTACTAATAATATGTACAAACAAGTGATGCACAATGCAATTGCTCACCACCCGCTGACCGATGCCCAGCTTAACCCCGAGCAGTCCGGCCCCCCTCCCCCGGCTAGCCACCCCTATATATTGTTTAGCATGACGTCAGATGGTATGGAATACCCCTTTGGCTAGTTTGGGTCACCTGTCCTGGGTCTGTCCCCTCCCAGCTCTTACTGCACTCCCAGCCTGCCTGTTGGCAGGACAGAGCAAAAGGCTGAGGTGTCCTTGGCTTGGTATAAGCACTGCTCTGCAACAATTAAAGCATCGGGGTGTTATCAGCACTCTTCTCATCCTAAGCCAAAACACAGCATTCCACCAGCTACTAGGAAGAAAATTAATTCTGTTCTAACTGAAACCAGGACATCTATCCACCCCTTATTCCATACCATTTATGTCATGCTCAGGTTACACTCTTTTCCATACATTCTAATTAGTCACCTATAGTAGTCATGGTAGTGGTAACATACAGTATTATATAGCAATTAACATGGTACAATTCAGTTCATGGGCTATTCTCACCCAGTATTAAATCTCCTTGAGGTACACACCGGACCTCTCCGTTCTTTTGCATCACCCACCAAGTGTATCCAGGTCCCTGAGCGAAAACAATTCCACGAATGGGTTTGCCTTTTCCTGAGGCAGGAGTAGCCCAGACTGTTTTACCCAGCATATTTTTTACATGCACTACAGGAACTTTATCCCCATCTACAGTACGTAACAGGTTTGATTGGGCAGGCCCAGCTCGGTTGGCAGATCCCCTAGTATTGACTAACCAGGTGGCCTTTGCCAAATGCGTATCCAGGTTTTTGAATGTCCCAGCGCCCATTGCTTTCAATGTAGTCTTTAACAGTCCATTGTATCGTTCAACTTTCCCGGAGGCTGGTGCATGATAGGGGATGTGATACACCCACTCAATACCATGTTCTTTGGCCCAAGTGTCTATAAGGTTGTTTCGGAAATGAGTTCCATTGTCTGACTCTATTCTTTCTGGGGTACCATGTCGCCATAGGACTTGCTTTTCAAGGCCCAGGATAGTGTTCCGGGCGGTGGCATGAGGCACAGGGTATGTTTCCAGCCATCCAGTGGTTGCTTCCACCATTGTAAGTACGTGGCGCTTGCCATTGCGAGTTTGAGGGAGTGTGATGTAATCAATCTGCCAGGCCTCTCCATATTTATATTTCAGCCATCGTCCTCCATACCACAGAGGCTTTGACCGTTTGGCTTGCTTGATTGCAGCACATGTTTCACAGTCATGAATAACCTGTGCTATAGCGTCCATGGTCAGGTCCACCCCTCGATCACGAGCCCATCTGTATGTTGCATCTCTACCTTGATGGCCTGAGGTGTCATGGGCCCATCGGGCTATAAATAATTCACCTTTATGCTGCCAATCCAGATCCACCTGAGCTACTTCAATCTTAGCAGCCTGATCCACCTGCTGGTTGTTTTGATGTTCCTCAGTAGCCCGATTCTTGGGCACATGAGCATCTACGTGACGTACTTTCACAGCCAGGTTCTCTACCCGAGCAGCAATATCTTGCCACAATGCAGCAGCCCAGACGGGTTTGCCCCTACGCTGCCAGTTGTTTTGCTTCCATTGCTGTAACCATCCCCACAGGGCATTTGCTACCATCCATGAATCGGTGTAGAGATAGAGAACTGGCCATTTTTCTCGTTCAGCAATGTCTAAAGCCAGCTGAATGGCCTTCACTTCTGCAAACTGACTCGATTCACCTTCTCCCTCAGCAGCTTCTGCAACTCGTCGTGTAGGACTCCATACAGCAGCCTTCCATCTTCGATGCTTCCCCACAATACGACAGGACCCATCAGTGAACAGGGCATATTTCTTTTCATTTTCTGGTAACTGGTTGTACAGTGGGGCTTCTTCAGCACGACCCACCTCCTCCTCTGATGATATCCCAAAGTATTTACCTTCTGGCCAGTCCATAATCACTTCCAATATTCCTGGGCGACTGGGGTTTCCTATTCGAGCCCGCTGAGTAATTAGTGCAATCCACTTGCTCCATGTAGCATCAGTTGCATGATGCGTAGAAGAGACCCTTCCCTTGAACATCCAGCCTAGTACCGGCAATCGGGGTGCTAGGAGGAGCTGCGCTTCAGTACCGACCACCTCTGAAGCAGATCGAACTCCTTCATATGCTGCCAGTATCTCCTTTTCAGTTGGAGTATAGCGGGCCTCAGACCCTCTGTATCCCCGGCTCCAAAACCCCAGGGGCCGACCTCGAGTTTCCCCAGGTTCTTTCTGCCAGAGGCTCCAGGTGGGGCCGTTCTCCCCGGCTGCAGTGTAGAGCACATTCTTTACATCTGGTCCTGTTCGAACTGGCCCAAGGGCTACTGCATGGACTATTTCCTGCTTAATTTGTTCAAAGGCTTGTCGTTGTTCAGGGCCCCATTCAAATTCATTCTTCTTACGGGTTACTTGGTAGAGCGGGTTTACAATCAGACTGTAATTTGGGAGGTAACTGGTTGGTTCAGGTGGGGATGAAGATAGATTCTCTTTAAGTTGGTGGAACTCTTCAGAAAGTTTCTCCACAGCAGAGACGCAGGCCTGTAAGGAAGAGGAGAGACTTTCTTCGTACTGCCGGAGTTGTTTAGCCACTTCATCCACTGTGGGTTCCTCATCCTCTTTCCAGGCCATTATTGCCAATGAGCTGGCATATGATGATGGTGCACTCCGTACAAACTTCCGCCACATGGGTCGCGTACACCTGACTTCATCTGGATCTTTGGATGTTTGTCTGAGGTCAGGCAAACACATGTGTAATCGTGGACCAATGTACACAAACAGGTGATTTCACGTATTATGTACTTTTTTGAATTGGACGTCAAGAAAACAATTGGTTCCAGAAAACAGAAACCCTGATTGTTTTAATTAACTTACAAAGAAGCTTGGTATTTATGGTAATTATAACTCATTTTCTAAACAAATCACTTCTGTCTGCTTATCCCATTTTATCTTGCACTGGTGTAACTTCCATCTGACCAAACATGATTGCTTTTCCGACTTATCACTTGATTGCTTTCAGTCATACTATCATTTGCTACAGTCTGATACTAGAAATGTTGTATTGAAACACTTGGTTGAGCTGGGTTAGAAAAAAAACATAAAATCTGCTGTAGAATGTATTGTAGTGTAGTGTAGAATGAGTTTGAATTTAAATCATCACAAAATACACATCTGAGAAAAAAAACACAAAACTGTAAACAGAATTTCAATATTCTTTAATTCCTCAATAACAAGTATGGGGTAAAAGGAATACCACAACTGCCATTTGAGGAACTTTCTTCTCCAGAACAAAAGAATAAAGATATGTATGTATGTATTGGCTCTCCTCCCTCCCTCCCTCCCTCCCTCCTTCCTTCTTCCTTGCTCATTCTTTCTCTTTCTTTCTTTCTTTCTTTCTTTCTTTCTTTCTTTCTTTCTTTCTTTCTTTCTTTCTTTCTTTCTTTCTTTCTTTCTTTCTTTCTTTCTTTCTTTCTTTCTTTCTTCCTTTCTTTCTTCCTTTCTTTCTTCCTTTCTTTCTTCCTTTCTTTCTTCCTTTCTTTCTTCCTTTCTTTCTTCCTTTCTTTCTTCCTTTCTTTCTTCCTTTCTTTCCTTCTTTCTTTCCTTCTTTCTTTCCTTCTTTCTTTCCTTCTTTCTTTCTTTCTTTCTTTCTTTCTTTCTTTCTTTCTTTCTTTCTTTCTTTCTTTCTTTCTTTCTTTCTTTCTTTCTTTCTTTCTTTCTTTCTTTCTTTCTTTTTCTTCCTTCCTTCCTTCCTTCCTTCCTTCCTTCCTTCCTTCCTTCCTTCCTTCCTTCCTTCCTTCCTTCCTTCCTTCCTTCCTTCCTTCCTTCCTTCCTTCCTTCCTTCCTTCCCTTTTTTCTCTTTCTCGTCCTCGTCCTCGTCCTCGTCCTCGTCCTCTTCCTCTTCCTCTTCCTCTCTCTCTCTTTCTGTCTTTCTCTCTCTCTCTCTTTCTTTCTTTCTCTCTCTCTCTCTGTCTTTCATTCTCTGTCTTTCTCTTTCTCTCTTTCTTTCTTGGACTTCCAGAGGGCAGAATTTGAGCTGTTCAGGACACTTGTTGGCAGAGTCCCTTGGGAGGCAGTTCTAAAGGGCAGAGGAGTCCAGGAAGGCTGGGCACTCCTCAATAAGGAAATTTTAAAGGCTCAGGAGCGGTCTTTTCCCATGTGCCCAAAGATGAGCTGGCACAGATGACTGGCCTTGCAGAACAGAGTTGTGGCTAGCGCTTAGGGAAAAAAAGTTTTATGATCTTTGGAAAAGAAGGCAGGTCACTCAGAAGGATTATAAGGATGTTGTAAGGATGTGCAGGGTCAAAATTAGAAAGGCCAAAGCTCATCTGGGGCTCAATCTGGCTACTGCTGTTAAAGAAAATGTTTTTATTTGCCATATATATATAAAATATATAAATGTTTTTATTATTTTATATATTACATATAATGTTTTTATTACATTAACATGAAAAGGAGGACTAAGGAGAATCTCCATCCTTTACCGGATGCGGGGAGAAACTTAGTGACGAGAGATGAGGAAAAGGCTGAGGTGCTTAATGCCTTCTTTGCCTCAGTCTTTAGTGGCAAGACCAGTTGCTCTCTAGATACCAAGTACCCTGAGCTGGTGGAAGGCGGCAGGGAGCAGAATGTGGCCCTCACAATCCATGAGGAAATGGTTGGAGACCTGCTACAGAACTTAGATGCATGCAAGTCAATGGGGCCAGATGGGATCCACCCAAGGGTACTGAGAGAACTGGTGGAAGAAATGGCCAAGCCACTTTCCATCATTTATCAGCAGTTCTGGATATCAGGGAAGGTCCCGGTCCACTGGCGGTTAGCAAATGTGACACCCATCTACAAGAAGGGCCGGAAGGTAGACTTGAGAAACTATAGGCCTGTTAGTTTGACCTCAGTGCCAGGGAAGCTCATGGAGCAGATTATCTTGAGTGTCATCACACAGCACTTACAGGACAACCAGTGATCAGGCCCAGTCAGCATAGATTTATGAAAGGCAGGTCCTGCTTGATGAACCTGATCTCCTTCTATGACAAAGTGACATGCTTAAGGGATGAGGGGAAGGCTGTAGATTTGGTCTACTGTCCTGGTTTCAGTTACAACAGAGTTAATTTTCTTCCTAGTAACTGGTAGAATGCTATGTTTTGGCTTAGGTTGAGAAGAGTGCTGATAACACCCCGATGTTTTAATTGCTGCAGAGCAGTGCTTACACCAAGCCAAGGACGTCTCAGCTTCTTGCTCTGTCTTGCCAACGGGCAGGCTGGGGGTGCAGCAAGAGCTGGGAGGGGACAGACCCAGGACAGGTGACCCAAACTAGCCAAAGGGGTATTCCATACCATTTGGTGTCATGAAGAACAATATATAGGAGTGGCTAGCCGGGGGAGGGGAGCCGGACTGCTCGGTTAGGCTGTGCATCAGTCAGCGGGTGGTGAGCAATTGCATTGTGCATCACTTGTTTGTACACATTATTAATAGTAGTACTATTATCATCATTGTATTATTATTATTATTATTATTATTATTATTATTATTATTATTATTATTATTATTATTATTATTATTATTATTATTATTATCCTGTTTTATTAAACTGTCTTAATCTCAACTCACAGGCTTCACTTTCCATTTCTCTCCCCCGTCCCAGAGAGGGAGGGGGGAGGGTGAGCGAACGGCTGTGTGGTGTTTAGCTGCCAGCTGGGTTAAACCATGACAGTCTACCTTGACTTCAGTAAGGCTTTTGACACTGTTTCCCACAGCATTCTCCTCAAGAAACTAGCTGCTCTTGGCTTGGACTGGCGCATGCTTCGTTGGGTTAGAAACTGGCTGGATAGCCGGGCCCAAAGAGTCGTGGTGAATGGAGTTAAAACCAGTTGGAGGCCAGTCACTAGTGGAGTCCCCCAGGGCTCAGTACTGGGGCCAGTTCTCTTTAATATCGATCGAGTGATCGATAGGAGAACTAAAGAATACATAGGGCCGCTCCTTGATAGGGAAGGCTTCCTCACAGACGATGACATTGGCAAAGCAGAGACGCTTAACGCCTTCTTTGCCTCTGTCTTCAATGCCGATGATGGGCTTCGGGACCCAGGGTGCCCTGAGCTGGAGGGCCGGGACGGTGGGGATGACAAACTCCCAACTGACCCTGAACGTGTGTGGGATTTGCTACTCCACCTGGATCCCTACAAGTCCATGGGTCCGGATGGGATTCATCCCCGGGTGCTGAAAGAGCTGGCGGACGTCATCGCGGAACCTCTTTCAATTATTTTTCAACGATCCTGGGAATTTGGAGAGGTCCCGGTAGACTGGAAGCTGACAAATGTTGTGCCAATTTTCAAGAAGGGTCAGAAAGAAGACCCTAGCAATTACAGGCCTGTTAGTCTCACGTCAGTGCCTGGTAAAATCATGGAGAAGTTGATTCTCGGACTTATTGAGGTGCACCTGGGGGACAAAGCAGTCATTGGTCCCAGCCAGCATGGGTTTGTGAAGGGTAGGTCCTGCCTAACTAACCTGATTTCCTTTTATGATAAGATCACCCGTATGGTGGACCAAGGGAAACCAGCTGATGTGATTTTTTTGGACTTCAGCAAGGCTTTTGACACGGTTTCCCATAGGATCCTACTGGACAAAATGTCCACCATACAGCTAAATAAAAACATCATACGATGGGTGAGCAATTGGCTAACGGGCAGGGCCCAAAGGGTTATGGTAAATGGGGCTGTGTCAGGCTGGCGGGCGGTCACCAGTGGGATCCCTCAAGGCTCCATTTTAGGGCCGGTACTTTTCAATATTTTTATAAACGATCTGGATGTAGGAATAGAAGGTATTTTGAGCAAGTTTGCTGATGACACCAAACTTGGAGGAGTTGTGGACTCGAATGAGGGCGTAAAGGCCTTACAGAGGGATCTGGACAGGTTGGAGAGCTGGGCGATCACCAACCGCATGAAGTTCAATAAGAGCAAGTGCCGGGTCCTGCACCTGGGACGGGGAAACCCTGGCTGCACGTACAGACTGGGCGATGAGACGCTGGAGAGCAGCCTAGAAGAGAGGGATCTGGGGGTCGTGGTAGACAGCAAGTTGAATATGAGCCAGCAATGTGCCCTGGCAGCCAGGAGGGCCAATCATGTCCTGGGGTGCATCAAGCACGGCATCGCTAGTAGGTCAAGGGAGGTGATTGTCCCGCTCTACTCTGCGCTGGTGCGGCCTCACCTCGAGTACTGTGTGCAGTTCTGGGCACCACAGTATAAAAAGGACATGAAACTGTTGGAAAGTGTCCAGAGGAGCGCTACGAAGATGGTGAAAGGCCTTGAGGGGAAGACGTACGAGGAATGGCTGAGGTCACTGGGCCTGTTCAGCCTGGAGAAGAGGAGGCTGAGGGGAGACCTCATCACAGTCTACAACTTCCTCGTAAGGGGGTGTCGAGAGGCAGGAGACCTTTTCTCCATTAACACCAGTGACAGGACCCGCGGGAACGGGGTTAAGCTGAGGCAGGGGAAATTTAGGCTTGACGTCAGGAGGGGGTTCTTCACAGAGAGGGTGGTTGCACACTGGAACAGGCTCCGCAGGGAAGTGGTCACTGCACCGAGCCTGTCTGAATTTAAGAAGAGATTGGACTGTGCACTTAGTCACATGGTCTGAACTTTTGGGTAGACCTGTGCGGTGTCAAGAGTTGGACTTGATGATCCTTAAGGGTCCCTTCCAACTCAGGATATTCTATGATTCTATTCTATGATTCTATGATGAGTGCACCCTCAGTAAGTTTGCAGATCACACCAAGTTAGGTGCGTGTGTCAATCTGCCTGAGGGTAGGAAGGCTCTGCAGGACGCTCTGGATAGGCTGGACCAATGGGGCTGAGGACAACCGTATGACAAGTTCAACAAGGCCAAGTGCTGGGTCCTGCACCTGGGACACAACAACCCCAAGCAGCGCTACAGGCTGGGAGATGAGTGGTTGGAAAGCTGCCTGGCAGAGAAGGACCTGGGAGCATTGGCTGATAATCGGCTGAATATGAGCCAGCAGTGTGCCCAGGTGGCCAAGAGGGCCAACAGTATCCTGGCTTGTATAAGAAGCAGTGTGGCCAGCAGGTCTAGGGAAGTGATTGTCCCCCTGTACTCGGCTCTGGTGAGGCCACACCTCGAGTACTGTGTTCAGTTTTGGGCCCCTCGCTATAAGAAGGACATGGAGGTGCTTGAGTGAGTCCAGAGAAAGGCAACGAAGCTGGTGAGGGGTCTGGAGGAGAAGTCTTACGAGGAGTGGCTGAGGGAGTTGGGCTTGTTCAGCCTGGAGAAGAGGAGGCTCAGGGGTGACCTTATCACACTCTACAGGTACCTTAAAGGAGGCTGTAGGGATGTGCCTGGTGACAGGACAAGGGGGAGTGGGCTAAAGGTGCACCAGGGGAGGTTTGGATTGGATATTAGCAAGAACTTCTTTACTGAAAGGGTTATTGGGCATTGGAATAGGCTGCCCAGGGAAGTGGTTGAGTCACCATCCCTGGAGGTCTTTAAAAGATGTTTAGATGTAGACCTTAGTGGTACGGTTTAGTGGAGGACTTGTTAGTGTTAGGTCAGAGGTAGGACTAGGTGATCTTGGAGATCTCTTCCAACCTAGATGATTCCGTGATTCTGTGATTCTTTCTCTCTCCCTTTCTCTTTCTTTCTTCCCTCTTTCTCTTTTTCTCTTTCTCTCTTCTTTCTTTCCCATGTGTTCTTATCCCAATTATTTTCTCATACCAAGTTCCACACAAAGAAAAATTAAAAATACAACAAATTTATATTGTCAGATGTTATGTAATTCTACAGTCGTCTGCTGAAAACCTGGAAACTCTTAATTATAATCAACTATTCCCAGAAGGAGTTAGGACATTTACTCAAAAGAGATACAATAATATTATTATGATTATATTATATATTATATTGTATCCATTATATATTGTAATTTATTGTAATTTATTGTAATTATAAATTATTGTAATTATAAATTCTAATAAACTTTTAACTAAGTGAAGTGAAACTCAGGAGACTGAACTGAGTACACTGATGTGGTAAGAAGGAAGTTAGGCACTTGCTCCAAATTTTCTTCAAAATCTTACACTACACAGTTTTCGATAGGCAATATGCATAAAGGAGAAGTGTTTTAGTTGTAGCTGAAGGGCTCACAATTTAAGAAACATTTAAGTCTCCTGGATTTCTTTATTTTTTTCCTTCAGGGTTTGAAGATTCTTGATGAAAAATACTTAGTGCTCATATTGGTATCTCTGTCTTTTGATAATGCTTCACTTCACTGATAGCGTTTCTTTCTCACAATGCGAAGAATTGTACTGAGACTTGTTAGTGATTAGGCTGTAGCCCTTGGGACTATAGGCTTAGATTTCAGGTTTACCAGCATAAATATTCTGTTTGTTGAATGTTTATTGAGGAAAACTTATGAAAAATTGCACGTACAAAATAAATCTATGAAATATTTGTTGCTTTATCTGTCAGAATGAATAATAGGATACCTAGTGGTTGGCTGTAATGTTCACATTTTGTGGATACAACGTAACAGCTTGGAAAAAAAATCAGCAAACCAAACTAAAGTGAAAAACAAAACAAAACAAAACAAAACAAAACAAGAACTACTTTGTTCACGTAGTTTATTTAACAGCACATAATTTACTGTTGGTCACCCTAACACATATGGTTTTATTTTTGGGTGGTCCTGTGTGGAGCCAGAAGTTGTACTCAATGGGTCCCCTCCATATGGGGATATTCTGTGTTTCTGTGATTCTGAGATCACCGAACTGTATATTCAGGATGACTATCAACAGGTAAACAGTGTCACTTAGCCACTTAGCAAATGCTAATACATCTATAAATTTCTAGGCATATTTCTACAGCTAACCCCAGACAGTTTTAGTCCCACTCGTCATGTAATTAAATTTGGGCTACCAGCACTCCTCCTTTTTGGAGACACAACCAGTTTTCGCAGTGCACAGAAACTTCTTACTTCATATCGTAATGTAAAATATTCTGTTAAGTAAACTGAGAAATTTAGTATCTAATCATGATAACTTATTCTTGTTTTGGCCTGTTCAGAATAGTTTTTTGTTTTGTTTTGTTTTGTTTTAATCAGATAGAAAACTTATAGTCACTTGTGCTCTCCAGTAAAATGAAGGAAAATGTTTGTTTTTTCATTTCATTATGATCCAAAGCAAAAGTAATCCAGGTTATTTTGTTGTTTAAGTTAGTGCTTATTTATGTAATGATGATCCTAATAACAGGTTTAGGATATCTATTTAAGATATAGCATAAGAGAAATTTTATTAATAAAATAATTAATTTAAAATGTATATTAATTAAATAAATTGCTAATTGACCATAATCAGTTTTCTCCATTAGTACTCAGTTCCATTTCAAAAATATCATAGAATATAAATATAGAATGGTTTGGTTTGGAAGGGACCTTAAAGATCATCTAGTTCCAACCCCCTGCCATGGGGGTTACTCACTAGACAAGGTTACCCACAGCCTTGTCCAACCTGGTCTTGAGTACCTCTGAGGATAGGGCATCCACAGCTTCTCTGGGCAACCTCTTCCCCCACCCTCTGAGTGAAGAATTTCCTCCAAAATACCTCAAATATCTCAAAGTATCTCATATATATCTCAAACAGGAAAATTTGTTGCCACATGTACTTAATGAATTACTTTTTTCCATTAATATGTCATGTGTGGTTCCTACAGAAATCAAAATACATTGAAATGCAGCCTATCAGAAATAATGTTAGATACAAGGGTTTAAATTTCTAAATTGTAACTTTTTACAGACCCATGAAAAGGTTTATATTGTAAGTCATGCTACTGGAGAAAAAGGAACTAAAAAAAATACTGTAGGTTTCTGAAAAGCCTCTAAATTATGTGAAGTTTGTAAAATGTTATGGCATAAATTTATGACTACAATTCAGTTAGTTTCTTGAGAGAAGACATAAACAAAGGGTAAAAATGGCATCTCAGGGTCCGTCTTTAATCTTCTGAGCCATCTATTTCGAAAGAAGCTCAAGAATATTCTATTGGCAGCCTCCACTAAGATAAAGGTCAGAATATAAAGTTGTGTAAGGAAATCAGAAAAGCATGTCTCAACTTCTATTTTGAAACATCAAGGGCAGATACAGTATCTTGAAAGGCAACTATTGACATTGCACTTGTTTCATACAACTAATAAAATATGAGTATTGTGACCAAATACTGAATACACACTAAATAATATTGTGACCAAAACAAGGTGTAGTTCTCTGAAGCTTGCTTCTGTTGGAAGGAATGCAAGCTACAGAACAGCTTCAGCCAGAGGACAAGCACCTTGAGAGAAATTGCTGGCTGACAGCTGAAAAGGGAATTAAGTTTTAAGGTAGAAATTAACAACTTTGGTTTTGTTATAATATTATACAAATACTGAAATAAGATATTTATATATTTTCTTAAAATTCTTCTTAAGTCTTCTCTATATCTTTGTATGAATGGGCAAGTGGTGGACACTGTCAGAGAATAAAGCATTTCTACACTGAATAGGATCCCCAGCAGTTAACTTGAACTGTTAGTTGCTCTAGTAAGAGAGAACTGATATTTCATCCTCATGACAGGACCAGTTTGATGGCTAACAAATTTAGAGAGGAATCTCTTTTGATAAGCAGAAAAGAATGTGTAAAACATACCTGTGAATTCACTAAAAGGCATCCACTCATCAGAGGTATATTTCTAGAAACTTTCTGTGCCTTAATGTGGAATCAGATTATTTCTGTTGACACAGAGAGAAAGATGGCTTACAAAAGTCTTGTCATTTTTCTTGCTCATGGTTAAATTTATAAAGCTGATTCTACTCATATTGAAGTTAACAGCAAAATTCCTGCTCATTTCAATGACAGCTGGATTGGCCTATAGATGTCCCTTTGTTATGCTTATTCTGCTGTGCATAATATGTTTTCCTTTAACAACATTCTGTAATTAACAACAATTTGACAGACTGAAAGATCCCACTGTTTCATACTTGTTATTGCTGCACAAAGCTGAATTGTGTGTTTTGTTGATAGAAGGAAATTGTAGTTATGTGAAATGTACTCTTTTTTTTTTTTTTTTTTCCCCCACAAAAGAGTTCTTTCAGTATAACCATATGATGCTGGTACTAAATAACAACTTACTGATTATAAACCCATAAGATTACCATGCTGAAGACTTTTTTACTATGCAAACACAAGTGTATCCAGAATTTGCTGAAAATGTCAAATTGTTACTTAAATATGCATTAAGAAAACTAAGCCTTCCTCCCTCTGCCCAAGCTTGATCATCTGTTCTGATGACAAGATTTTTCAAAGTGTTAAGAATAATACTTCTTTGGGATAAACCTGTTTTGTCCCCTCAGCAGGTGAGATAGCTATTTTCCCAACTACAATTATTTTGAAAATTAGTTATTAAAAAGTTCATTTAGTATCTTCTGACCTAATTTCATTAAGAGATCAAAATGTTACTTTCAAGTCTTTGGCTTCCTTTGCAGAGTGCATGAGTGGGTTAAAAGGGAACAATGGACAATTATTTGTTAGTATAAGTCTTCTGTCATTTAACTTCTACTTTGAAATATATTCTACTGTATTTAATTCAAAAGGGTAACCAATACATTTTCCTTCCAAAATATATTTGTTTTCAGAAAAAGGACATAAATGACATTCTGCCACTCATATTTAAACATATCTAAGGATACTCTGATATTAAAATGTTTAAGAAAATTTGAGTTCTTCTGTACTTCTAATCTTGTATGAACAAAGGTTTAAATATCAATATATACCTTTTGAAATATCAGGTATTTGTTTAGATTAATTCATACAGATTGAAATTAGTTTAGACATCAACGGTTTAGCAAGTCTTCTTACTATATACTCTTCCATAGTAGCTCTTGAACCTATTCTCTGTTTTCATAAAATGTAAAACATAAAGATTATTAATTTGTACTGTATTTTAAGAATCTATTAATGAGAGATTTTTATGAGTGTACAGACTATGCAAGAAATTGCAGTGTAGGCCTGCATATCCCAGGATTTGGCCTTAATTTATATAAATTGGGCTCCAACACCAATATAGTCCCTCACTTTTTCAGCCACACTTCTCTGTGCTGTCCTTTCAATCAAGCCTAGTACCTTTTCAGGTTGAAAGGGAAACAATTCACAAAATTATCTGGCTGAAACATATTACTTATTTTTAAAGCATCTTTTTAAGGGCTAGTATGGTCATTATGAAGTCCTTTATAGGCTGGTGATGGAACAAGAGGAGAGGCAATATGTAGGGTTGTTTGATACTAGAATTCAAACCCCAATGACAGTGTGGATTTAAATCAGCCTCTGTTGTAGAGCTTTACCATTGAACACCACAGAGTCAACCCAGACAACAAACACTGATTATGTGGATATGTCTACTTCAAATACAGAAACTCCAATAGCTAATGAACTAGACACTAAGGAGCTACAGTCCTCCTGGAACTAAAGTCAGTTAAAGAGTTTAAACAATGATTTCCTTGCTCTGGGGGATGGGGGGAGGGGTGTGGGGGTGAGAGACGGGGGGGGGGGGGGGGGGACGGGGGTGTGTGGAAATCTCCTAACTGTATCAGAAGACTTATTTTCTATTGTGTACTAAATTGAAACAGTAAGAAGTGTTGGTTTTGGAAACAAATCTCTAATCTTTCAGTTTAACATTCACAGTTAAAGAATTGGGGAAAATACCAAGAATACTAAGTCAATCTATAATATTGATTCAGGCTACAGCTCAATAAAGCAACATGGTCAGCTTATGTACACACTTTGGCTTACTTAGTTATATTATAGTCCATAGAAGAGTCTCACTCAAGCCTCTGTTTGGATCTGCAGAGGTGTCATGGTTTGCTTCTTCACCTGACTAATTTTATGGCCACAGAGCTCTATACCATTCTTTCTGTCAAAATGCTAAAGAGACTAAAATTAAGCCTTTTCCTCCTGAATAAACTAACATTTAACAACTCTCAATGAAACGCCTCAAACTGTTTTTAGAAGAACAAGGAGAATTCACCATGTCTACTTTATGTATTTGTCTTCTTATGGCTTACTTCCCCAACGGTCTTTTCATCAGTCTTGTCTTTATGTCTGTCTTGTCTGGCAGAGCATGCAGTGCCTGAATATTTTAGTTCCAACTATAACTATGTAAGACCTCTAAAACATGACTTCTGAAAGTTCATATTTATGACTACAATGCAAAGCGAAGCAGCTTTTCTTTACAGAGTCTTGTGTAAATGTTTGGATTTGGAAAATTAAAGGCTAGTCAGCCTGACCTGGATCAGGCTGCTTGAGGGTGAGGGAATAAATCTTCTGAAGTCATTTCCAGACACACGAAGGACCAGGAGGTGATTGGGAGTGATCAACATGGATTTGTGAAGGGAAAATCATACAGCCTGGTAGCCTCTTATGATGAAACAAATGGTTTGGTGGACAAGAGGATGGCATTGGATCTTGCTTGTCTTGAATTTAGCAAGCTTTCCCACATTGTTTCCCCAAAAGTCTTCACGTACAGTCTGATGAGGCATGGAATAGATAAATAGACACTGAGGTGGACTGAAAGCTGGCTGAACTGCCAGGTTCAAAGGGTTGTGATCACTGCATAAATGGATGCTTATGACATCCATTTATGCAGTGATCATTTATACAGTGACATGCATTTATGCAGTAAAGGACTTTGACTAGGTGATTGCCAGAGGACCACTCCAACCTTGGTGATTCTGTGATACTGATTCTGATCTACAGGTCACTATTACATATTCTTTCTGAAGAAATTCCTGATTTCAAGGGAATTAATCTGATTTTCATTTTTTATTTTGTGCTAAACTGCAAGTTACTTATGAATCTAGTTTTGACTCTGATATTTGGAAATGTAGTATAGGACCTAAAGACAGCTTTTCTGGGGCAGACTAAAGGTCCATTTCAGTTATCGACTGCTACCTGACAGTAAGTAGGATCAGATGTTAAGCAGCAAGTACAGGAACAGTCATACCTACAGTAACACTTCCCTTGGTGTACTTCCTCACACCAATTTGCTACATGCTCTCTTTCTTTTTCTTGATATCCAAAGCCCTTTTATAAATGCCAGATAGGATTTTGAAGCCCACAGATTGAAGCATACAGGTGAAAAAGAGATTCGAAAGAAGTGAGGCATAAGGAGGGAATAACACTGTGCTGAATTCTTCCCTTGCAAAGCAGTTTATAATGAAAAGACTAAGATGACATGCACTTTGAAATGGTGATCATTCAAACTATTCCACGTTACGTTCTTTGATGGTGGTTTTCCATTGGCTGACCTTCACAGTGATGGAATGGGGTCTACTGAGACTCAGATGAGTATCCCAGAGAGTTAGTCTCTGTATGAGAAAGGCGTTCCTTTTCTTTTGGATGCTGGAATTTGGTAGTACCACTTCTTCCAAAGGACATTGTCCTTTATTCCCTATCTGCATGATAAGTCTACATTTTTTTTTAAATGGAAGAATGATCTCACTATATGATACCAGCTTTAGGGAGTTCAGTTACAGGTCTAAAATGCTTATGATATAACATAATTCAGTAGTCACAAATTTGTGCTTCCTGACAATCAATTCCAGAAGTCTTATTCTATAGTGACCATTTTACATGTAGGTTTCCCTCTTTGTAGATAAAATTCAGACAATGCTTATTAATTTTAGCAACAATCAGATTCTATGTAAATCTTTAACAGTGGTGTAAACACTGTTTTCATGCTAACACACATTCTTTTCTCCTTTCCATGTAGAAGACATCTAGAAGAATTATTCATAGGGAGTAAGTATGTATATGAGGAAGTTATGTGAAATGTTTCCTGCCATACGGGAGCAGATTATTGGGTCTGCCGTGCATCATAAAGTTTCCTGTATGCAATTAATAATGTAAGTGCAAATTGGAATGGAAAAGATTGATAGCATGAAGCAAAGTAGTAGCTTCATTTACTGTCTAATAACATAGCAAATATGACATACATTTCTGAACATAAGTTTTTTTTTTTTTCCTAGCATAAATTCTTTTTAGCACAAATATTTTCCTAAAACCCTTTTAATATTAAAATACTAAAATATCTGCAAATGAATTAATATTAACCATGAAAGATTGCATATTTTTATAATTTGAAAAGTTTTTTTGAAAAGTTTTACATCACTGCTGTTAATAGATTTGTCTGCAAGCTGCTTTTCTTCCCATCTTTCTGAAGGGCAGCATAGCTGATGATAAATAAATGGAATTATTTCTTAGAATAAACACAAAATTCATGGCAATGTGTACTTAATGTTATACATGAATGTCTTGAGCATTACTTTTTGTAGCCCTGAGGCACTGATACTCTATTTTACTATAGCACAGTTAGGAGGAGAAAGCAATGCGGTATCCTTCCATAGCTTGATCCTTTAAAGTCTGTCTTTAAGAGTCTTCACCATGACAGATTATCACTAAAACAGCTTGGCAGGTCAAAAACCTTAGAACAGCTTCAGCTGCAAGAAAAATATAGAGATGTGAAGGAAGATACAATTCCCTTCTCCTTTGTACACATTGTGAGATATCCTTGCAAAACAAAAACTTTACAAAAAAAAAAAAAAAAGAAAAATCCAAATTTTTACTCTGTCAAGGCAGTCCGTTACATTCATCTCAGCAGGAACTCCAAAAAGAGGATACATAAACAGAGGAAAAAGCATTACTGTCTGGTGTCTTTCTGATCATGACAGCAATAATGCATCATAGTTTAATAACATCTAAGTACTGAAAATACATCCATAGTTTCTTATTTACGCTGGATTTTATTTGAATACTATCTGCATAGACTTTAGTAAAGATTTTGACATTGTTTTCCACAGCACTCTTCTGGAGAAACTGACTGCTCATAGCTTTGATGAGCATATGCTTTGCTGGAAAAAAAGCTGGCTGGATGGCTGGGCCCAAAGAGTTGTGGTGAATGGAGCCAAATCCAGTTGGAGGCAGTTCACTAGTGGTATACCCCCAGGCTCAGTGCTGGGGCCAGTTCTCTTCAATATGTTTATCAGTGATCTGTATGAGGTGATTGAGTGCACCATCACTAAGTTTGCAGATGACACCAAGTTGGATGGGAAAGTTGATCTGCTCAAGGGTAGGAAGACTCTGCAGAGGGATCTGGATAGACTGGACCAATGGGAAAAAGCCAGCTGCATGAAGTTCAACAAGGCCAAGTTCAACAAGGTCCCGCACTTGGGGCACAACAACTCCATCCAATACTACAGGTTTGAGGAAAATTGTCTAGAAAGCTGCCTGGAGGAAGGGGATCTGGGGGTATTAGTCAATAGTTGGCTGAATATGAGCCAGCAGTGTGCCCAGGTGGCCAAGAAGGCCAACAGCAACCTGGCTTGTATCAGAAATAGTGTGGCCAGCAGGACTAGGGAGGGGATCATCCCTCTGTACTTGGTTCTGGTGAGGCTGCACCTCAAATACTGTATTCAGTTTAGGGCCCCTCACTACAAGAAGGACATCGAGGTATTGGAGTGTGTCCAAAGAAGGGCCATGAGGCTGGTGAATGGTCTAGAGAAAAGTTTGGTGGGGAGTGGTTGAGGGAAGTGGCATTATTTTGCTTAGAGAAAAGGAGACTTGGGGAGACCTTATCACTCTCTACAACTACTTCAAAAAAGATTGTAGTGGGTTGGAATTCAGTCTCTTCTCCCAAGTGATAGGACAAGAGAAAATGTCTTCAAGTTGTGCCTGGGGAGGTTTAGGTTGGATATTAGGAAAACTTTCATCACTGAAAGGGTTGTGAGGCATTGGAACAGGCTGCTCAGAGAGGCAGTTGAGTCACCATTCCTGGAGGCCTACAAAAAAATGTGTAAACATGGTCCTTAGGGACATAGTTTAGTCACTTGGCAGTGATAAGCTAACAGTTGGACTTGATGATCTTAGAGGTCTTTTCCTAAATGATTCTATGACTCTGTGATTAACTACCAGTTTCAGATGACCTCAAGAAGAGGTAATATTTTTGCATTAATACAAGAACACACGACAATTTTTCCACTGAATTATTTCATTCTCCTAACATGCATCACAGTTCCTTTACTGATTTCTGAGGAGTTGCTATAAATTGAGGAAAAGAAGTATGAATAGGAAAAGAACTGAGGAAAAAAGGAAAGAGGAGTCTGGAGAAGACAAATTCTGGTCTTGATTACATGTCACTGACCAGGAAAGGGACATAAATAGTGGAAATTCTCTTCTGGGAAATTCTCCTCAGTTATGTAGTTGTGATCTGATTTGGAGCTGTGGTAACTTCTGTTGTAGTTATATATATTTATGACCCAAGAAGGCAGGTGGTCTCTTGTTCGACTCTCTTGTTTGGGGAGCCAGGAGGCACTTGGCCACGGGCAGCCGAGGCAGTCAGTCTCCTGGACCAGGTCCATGCCCAGGCCCCACAGACTCTGCACCCCCAAGGCACCACAGGGCCCCTGGGTTTCTGCTAGTGGTAGCTAAATTCACATTCAGTGTCTTCTTGTCAGTAACCTTGGTGAAAGGATAGGCCCGGCCCAACCCAGCCTGGCTAGGTGCTGTGACAGGACCCAGGCTGTCTGCTGGGAGAGAGCCAGGAGAGGCTAGGGTGAGGGCCCCTGCTGCAGTTGGGAGCTTCCTTAGAACCCTAGCCCTCTGCATGGCCTTGCTCAACTGGTTGGGGTGCAGTGACTGGCATGGTGCATAAATCCTGCATAAAGGGGAGGGATTCAGTTAACCAGAGGCGATACTGCCTTATCTGCCTGACTAAGACAATGCCTGCTTAACAGCTGTTTTTTCTGAATGGCACAGCATTTTAGCTCACAGAAGATTTAAAAAAAATAACAAAAGGATATGGTAAGAATGTTTAAAATGAATGCCATATGCCTCTGCTGTTTTATTAAATAATCAGTGTACATTTAATCACAATTTCACATTTTATTTTCCAAATTTTTTTTTAAGTCTTTCATATTGGTCAGTCAGATGTACTTAATTCTAAGGACCCATGAAACAGAAAAGCCCATATATATTCAGTCAGCTTCTTCAAGACATTGTATTGATATAAAACAAAACAAAAAAAAATCCTTTAATTTAATTGATATATATTTATCAATTGTTATACATTTTAAGCCATAAAGATGTATGAATTTATTCTTAGATAATTAAAAGTAAACATTTATCTCTAAGTAAACAATAAAGTTACTTATTTTAATAATGTTATTTGAAGGTTCAGCTGATTATTTGTATCTTAGTGTTCCTCAGGTCCTCAGAACATTATTTATTTCAGTCTAATCTTTTTTCTTTCCCTGCTTTGATTTAAAATTTCATCTTACATACAGAGAAAAGAGTAACTTTATTTACATTAGTAGTCTGATTTAATTTATTTGAAGTACTTATGAAGTACTTGCAATGGCAATCATGCAGCGGTCTGATTTTAAAAATAGCAAGGTTTTACAGTATTATGCAAATTGGCGCATATTTTTTGGACATATATGTATACTTAGAATTTGGCAAATGGTTTGTGAATAGTTATCAACATATAAAATTCTACATGTAAGTTCATTTTCAAATAATTGATTCAGTTATGAGAAGAGTTTTACTTGAAAGAAAACTAAGCAAAAAGGTTGAAATATCATAGAAGGATGGGTAGAGTTATTTATGCCTTGAACTGTTCAGATGTTATACAGAATAGCAAACCCCCCAAAATCATAGACATTAAAAATATATTTCATTCTTTTTTTTTCTAAGAATGAAAGGAGACAGAAGGAGACAGAAACTATACTAGAGTAGATGTTATTAAATCCTTTTCTTATCCACACAGCTGTTTTCACAAAAGGCAATAAGGTTAGTCAAACATGGTTTGTCCCTAGTCCAAACATGGTTTGTTCCACAAAGGATCTTCTTGATTACCTTCTTTTACTTCACATGCTTGGAAGGAAACCCCAAGAAAATATACTCTGAGATTTTTCCAAGGACTACACTAAAGGTGACTTGCTGGCATAGCCCTGGATCTTCCCTTTTGTATTCCTTAAAAATGAGTGTAATATCATCCTCTGTCTGGTTATGTGGGACCCCTTTCACTTGATAAATGTTTTTGTAGATGCTAAACAGAAGCCTCAGTATCAGAAAACTTTTTCAGCACTTTAAGGTGAACCCCATGTGATGCCATGGATTTGAATACATCCATAAACTGTTCCTTTCCCATATGTGCCCAGGTATCATTTATGAAGTTGAAAGTAGGTAAATCATAGACGTTGTTAGCCTTTTCCAAATTGTCCACCACTAGCTTTTCTCCCGTATGTACAAATAGATCTCTTCCTTGATTTTTCTATGCCCATCTTGAAGATTTCCTACTTGTTACATGTTATGACTAGATCATTTTAACTTCATCTAGTCTCTGGCTTTTTTGATTTCATGCACAAGTGTACAAGCAATACTTTAAGGTTCCCTCATCCTTGCCCATAATTGTTTCCACTTCCTTTATGCTTTTTTTCTTTTTGCAATTTAGTTCTTTGTGAAGGCCTTTATCTAACAAGGTGGGTCTTCTAGTGAAATCCCTGGTCTCCCTGACCATTACAATATCTTGTTTATAAATTCTCTCTGTCTCTTAGATAAACCATGTCTCATAGGCACCTTTCTACTTCATGGCAATTACTCAGGGTATCCTGTTCAGCAATTCCTTAAATAAACCGAACTAAGTCCAGGCTGTTAATTGTACTGCTTACCTTCCCAGATCTTTCCTTTAGATCCTACACTCAATCAGTTCATGATTATATTGTCCCTATTTGCAAGCACCAGCACAAGGGGAGCATTAGAGTGGTTGATTTCTCCCGCTCTCTTTGTGAAATTTTCACCAGCATAATCTAGGAACCCCTTACATTGCTTGGACAGCACTGTGTCTTCTTACCATCAGATAATTGCATAGTTGAAATTCCCCATGAGGTTCAGGTCTTGAGATCAAGAGACTTCTACTAGTCATGTACAAAAAGCCTCATCCAATCTCTCCTCTTGGTCAGGTGGTTTGCGATGGATCTGCACCACAACACTGCACTGTTGCTTTACCTCTGATCTCAGTTTGTAAAGCCTCAGCAGACCAGTTCACAGTGAAGGACCTCATTTACTCACCCTCTTATATTTCCCTACCTATCCTTCCTAAAAGTCTTGGTAAGTTTATTTTGTTCATGATAAAAGATTTTTTTTTTTCTTTTTCTTCCATGTCCTGTAAAACTAATTATGTTTTGAAGCACAGATTCTGACAGAAACCTAATGAAAGGGAACATAAAAAATTAAGTTAATTATCTTGTTAGTTCTTGATGAATTACTGTCCTGTTATTCATGCAAATAATGTACCAATACTTACTAAATCTTGTAAATTTCCTCATCTCATTGTCTGATATCTGTTGACAATTCTGAGACAATAATCAGTTATTAGGACTGACCTCTATACAAACAAAATGGTAGAGTTTAGCAAAATCATCTCAAACACAAGTATTACTTTGGATTATTCAGATTTCTCAGAGCTTCCTTTTCTCCTTTGTGTTTTCTCTCCTTGTAGACCACAGTACTACAATACATAATTCTAATAGTTTGTGCTCATATTCTATTACCACAATTGTAACTCATTTACTGAATCTCCCTAAGCAATGGAAGAGCAGAATATAACCATGGAAACACTGTAGACCTCCCTCAGATATGCTTAAAAGCAGTATATATTTCCATGCTCATTTAGCTTTTCTCAGTATTCCCTTGTGTCATTTCAGTTCTTTGCAGCTTTATTTATATTACAGTACAAGTAGAGAGAAGTGTTAATGGGTAAAAAGGTTTCAGATAGAATATTTGTCATTTGTGATGGAAGACCGAGGAATTAGATAATGAAAAATGCTATTTATACATTACTTTTTCATTATATAATTTAAAAATTAGCTATCTGATTTCATTATCATAAAATAATCTTGAAGTTTTGAGTCTGTGTGACAAAGCTTTAAACTTCAGAAAGAATGAAAACACTGGATTGTGCTGCTGTCTTTAAATCTGATTTTCTTCACTCTATCACTGATAAGGCTGATAGATTTGAATCTCAATGATATTTGATTCTCATTAATTTTCTATAATATTATACTTGCTTCCTGGTAAGTTACTGCTATTTTGTTGTTGTTGTTTGTTGTTGTTGTTTTTTTCCTACTGATGAAAGACTCAGTCTTTCACTTTTACTTCTGTTAGACATTATTGAATTTTACTGAAGATAATTCTTGCTATTGTATTGAAGATAATTCTCTGGAATTTCTAAGGCATTGTACTAACTAGCATATCCTAGTCAATGAGGATATACTAACTAGCATATCCTCAAGTCAAATAATTCAATAGTATTATCCCTATAGTTCAAGACAACAGATTAAGAAAGAAGTGTTTCAGTTCAAGTTTGGACTCATCTTTCAAGTCCTAATAAAAACAAGCTATCTTTGTCCCTGCTCAGCTTTGAAAGTAGCTGAATATGGATCTTGAATATCAGTATTCAAGCCAGTAAATCCCAAGAAACGGGCAACACTTATTCCTGCATAGGCTATCACCACAATCAGTTTAACAGGCAGATTCCACATGCCTTTTTAACTTAAATTTATTGATCTTATTACTATTGGTTTTGCAGACTAGCTTAATCAAGTTTAATGTTCTCCTTTGTCACCTTTGTGATTTAATCAGAAAATTCAGTCATTTTGAAGGTCTTCCTTATCTTACTGTAGATTATTTTTCTACAATAGAAGTACAGTTCTTTCTGTTTTCTTACTGTGCTGGGTCTTTCTTTTTGCATGCTTAGCATTTTTATCAGTTTGGTCTGCCTTGCCCCTTGCATTATTCTCCTAGAAAAAGTTCAGATATTAGGTGCAAATCTCCAGGCAGATTTTTGCATAAAAACTCAGTAAGTGCACAACACCTTGACATTTTTTTTTTTTTTTTTTTTTTTTTTACCCTACTACAAGCCCCGAACATAAATTTGAGACATATTTTACCAATCATTTTCTTTTGTTGCAGAAGACACTATGTTTATACATGAAAGGCCTTGTATCAGCTGGGCCCATGATGGTTATCTTAGATACATGTAAAAATCATTGCAACCATTTTAAGTACATATGTATAAATATTTTTTCCACTGTCTGCAAGGGAGAAGTGAGAAATGGAAAAATTTTTTTTTTCAGCTGAAGATCAAGGCCTTGACCAGAAGAGGGGGGTAAGGAAGAAGGAAAAAATGACACATATAACTTCAGATCTAAATACACTGTTTCTGAGAACAGTGAATGAAGTGGGGGGGGGGGGGAAATTTATATGGACTGTACTGAAAAGGCTCTTAAGAAGAAGAAGGAATTAATATTTTGGGAGACAGGCTGACAGGCACTAGTAAAATAGATTTATTAAGAGAAATTTAAAACTTGACTTCTGATCCTGTTTGACTTGTGTAGAAAAGATGAGGTTTAGGATGGTACTGGTTACATAGTATTTAAAAGAGATAGTTGCAATACTTTTAAGGTAAAATGCCATGAAGATATTTCTTTTTTATAATGTTATCTTTTATCACAGATCTGAATAGTGTTCAACAGTGCTTTTTAATAAGTGAGGTACTAACTGTAGTTAGTTACAAACTTGTGGGACTCTTGAGCAGCTTAAAGCTTTAGAATAAATATTTTAAAAGAATTTCTCAGGTAATTATAAGTAGCAGTTTTCTTTTTAAAACATAAGAACTATGTATTGAAGTGTACTATAATTCTTAGAATTTTGATGGAAAATCTTTGGAATTTACAGCTTTGGTGAAAGGATGTTTGTGGTCTTTTTGGTTTCAAGATGAAAATTACAAGATCCATTATATAAGGGATTTAACATGATGCCATATCCCATCAACGTATTTTAGCAAATTTTGTTTTGATAGTTTCACAAATCTGATGTAACATTGAAGATCTTACTACAAAAAAAAAAAAAAAAAATAATTGTTTTCTGTCAAAAATCAGCAACATGGTGAAAGAGATATAAGATAAAAGCAATATATAGCTGTTAGTTTTTTAAAAAATGACAAAAGAAAAAAAAAGAGTTTCAAGACTGTCTTTTTAACAGAAAAATGGGTAGTTTGCAAATATTGTATAGGCAAGAATCATTTATCTATAAAAGAGTGTTATAACACATATACCATAACTTCTGCATGTGCCTCTGTACAACACCGAAGAAATGTAGAATACATCGATTTAAAAAAAAATGTGGACTTGATATTGTCTACAAGACATGGTGTTCTTTTCTGGAAATAAATTCAACTTCCAAGTTACTGTTAACTGGCATGCAGCTCTTTGCTGACTCTTTCACAAATCCTGTGAAAAAGATGAAAAGAAGAAAAAAAAGGTGCAAGTAACCATGCAAACTTAAAGAGGTGGAAGTTCCTTTTTTGTTAGTTTAGGGCAATATAATAGACTCCTTGTCCACACTGAAAAGGAATTACTTATCCAGAAAATTCTGATGTTTTTTCATACAACTTTCCTGAGGATCAAGAACTTTAAGGAACATCATTTCTAATAGTTCTTTATGCTTTCCATTCAAAGGATTATGGTTCATGTAATACACTACATGGTCAATATCAGGCCTATGCAAAGTAATATTTCTGCTGTTTCTTTTGGTCTGAAGCCATTTTCAATCCTATCCTGTTCAATGTCAGCTTAGGTGAAGTAATTCATATCCTAGCATAGAAGGGAAAAAAAAAGAGTATGAGTATCATTAGCAATGCTGTCAGGTGCTGTATGACTTGGCTTTAACAGACAGAAAGGTGGGAGAGAAAAAACAAACAAACACCAAACCAAACCAAACCAAACCAAACCAAACCAAACCAAACAAACAAAAACCCTTCCTCTCACTACTGTTTATTTACTTATTTATTTTGAGAAACCAGATTGTGAAATTTTATTTTTAAATAGGCAACTCACAGAAAGTAACAGAAATCTTAAAAAACAAACAAACAAAAAACACTAAAATTAGCTTTTTTAAAAGTTAATTATTATATTATCCTTTCCTATTTAAATAAATAATAATAACCCAAAATCCCTCTAAAGGAAAAAGCCAAAACAGAAAAACAGAAGAACTCTAACAGTAAGTATTCTTTTATTGTAAAGTACCTGGATTTGGGAGAGATAACAGCAATCTTGAACTCTCTTAAGTTCCAGAAATAAAATACTTCAGGAAATTGCTTTTGAATTGCTATGAGAGGTGATATAAATTAAACAATTTCTTCAGCAATCGCACATTGAGTATGTGAAATGGCATGTGTAACAGGTATTTGCCTGATGGCATTGTGCTAAATTAACTGATCCAATTAACAGCATGGGGCACTTCTACGATTAATTGAAAATCATTAGTTTATTTAAAGTGTTGGTTTTAAGTATTTAAAAGTGTATACTGTAGTAATGTTAGATTTCTGTAAGTGATACTGTTATTAAGTGGTAATAAGCTTTTTTTTTTTTTCTTATGAAGGTAAGATGTGACATGGGGACTGTGCTTTTAATTGCTAAACTCCCTAGAGAGTCTATACAGCTCCTATGTTTTGCACAGATTTTGTAACAGGTTACACAGTCAAACAAATCTCTCTTAAAGCTTTTTCCTGGAATGATCAATGAATACCACAGAAGTATAGTCAGGAAAGGTACAAAATTTATATTTACACATGTATGGGAAGAAGCACAAACAAACATGCGACAATACAGTCATTAAGGTTGCAAATATCCCAGAAAAGGCATATACATAAATGTGACATTCCTTCATTCAATGCAGTAATCATATACACATAGTACACAGACAGAAAAAAAAAATCTATAATATCAACAGGCACTTGAAATTTCAAGATTTTTTAAGATATGAAGATACAAATATGAAGACAGGTTGGTCTGGTCAGTTTTGGAATGTGCCCCACTATTTAATTGTAGGAGGGATTACACTAAGAGCATCTATTTAATTTCCACAGAAATTTGAATTTTATCAAAAAAAAAAGCCCCACCTTTCTTCTTCCTCTAGCCTGGCATTTCTGGCATTTCTGTGTCTGAGCAGCAGCAATTTATACAGCTACTCAGCTTAGGAAACTGACTTCTCTCAGAATTAATAATTTAGTTTATTCATTTGGCTTGTTACATGCATAAGTGCTAATACAGACACAACAATCTTGGTACAAGACCAGTCCTCTCAACAGCAGCCCATACTTATATTGGAGTGGACCAAGTAAGGAATTTCAGAATGAAATGTAATGCAGCCTAACCAGAATGCTAAATGTAATTACATGATAATAATGATCCCTGTAATTTCAAACAGATTAAAAACCATGAAAGTATGCAATTATTTATGTCTGAGCTGATGGCAGAACATATTTGTTGTGCTTATGCATTAAATAAGTATGACAAGCCAGCTACAGACGTATGCAGACATATAATGCAAGTGTAATAGCTAGAAATATAAGAAGCGTTAGGCAGCAATAACTCAAACTTACAGCATCATGTGCCTTCAAAGTGTAGTTATAAGCACTAGTAGTGTCCATAATGTTTCTGTGAAAATAATGTGTCCTGTTTTAAACATTGTAATTCAACAAGCCTACTCAAAGGTATTCAGTCTGCAAGAGCCAAAACTAGGAGTCAGGGCATCTTGAATATCAGCTCTGTTTTCAGGCCTGTAGAAAAGCCAATTCATAGAAGAAAACCCATGCAGAAACGAACAGGTTTCTACAGGTTTATAGAATTCAGAAAAAACAAAACCATTAAACACACAGGGTAGTCTTTTGCACTGACAAGTCTCAGTTAGTTGTTGATTTTTTTCTGGCAATGTACAAGGAGTATGGAAGTGGTTTTGCATAAACAAATGTGGACTTTCAGCCTTACTGTCTTGAAGGTATAGACAACATCGAGTGGTTGTCTATCAGGAAGGCCTTTATTAAGGGAGAAACATGTACTTTTGAAAAATGCTAGCCCTAAGGCATTTTTTTATTCAACCCCATTCTGTGCTTCTCCTATGCACCAATGACTGTATTCCAAATACCTAAATATACACCAGCCTACACAGAAGATAAGTAGCTATACTGTCTTAAATAAAAGGAAAAAAAATGACAACAACAACAACAAGATCTGAATCTTTGCATAATGATATACAATTCAAATTATTTGTCCATATTTTAGTCTTGTCTTCCACTTTTAAATCTGTTTCTTCCTGTAATATTCCTGTGTATTGCTAAAAGCGCTCTCTTCACTGGAAATATTTCAACTATTTACTAAGAAAATATTGTAATAATAACATAATAAATAAATACATAATGCTTTCCTATTTGTGTTTTCAAACACCTAAAAGAGAACTGATTTGTTTCTACAGGTGAAAAATATTGAGGAAGCTAAAATAGATGAAAAAAAATGTAAACTGTTGGGAAGGAATTTAAGTTAGTCTACATGGTTCCTTTCTTGGTTGAACTATGAAAGAAAGAAGTACTTTTTAATATGGCATTTGATGTCCCAAGTTAGCATTGCCATGGGTTTCTGAACTCCATGTCACAGAATATGAACTGTAAAATTAAAATAGCTGATAGTTGTTTAATTCATATGGTGAACATTTCAGATTTTATTATCTTGAAAAATACACCATAGTGTCTCTGTTTAGCTGGGGGATTGACAAGCACCCTCTAGGTCACTGAATCCAACCCTGATAGTTACCAGCATGAGGAATCTTTTTTTACAAATGGCTTTGCAAAGTGTCTGCTTTACTTGGCACCCAAGGACCACTGCTCTCACTTAAGTTTAAACATCAAAGGTTTCAGGATTACATTGGGACACAGGAGAAATGCAGCACATCTTAAGGCATTCCCTGGATCACAGTTTCCTGAAATATCAAGGCATGAAGTTAAAAGCATGCAAAACTTATAGATAACTAATTTACATACACTCTATACTAGTTGTGGTTTCCTTTCAGCAATTTATTAACCCCCAGACAAAGATAAATGAAACATTTAGTGTGGTCAGTAATGGGGAGACAGAATATCGGTGTTTAAATTAAATTAAATTAAATTAAAGCTGACATTAAATACAGAGAAAATTTAAAGAGAGCTTGGGCTTCCTAGAATGAGCTTCCTAGAATAAAGATATTGGATCATTTGTCACATGCATACATGAAAATATATTTGACACCTTTTTATGAAATTCTTATGAAATCAATAAACTTATGTTATATAAATATGTGAGCTGGGGGTGTTTCAATAAATCCTTTTAGATTTCCATGCTCGGTTCCTTTAGCAGCAAAAACAGTTCTAGAAGTCAGCAAATACTTATAGTTCCCACCACCCACAGTATGTCACTCTGCTTTCATGCAAGTTCTGTGAACAATTTTGTTGGTTTTCATACATTGAACTTAAAATATCGTACTGTTGAATTTTACTATTTGAAAAAGTACATATGGTACCAGAGAAGATCAGTATAAATCTTTCATAATTTTAAACTGGATTTTTAAATTCCTCAATCTAGATTTGAGGGAATCTGTAGTTGTGACCAAATACAGATTTATTTTTATTTTTATTTATTTATTCATTAGTTTGTGCAAAGACAGGGGAGTTTTATTTTATTGTTTGTAATTAATGAGAAGCTCCATTGGCATAATTTAATAATCTTATTGGCATAATCTTTTTGTCTGGAAAGTAATTTCTTTTTTTTTTTTTTTTTTTTTTTTTTGATTCTTCAAGATAAAATAAAAAATATCTTGTCTAAATTTTAGTCAATGAAAATAACACTTTTCATTGTTTTACAGCATTAAAGAACATTGGTGAAGGATTCAAGTTAGCTCACTTGAGCTGAAAAAATATTTTGAAAGAAATACACAGTGATGATAACCAATATTTACAAACATTGAAATGTTTAACAAAAATCTGTTAATTAAAACCACAAAAAATGCAGCTGAAACACTTTTCTTTTTTTTTTTTTTTTTTTTTTTTTCTTTTTTTTTTCTTTTCCTGTACAATTGCCACATGGCCAAGAATTTTGTGAACAGTCTAAGACTACAAATGAGCAGCCAAAAGTTACCAGATCTGTGCAGGCAATAGTAGCCACTATTTTACAGAATTTCAAGTAATTACAGGGTAGCCTCTTGGCAGCTGGATTTCACTTCACAGAAGTGATGATGCTGTACATCAGACCTGGCATGCAGTGAGGGAAAGTTCACATGCCTCAGGTGTCCTAGAGATTGTTCATCATTTAGATCACTGGGAGTTGGTTAAATTCACTGCTCAATCACCAAACACCTTAAAAGAGCTATTAGTTCAAGGAATATTCAAACCCTCTTAAGTCCTTTATGAAAACAAAATCAGTGTGGATTGCCAGCTTGGAAGATTTAAAAATTACTATTTATCAAGTACATTTTATAAAGAAATTAGATTTTGGAACAGTCTCCCTCTGCATCCCTCTAAGTAAATGTGATAAACTTTCTTTTATGATGCCCTTGGGAGGAAATACTTCAGTAATGAAAAGTTATGATTTGTATAGTTTATGTTGCCTTAAGGACATGTCCAGTGCTATTAAGATTGCTAGTCCCCTTCTGAAGAGTTTGGATATCATTATTCTTGATTTATATGTACCACATATTAATGCTGGCTTTGTCTTCCGAGACATTCTTTCATATACGTGGAGCAGCATTATGTACTGCTTCTTCAGGCATTTCCGTCAATTAAAAACTTCAGTAAACTCATGTGTGTGAAACAGAGGGAACAGGTAAGGTAAATGAAGACTGGGCAGCAAATCCTGTGTTAGGATGTTAGCACATTTGATGCGTTTATCAGATTTTGTGTTTCTGCATAACCTTTCTCTTTAACATTCACTGAGGAGTTACAGTTTGTGTTTTTGTTCTTTCCTATAATATTCTGCTTTATTATTCCAGTGGGAAAAATCTTTGACTGAATTGTTTATTATAGTAACAGAGAGCCATTAATGAAACTGAATGTCTGTTGACTAATGAGGAATGTGGATTTACTACCTCTAGTTAATGGGGGGGAAGAGATCCACTACTCTAAAATTGTGGTTCCCTCCCCATCCTTGCAATTGCAACCCTTGTTCTATGAATCACTAAGCTAGTAAGAGGTTTTTGTCTGGATGTTAACAATATTGCCTTCAACACTAATGATCTGTTTCCACACATAACCTCTTATCTGAACAGAACCTATCAGGTTCTGAACCTATCCACCTTCTGTTTCCAGCTTCCAGATAACCCATCTTCTAGAAACTAACCTTGCCATATTCTGTTCCTGTTTCTGAAAGCACATACATAGATTCTGACAAGTTAGGTGTCATGAGACAGCGGAGTCCCTTCATCACATCTCAAGAAAGTGATTAATGTTATACTGCTCTATTTTTACCAGATAATAGATGCACTGGCTGATTTCAGGACTCTTGTTATACCCATATGTGGTATTAGCTCTCCTATCTACTCATATTGCTTTGAAGAAAACCTGTATTGTTTTGTAGCAACTCATCCCTCACATAGCAAAAAAGGAAGTCGCCTCTGTTGCTGCTTTTCATAAGGCTACCACTAGACTATGAACTAGTTAATTTTCTGCAATACCAAACTCCTTCAGTCCTTAGTTGGAACACTGAGTCATGAAAATACTGTAATTTGTTGATGAAGTTTCGTGATTTTTGATAATCTGAATTAAAGCTAGGTAGAAGGTTTTCTTCTACTTAATACTCTTTCCACCTTTATAGCATGTGCATCCTTTGTTTTTCCCATTACAGGTCCCTATTGTTAGGCTCCAAAATATTTGTTCAGTTAAAACACATTTTTCCCATCATTAGCTTATGATTCATCTTTTTTTTTTTTTTTTTTTTTTTTTTTTTTCTGCAGTGTTGCAAAAACACTGAGAATTTTCACATAATTTTTGACTTAATAATGCCTAAGCTCAAAACATTCAAAACATTTACTTTCAGACAGAACAATGTTAAGAGTATAGTGTACAATCTGAGGCTGTACATTTGAGAGAATCTTTGAGAGTTTTACACAGAGCAAGATCACATCATCATCCAAGGTTGACACAAACAGTTTTATAACTGTTTTGTAAGTGTTAGGTTGCATATCAAGAAATTCCTCCTCAGAACAAAGTCCTGCACATACCATAAAAGACATTTTTAAATTTAATTATTCCCTGTGATCTCCTATTTTATAAATCAGGGCAATGCTTGTTTTAAAATGCAAGACTAAACAGTGTAACATATTCTTGGATATAAGATCCAAGCTACTCTGGCATTGAATATGAAACATAAAAATAGAAATAACTCCAAAGGCATTCAGTGAACTCTCGTGATCTGTCTCTCATATTCATACTTAGATTTTCTCTCTCTTTGTAAATTTTTTTTTTTTTTTTTTTTTTTTTTTTTTGGTCTTCAGTAGGAAAGGAATATTTCAGAGGAATTTAACCTGTGGATCTTATAAAACTATATGTTGTTCTAAAAATGCTAAAATTATAGATATAACCTAGATAGATAGATAGATATAAATAGATAGATATAAAATATCAAAGATAATTAGATCCTCTGCTATAACAGCAAATGCTCTGCTGTTAATATTAGTCACCTTTTTAGGGAAAAAATCAAACACCTCTCAGTTATTAGCATTACTTTCTCTTGCAATACAAATCTTTAGTTTGTGTCATTGGTTATCACTGTAGCTTTATAGTAAAATCAGTAAAGCTTCTACAACACAGAATTTTTGCATGTAATTAGCAGACAGAGTTTAGAACTGAGATATTATGTGGGTCTGGTTAAAATTACATATTTCTGTACTCATGTGACACCAAATTTTATTGTCTACAAATGACTATGGACTTATTTTAGCACACTCAGGTGAAGAAAAAAAAAAAAGAAAACCTCACCTCGCAAGAATGTGAAGAAGCTTAAACAGTCTCATTCCTTCCACCAGCACAATTATTATTCCTGAAGTGTGAGATAAATTTCTAGATAATTTCTAGCGGGAGATAGACTTCTGGAGTAACTCCCTGCAGGGCCTCAAGGGGAGGTGCCGAGGTGAGACTCCTCAAATGGGGGCGGACCCCCTGCCCTGTAGCTGTCGGGCAGAGGGAGGGAATCTGGGAGCTGAGGAGGGATGGAGACAGGTCCCTGCTCGACATCGCAGGCGATGCCCTCCCCTTCCGGCCCCACCTTCCCAGGTGCCCTTACGCAACAGGTTTGAGGCCCTAGAGATTGAGAGGCCGGTGTGTGAGGAAGAGGTAGCAAATGTTCCCAGGACGATGCCTGGGGCGAGGAGGTCAACTCCGCGCCTCAGGACTGCCTCCACCAAGAAAGACAGGAGGGTTATTGTTGTTGGTGACTCGATTCTTAGGGGAACAGAGGGCCCTATTTGTCGGCCTGACCCTACCCGTAGGGAAGTCTGCTGTCTCCCTGGGGCCAGGGTCAGGGACGTTGCCAGGAAGCTTCCCAACCTGGTACGCCCCTCTGACTATTACCCTCTTTTGATAGTCCAGGCAGGCAGTGACAACATCGAAGAGAGAAGCCTCAAGGCTATCAAAAGAGACTTTAGGGGACTGGGTCGGTTAGTAGATGGAGCGGGAGTGCAGGTGGTGTTTTCGTCCATCCCTACGGTGGCAGGGAGGGGTTCAGAGAGGACACGGAAAGCCCACCTGTTAAACACGTGGCTCCGGGGCTGGTGCCAACACAGAAATCTTGGGTTTTTTGATCATGGGGCACTTTACTCAGCACCTGGCCTGATGGCCGCAGACGGGTCCCTATCTTTTAGGGGAAAAAGGATCCTGGGCCAGGAGCTGGCAGGGCTCATTGAGAGGGCTTTAAACTAGGTAGGAAGGGGGATGGGGCTGAGGCTAGGATTGTTGGGGCTGTGCCAGGGGGAACAATGGCAAGGCCGGAGGATAAGGCAATGGCCCAGCTGAAGTGCATCTACACCAATGCATGCAGCATGGGTAACAAACAGGAGGAGCTGGAAGCCATCGTGCAGCAGGCAGGCTACGACTTGGTTGCCATCACGGAGACGTGGTGGGACCAATCTCATGACTGGAGTGCTGCAATGCCTGGCTATAAGCTCTATAGAAGGGACAGGCAGCATAGAAGGGGTGGTGGTGTGGCTCTCTATATTAGAGAGTCTTTCGAGGTTGTAGAACTCGAGGCTGGGAATGACAAGGTCGAGTCCCTTTGGGTTAGGATCGGCAGGGACAACAAGGCTAGTGTCCTGGTCAGGGTCTGCTATAGACCGCCGAACCAGGATGAGGAGATGGATGAGGAATTCTACAGGCAGCTGACAGAGGTTGCAAAATCGTCAGCTCTTGTACTCGTGGGAGACTTCAACTTCCCTGACATATCCTGGAAGCACAACACAGCCCTGAGAAAGCAGTCTAGGAGGTTTCTGGAGAGCGTGGAAGATAGCTTCCTGACGCAGCTGGTTAGTGAACCTACCAGGGGTGGTGCCCCGCTAGACCTTCTCTTCACAAACAGAGAAGGACTGGTGGAGGATGTGATTGTCGGGAGCTGTCTTGGGCAGAGTGACCACGAAATGGTGGAGTTCACTATTCTTGGCTAGGCCAGGAAGGGGACCAGTAAAACCGCTGTATTGGACTTTCGGAGGGCTGACTTTGAGCTGCTCAGGACACTGGTTGGTGGAGTCCCTTGGGAGGCGGTTCTGAAGGGCAGAGGAGTCCAGGAAGGCTGGGCGCTCTTCAAGAGGGAAGTCTTAATGGCGCAGGAACGGTCTGTCCCCACGTGCCCAAAGACGAGCTGGCGGGGAAGAAGACCAGCCTGGCTCAACAGAGAATTGTGGCTTGATCTTAGGAGGAAAAAGAGGGTTTATAAGCTTTGGAAAAGTGGGCAGGCCACTAAGGAGGACTTTAAAGAAGTAGTGAGGCTGTGCAGGGACAAAATTAGGAAGGCCAAAGCTCATCTGGAGCTCAATCTGGCTACTGCCATTAAAGATAACAAAAAACGTTTCTATAAATACATCAACACAAAAAGGAGGACTAAGGAGAATCTCCATCCTTTACTGGATGCGGGGGGAAACTTAGTTCCAAGAGATGAGGAAAAGGCGGAGGTGCTCAATGCCTTCTTTGCCTCAGTCTTTAGCGGCAATACCGGTTGTTCTCTGAATACTCAGTACCCTGAGCTGGTGGAAGGGGATGGGGAGCAGGATGTGGCCCTCATTATCCATGAAGAACTGGTTGGTGACCTGCTACGGCACTTAGATATGCACAAGTCGATGGGGCCGGATGGGATCCACCCAAGGGTACTGAGGGAACTGGCAGAGGAGCTGGCCAAGCCACTATCCATCATTTATCAGCAGTCCTGGCTATCGGGGGAGGTCCCAATCGACTGGCGGCTAGCAAATGTGACGCCCATCTACAAGAAGGGCCGGAGGGCAGACCCGGGAAACTACAGGCCTGTCAGTTTGACCTCAGTGCCAGGGAAGCTCATGGAGCAGATCCTCCTGAGAGTCATCATGCAGCACTTGCAGGGCAAGCAGGCGATCAGGCCCAGTCAGCATGGCTTTATGAAAGGCAGGTCATGCCTGACGAACCTGATCTCCTTCTATGACAAAGTGATGCGCTGGGTGGACGAGGGAAAGTCTGTGGATGTGGTCTACCTTGACTTCAGCAAGGCTTTTGACACCGTCTCCCACAGCATTCTCCTCAAGAAACTGGCTGCTCTTGGCTTGGACTGGCGCATGCTTCGTTGGGTTAGAAACTGGCTGGATAGCCGGGCCCAAAGAGTCGTGGTGAATGGAGCCAAGTCCAGTTGGAGGCCGGTCACTAGTGGCGTCCCCCAGGGCTCGGTGCTGGGGCCGGTCCTCTTTAATATCTTCATCGATGATCTGGACGAGGGCATTGAGTGCACCCTCAGTAAGTTTGCAGATGACACCAAGTTAGGTGCGTGTGTCGATCTGCTTGAGGGTAGGAAAGCTCTGCAGGAGGATCTGGATAGGCTGCACCGATGGGCTGAGGTCAATTGCATGAAGTTCAACAAGGCCAAGTGCCGGGTCCTGCACCTGGGGCGCAATAACCCCAAGCAGAGCTACAGGCTGGGAGAGGAATGGTTGGAGAGCTGCCAGGCAGAGAAGGACCTGGGAGTGATGGTGGATAGTCGGCTGAATATGAGCCAGCAGTGTGCTCAGGTGGCCAAGAAGGCCAACGGCATCCTGGCTTGTATCAGGAACAGTGTGACCAGCAGGGCTAGGGAGGTGATCGTCCCCCTGTACTCAGCTCTGGTGAGGCCGCACCTCGAGTACTGTGTTCAGTTTTGGGCCCCTCGCTACAAGAAGGACATCAAGGTGCTTGAGCGGGTGCAGAGAAGGGCGACGAAGCTGGTGAGGGGCCTGGAGAACAAGTCCTACGAGGAGCGGCTGAGGGAGCTGGGCTTGTTCAGCCTGGAGAAGAGGAGGCTCAGGGGCAACCTTATCGCTCTCTATAGGTACCTCAAGGGAGGCTGTAGCGAGGTGGGGGTTGGCCTGTTCTCCCACGTGCCTGGTGACAGGACGAGGGGGAATGGGCTTAAGTTGAGCCAGGGGAGTTTTAGGTTAGATGTTAGGAAGAACTTCTTCACTGAAAGGGTTGTGAGGCATTGGAACAGGCTGCCCAGGGAAGTGGTGGAGTCACCATCCCTGGAAGTCTTCAAAAGACGTTTAGATGTAGAGCTTAGGGATATGGTTTAGTGGGGACTGTTAGCGTTAGGTCAGATGTTGGACTTGATGATCTTGAGGTCTCTTCCAACCTAGAAATTCTGTGATTCTGTGATTCTGTGAGAAACAGATTCCAAATTACGTACTGTAAGCCCAATGGAAAGTCATTATCATCTGATAATTTTGGTAGAATTTGGCTCTTACTCAACTGTTAACCCATTACTTGGTTCATAACTAGAATACATTAAAGAATTATTTCTTCATATAACCACAACATAACAAGTATATTTTTTCTTTGTCTTTCTGATAAATCATCATTTCGATGTCTTTAGTTTTATTTCATCTTACTGTGTTCTCTTTATTTCCATGTCTTCTTTTTATTCGGAGAAATAACTTCTAAGATCTAAGGTGCAGGATTTAAGGAGCGGTTTCCTGTTATATTTACTAGGTTTGAGAAAATATTCCTAGTGAATAATTCATTTGATACACTTAACCACTAATAAAGGTGTGCCCATGATATCTGGTCTTATCCAAATACATACTAGTTTGGATCATAATAATGAAAAGAATCAAATAAAAGAACTCCACGGGATTTTCTTCAGAAACCTTACCAATGAAATTCTAATATGATAAGAGATTCTGTAGGATAATTTTAGAACAATCATACCATTAATATCTGCAAATCATATGACATCACTTTGCTTCTTGTTACTTTGTTATCTTTGTATGGAGCAAGAGGAAATGTTCCAATCTGAAACAAGAAAATGACTTGGTAAAGACTTCTTTTACACTGCATTGCTAATGTGTTGTGCTTATTCACAGGGTACACTGTGTAGGAGTAGGAGAAATGGTCCTGTGTATATCCAGGAAAAAATATCTAAGTTCCTTACATGTGTCATTTCTTTAAGATCGATGGGAACTCTGTGGGCAAAGAGACTACATGAGTGGACCCTTAAAGCAGGCTGAGAAGGAGGCTGTGTAGTCATTTGAAATTCAAGCACAGCTTCATCTTGGCCATTAGTCAAGATCAGGCATCTTGGGAGGCTTCCAGTTTCACAAATTAACCTCTGTGAAAGTCCTTTAAAGCTATTCTGTCTTAGAAGAGATCCAAACAAGTGATGCTTTTATCCATAAATCATTAGAGAATGTGAAGAATGGCAAGCCTAACTTTGTGTTTAACAATAGCCTCTGATCTGAAAAATCATGTTGGTGTGAATTCAGCAAAACGTCTGTTCTGTCTCAGGATGTGGCCCTTTGAAATATCTATGTCAGCATCTGGACAAAAAAAGGATTATTAAAAACAAAAAACAACAACAAAAAAACAAACAAACAAACAAACAAAAAACAAAACAAAACAAAAAAAAAAAAACCAAAAATATTGATCTATTATAAATAATGAAAAATAACTTTCGTTTGTGTCTCGGTATTCTCTTTAAATTGTTGAAAAATTCTAGTATGCTTTAAATTGTGAACAATTTCCAGTTCAAATGTAAGTTAAGACAGTAGTATGCAATGTTTGTTAGTTTTGTGAAAGACTGGTTAATCCTATGCATTAGTGCTGGATGTAAGTAAATGGGATGAAAGGAATTGCTCCTATGTCTCGCACCTGTAATTTACTTAGAGGTCTTCTCTTCAGACAGAGGGAAGGCCTTTCTAGGAACTGCTTTACTTTTTCTTCTGCTTTTGTGGATACTACAGAGAAATGAACAAAGCTTTTACATTTCTCCTTCTCCTCATTGTGGTCATGCCAGTCTGCTGAGGTTTTTCACAGTGTTACAGAGAAGGACCTGCTGCAATGTACTTTTTCTCCCAGAGTACAGCAGAATTGCCTTTGTCTTGCCTGTGGGCTTCACTGTGAACTGATATCTAACTGTGAATCCTAATTACCATCTCTTCATTAAAAATAGTAAATCAGAATTTTAATTGTGGTATTACCTAAGATGGTAACACAGAAGAAATGCTGTTGGGTATATAAGCAGAGCTTGAAAATTCAAAGATCTGTCTGAAGAGTGCACATATCATGTCTGATACGCAGTTCTTCCTGCCATGTGGCTCAGCACACCTATTTTCTATCCATCAAAAGGTTCTTTCATTAAAATATAAGGCTGGAGGGACCAGTCTTATATCTGCAAGAATAACCTACATAGCCTAAAACTAGCTTTCTATCCCTGCATGGTGAACTCCTGCTTGACAGTTAGGAAGGAGTGACCCCCAGGTTGTGTGAATTATATTCACACCAGGTTGTGGTGCGTTATATTACAGGGTGGTAGTGATTGGTGTAAACCAGAAATACCTACCCTGAAGCTGCTCTCTACTCTTTCCTAGGGGCAATGTCCTGAGAATTTTCAAGCATTAAAAGCTCAAAAAACACGTGAGAATTTAGTTCATAAAGGAATAGACACCTGAACACCTGAATACCCTTCTAATCCAGAAAGTCCATTGAATCGTGTATGAAGTAGTCCTGCTGAGAACCCAGTTTGCATTTAGTGACTTCTATTAATAATTGTATTTATTTATTTATTTCACACTGGGTGGCTGAGGAAACTTATAGGCATTTCTCAGTTGTATAAGTTTGAGATATAATATTTTTTCCAGAATCAAGTATATTTGGAAAAAACAACTTTTAAAAATGTTTAATATAGGAAACAAAAAGGCTGAAGTACAGCCTCACATTTAAACATATGTCCTAATGAATCTTTTGGAAAGATTTAAAGAACACAAAACTGCCCATTCCCTGCTCTGAAAAATCATTTCCTGGACTTTACTACAGAGAAATTATTTATAACATTGCTCTTGTCTTTTTCTCAGTGACATCTGTGGAAGCAAGGGTTAGATAAATTGATGTATAAATAGAACCTGTATCTTCTACTGGAATCATATACTAGGAAACAACAGATTATAAGATGTGTGACAGACATCGAGATATAAGGAACCTGCTTATCTACAGTTTTACAAATGGACTGAGAGTCAGTATCGATCTGAAGAAAATTTAGCAGCAGAATTAAAGTCTGGCAGAGATGGTCATGCCTATGTCTTGACTTATTTGCTATTTAAAGGGAGCTTCTGAGTGGTCCCACGACCTCCTAAAATTCTCAAATGTAATTTTAGCCCCACTTCAAGAAAATCACACAGAAGAGGATTTTAGTGCTTAACACTTCTGTACAGCAAAGAACTCAAGAACAACAGAGAGATGGGGAAAGACTCATTTATGTGTGCTGCCTAATTTGCTGTAGCTATTTCCTTCCTCTTGTAATTCTGTCAGTGTGACATCTGTGTCTACCCTGTAAGACTGGGCCGGGCCCATGTTCACATAAAAAAAAAAAACAGTTTACCAAAATATTATTCCATTTCATAGTCTTCTCAGAAAACTTCCTTTCAGCCCTGCACGGGTCATAGTTCCCTCTCTTGTCCTGGGCAAGACCTGCAAATGCAATATGAATTTTAATGAACCTTACGTTTGTTTTGTGCACCCATGCAAGGGTCTCTTTTCAAGTTGTTTCCAAGCATATTCAAATTGTGCAAGTGGCAAACAGCTGTAAATACAATGGGATCTAATTTCATCCCATTCAATTCTAGTCCTCCATCAAGGCAGGTGAAAAATCCCGAAGTGTCCATACAGCTAGGCCATGCAGGTGTGCCCAGCAACATACTAAATTTCCATGCATGTATGGACTTAACAGTTCTGTTGCATCTGTTCCTAAAACGATTTTGTCGAATTTGCTCTCTGAACAGCATACAAGTCTGGTTTGCATATGACCAGAAGATTGCTTTCCTGTGTGTTGTAATTGTACAGTGTAGTTTATCAATCTGATAATCATCCTTCTACTCCACCCCCACCCCCCCCACCCCCCCTCTAAAAAGTGTCACAAATGTCATTCTGGGTGTAATAGGAAGTAAGTGGATGGCACAAATCTTGTTTATGATATCCTTTGCACATATATTGAACCCACGTGCCTGTGGTGGAAAAACAAGTCCAGTGAGCTGTGGACACAACAGTGATTTTTTCTTCACATAAAATACAGATCGCATATCGTATGGAAGGGTGCTGTAAAACTGCCATAGGAATGAAAAAATATTATTATTATTATTATTTTTTCCCCTCTAAACATTGAGCCTGCTATAGACAATAAAGAATGGATAAATTCAGGAACAAGTTGAAAGTATTGTGTAGAAGAAATGTTGACAACTAACTAATAATGAAATAGCTGAAGGTAGATTTCAATTGCTGCTCAACACCTTGTATCCTTTACTGTTCTCAGCTGAAAATAAAGGCAATGGGGGAAAAAAAAAAAAACAACAAACACACACACCAGAACTCAAAGATTGTATTTCTAGAAAAAGTTAAAGTCATTCAGCTGCCTTCTCATAGTATGAAATTTAGTGATTTCTTATTTGACTATATATCTTTGTCCAGTAGCTGCCCAAATATATAAAAACCTTAAATATAATCTTAATTCTTTCAAAGGCTACTACACTAATATCTAATTTTTGAATCATTCCCACATTTTCAGTTTTAGGAAGAGAAATACCTGTTACAAAGAAAAACTAACTGCAGACATTGCATTTTCCCTCTTCTCTATCCTTTAAGCACTGATTTTGAACATTGTGTAATATCCTACACAGACTGGTGGTTCCATATCACATTGGGTTTAACAAGATCAAGGCATAGCCTTGGGTGTAAGAGTCAAGCAGAGTCAAAATTTGAAAGCAAAACTTATTTGAAAGCATTATGTTTCGTATAGTTCTTAGTCAAGCAATCCATTTTTTTAAAGAAGTTCTTTTCTTGCTTGTATACTTACAGGTCACTCCCAAATTTGTGTGATTTTCAAGTTCACCCAGGAATGATCAATATGCAAAATTGCACTCAAGTTTTAACATCCATTGAAATCAACAATGTGATAAATCATACAATATCAAAATGCATTTGAATAAAGTTTGGATTAAAAGAATAGAGGGGATCTTATTGCCTATGCTTATATTCTGTGGGGGAACTATACTAATGTATACTGATAGATGAATGGCTAACACTTTTTAAAAGTATTTTTGATGAGAAAGCCTCCAGTTTTCCCTAATAATCTGTTCCAATGTCTTGTCTCTAACCTGAATCCTTCTTGTTGAAACTTTAAGACTGTTATTTCTTCTCTTCTCCATATCTGCAATGGAGAACAGATTATTTCTGATGAATACTTACAGGAATAGGACAGATGGTATCTTTGTGTCTTCTTATTTTGCGTGTTATGTGCCTTTCAGGAGAAGGATTAACTCAGATACATATCTGGCAACAGAAGAGACCTACTTCCCAGGGAGCAGCTGAGTCTGGCATGCTCATGGAAACTGTATGCAAGTAGAAGGGAGTGAGAAAGTCACTTGAAGTCTGTAGGAGTCTGAGAGTGGAAGAGAATCTGAGCTGCTGAGAACAGGGAGCAGACAGGAAAGTTTCAGAGATGTTGGAGAGGGAGCACAGGTGGTTAGGCATGATTTGGTGTGATTTACTCACTGGCTGGGCTGGAAGCAAGGATGCAGCAGGCTGTGAGAGACAGCACTGCATATAAATCCTATAAATTTTCATTCTGTCTGTATTTTAAAAGCCAGGAATAAGAGCTAATAGCTGATTAATCCCAGTTTTGTTTTGTTTTGTTTTGTTTTGTTTTGTTTTGTTTTGTTTGTTTGTTTGTTTTCCTTTAAGAACTGTGCATTCTTCATGTGTTCTGTTCATCAGTACAGGTGGTTATGCCTGTATTTTGTACTTCGACTATCTAATCTACTCTTATTTCCGTATTCCTGTTCGTTCCAGGATCCAGGTATATAATGATAACCCAGAAATGAATCAGAGTCAAGGCAGACACCCTTTTATCAGTGGACCAGCTCTTCTCCAGTAAAATTATCCAGTCAGGTTTGAATGTTAGAGTAGTTCTCTCTTTACTCTTTTTCTGTGGTTTCCTTATGTGGATGTCATATGAGATAGCATCTAAAGTCATCATGATGTCTTAAGTTTTCTGTTCTTTTCTGAATTTGAGGCTAATGAATATCACTGACTATTCAGTGCCAGTGACATCTGGGCCACCCAGGTACTTTGGAAGCTCATGCACTCCACCTATAGGCTCTTGGACATTTTTAACTACCAATGGTGTTATTGTTTAGATGTTGGCCTGCCTGTTTCAAAATCTGTTTCCAATATACTCCTTTCAGGAAACAGTTTTCCTGGCTAAATTTAATTTCCCTTTTGAAATATTTGGTTATTCCTATTATGTTATCATGTATTCTCCTCCTGGTTATTGTCATTTCACTTGTGTCTAACATGAATTTCTTAGTTCGTTCAATCTTTTATCCATCCACCAACACAAAGTCAATTTTTATTAATGTCAGGCAATACAATCTTCGTTTACCTCTGACCATCCTACATGGCATGGACAAATTTTTGTTTCTTCATTGTGTGATATATTTTCTTTGACTGATGTAAGTCAGACTAAGTGTATCCTAGTTTGATTCTTGTCCATACTCAGATGCTTGATTTGGTTACTCACTTTGTCACATAGATGTGAGGATTCTACTGGATATGTAACGTAGCTCTTAAGTAATACATGTACCTCACATTTAGCTTCCTGTTGCATAGCAGCTAAATCATATATGCATGTATTCCTGTTTATCAAGCTTTTATGAGTAATATAACACTGTAAACTCCAGAAGTGGCCTGTGTAGCACTGCTTTCTCCTTGCTTTGTAGCTTACATGTGACATCTATTAATTCATCTATTCAAAAGCCTATTTCCTGGTCAGAAAATGAAAGCAATGCTTTGATAGAATTTGTTCCTGACAAATGCACATTGACTCTCATTTTTCTTGTTCACCCTTTTTACAAGTAGTTTGCTTTAAACATATATATATATATAGAAAGAGAGAGGAATAAAATCAAACTTCTCCAGATCCTTTTTTCTGCTATATACAGTTTCTTTCAAACTGTTTAATACAGTAGCTATTTTTCCAAGAGTTCTCAAAGATAATCACTAAGAGTTCTTTGATTACATCAACCAGTATCGTAGGATGAAGTTCATCAGATCACATAGATTTAACTCATCTAAGTACTCTGCAACTTATGTCTTTCCTATTCCATGATGAGATCTTCCCTCTTTGTTGCTGGTATTAATTATGCTAGGCACTTCTCTGTAATGGATGTTTTTACTGCAGACTCATGCAAAAAAAGTCATTAAAAGCTGCAGCCTTCTTTGTGTTATCTGTGCATAACTTTTCTTCTTGATTAAGAGCAGAACAATGCTTTGGTCTTCCTCTTTACTTAGAAAGTGATTTCTTGTCATTCTTATGCCTTTTGCTAATTGCATCTCATTTGTGTCTTGACCTTTTAGTTTATTTATTTTTTTTTAATTATTATTATTATATTTTTTTTTACTTCCATGCATAGGCTTTATTTTCGTAATCAGTAATCTGTCTTAATTTTCAGTTTCTGAATATTTCCTTCTTTTATTTAAGGCCAATGGAGAACTCATAGTTTAACCAAGCTGATTTCTTACTAACTTTTCTATATTTTTTTTCCTACTTTCTGCTCAATATTATTTCTTTGAGGAATTGAGAGCTTTTCATAAATTTCCTTTTTCCTTAGTCTTGTCTAATAAAAGAACTACTTAGTACTGAATTTCCAAGCTTATTCAAGTTGACTTTTATGAGTACATCAACCTTTGCAGTCCGAGGCAACTCAGGAGGAGTAATGGGTAAGTATTTGTGACCTAATAATATTTACATTATGATGTATTTCTTTACAATGAAAATATTAGAAATAAAGTTTTTTAAATGTCCTGTATCAGTGAAAACTTGACATTTTTGCAATCTTTTTCTTTTTTATTTCAGTAACTTTTACTGCCACGGTTTGATTTTAGTTCTATGAAACACAGAAACTATTAAATAAACTTTTATTTATTTATTTATTTATTTATTTATTTTAAATGGAGAATGTCACCAACTAGGCCAATTCATACTTTTTTTTTTTTTTTTTTTTTTTTTTTTTTTTTTTTTTCCCCAAGCTCTTTTTTAGAAGGCCTGTGAACAAATAGTCTGGCCCAGACCACCACCTGCTCTGATATCAGTTGTGAGAACAGAAGTGTGTTATTACCAAAAAATTCTTGCCTTTGGTTCTTTTTAGAATTTATTTTTGAATTACATGTGCTCTACAAAATTCTAGGTACATTTGCAGGCATGGATGTCTGAGACAATAATTGCCCAGCTGACTGTTTGTGAACAGCATAGCTAGAAATAAATTGCACATAAGTGTCTACATTTGTGATAGCAATTTCTTGAGTCTGCGATGTGTGTTTATATATATCCAAACTTGTTTTTCAAAGGGCTATTCTCAGTTTAGAAAAGAATTTGAGCTTATTCTTGCCCAGGTGGCAAGATAATAATTTATTTTCCCTTGATGTTTGGATATCTTCTATGATATGAGATCCCCCAAACAAAACAAAACAAAACAAAATCTGCTGGAAGTTATATAACAAAGATCAGAGAGCATCTTCATTTCATGTTATATATTCACTTTACTGTGATGGATGCAGCAGTGAATCTGTTGAGAACTTTTCACTATAGATACAAATCAAAAGTAATCTATTACCTATATTAAAAAGTTCAAGTTGAATTAAAATGAAAACTACCATACTTAACATTTTAACCAAATAAGTCAGAACTGTTTTTGGTTCCAGGCAAGGGTTCTTACTGCCTTTTTGAATTGCAAGAGTTTGGCCAGTTGCGTCTGGGATCTTTGTCCATCCCCTATAAAACCTGGCTGTGACTGTTCCCACATATATGTCCCCACCATACTCTCTACTTGTGTTTGACTCTCAATGGTCCTATTGCAGAGGTTGCTCCTGTAGATCCTTTGGATCCCTCTCTCCCACACTCAGCTCTTTACCAGGAAAGTAGTCTCTCTTCTAAAGGTCTGTATAACACATTCACTTTTCTAACAAGATACGATAGGCAAACTGAGATCAAACCAGTCTAACAATCTGTCACATTGCTCAAACTCTTTCTATCTCATTAGAAAATATAAAGTCCTTATCAGTACCATATTTCCTGATTTCTGCCTTATTATGAAGTTGAAATGTCTACATGACATTTCTTGTGAGAGAAGAAAAAATCTAGAATGAAAATATTTTATTTTAGTGGATTCCTTGTATCACAATGCATACAAAGAGATCAGGGCCACTTGGAAAATCCTAGAAACAAGTCAAGTTATTGTATTTGTTTGGTATGCTTATCATCTGTACCTGAAAACAGGCAACTGGGAGAGAACAAGGACAGAGAGGTGTTCAGTAGCACAGGAGCTGCATTTGTGTTTTAAGTTCTGAGTCAATCAAGGAAAAAAGTGGAAGGAAAAGAAATGTGTAAGTATGGAGAATGGATAGTATAGCATACATAGTATACACATGGTATAGGGCTATGTAACTAGTAGTTTATGTATAAAGCACATAGTGCAGCTATCCATAACTCATGAGAAAACAAGATATACTTAGCTACTATGTAGCTTATTAAGTTGTTTAAGTGGTTTAAGTTATTTGTTGTTGTTGTTTGTGAAGACGTGTGCAAAAAGGGATTACAGGGTGCTGGAACACTTAAATACTGTCATTTCATCAAGTCATAGAAACTCCAGGTGAAATATAAATGAAGGTACAATGTAACCTTTCTCTGGAGCCCAAGGAAAGCATCCCTGTGAGGTATGGGCAGCTATCACCACTGTGTCACTCAGAAAATAGCACAAACAAAAACAGAAGCATTTTGTATGTGAGATTTATAAAATGTTGGCAGAGTCTCTAATCGATACCTTCATCAAGGAAAACAAATGAAAGGACAGTGTGATGCTCACAGTGGGCCCTTCAGTTGGGGAAGAAAAGACATTGTTCCAGCAGGACTGGCTATTTTAGATAGCATTGAACATGGGAAAATGAAGATGAATTGTCAGAGAACTAGACTTAATATTTCCTAAGGCTCTTTTCATATGAGGATCCTCACCATCTATAGCTTTGATCCACCAATCTGTTCCCTTTGTATGAAATTACTTGCTAATGCAGGTGTAGTCTTAAAGAGGCAACAATATCTAAGTGCGAGTGAAGAGGCTGAAAGGGTACAGGTGCTGTAGACTGGGAGAACTAGCATTGTCAGCTGCTATGATTGCACTCAGAAAAACTCATTTATCCATTCTTAATTACATCTAAAATTAGTTTGGTATTTCTAACATACATTTTGCTGTTCTGAAAGTGCAAGTACCTGCATGATATATTCACATTCTCAGTGCTACAGCAGCTGACTGAAGGAAACTCTTCCTCATCTATGTGGCCTCAGGGATTATCTAAAGTGGCACATCTGAATCACTTTACCTTTTGTGTCAGTCAGAATCAATTAACACCTCTTCTACCTCATCACAGAGCACAACTCCACAGGACGTGTTGCAATTCTTGTTTTTCAGTTGTGTATGGATAATAAATTAAGAACTGATTGGCTAAAGTAATACACTGCTCTGCTTTGAAACATAAAAGAAATACTGAATATATTCATATTAATTAGGGGAATATTTTAAGAGAATCTTATAAACAAGCAGGCTCTTACTTGAAGCCTTTTTACTTCAGTAGGTTTGATTATTTTATGCTTAATTAACATGAGATAAGTGACAGTTGAAACCTAAAACTGCTTATGTATAGCAACACTAGAATAAAGAAATAACATTTCTAAATTGAAATTTAAAACTGATATTAGCGCTGAAAAAAGATTATTTCAAATAGCTGAGAACTAGCATGTATCACTGTCAAAAGGGAAATGAATGCTATAGTATATTCCCATGGATTCATTGACAATTTATAAACATAGTTTCAAACTGGAAAAAAAAAATATCTTTCATATCACTTGCCACTGAAAACTGTTCCTTACCCATGTTCTACTGGCTAATTGAGGAATGGTTCAAAAGAGCAGATAGGATGAATTACCTTTATATAAATATTTTAATATAATTTAACGTTTAGAATTTCATAGGTCTGTGGAAAATAAACAAAACCATAGGCAAAATAAATAAAATACTGTTCTAATTTAATTGCAGTGAGACACTCCGATACAGCAAACACTGAGTCTTTCAGTTTTGATATCCTCTTGTGATCAATAAACAATTATAATATTTTCTTTCTTTCACTGCTCTATAGGAGTAAAGTGTAACAAAGTATAACATTACAGTGAGTGGTATTGTTCTGTATTTTTTTACGCTATTTAGCTATTATGATTTTTATCTTTTTTTTTTTTTTTTTTTTTTTTAATTTTGTGGATGATTTCATCATATGTTCTTGGATGTTCCTTTTCCCCCTAAAAATGTAAATTTTATTTCACTTCTCTAGCTGAGTTTGGAATTCTAGGAGTGTTATATGGTACAAAATATGTAGATGTGATATAGTGAAAACAGCTTTGCACTAAGTAGTGCAAAATCAAAACATTTATTTTTTAAATAAAAATAGCATATGCTAAATAACTTTATCTAATAGCTGTCTTATAAAGCCTGTTACACTCTACAAACACTTTATGATCACTCTGAGCTTGTTTTTCAAATAGGTTTTATCTTGTTCCTCACAAATAATTCATCAAAAGAGGAAGACTGAGTCAAAAAATGTAATGTCAGGCTGCAAAAACAGGCTGTGTTCTTAGGATAGTAATTCATTCTTCCCTCCCCTACCAAGAGTGGTCTTCCGGAAGTACGTAAGTATAATTCAGCTAAGAATCTCATGCATTGCGGCTGCACCTAATTCTTCTTTGCTATTTTGAGTTTTGTTTTGTTGTTGTCTTAATTGTCTTGGGGAGGAGGAGGGGAGTGTAGTTGTGTTTCAATTCAAGCCTCTTTTTAGGGATGAAGAACAATAAAAATTTATTTTACTGATGTTAAAAAACCACTATGTTTGAAGAAAAATCAAGTTGCATCCTCTGCTTTTTTATTTATTTATGTATTTATTTATTTATTTATAGCACAATGACATATTGTTTTTTTTCTCATTGCTGACACAGTCAGTACACAGCAACAATGAATGCACTTTGGGTCAGGATAACGTAATTTGTCACCTTCTCATAATTAAGGTACCTATAAAGATTTTGTTCAGTCAATACCTTTGATAGGTCTTTTGGGTCTACCACCCTTGCTTAATGGGACAAACCTAGCTTTACTCTTGGAAGTAAAGCAAAGATTATTAAATGGGAAAAAGCTGAGAAAATAAGTTTTTAGATGCTATTTAAGATTTTGCACTAAAAAAAAAATATTTCTGTTCAAAAATAAATATTGACATTAGAAATATATTTGTAATGACTTGAAGTGATCTTAGGACCCACTTTTCTAGCAGGTGGATTCATGGACTTAATGCTGTGATAAACTCTTTTTCCTCTTGCTGAGTATTAGTGTATTTTAAATCCCGTTATCTTCACACAAACGAAAATACAATCCAGATGCCATAACCTCCCAAAAAAAGGGGGGGGATGGGGACTGAAGCAGCTGCATATGATATCCAGTGTTTTATTTCATGCTTTTTCTTGGTGTCTTTCATGCTTTTTCTTCATGTTCATGTTTCTGATGAAATAGACACTTTCCATGAAGTCAGCTTGCCATGAATGAGGCTGAAGAGTGTGTGAAGAGAAACAACTGCAAAAAAATCCTGGATTTTCAGCAAAAACAGTTGATAACACTTTGGAAATACCCCAACTTTTTTCTAGGAAAGCAATTACTTGGCATGGAAATAAAAGAGAATCAGTCTGAAATGTTGCTATAACAAAATAAGGTCTTGTAGAAGAATTGACATTTAATGTGATGAGTTATAAACAATTAAGGACGAGATCAGAGAATTCTGTTTTCCCTGTTTTTTTTTTTTTTTTTTTTTTTTTTTTCCTGGTGAATAATGTTTGCATTAATTTTCAGTCTTTTGTCACCAGAGCATGCTTACATTATCATAAGTATCATTTAAGTATGTAAAAGAAAGGATTTTGTTCTTTCTGAGTTTGAGGGTTTGCTGATCTAGATACTTAGTTCAGATGGTCTGCAATTACCTTGGAAAATATTCTTCAATTGATACCTCTTTTCCATGTTACTGACATAGCTTTTAAACTGTGTCTGGCATTAAAATCATAGCATAAAGAATAGGACTAACACTTTTTCTAAGAAGTAAGATAATTTACTTTATGTGTTCTTAGTATTTCTTTAACTAATAAGCTATTACAAATTATTTGGTATATTTTGGTATGAATTGTATATTTAGAACTTGCAGATAACTCTGAATGTTTAGGAAGGAACTTACCTTTTCACATTTTTGACAGGACTTATTTTAGACACTGGCAACTTCAGGGTTTCATTGCAAATAAGATATTTGAGGTTTTCACAATAGAGGAATAATGGGTAACATTCCATTTGAATTGAAATAAAAATGATGCCTGATTATTTGTATCTCCCAGAAATTTCAAAAAAATGAAGGAAAACTCAGGGCCAAAAAAATACTGAAGTTTTCAGTAATAAAAAATGATTTAATGCAGTAAAGAATGCAATAAATTATGGAAAATAAAAAGGGTGAATATAAACTTTTAATCCTAAAATTATTTCATTTTTAGCTATGTATTTTGTGTATTTTTTTTTCTATATACTATTATGAAGCTCTAAAGAAAAAATTGATTGTATAGTATGAAGAAATAAGAAGGGGGTATTGATGAAATTTGCTTCCTTAACATACCAAGTATCAACCATTAGTACAATATTATGATAACTAGTTATATTAGCTTGAGAGCCCCATAATATCTGAAGTACAAAGTAGAAGGAAGATATGAAGAATAATGCAAAACTGAAACGAAAAAGTTGTCAGTGCTCTCATTCACCTATGAATTCTGAGTGATTCAACAATGAAGCTGATCTTACAGAAAACTTGTAATTAAAAAAAAAAGGTGAGAACAAGTACTATAGAAAACCATATATATTTACAATCTCAATTAGCACAAGTTTTTATAATATTGTGTTCTAGATACATTATATAAATTAATACTTTCTTTCCCAATAGTCAAGATCTTCCATATAACTTTTTTTATAGCAGAAATATGATCATTATACAGTTGTTTGTCATGACATATTGTGAATTTTCTACCTATGAAATCTTCATAGCAAATTTACAGGGAGAAGGAAATCCACTTTAAAATGTAAATATCCACATGAAGAGAAATATATTTTTGAATCTGAGTTGTTGCATTTAAAAATGTTGAAGTTCCGGACTTCAAGTTTTACAGCTACTGTAGACATTTGGGTCTCTGTTTTCTCACTCATGTCCAAACAAACTTACAAATACCATTTAATGTTGATTGCTGTATTCCCCCAAATAAAGAACCTGATAACTGTCATCTATTATATACCACAACATATAAAATATATGTGTCCCATAAGGAAAAACTATTTTCCAGGTGTATTTATAATATTCCTATAGTACTGCTGTTTTTATACATCTTCTCAAGTAAACTTTATTGACAGTATAACAAAACCACTCTATCTGTGATCCATCTTGCTTAGACTGACATTCTCATCCATTACTAGTAACTTACAGGTATAGTGAGTTAAAACATATTGCTACAGGAAAAGGTCAGCAGTGCTATCTGACATAACATTGTCTTTGTTTTTCTGATTTTTTTTTTCACCCTATGCAACTGTGTTTCAGGTTGCTGAGCATGTTGTACATACACATTGTAGATTCAGTCTTACTGTCAGTTGCTTGGGTATAATTGACAGCTGAAAAGTACTATAAACAGAATAAGTACTTCATTTTTTAAGTTATGTTTTTAAGATGCAGACATTTAAGTGGGTGCTGTGATAACTTGGATAGATGAGTTTAACTTTTTTTTTTTTTTCTTCATAAATTCTATTATTATTCTATTCTAAATTCTATAATAATTTTATTATTCTTCATAATTTCTATTTTCCTAAATGTAGGTGTTTGTCCTGGTTTCAGTTAGAACAGAATTAATTTTCTTCCTAGTAGCTGGTGGAATGCTGTGTTTTGGCTTAGGATGAGAAGAGTGCTGATAACACCCCGATGTTTTAATTGTTGCAGAGCAGTGCTTATACCAAGCCAAGGACACCTCAGCCTTTTGCTCTGTCCTGCCAACAGGCAGGCTGGGGGTGCAGTAAGAGCTGGGAGGGGACAGACCCAGGACAGGTGACCCAAACTAGCCAAAGGGGTATTCCATACCATCTGACGTCATGCTAAACAATATATAGGGGTGGCTAGCCGGGGGGAGGGGGCCGGACTGCTCGGGGTTAGGCTGGGCATCGATCAGCGGGTGGTGAGCAATTGCATTGTGCATCACTTGTTTGTACATATTAGTAGTAGTAGTACTATTATCATCATTGTATTATTATTATTATTATTATTATTATTATTATTATTATTATTATTATTATTATTATTATTATTATTATTATTATTATTATTATTATTATTATTATTTTCCTGTCTTATTAAACTGTCTTAATCTCAACTCACAGGCTTCACTTTCCATTTCTCTCCCCCGTCCCAGAGAGGGAGGGGGGAGGGTGAGTGAACGGCTGCGTGGTGTTTAGCTGCCGGCCAGGTTAAACCACGACAGTGTTATAACTTATTATTTGAGCAACAAGTTAAGGGCTGTCAGTGTCATGGCATAACACTCGGTCAATATAGTTTCTCTCTATCATGGTGGCTATGAAGGCTTCGTCAGCTGTTTCTTTCAAATGCTTATAACTTTAAAATTTTATGCATTTCATGCTAGGTCCTAGATTAAGTTGTTCAGAAATCTAATAAGTTAGAAACATATATTTTTTTTTTGCTTAGATTTTCATTAGTATACATATTTTAAAGCCTTTTCCCCCTTTAAATTCATACAGACTTTCACATAAAATATATCATAAAAGATAATAAACTTGAAATAGTTTTAGCCTCTGATAGACAAGGCATCTCCTACATATAGAAATATTAAATGTAAATGAGAGAGGATGGTTGTACTGCACTTTATTGGATGAATGATTACCACTAAATGGGAAAAGAAAACCATTTAAATTAAATTGCAGGAAAGAGGGAAGAAACTACTATTTGTGTGGGAATGTCAAAAAGAAAAAAGAAAAAAAAAAAAGAAAAAATAAGAACAGAAAATATATACAGACTGAATGAATCAATACAATTTGTGAGGAAGGGAAGAATTGTGAAGGCAAGAAAATTGATGGGAGACTTGTTTCCCTATCTGAGTTAAACCATACAACTTACATTGCCTTGCATTCATGGTCCTCTTCATGATATTTAATGCATACAATTTGGCAAAAGTAAAACAAACGTAGTGGCATCTCCATTTTATATTTGGGGACATAAGTCAGATAAAGGTAAGAAAGCTTAGATTTCAGAATTTTGCTCAAATCTGAGAAATGTCTTCAAAGTCTTTTTCTCATCCCATAAGAATTTAACTTCCTGAGCTTTTATCAGGCATTTCCTGAATGCCTAAATAGGCACCTTCACCACTGAAAGTGCAAGATCTTGCCAGAGTGAATCAGTGCACTTTCTTTTGTATTAAACATGCTGGTGCAATTAGCAACCAAAGAGTATCAGAAAAAGAGTGAAGAGCAGCTTATAGCTAGATGTTAACCAAGATGCTGTTCAGTGAGAGGGAAGATGCAGCTATAAATCCTCACAGTTTGAGAGGGGGAGTGTACATAGGTGTTTTCTGTATTTAGGGAGAATATATTAACAGGCTTTTTCTAAATTTAAAGGAAGTAAAGGGGATATTAGTACCTAACTTTGGGACCAGAATTTGAAATATGAATCTTAAGTGGAGTTAATGAGCTGATTCTGGAGATGTTTTTTCTTCTATGTTTTTTCTTATTTGAATGGCACTGTATTCTGGAACTGTTGAATACGTTTGAGTTATCTAATTCTTTCCAGGCACTACATAGATTTTTGGATACTGTTCAGAGCACTGACTAGTCTTTGAGTGGAAAACCTTACAGTTGATTCCTGATACACTTGGAATTTCAACACATGTATGTGCTTTGGCCCTATTTCTACATCTTCTATTAGGAAAAGCAAGCAAGCAAACAAACAAAAAACACTAGATTTTGCTTTTGAATTTCTAGAAATGGATTTTATGGATTTTTTTCTAGCTATTATGTCACTTATACATAAGGAAATATCATTACGAACTGGTCCAAGAAAGTCTGACTCCCAGATGTATATTTCTCTTTAGAATTTAAATGCTTTTTCTTTTTTCATTTGTTTTGCTTTGTTTGTTTGTTTTACTGCAGTTGTATCTACAAGCAATATTTTGTGAAGTTTAAGCTTCACAAAAGCTTAATCAAGACTTTGTTCCAAAGGTGCTACTAACAGATGCAGCTGATTCTATCTTAACTTAGCTAGACTCCAGCTGACTCCTTCTGTCATTTCTAATGTTTCACTGAAGTACCCCGCAAGATGAAGGAAACAGCAATATCTGTGGCAGTCAGTAGCCAGAAAACAGATGTCAGTTGAAACCTCTTCACTGTGTTCTCAGAAATTTCTAGCTGTGAAATGTATCTTCTGACTAGCTTCTTCCAATTCATGGTTACAGAACCCGCTCAAGGTTAAAAGGTACATATCTATAAGCCATAGCTTGTTCTTGGCTTTGGCTCTGTGCAAGAGAAAATACCAGATGCTACAGCCTTATGATGCTACACATGAAAAACTAGCATGGCAAGATAAGCGATAGTAAAAGGTGATTCAAATAGTTCCATCCATAAGACAAGTACCTTCATATCACTACAGCATCTGTTCCTTAGGTCAGCATTCAGTCTCATGTTTATTTTTTGACAGTGAACAAACACATTCTTACATGTAAGAGGTTTATATTTTAGAAACAGCTTTTGTAAAACTCTTCTAAACTCTTAAAGAAACTTTATATTTACCAAATGTAGGTTTCACACTTGAGGCGCTATTGTTATTAATTCCTGCCTGCTACAAAATTAAAGGTGTCTCATAGCTAGTATTGCATAGCAAATCAAGAAACTAGAGTTCCAAGTTGTCATTTTATTTTAACGTGCCCTTGTATGTCAAGGTGTATCCTATTTTTGTTGTTGTTAATGTAAAAAATCTTTTGTAATGTTAAACGAACAAAGAATGTTTAACAACCCCTCACTGAACTGATAAATGCTTTCCTTTATGTTGGTATCTGTCAGATCCATTTAAGGATTTCATATTTCAACATCAGACAGACTAGGAATGGTAGCCTGCTTGCATCCTAACATGAATATAATATTTGGCAACATGTTTGAATGTTTTGAAGCACTGTAAATCTATCTCTTTTTTGTTATATGTTAAAATCTCACTTATTACTAACTTATATTACTTTCATTTTCTTATGTTTGGAATCAGTCAAAATGATTGATCAAAATTAATCATTCAGTGAAAAGGGTGGAAGAGATTTGTAGTAATGAAGACGCTTCTTGTTTGTAGTTTTTAGTTCTCTTCACTTGTATTTTATTATTTTTTTTTAATATAGTTGGATGTTATTTTGCTACACATGTACACTATAGTCAGGTGCTGCATCACTGATTCTTTTATCAAATGAATTTTTATGTGTAATGCACAGATTTGTAATAAAAATTTGTAATAAAAATGTAAAACTTGCTCTGAATGGAAACTGAAAGGAAATTTCTGGGTGTAGGAACAGGAGAAGGGAGGGAAGAAGGGTTAATACTGGCAGGTGGAGACAACACCTAGAGAAGCAGGTCATCAAGATCATAGTGGGTTGGCACATAACATTGGAACACTCATGGGACTCACAGGACAGCCTCCAACTGGTGAAAGTCAACGACAGACTTCAATGACAAGCTAACCTAAGATAATGGTGGAAAAGGAAAGGATGCATTTGGAGCATTGACAATCCCCTCCGTCCTTAAGAAGAAAAAAAGAGAACTTCAAATACTCTGTAAGGTAGGACAGAAGATCGTGATCACTGTCAGTACTTCAGGGGTTCAGAAGGCATATCCAAATGCAGCATGATAAACAACCTTAGAAGAAACTAGAAAATACAAGCTGCACTAGGGTGGCCACCATCTGTGCCATCACAGGGAATCCCAGCAGGAGCTTTTGGAGATGGATGTCCTGGTGCTTGTGAGCCTGGGCGGATGCATGTGAGGGGAATGAAAGAGTTTTAAGATCCAGTTTAAGATCCAGTTCCCTTTTTCTATGGGGTCATTTTCCTCAATTTGTTGGTGGCAAATGTGAGGTGGCAAGACGTGTAGCAGAGCTTTATGGGCTTTTTCAGGAGGCAAAACCCATTCAAATTCTTTCAGCTTCCAAGGTTTTATTAGGAACAGCAGTGGAGCCCACAAACTGAGGGCTGCTCCCAGCTGCAAGACCACAATTCATGACTCAGATAGAAAAAGGTAATTTGGATGATCTCTTTTTCACCTTAATAGTACTACATAATAGTACTTCTACTTAATAGTACTTAGTAAAGACAGACCCCTTGAAACATGGCAAAGGCATTATACTAATTTATCTTAGCAACTTTTGACTCTTTTTAGAGGTTAACCTTTTGAAAAGAAAGCAGCTTGACTGTCCTTTTTGAATTGTTATCCCATGAAAAACTGTGTAGGAGTTGAAAATCTATTCAGAAAAATCTACTGCTGATATCCTCAGCACTTCAGTGTCTAGTTGTCATCTTTGCACTTTTCCTGCAGTTACCATTTTCTTCACAATTTTTTTTTTTTTTTTTTTTTTTTTTTCCTGGCCTCTTGTATTTTATCTGCTGTAAATTTATTTACTCATATTTATCTTTCATCTTCAGGACTTCATGCTTTCTTTCTCTAATTCTCAGTAATATTTTACCACTGCCACACCATGTAGTCATGTATTCTTTACTAGAAATAACCTTCCAATTTCATCGTGGCAGGCCTGTTGAGATGCATCCCTTTCAATTACACATTCCTTACAGAGAGATAGCTGTCCCTCTCAGGCAAATGTGCAAAAGATTCTAATACAAATATAATGTGACACACATTTTAATTTATCTTTGAGCTCAACAGGGGCCTTTATCCCACACCCTTTGTATAAAAAGCAATAGTACCAGACAGTTTAATCACTTATAAAAGATGATAACCTGGGATGCATACTTATTTCACGTGAGGCAGCTGAATGCTTATAAGCAGCAAAAGAGTAATATGGGCATGGTTAGAGAGTGCTATTTAGTGTTTTACTTTATGCATTTTCTGAGCATATGATCCCATTTTCTCAGGGCTTGTAGCCTCCTGAACCTCAGTGAAATGATACCTCTTTGTTTTGAGCTGACTCCAGATTAGGGGTCAGGGAGCATCAAGTACATCTTAAACCTTGCTAGGAAAACAGCTATATAATTGACAGGTCTGGGGAAACCCCCTGAGAGCAAATAACTGAATTCGTGCAGAGGAAAGGAGAAATTCTGCTGAAGGTAGTAGAATTGCTCAGCAATGGTGGTGCCACACCACAGGATACTGGAGCAACTGTCTTGGCACAACAGAGATCTGGAGTAGGAGCAGGTCCAGAGGGAGGATGCAGTTCCACTGTGCCTGGGGCCCCTCTGGAGGATGGAGGAGAAAGAGGGGCTGTCCTCACCTGTGAAAGGTGTGCACTGGTTGAGGAGCTGCTGCCAGGTTAAAGTGGAGGTGAGCAGATGCTGAAACATGAGGGAAGGTGAATGATTTGACAGGAGGCCCTACAGAGCTGAGACTGAACCCTCAACTGCACCCTTTGGTGGCAGCCAAAGACCCTGCTCAGATAAGTGGCAAGAGGTAAGGCTGGGACTTGTGAACCCTGGGGAGTCCCAGCTCACTTGGATACCAAGTATGCTGTTACAAGGAGATCTTGGGTGTATCAGGAGTGCCTGTGCTGCTCTGAGAGTTAGAGACAAAGGGGGACTCTTGGTGCATCCTCAATCCAGTCAGTTTAGGGAAAGGTTTGGATCAAATGGATCCTATGAGTCTATTTTTAAAGTTGTTATCAATAGGGTTCTGGCTCTTTGAGGATCCAGGGTTGCTGGGTAGAGACAGGATCCACCAATGTAGGGCAAGAGTGTCTTTGTCAGTATATTGACAAACATGGTGAGGACAGCTTTAAACAATGAACGATGACAGAGGGAGAACACAACCCTCAATTAGGTGTGGTAATGTTGGGTAGAGTGGTATATAGCAAGAGACATCTAAGGAAATATATAGTGATATGTCACCAGCCTTAAGTGTATGTACAAAACTTCATGCAGCCTAGGAAACAAGCAGGAGGAGCAAAAGGTCAGCAAACTACAATGTTGGTGACATAACAGATCTGGTAGGACAGCTTCCACAAATAAAGTACTTCAGTGAATGGAAACAAGATCATCAGGAAAAGGTTGCCCTGGTTCTGATAAACAGAAACTTGTATGCATGGATTCTTCTGTGGAATAGACAATGGATTGGTTAAGTGCTTGGTGTTCAGGAAACAAGGAGAAGATTTTGAGAGTTACAAAATCACGAAATTTTATTATAGACCATCAGATCATGGTGAATAAGTGGGAAAATCCTTCTTTAAATGAGTTGAGAAGTCTAGGGATTACAGACTGATGCTTCCAGGGGGCTTAAACCTCCCTCACATCTTTTAGAAGGGTAACACAACAGAAACTTCTGGAGGGTATTGGTGCTGTTTTTTGATACAAGTAGTGCATAGACCAACCAGGCGTAATGCACAGCTGGGTATACTATTCACTGTTTTGGTGGGGCAATCAACATCAGCTTTTTCTGTAGTGACCATGAAACAGGGAAGTCAAGGATATTGAGGAGGGTGGCAAAGAAGAGTAGCAGAGTATTTACGCTGAACAAACAGACTGCAGCTTGTTCAAGGAAAGGATACAGCTGAATAGGAGACAGCTCCGAAGGGTAAAGAAAATGAGGCAAATTGGCAGATCTTCAGGGACATAAAAATGACCCATTTCGTCAGTCATAAAGATAAGTAGAAACACCAGGACTCTAGCCTATCTAAACAGGGAACTCATGATGAAGCTCCTGTGCTATAATAACTTATATGCAGAAAGTTAGAAACAGGGATAGGCTGTGAAGGAGGAATTTAGAAACCTTGCCAAGAATATGTAGGAAGTGTCAGGAAAGCCAAAGCTCCCAAATCGCTGACACTTGCAAGTAAATTCAAGGGCAAAAAGATGAGCATCTCCTACATTAACAGTAAAAGGCTGAATAAGAAAGCTGTGTGTAGGATGCTGAAGGATTATTTAGCTGGCAAGATGAGGAAGATGAGGCTGAGGTATGCAATGCTTTCTTTGCCTTGTTTCACTCTTGTTTGGCAACAACAGTAAATCATGCCTAACCAACCTGATTGTCTATAACAAAAAGTGGATTTGTAGATGAGTTAGCAATGAATTTTATCTATCCCAACTTCAGAAAAGTTTTGGCACTATTTCTGGGTGGCTAAACATTGGGTTGGGATCGGTGGGAAGAGGTTTATCAATCATAATCTACCCTAAGATTAGTTGAAACAAGAGGGTTGAGATCATTCAGCATATTAGAAAACCCTGAGGACAGCCAAACAGTGGAATACACTGTCCAGAGAGGCCACCCTTGGAGGTATTCAAGACCCAACTGGATAAAAGCTCTGAGAAACTCATTCTGATCTCTTGTTTTGAGCAGGAGGTTTGACTACAGATCTCCTGAGGTCCATTTCAACCAGAATTATTCTGTGATTCAAATTACAGTACCCAGAAAACTGGGGCTGCTGGACGGCATTTCCCGTTGTCTGCGTTCTGTTAGCAGATGTGAACAGTAGAGCACTGATTGCCATTTGATGTTCCTAAGATTGTTTTGCATTAGGGATGTGGTGAATCCACTTTATTTGAATGATCAAAAGAAATACTGAGGAATTATTCTTTGACTATTCATGTGTATGAATAATTAATATTCTCAGGATTTTAAATTGTGCTACAACAGGGAAATTTGGCAGGCACCAAACAATTTACAATGGTTAATGCTAGTGACCTGGTAGTCAGAACAACAATTTTGGTAGATGAACGACAATAGATAACAATGAATTTCCCTGTCAAGTAGTGAAAAGTTTTCAATTACTTCATTTATATATGGAGAACTGTTAATTGTTCTTTTTTACCTTTAATTTTCAATTTAACTTTCATTACAACTCTTGCTGCATTTAAGGATTTACTTGGTCTTCTCCTCTGGAAACAAACACCTAATGAGTAAACACCCCCACCCCTAACACCCCCCATCTGCTTTAACAAAAGTGGATACTGTGGCTCATGGATGTAGTATGCTATAATTTACAATGCTCCCTGATTACCAAACTAAACAAGATAAAGGGAGATAATGTGTCTTTACATTGTGCCTTTTGAACTGCTGTTTTTGAAAACTTATCATGATGGATATTCACAACTGGAACACTATTTTTCTTTGAAAAGACATAAAGAAGAGTTAGGAAAATCAGTATGGCATTGTTTTCTAGAAGATTACCAGAAATGTAGTCTTCATAGTTCTCTAGATCATGGATATGTTGTTTGCTATCATTCTTGGGAACTTCAAAGATTTGGATTATAAATTGTAATTTAGTTTGTTAATTTCTGAGCAACAAGCATTTACATTAGTAAGGTTTTCTTTGCACTCATGAATTCTCTTAAAAGTGAGAACTGAGAATAACCAGAACTCGAAGAAAAGTACAGCATGAGGTTCACACAGAACTGATATTGGCAGTGCTGATTTTCATTTTGTATGGATGTTTACATTTCAATACTGATCTAAGGAGCTGAATAAGTGCACCAAATTCTTCATGAAATATTTTTGATTGAAGATACTTAAACTTCTATTAAAAACTGCAGCTCTGTTTGTTCAAATTAAAGGATGTATTGATGCCTCATGCTCCGATATAGCAATCTGAAGCCTGTGGATTATCTACAGTTTGCAATGAAAATTTAAGAAGCAGGTGTTAAGACTTATATTTCCATCTATACTTTCATAGAACATGCTCTTAAAATCTAGAGTGTTTTGCTCCATCAGGTTATTGAATGAAGTCATGCATAAGTAAAGAGTGGTTCACTAAACCCATGACTGTCAATTGAGTAGTCATTTGACATGTCTTTTTGTTTTGGATTTTTAATTTGCAATTTATTTATCTATTTATTTATTTATTTTTTAAAGCAGATTCGCTTTGCTGATACTTTGCTAACTGACATCTTTTAGCAAATATTCTTATATATTTCTGAAATATCTGTTATATTAATAGGTTACTAATTCTCTTGTTCAATGCAAAAGGTATTGCATTCTTTTCAGATGTGGAATTAAAAATTAAAATTGTGTTTTCTTACTAATGCACATTTTGTGCAGGGTTAAGTACTTTTAAAAGCAATATTCCAGCTGTCTTATAATTATAATTATTTCAGTTACTGCAATGCTTTTAACATTTATTTTTGGAAAACTAAATTGTTCCATGTTTAAAGCATTTTAATTTCTTAACAAATTATTTAAAATGCAGATACATCTATAAAGACATATGCATTAGTGCACTTCAGTTTCTACTTGCTGTAACCTGGCAGTCAATGCACAGGCTGTGACACAGATAGCACACATATTTTCAAGATTGCCAGATACACGAATTGGCAAAATGTTCAGTGCTCGCTCTAACCTTTAAGAGAAGCATTGCATGACTAATGAGAATAAGGGAACAGTGCTAAAAGTAGAGATTAGCACCAAGGGAAACAGAAGAGAGCCGTTTCTTGGCAACAGGACCAGAATCAGTGGTATGTTAGCTGGAATTTCTGTAGATGAAATTTCCATGGTGCACTTTTAGCTGTCTGTTGAAGGTAAAACAGGATTCATTTATATTTTGTTGCTAAATTATTGGCAAATTCAGTATGTTTTAAAGCTTTAAGTCCTTGCTAATCAGAAATCAATCCTACAACAAAGACACAGACTTTCTGTCGTTCATCAAAGAAAGAATCATAGTATGGACTTGATCCACTGAAATGACTGATTTGATTGAAATGTGGATGAATGGTTTTAGGGAGAGAAAAAAATATATATTTATTATATTTCGAGTCTTTATGGTATATGGGCATATTTGAAATAGTTGAGATTTTATTTTATATATGTTTATATATATTATTTATATATATATTTATATGTATTTATATAAAGAGCCTATCACCCTATTGATAAACACTCTTTGGAACACCTCTAATGACAGGGGTAAGAACAGGAGTTGGCCTATTAGTACCTCAGCACTCCTGTTTCCAACCAATTTAGGAAAAAAAAAAAGCCACAACATTTTGCTGTATACAGTATACTTTATACTATATAGTATGTAGTATATAGTATACAGTATATATATACTATATATATACATGTATATACAGTATATATATAGTATATATATACACTATATATACTATATATAAACTATATATATAGTATATATATATACTATATATACTATATACTACATATAAATAGTATACTATATATATACTATATATACTATATACTATATACTACATACTATATAGCATAAAGGAAGTCTGATTTTGTACTATTTGTTGTTTTTCTCCAGAAAATATTTTTGATTGGTGAACTAATAACATTAAAATATTACACCTTATGAGAGTGGGAAGTTTGCTGAATTTATCTAGCCTCCCAAAGACTATTGGGAAGGTTACAAAACCTGGATTACGTACTGTATTTGTATGCCAGGAAAAACGTCAGAACAGAACAAAGCCAGTCATGAGAGATCTGATAAATATGGATGCAATGTAAGCTTTACTCAAAAAAAAATAATATATATATATATATATACACACATATATTCTGGTAAAAATATACTGAATCCTTATTTGATTAAACATTTTGAGTTGGTTGAAGCCTCTTAAGTTATCAGTTTTATAGAGAATTGTCTAAAAATGAACAAAGAAGAACCAAAATTAGTTGATACCATTACAGTTCTTAAAACTGGTTCAATTCCCACTACTGCAAGAAAACGTGAACCAAATTAGTATGTAACCACTTGCAATTTGAATCAATTTAATCAATCTCTCAAGATAACAATTCTCCTTAAAAATCAGTTTCACCTGCTAAGGTCATTAATGAGGTGAATCTCATCACTATTCATTAGACACGATTCACCATATTCCATAAGAACTCTTTTAAAACATTAAATGGGTGATTAGACTGCAGTAGAAGATATTACCTGTGGAAGAATCATTATGATTCATTTCTCTTTTTATCTCTTCATTATGACTTCTGCCCACTAACATTTCTCTGAGTCTATTTTCCTTGTTAATTCCTTTTCCGTTGTACAATACCTACTGTCTGCTGAAAGGAATATACTTCCAAACCAGTGAAAAGATAATATCAGCTTTCTCTGATCATTAGTCCTATCTCAAAGCAAAGCAAAACAAAACAAAACTAGAAATATACCACACCAATCCCAAACACACCTTGTTCAAGCATCACCACCCTTATCATATATTTCATGTTGATGGGCATTATTCACTGGTAACTTCAAACTTTTTGATTGAGCCATCATGAATCAAATTTTTAGGCATAATTAATTTTTTGAGTTATCCTTTGAAACTTCGTAATACTGCATGTATTGCTCATGACAGACCGGTTGGAAAGCCATAAAGAGGTACTAATAGCGCTGTTAAAATATCACCTCCTTTTACTCCTCTTGGACATAAAAAGTTAATACAGCTGAAGGACTATCACATATATTAAGTAAATATTTAAATATTTCCAAGTACTTATAACAAATGATAAAATTTATTTATTTATTTACCACTGCAGTTTTATTTTATTGTACTTGCACGGTCTCCAAAGGAAACAGAGTCCTGATCACACATAAAAGTGCCAGATCTTTGCATATAGAAGCAAAATTTGTTGTTGTTGCATTTTCACTCTGATACTTCAAAGAAAAATAGCTTAAAGAAATAGATTCTTACTTTGTGGACCAAAAAGATTCACATAGCATCAAGTTTTTATGGTTGCTGGATGAAACCATGATGATGGCTGAGGAATGCAAATATGGTTTATTCCATTCCTCCTCTTTGAACATGGAGGCAGAAAATAGCTTGAATTGTATGGGTACCTAGTAGGGAAATTATTCAGGAAATTAATTGTAGTTCTTGACTCCTAACCTGTTCTTCTATCCCAGATATTACCTTACATAGTGTTTAGAATGGACATGCTGAAAAAAAATATATATATGAAAAAAAGATCCAATTTGCATTTTAATACAGAAACCACTGATCTCATCAATAATACTTCAGTTTCAAATGTTAGGGTTTCAAACGTAAATAAAAATATTTTAGTGTGTTGAATATGATCTGGAGCCTAATTTGCTCTTATTTTAGTCTTATCTAGATTACTTGTACTTGAAATATTCAAAAAAATCTATATGAAATGCCTTTACTGGGTAGCGAGTTATGTGGGAGGCATGGAAGGGTTTAATTCATCTCCTTTGAAAAGCCAATATGAAATGAATCATTTGTTTCAGATCTGTGAGAGAAGGCTATATCCACATCATACTAATGGTAACTAATACAATAGTAATTGTCACAGTAATAACCAAAAGGACATTAAAAAGTGAAATAATAGTTTCATTCCTGAAAATAGGGTAAATGCATTTTGAGATTTTTTGTTGTTGTTGTTATTTCCAATAACTAATAACAGTTCTTCACTGAATAAAGATAACTTTTTACTGGACTTACAAATATATTTAGGAAACAGTCTTGTGAAAAATTTTAATAAAACATTCTGGCCAGTGAAACATGATTTCATTTTTAGGTGTTTCAACTCTTTGCTGAAGTGGCCGAAATCATCGTATGAATGGTGTAACACAGCAAAATGTTCTTGACAACGAGCCATAGTGAATTATGTCTCCTTACTGGAATTTCTTCTGCTTGCGTATTTATTTACTTTTGCTCATTTGGCAAATCCATTTGGAAAGTTAGTATGATTATTGGACTAGTATACAGGGATTTTAAAAGGCTGTTACTGTTTTCATTTGCACTTGATATAACACTTCCTAATATTTCCTTCAGCCCCTCTTTAGACTAAGATCTCAGAAGATGTCTCATGGGGGTTCCATCATGTGCCAGGGTGAGTGTTGTTGGGTCATAGAGGAGACAAAGGAAGTAGCTGAATGTGGGCTAATCCAAAGTATTTTTTTCATAATGTTTTCTATATGAAAACTTTTTTTTATATATTATTATTTTTTTTTTCCTATGAGTAATTTTATTCACTTATTCTGTACCAAAATTATGTAGTAAGTTTGTGCATCGTGTTTATGAAGTGTGCTATACCTAATCTGTATCCTGGAAAACAGAAATTGTTCTAATGTTCAAATTATGGGATACAGGGAAGTGTAACTGGAAAATCTTGATGGAGTCGTTTATTTCAAATGGTATTCGAAATGTGAATGCTGACTGTCAAATTGGTTTTAGAAATCAACAGATGCAGAAAAGAATTTTTACTCAATCTCAGCGAGTGCTTTTTGCTCTACTTAGATCCTTTTATAACAATCTGTGTGTCTTACTGGAAGAGGTCAGCTGAATCTGGGAAAAGCCTTCCAGTTTTCTCTTTATCCCTCATTACACAGAAGTTTTTATTAAGCCTTTTAGTACCTTCTTAGCCACTCCAATGGAAATAAAACTGTTCTGAACACCACATTATGGTGCATGTCTGACATCAAACAAAAGAATTAGTTGTTATTTGGACTCCCTGTCAAATCGGTAGATATACCCAACACTTGAGCATGCTTTGCACAGTCTCTGGCTTCATATTGAAGACCTGTTTCTTTTGGCACAGAAGTATGAATAGAAATATGTCCTGGGCAGCTGAAATACTGCTCTTCCTTGTGTGTGTGTGTTTTATTATTATTTGTTTGTTTGTTTGTTTTTGTTTTCATTTTTAAAAGTTTTTACTTGCCTGGGTTTAAATAATAATGTACATATGACTCATAAAATCCATTCATTATCAGTTACTCCCACCAGGACTGAGTGAATAAATTCAGTCAAGAATTTGTATTTGTGTACACTGTTCTGTTAAAGTATTGTATGCATTCTTTTATTAACTGAACTCATCCCAATAACTGTTTACCTTTAAGAAACTCTGTTTTTGCTTGTCCTTCAATTCAATGTGGCATGCCATTGTTCCTTAAAATAAACTGCTCAGAGTCGCTTAGCAAAGGAATCTTTGCTGACGCTGTCTTATTATACGCAATTGTGTCTTGTCCTTGCATGTAGATCTTGAAAGCTTTAATTCCTCCTACTTGAAAGTCTTTCCCATTCTTTCTAATTGACAAGCGTTCTCAAAAATAAAACAAAACACACACACACAAAACCCACAATCCCCAGACCCTCAAACCTTTACATTTTTCATATGTAAAGGTTCTGTGTGTAACTGTATTTTAGGATTGGCAGACTTCATTGTGAATGATCAACAAACAACATCTTCTTGCAAATTGTATGCATTTTAAAACCATTTAATATATTTTATCTTTGTTTATTTCAGTAATTAAATGCCAAATATATGTATACATATATATATATTAATTTTTATACATATTATGTATATATTAATTAAATGCAAAAATATATATATATGTATATATTTATTTAATACAATCAACCTGCCAGCTCATGTATTGATTGCACGTTCTGCTCTTTGCACATGCCAGTTGCTACCCTTATTATGTTGAGGTTCAGGTGAATGATTCAATTGTTTCTTTTCCCTCACTGCATAACTTCAGTAAAAAATGAAGTACTTTGACTTTCCTGACAAATTAGAAGAAAAGAATGGGAGATCATTCCAGGGTCAGAAGGAACTGTATAGACATACGTATTACATAATCTGATTTATTTTTAATCTTTTAATCTTTTATTATCTATCATTTTTGCCTGACTTGTCAAAGCTACTTTTTTTTTCTAACTTTACATAAATAACGTGAAATTAATCTCTTCAATATACAACCAGGTAATAAAAATTTATATTGTTTTTTAAAAAAGGTGGACTTGGTCTGCACTGTAAATAGTTGTGACCCTTTCTATGTGCATTTACTTTTTTATTTGAAGAATTGAAGTTGTACTCACTTGAGGTATTTGATGCCTTAGTCTTGAAAATGTGTCTGGCTGTGGTCTCCTGATATTGGACATTGCTCAGCCACATTTCTGATGTCCTCCAGGTGCATTTGTTTATTCTGTTTTTCCTCTTGCTTTGTGTTTGTTCATCTATCATTAGATTGTCAGACAAATTGGGAGAAATAGCATAGCTCTGCATAGGCTTTCCTAAATGTGAGGTTTTCCTTCAGGATCTGTAAGAGCTGTGTCAGTTTTAGACACAACTCTTTGGGAGGAAGAGTATTCTTATTGTCCTGTGTAGTAAGGAACTAACCTCTGATTGAAATAATAGTAATAATAATAATATAAATAGTAATATAAAGTCTTTACTTAATTTTAACTTTGTATTGTATTGTATTGTATTTATTTTTAACTGTTAGTATTTGTTATGGACTTTTACATAAAGAAATTGAAGAATTCACGTACATGAACCAAGAATGATGTAATGGTGTGTTTTGCAGCAATATTTAATAAAGCCAAAAGAAAAAAAGAACAAAAAATGCCCTCCCCCCAACAACAACATTAACAAACAAAACAAACAAACAAAAAAACCTCCAAACTACATCAACTAATCCTTTCCTATGTTTTTTCCAACATCATTGACAAAGGCATTGAAAATCAAACATACAGGAAAAGAGGAAACATCAGTCTATCCAAAAACATGTTCTTGCATCTAATAGATATTTCTTTAACATGGACTTTATTGCAGTAGCTTTATTGTTGTAATTAACAGTAACAGCATGATGTCATTGTAACTGCATTTTTGATATCAGGTAGCTATGACAGTTTGCTAATAAAAAAATAAATAAAACAAAAAGAAGAATCCAAATCCCTTATCAAATGAGGAAAATGAAAGTAGTAGATTATTTTCCATCCAACCTGAGTTTTGGCACCACTAAATCTTTTCTCAAAGTTCTCAAAAACATGGAAGATTGGTGAATGTGGAAAAAAAAAGAAAAAAAAAAAAGAAAAAAAAAAGCTTCTATTCTAATTCAGTAGTGCTTCCTTTGCTTTTACAGTTCCAACTCTAGAAAAGAGGACTATCTACATTAAGACAGTGGTGCTAGTGTATATAACCTGAAGCTGTTGTTCTTTAGCTCTGCCTGACAGCTAAGTGTCACACAGTGTCACTCTCCCCAGGTGTGAGAGTGGGGGAGAGAATCAGAAAGGTAAGTGTGAGAACACATGGGTTGAGATAAAGGCAGCTTACTAGGTAATGCATAAGCAAAGCAAAACAAGGAATTCATTTGCTACTTCCCATCTGCAGGCAGGTGTTCAGTCATGTCCAGGAAAGCAGGGCTCATCATGCTTAACAGTTTCTTGGGAAGACAAACACCATCACCCCAAACTTCCTGCCCTCTCTTCCTTTTTCTGTGCCCCAACTTTAATTGTTGAACGTAACCCCACATGGTATGAGATATCTCTTGGACCAGCCTGGGCCAGATGTCCTGGCTGTGTCCTCTCCTAGCTCCTGGTATACCCCCAGCCTCCCTGCTGGCAGGGTAGAACAAGAAGCTGTAAAGTCCTTGGCTCTATACAAACACTGCTCTGCAACAACTAAAAACATACTGATGTTTTTAATTGTTATCACCACTATTTTCTTCAGAAATCCAAACAAGCACGGTGTAAACCTCTACAAAGGAAATAAATGTTGTCTCAGCCAAAACCATGACATAGCTATATTAAATATTTATTTATTTATTTATTTATTTAATGAAAGGCCAAAAATGCTCTTCCTACATTTGGGATCAAGCTATAATATCTTTTGGATGTGCTTTAAAATTACAAAAATACTCAGCTCAAGCTTCAATCAGAAACTTGATATTAACATTCCTGATGGAATACCATCAGGACCTACACAATTCTTCCAATGTTTAACATGATGTACTTTCCAGGGTATCCTGCTCCATGGTGACTGAAACAGCAATGCCAATAATTGGATATAAATTTCTGTTCAGTGAAGTCTCCCAGACTTCTCCCAGACTTCTAAACAGGCCTCCCAATAGCTTTTAGCTACTAAGCAACTGTCACTGCAATATGTGTGAGTATCCAATTTCACGTTTATATGGAATGTCTGAGTTTTCTGGCTTCTAGCTGAATAATTGTATTTTCCACTTCTATAATGTTTCTCCTAATAGTCTTAGTGTCAGGCCTATGTCTACATAGAGAATTAGCTGCAGTGATGATGAGAAGAAATGAAATTCCAGTACAAGTTTATTCAATCTCATCATTCTATTTGAGACAGTTCAGTGAGAAGTATGACTCTTGAATGGAAGTATTTTCATGAAAGATTTGCTCCTCCTGCATCATGCAAGTATCTCTTCTTTAGCTGCATTAATTTTTGGTATGAGAAAAGTTCAAAGTAATGCAGAACTGCTGCTGAAGTCAAGAATGTAACAAGTAAAGTGAAAATTGATTACCTCCATATTAAGGACTGATTTATGTATGCATGTATGTATTTATTTATTATATACAGACAGGTTGAGGGATTCAGTCGTGATTGCACAGAATTGCTTCAGCTCACTCTGCCTCTTCCATTAGCTCACTAAAGAAGAGACTGTCTCTGGTACCATCTTAATGATTTTAGGAAAGCTGATGTGGACATTGCCTCTCATATTTTCCATATACAAACTGCTAAAGCTCTGCTAAAGTCCTTGTCAGCAAATGTACCTTAAAGCAGCAGCATTTGGGCTGCTCTGTTTTGTTAAGAAAGAACAATCAGGGCTTGAGCACATAGTCTGCTTTCATCCTTGCTCTAGCTTGTCAGTGCTGCAACTATTTGCTCCTGTGGGTGACCACTGAGATTATAATCACTGCACTGAGTACATATTCATATCATTATGTGAACCTTTGCTGTTTTGAAAAGTCAAAACTTCTTTTATCTCTTTTCTGTACGAATTCTACCTATGTAAATAGAAACAGATTAGTGTAATTACTCATGTTGGCTGTGTGCTCACTTTCCTTTCATCCAAAATATATACATGTATATATTTGTATTTTTTTTTTTTTTTTTTTTTGTATTTTCAGGTCTCACAGTTTTAACAGTTTGATACTATGAAAATATTTTTAAAAATTATATAAGCTAACATAAAACTGAGAAGAAAAAATGTTATATAAACTGTAGGAAAAGGTTAGCTATATTTTGCAACCAAAAGGTTTAATCAATTGATGTTTATCCCCTGAAGAGAATAAAGTATAGATCTCTGTTAGAAGTATTGTATACCATGCACACAGTTTATATTTATAAATCAGAAGTAAATATATTGATTTCAATTGCTCCTGATGTACAGTCATGTAAAGAAGAGCATAATCAACATTTGTTTTCTAATTCTATTGCAAGGGAAGAAATAGCTGGAAGAGGCTTGTTTGAGAGCTTAGCTTGCCCTAAATTAATTTATATATACAATTTATATATACAGTTACATTAACTTGACTAGGCAGACACTGGATTTTTTATTAATATTATTTTTATTTCATTTTTTTATCAATAATAAGTTACTTTCTTTAAATTGCTAAGGGAACAGGTATGAACATTTTATTTACAAGCACTGTAAGTTTATATGTGTGCTTAGTGACATTCATTCTTTTTATCTATTTTGTCTGCATGGATACTGTGGTAGATGATACATCAGATAATGTGTGACCCATGCCACATTCTACTCCTTTTTTTTTTTTTTTCCTCCCACTGGGATTGCTCTGAGGTGATAAATTAAAAATGTGGTTTCTCTAACCAGAAGGATCATAAATTTAATGAATTATCTGATTTACTTTTTTTTTTTTTTTTCCTTTTCTTTGCATACTCAAGGTATGTAACACAGATATCTAGAACAGCTTTAGATTCATTTATTGGTTCTACCTCATGTGAAGTCATTTTCTGGAACTCCAAAATGATTTTTATATAAATCTGAAGAACATGTTTTCTTTTATATATTTCTGATACTCATTTATTATGCAGGTATAATTTTACCATGAGAAAGACTATAAAGCACAGTAGATTAAGCACAGTAAACTTGTTTAGTTATCCTGATGACTATAGCTGGCAATTTTTAGTCTTTCTGCACAGTGATTTATGTTTTGTATTCTCCTATAGACTCATGCCTTCTGGAGTAGGAATAGATTCTATAAAATCATTAAAAATATGTGGAAGACAATTTTGTTGTGGAGCAGTAACTTCATTGGATCCTTCATTTAGGACTCTTGAAAGTTGCTTCCTGTAAATTCTCTTCTTAGAAACACTGATATTTGCTCTTTTCCTGGTTTTGTTTATTGTCTTCAGGCTTTTCTATGTCTGACATTCTGAATAAACAGCAGTATTGTCTTTGTTGTAAGAACATTCTAAGAAAATGTATTTATATGTTACAAACCTATTCAACTTAAGAAATTCTGATGTTGAATATACCATTATAGATCCTTTTAACATAGTGGTATTCTGCTGTAATCATTATGATTTAGTGCCAGACAAAACTTCAACTCTGTCTTAAAGAATATATTCTAACTAAGAGGATGTAATGGTGCCTTCTGAAGGTCTTCTGTTGAAGTCAGGAGTGCTCAAGCAATTGCTGTAACACTCTTATAGTCAAAAAGGGAGGAGATATGGGTGCTAGTGTAGTTACCCGGACCTCTCCATCCCTGTGTGTATGAAATCAAGCATGGTTGAGCAAAGACCTGCTGGTTCAACTGGGATGCAAGAAAGAAATACACAGGCAGTGGAAGCAGGGACATGTGGCCTGAGAAGAGTACAGAGATGCCATCTGAATGTGTAGGAATGGGATCAAAAGGCACAGATGGAACCAAACTTGATAAAGGATGCAAGGAATAACAAGAGATTCTATAGGTGCATTGGCCAGAAAGAAAAAAATAAAATAAAAAAAAAAAAAAAAAAGGAGAGTAAGGAGAGTGTTCCACCTCTGATAAATGAGAAGGGAGAACATGTAACAACAGACATGGAGAAGGCTGAAGTACTTATTCTTCACTGCCAGTCAGGTTTTCCATGTCTCTCAAGTCCCTGAACCTGAAGATGAGGGCTGGGTGAGCAAAGTCCCTCCTACTGTAAGCGAAGAGAATGTTTGAGATCACCTGATGAAACTGAACAATTACAAGTTGATGGAGCCTGATGGAAACCAACCATTCCTGTGGGAACGGGATGATGGAATTGCCAAGCTACTCTCCATCATATTTGAAATGTCATGAGAGTCAGGTGAAGTCCCCAGTGAATGGAAAAATGAAAAATTTACTCCCATTTTTAAAAAGAGTAGAAAGGATTATCTGGGGAACTACAGACTTGTGAGCCTCACCTCTGTGCCTGGGAAGATCATGGAACCGATCCTCCTGGAAGAAAATGCAAGACAAGGAGGTGATCCCAGACAGCCAGCATGGCTTCATCTAGGGCAAATTGTGCCTGGTTAATCTGGTGCCCTTCTATTATGGAGTGACTGCATCAGTCAACAAGGAAAGACAAACCGATGTCATCTACCTAGACTTTTAGAAAGCCTTTGACATGTCACACATGACAGCCTGATCTCTAAATTGGAGAGATTTGGAATTGATGGGTAGACTATTCAGTGGATAAGGAATTGGCTGGATGGCTGCAGCCAAAGAGCTATGGTCGATTGCTCTATGTCCAGGTGGAGGCTGGTGACAAATAGTATCCCTCAAGAGTCTGTCTTGGGACTGGTGTGAGCAGGGGAAGTGTGAACCTAACATCAGGAGAAGTAGAAACTTACTGTACACAAAACAATTTTAATAGTACTATTATTATTTTTTACTATTATGAATCATATGATCTCCATCCTCAATCCTCAATGAAATTTTATTTCATTACACTGTTTTATTTCTTAGTTTTAAAAATTATTAGCCAATATGGGTTTTTATAAGTTAGTTTTGTTGTTGTTGTTGTTGTTGTTGTTGTTGTTTTTCCAAAGTGTCTTCTACAGAGAATTAGAAGAAAACATCAAATATGAATTTGAAAAAGAGCTAGTAAACTTTAAAAATGAGTTACTATAGAGTTTTATTTTGTGTGGTACTGATGGTTGAATGTTGTAAATTATGCAAATCACTTAGGAGTCAAAAATATGATAGCTTGATCCCATTATTCCTTATATTTTTATTCCTTATAGTTCAAGACAGTCAAATCCCCATTTTCTAAATGCCCTGGTATGTTTTATTTTTAAGTGCGATTCTTCTTCATATGACTACAACAACTTGCAGAAGCTTTGCTGTTTCCACTCACAGCTGGAGCAACCATTATTATTATACTTACAATGTTACAAATTCTGCATTTTCTCCTATTCTTTCCCCTCCATCAAAGAAAATTGAGTATTGCAAAAGCTGTCATTCATTGCCTGTCTTTTGGTAATATAAAGAACAAAAGGTGGTTTGTGCCACTTAATGCCTCTAGCAAGAGTGTATTTATACACTCTGACAACTACAAAGACTTCTAATTTCTAATAGCTGTTTCCATCTGGTTCATTCTAATCACTAAGGACCATGTCTCATTTTGTTTTAAGTCAAAAGTTGTATTTTGGATTCTTTTTATAGTATGTTGTACATTTGAAATGTCTATCTGAAGTTTTGAAACTTAATTCCAGTCTACAGCCTCACTTCCTACCAGAAAATGCTGTTTTCCTTTAAAACAACTTCTGTTGTTTAACGTAACACATAGAGTCAAATATTGTGATATAAATTAGTCCTGAATCGTAATGTCATATTGAAGCTAAAGAATTTTATTGCAAGGTAGAATTTCAGTTGGGATTCGTGCTCTCAAAGGTAATAATCTGCCTTTGTTATGAGACACACTGCAAATTGACGATCTGTTTAATGAATTGGATTTTGTTAATATCTAGATTTAAATATCACACCTTTGATTGTTTTCAGTTTACATCATCATATAGGCAGGAATAAAATGGTCTTATGTTATCTTTGGTTTCTGTTTAGTTATGTTAAGTCTTGATTTAACCATGAGAATGTGGTGATAATCACACGTACCTACATTTACACACAGATAAAATAATTTTATATATTTTTTTGGAATGTTGCTTTTAGCATGCATTATTAGTAAAATGTACATATTTTATTTTTAAACACTTTCTGGTCTAATGCAAAATGCTAAACAGAGTAGTTGCAAATTAGTTTAAGCCACCAAACAGTAAAATATTGAGTAAAGATATTAAGCACAGCTAAACTGATATATTTCTAATACATAGAATGCAAACAAATATATAAGTTATTGATTAAAGATGTATTATACGTAACGAAAAAAACTTTTGCAACATTACTTATCTCGTGATAATATAATGAACTCTAGAGAACTGAAAATATTTAATTTTATGAGAGACAAAATAAGACTGTTTTAAAGTGAACACTAAACTAGGTGAAGGAATAAGATAGAGTTCAGAAAGAAAAAGCTACATGTTATCATTTAAAATATAAATTTTCTGTTAAAATGAAATTACTAACTAGAGTTGGTCAATCATCTTTGCTGACACCAGACTCTATCGTGTTGTTTTTTTCATGTCTTTCCTGTAGTGCCTTTGACTGTTTTCAATGAGAATCTTCTATAGCTGAAATAAAATCATCACAAAGAGATTGTAAAAGAAGCAGCCAATAGAGCAGAATTCCTAAATTTACTGGTGTTATTAGAAACATTGGTATGAAACATTGGTATGTTATATCCTACCTCCACAGTTTGTGTAACTGATACAGTAATGCTACTTAATTCCACAGTAAACTTACAGGATTTAAATATGTTTCCTATTAATTTAATGGCACTTGCACTTGAAATTATGCAGTGTTTAATTACAAAGCAACCTTAAAGAAGATTTTTTTTTTTTTTCCAAGTGGACAAATGAAGCAATTAGTAAGAATCAGGGCAATAAAATAGATTTAAAGTTATCTGAACTTTTTTTATAAAGTTATTAATAAAATAAGAAGTTTTACATTAATAATATAATCCATTGTTCACCTTGACTATGATGATCACTGAAAAAAGAATTACTACATCTGAATCCCTTAGATCTCTTTAGATTGTTTTGGGTCTTTTTTTACACCTTTTGCAACATGCCCTGATGAAAAATTTTCTGAAATTCATATTGGGCAAGAAAAATGGACAAAAGGAGAAACCCCTACTAACTTAAATCCTTTGATAGCCACAGGTGACAATTCAAGTTTTTACAAGATTAAAAAACTGACTGTATGTAACCTCTGATCCTTTAAAGGTTTGGCATGAGCACTAGCGGGAAACTTTTATTGACTTAAATACACAAAAGCAATATAAATATATTTCAACACATGCAGAGCCTATTTATAGACAAATATAAGACTATTAGATATGGTTTGAAGTGTTGCGCCTTAGAAGTTAGTCTATTTAGCATGAATTCAGGAAACAGGAAAATTATACAAGGCTTAGGAAGTATAGCTGTTGAAGAAAAGTGGAACCACAGCTCCTGAGAGGAAGAAAGCAACCATGTAATACCTTGTAGATTCACAAACAGGCATTAGGTGTAACCTATTTTCTGTGTTTGCAAAGAATTAAATATGAACTGATGTGCTTAAACTTTGGGAAGGTGCCCTGGTTTCAGTTAGGACAGAGTTAATTTTCTTCCTAGTAACTGGTAGAATGCTATGTTTTGGCTTAGGATGAGAAGAATGCTGATAACAAGCCAATTTTTTAATTGTTGCAGAGCAACACTTACACCAAGCCAAGGATGTTTCAGCTTCTCACTCTGTCCTACCAAAGGGCAGGCTGGGGGTGCAGCAGGAGCTGGGAGGGGACAGACCCAGGACAGCTGACCCAAACTAGCCAAAGGGGTATTCTGTACCATCTGATGTCATGTTGAACAATATATAGGAGTGGCTAGCCGGGGGAGCGGGGCCGGACTGCTCGGGGTTAGGCTAAGCATCGGTCAGTGGGTGGTGAGCATCATGCATCACTTGTTTTGTACACATTATTAGTAGTATTACTATTATCATCATTATTGTTATTATTATTATTGTTTTTATTATTTTCCTGTCTTATTAAACTGTCTTTATCTCAACTCACGGGCTTCATTTTCCCATTTCTCTCCCCCATCCCAGAGAGGGAGGGTGGAGGGTGAGCAAATGGCTGTGTGATGTTTAGCTGCCGGCCGGGTTAAACCACAACAGAAGGAAGATTTGGTTTTACCGTTGCAAAAACTTCCCACATATGGATGTCACAATGGAACAGATTGTAAAAGGGGCTGTCCTCTGTTGTGTTTCTTTAAAATTGAACTACATAGTCATCTTTGAGAAATTACAAAAATAATGGCAAAACACTCACTCAGAAAGGAATGGGCTAATTGAATCTTAAGGCATCTTCCAGGTCTACAGTTTTACAGCTATGTAAATAAGTAATAATTGCAAAGGTTAACTACCTTTAATACCAAATGTTCTTTAATACCAAAACCTTTTTTTTCAGCAAAGAAAAATTATTGTGTGTAATTTTTAGGGCATGGAAATGTCTGATTTGAATTTTAATGAATGGGTTGCTCTTTTCTTAAAGAAGGATTTTTCTTTTTCTACATCATTCTTATTTTTTTTTTCCCCCCCCCCAATGGTTAAAAATGGAATTGCTTTCAAACATGAAAACACGACTAAAACATTTCTTCTTTACACCCTTTACTTTCTTATAAAAATTTAAACTTCAATCACTTCAACACTAATGATTTGTCCTTCAGAGTTAGGATGTAAAGGTAATACAAATTTAAATTTTGAATCAAATGGACTTATTAATTTCCTTATTAAAATCTGAGATGTTCAAAGAAAGTGGAAGTTGTGCCTGTCATCTGAGAGAGACTGAACTAGAACTGAACCCATATATTAATTAAATATGAACAACACAGATAGAATACGTAAATTTACAGATGATGCAGAAGTCATCAACTCAGCAGAGGCTTTAATTTTGCTTTTCAATTTCAAATTTATCTGTTGACATGTTACAATATTGTATTGAAAATGCTCTTGGATCTATGATATATATGTATTATGTTCTCTTAAGTCAAAAAGAGCAAAACATTTAACCCTCATAGTTTTTGTTTTTGTACTGAACTGCAAGGAATGGATTGTAATAAAGTGAATCTGCATTACTGCATCCTGCAAATCTAGTTCTTTGGATTCAAAAAATGTTCTTGCCACATGGATAAGGTTAAAAAAAACACCAAAATGGTACAATTTTTACTTTAGGTGTATAAATACACAAAGCGAAAATATATATTGTATGCTATGGTATTTTTTTATTTAGTAAAAATGATCAACAATGCTTTTTTTTTTTTTTTTTAAATTACTACATTAATCAACTACAAATGTTAATTTTTTTTTTTATTTTTTTTTTTTTTTTTAAGCTTAATTAAATAACTTCGACGTGAGATAGAAAATCTTAAACAGTGACTGTATCTGACCAAAAGGACAAACTGACAGCTCACAAAATTTGACAGATATGTCTTCATATGCTGAACAACAAATCTTCACCTTTATGTACATAATTGTACATCATGGGATGCAGTTCATGATACTGCTGCCTCACGACAGTAACTTCTCATCTTCCCTACTCTCCTTAGCGTTGAATAAAATCCAAGGTCTGTATTATGATTACTTCATGTTTTGCTGTATTTCATTCAGTTGCCTCCTTGTCCCTCCAACCCCATCTATTCTAATGAACTGTATTTTTTAATCATAAGGTAAAGATACATACTGCTGAAACTGTTGCATGTGAGTGTTTTCTTGAAGAAAGATTGTTATATTACAGAATCACAGAATCACAGAATCACAGAATTTCTAGGTTGGAAGAGACCTCAAGGTCATCGAGTCCAACCTCTGACCTAACGCTAACAGTCCCCACTAAACCATTTCCCTAAGCTCTACATCTAAACGTCTTTTAAAGACCTCCAGGGATGGTGACTCCACCACTTCCCTGGGCAGCCTGTTCCAGTGCCTCACAACCCTTTCAGTGAAGAAGTTCTTCCTAACATCTAACCTAAAACTCCCCTGGCTCAACTTAAGCCCATTCCCCCTCGTCCTGTCACCAGGCACGTGGGAGAACAGGCCAACCCCCACCTCGCTACAGCCTCCCTTGAGGTACCTATAGAGAGTGATAAGGTCGCCCCTGAGCCTCCTCTTCTCCAGGCTGAACAAGCCCAGCTCCCTCAGCCGCTCCTCGTAGGACTTGTTCTCCAGGCCCCTCACCAGCTTCGTCGCCCTTCTCTGCACCCGCTCAAGCACCTCGATGTCCTTCTTGTAGCGAGGGGCCCAAAACTGAACACAGTACTCGAGGTGTGGCCTCACCAGAGCTGAGTACAGGGGGACGATCACCTCCCTAGCCCTGCTGGTCACACCGTTCCTGATACAAGCCAGGATGCCGTTGGCCTTCTTGGCCACCTGAGCACACTGCTGGCTCATATTCAGCCGACTACCCACCATCACTCCCAGGTCCTTCTCTGCCTGGCAGCTCTCCAACCATTCCTCTCCCAGCCTGTAGCTCTGCTTGGGGTTATTGCGCCCCAGGTGCAGGACCCGGCACTTGGCCTTGTTGAACTTCATGCAGTTGACCTCAGCCCATCGGTGCAACCTATCCAGATCGTCCTGCAGAGCCTTCCTACCCTCAAGCAGATCGACACACGCACCTAACTTGGTGTCATCTGCGAACTTACTGAGGGTGCACTCAATGCCCTCGTCCAGATCATCGATGAAGATATTAAAGAGGACCGGCCCCAGCACCGAGCCCTGGGGGACGCCACTAGTGACTGGCCTCCAACTGGACTTGACTCCATTCACCACGACTCTTTGGGCCCGGCTATCCAGCCAGTTTCTAACCCAACGAAGCATGCGCCAGTCCAAGCCAAGAGCAGCCAGTTTCTTGAGGAGAATGCTGTGGGAGACGGTGTCAAAAGCCTTGCTGAAGTCAAGGTAAACCACATCCACAGACTTTCCCTCATCCACCCAGCGCGTCACTCTGTCACAGAAGGAGATCAGGTTCGTCAGGCATGACCTGCCTTTCATAAAGCCATGCTGACTGGGCCTGATCGCCTGCTTCCCCTGCAAGTGCTGCATGATGACTCTCAGGAGGATCTGCTCCATGAGCTTTCCTGGCACTGAGGTCAAACTGACAGGCCTGTAGTTTCCCGGGTCTGCCCTCCTGCCCTTCTTGTAGATGGGCGTCACGTTTGCTAGCCGCCAGTCGATTGGGACCTCCCCCGATAGCCAGGACTGCTGATAAATGATGGATAGTGGCTTGGCCAGCTCCTCTGCCAGTTCTCTCAGTACCCTTGGGTGGATCCCATCCGGCCCCATCAACTTGTGCACATCTAAGTGCCGTAGCAGGTCACCAACCAGTTCTTCATGGATAATGAGGGCCACATCCTGCTCCCCATCCCCTTCCACCAGCTCAGGGTACTGAGTATCCAGAGAACATCCGGTATTGCCGCTAAAGACTGAGGCAAAGAAGGCATTGAGCACCTCCGCCTTTTCCTCATCTCTTGGAACTAAGTTTCCCCCCGCATCCAGTAAAGGATGGAGATTCTCCTTAGTCCTCCTTTTTGTGTTGATGTATTTATAGAAACGTTTTTTTGTTATCTTTAATGGCAGTAGCCAGATTGAGCTCCAGATGAGCTTTGGCCTTCCTAATTTTGTCCCTGCACAGCCTCGCTACTTCTTTAAAGTCCTCCTTAGTGGCCTGCCCACTTTTCCAAAGCTTATAAACCCTCTTTTTTCTCCTAAGATCAAGCCACAATTCTCTGTTGAGCCAGGCCGGTCTTCTTCCCCTCCAGCTCGTCTTTGGGCACGTGGGGACAGACCGTTCCTGCGCCATTAAGATTTCCCTCTTGAAGAGCACCCAGCCTTCCTGGACCCCTCTGCCCTTCAGAACTGCCTCCCAAGGGACTCCACCAACTAGTGTCCTGAGCAGCTCAAAGTCAGCCCTCCGAAAGTCCAATACAGCGGTTTTACTGGTCCCCTTCCTGGCCTCGCCAAGAATAGTGAACTCCACCATTGCGTGGTCACTCTGCCCGAGACAGCTCCCGACGATCACATCCTCCACCAGTCCTTCTCTGTTTGTGAAGAGAAGGTCTAGCGGGGCACCTCCCCTGGTAGGTTCACTAACCAGCTGTGTCAGGAAGCTATCTTCCACGCTCTCCAGAAACCTCCTAGACTGCTTTCTCAGGGCTGTGTTGTGCTTCCAGGATATGTCAGGGAAGTTGAAGTCCCCCACGAGTACAAGAGCTGATGATTTTGCAACCTCTGTCAGCTGCCTGTAGAGTTCCTCATCCGTCTCCTCATCCTGGTTCGGCAGTCTATAGCAGACCCCGACCAGGACACTAGCCTTGTTGTCCCTGCCGATCCTAACCCCAAGGGACTCGACCTTGTCATTCTCAACCTCAAGTTCTACAACCTCGAAAGACTCTCTAATATAGAGAGCCACACCACCACCCCTTCTATGCTGCCTGTCCCTTCTATAGAGCTTATAGCCAGGCATTGCAGCACTCCAGTCATGAGACTGGTCCCACCACGTCTCCGTGATGGCAACCAAGTCGTAGCCTGCCTGCTGCACGATGGCTTCCAGCTCCTCCTGTTTGTTACCCATGCTGCATGCATTGGTGTAGATGCACTTCAGCTGGGCCATTGCCTTATCCTCCGGCCTTGCCATTGTTCCCCCTGGCACAGCACCAACAATCCTAGCCTCAGCCCCATCCCCCTTCCTACCTAGTTTAAAGCCCTCTCAATGAGCCCTGCCAGCTCCTGGCCCAGGATCCTTTTTCCCCTAAAAGATAGGGACCCGTCTGCGGCCATCAGGCCAGGTGCTGAGTAAAGTGCCCCATGATCAAAAAACCCAAGATTTCTGTGTTGGCACCAGCCCCGGAGCCACGTGTTTAACAGGTGGGCTTTCCGTGTCCTCTCTGAACCCCTCCCTGCCACCGTAGGGATGGATGAAAACACCACCTGCACTCCCGCTCCATCCACTAACCGACCCAGTCCCCTAAAGTCCCTTTTGATAGCCTTGAGGCTTCTCTCTTCGATGTTATCACTGCCCGCCTGGACTATCAAAAGGGGGTAATAGTCAGAGGGGCGTACCAGGTTGGGAAGCTTCCTGGCAACGTCCCTGACCCTGGCCCCAGGGAGACAGCAGACTTCCCTACGGGTAGGATCAGGCCGACAAATAGGGCCCTCTGTTCCCCTAAGAATCGAGTCTCCAACAACAATAACCCTCCTGTCTTTCTTGGTGGAGGCAGTCCTGAGGCGCGGAGTTGACCTCCTCGCCCCAGGCGTCGTCCTGGGAACATTTGCTACCTCTTCCTCACACACCGGCCTCTCAATCTCTAGGGCCTCAAACCTGTTGCGTAAGGGCACCTGGGAAGGTGGGGCCGGAAGGGGAGAGCATCGCCTACGGTGTCGAGCAGGGACCTGTTTCCATTCCTCCTCAGCTCCCAGATCCCCTCCCTCTGCCCGACGGGGACAGGGCAGGGGGTCCGCCCCCATTTGAGGAGTCTCACCTCGGCACCTCCCCTTGAGGCCCTGCAGGGAGTTACTCCACAAGTCTATCTCCCGCTCACACTCCCTGATGGCCCTCAACCTCTCCACCTTCTCCTTGAGCTCCGCCACCATGCGGACCAGATCATCCACCTGCTCGCACCTCACACACGCAGTTTCTCTGCCTCCCGCCGATGGCAGCAACAGGCTCAGACACTCCTTGCATCCGGTGACCTGAACTGCGGCATTTTTTAATGGGTAGTCGGTCTGCGTGTGTACCGACTTTCTGGAGAGCGCGCCGTGCCTGGTGGCGACCATTATCACCTAGTTACGGCTGTTGTTAACGAGGTGTTGTTTGTGTGTAGGGGGAGCGCTCTGCCCTTCCTGCGAGCCCTGCCTGCGCGAACTGCCGCGCTAACTGCCGCGCCACTCCCTTCTGAAAATTAAATAATTATATTCTTGAATTAAAGATTGTTATAGCATATTTAAAGTTTTCTAATCTTATTTATTTTATAAAATGTATCAAATAAGACTGCTAAACTGCCTTTCTTTGTATTGCACAATTCTGCTATGCCTCAGTATGAATCTTTCATTATGAGTACATCATTAGAATACTAAGCAATTTGAAATGACAGTCATTCTAAAGGTCAATATCCTGTAAAAGAAGTGACTCAGAACAAGTTTTTGACAAAAAAGCATCTTCCACCTAATTCAGATTCACTTTTTTTTTTCTTTTTTTTTTTTTCCTCAACATAGCCAATGAGTAGCCAACACAGCTAGTGCATCAAAATCACTTCCAGTTCCATACTCATTCCCTGCTACTGTTGAAACCTGTAATCTCTGCACATAAACTGTATCTTTATTAGGACCCAGGAGCCTTTTGTCTCCTTCAGGTCCTCCTGATCATCTAACCTGAACACAGTAAACCTGAAACAAAGTAAAAATCAGATACATGCAGATTAAAAATAGAAAGTAAATCTGATGTTAAAAAAGTAAGAAAAGTTAGAATTTGACAGTTTGTCAGCTATTTTTGTCTCTACCTTTTTTTTCCTGTGAAGTAAGACTGAGTAAATGGGGGGCAAAGATGCAGCTGCAATTCTGTTGAGTATAATCCTTTCATATTTGGGATCTTCCTCAGCAGTGTCTAGCCTAGTTTAAGAATATATTTTATATTTAAATATACTTTATATTTTCAGATTCATGAAAAAGTACCATAGAACAATAGATAATTGGGCCCAGTGGCACAATCCTTCATCACCATGTATCTTCCTAAGTCGTTTATCTTTGCAAAGAAAAAGCAAGGTATAGGTGTGATGGTGTCTGACTCTCCAATGACTGCATTAGGTGTAAAGCAATAGAGAATATTGTGCTGTGAAACATATGTAAATGGGTCAAAAAGTATCTTCAGCTAGCACTACTGCTGTGTAATTCCACACACTTTTTTGATACTTTCTGTCTTTAGTTAAAAGAAACAGTGAAGGAACAGGATAGGTTTAAAAAGACTGTTTAGAAACACTGTTTATATGCCATACCATCCTCAGTGAGGAATTTCAACTTGGTTTTGTGTTTTAAAAGTAAAAATGAAAGCCTCTTTAAACTGGAAAAATGAACAAGAGTTAGCAATAAAAATTATTTTTGAGTAATTATTTATTTTAAGGTTCTAAGTAATAAAGTGTGGAGACATAGGTGTAATTTTACAGCATGGATACCATTTACATGCCAAAATAAAGTTTGCATTTCAAAATTTTGATGTGGAAAGAATTTAAAGCACAGCTTAAGAGGGTTTAATAAGTGTGTGAAAATATACTTATGTATATGGAGTTAGTTAAATATTTTTGTATATATCCATAGTATACAACTCATGTTCCTTTTATATTTCATTCACTTTATTTTTTTATTTTTTAAAAAACTCCCTGTCATTAGAAAGCAAAAATAATAATTCCTGGCAGGAATGGTTGAGGAGTTAGTCATTAAAAAAACCTTATCAAACTTTCCATTCTGGAATTTTTTGTTGTTGTCTGTAGTCCTGTGGGAACTATCACTTAAACGTCTTTGAAAATGCTGTTGTTAACATCGTTTCTATTTCTGTATTGTGTTGGGGTAAAGAATATAGATGTAGAAGGATGGTTAAAAGACAAACTTTTGCTTTTCTGTAATACATCAACTTGTAGCTATGAGTTTATAGCACATGGTTTCTTATCTTATATACACCCTCCACACACCCCTCCCCCCATCATTTTAATCATTATGCTGATTTTGCTGAAATGTATTGCCAAGAAAAAAATGTGATGGGTTTCTTAGGAATCCACATGTAATTATTTGCTGTTAACCCAGCAGGCTTAGAATATCTGAGAATTATCCTGCAGGAAAGTAATTGGTCCAAAATATTTTCCTTTTATGAAAGGGAGAGAATGGGCTGAAATAAATAATACCAGACTCTCATACCTGTGGACTTGTTAGGAGAGCAACACTCTACACAAATATAATTAAAAGCACGTTTTGAATGAAAATTTTATGATTTGATTGCTACAAATCCTAAAGAGCTCCCTAGGAATTGGAGCCCAGTTTTTGTAGAGCTACAGGGGAGACCTCATCACAGTCTACAACTTCCTCGTAAGGGGGTGTCGAGAGGCAGGAGACCTTTTCTCCATTAACACCAGTGACAGAACCCGCGGGAACGGGGTTAAGCTGAGGCAGGGGAAATTTAGGCTGGACGTCAGGAGGGGGTTCTTCACAGAGAGGGTGGTTGCACACTGGAACAGGCTCCGCAGGGAAGTGGTCACTGCACCGAGCCTGTCTGAATTTAAGAAGAGATTGGACTGTGCACTTAGTCACATGGTCTGAACTTTTGGGTAGACCTGTGCGGTGTCAAGAGTTGGACTTGATGATCCTTAAGGGTCCCTTCCAACTCAGGATATTCTATGATATTAGGAAACATAACATGTCTGACTGTTAAAAAAAAATTAAAATAATAAATAAAGAAAGAAAGAACAGAAGCTGTAAAAGCTGTAAAGGTCAGCCTCAAAAGCTTTTAAGAAACATGTCTGTGTTAGTCACTTGAAAGGGTCATGCAGTGTTATGATGATGGCACAGCAGTTGACATGCCAAATTTGCAAAGTGAAACATCTCCTCCTAGGCAATGTATTTGCTTTCTCTTTTGAGACATTAACAGAAGATTAACTGAAAGGTGAGTTTCAGTGTGTTTTTCGTAGGAACTCAGGTCATTTGCACCCCATACCACTTGAGCCTTATTGAAAGTCTAAGTTGAAGTCTCACAGAAAAAATTCTGTGCATGCTGTTAAAAATTTAAAGAAAAAGTCTGTGGACTCTGGGTCCAACCAAAGATAGGGTCTCAGGAACATCTTTCTAATAAATTCTTTTAAGGATTTCTCACTTCTGAAGTTTAGACCCATTTGCCTAGTTGCTATGAAACAGAAATCAGAAGTGGAAGGTGGAAGGAAGCTGGAGGAATATTCCCAGGTCATATGGCAAGTATCTCTGCCCCTTAAGGTTTACTGTTTTTTCAGAGTGTACAACTGCATTTTTGTTCTGAGAGTGTGAGTGCACTCCGACTTATCAAAATGAAAAGTAATGTTTTTGATCAAAGTATGCAAGGGGAAAATATAAAAGGAATGTAAATCACTGCCTTTAATCAATCATTTAACATGTTGTCACAACTTTTTATTTCTTCACAAAAACAAAGGTAGGAATTTTCTGAAATGTCACTTTTCATGGTTGTTAATGAATAAGTCTGTTCCCATTTTCATTCAAAAGTTTAGCAAATAGAAGTGTGTTAGTCCAGTAACCATATTTACAAGCTGTGATCTGTTACTACATTTAGTACCAGACACACTGGTATTTAGTCCATTACTGTTTGTGGAGATAGGACCATTCAGTTATTTTAAAAAAGACTGCAGCTTCAATACTTCAATATTGTAGACATATTTCTTGTCAGGATTCCTTCAATGTATGAAAGTTTGAGACAGACTTCTGAGCAGCTATAAAACCAGCAGATGTTTAGGCAGGAGTTTTTTTGTTGTTGTTGTTGTTGTTTTGTTTGTTTGTTTGTTTGTTTTTTTCCAGAGCAGTCATACTTTGTCAAGTGGAAAACCATGTTCAAAGGCATTAGGCTAGAAAAGGAAAGCTTTGCCTGATCAGAAAGAAACCATAAACTTCCAGCCTCAAACAAATATTCTGAATGAAAAACAACAAACAAAAAATAACCATTTATAATTGAGATTTTTACATTTTATCATAGTACATTCCATGTTCTTTATTCTGCTCCATTAAAACTCTGCAGTTCATTCAGTGTTCTCCATTGCATTCCTCTTTTCATGTACATCATTCCTGCACAGGTGCCTCACATGTTATTTCATTGCTGAAGTAACTTCAGTACAATAGTGATCCTGATCACATTGCCATAGAAAAAGTAGGCTTCTGATTTTGACCAACGTAGCCTTGTAAATGTTAATTTTCATTATGGATCTGGACATTTCTGGTGTCGTTCAGCACTGACTCAGTATCACCAGGGAGAAGGAATTAGTCGGTAGCATTCAGATTAGTGCATCCCAGCGACAAAGACAAGGCAAATCTGGCCCAGTTTGGGTATCTCACAGCTTTAATTGGTCAGCTACAATTGTGTGCACTTGTGCATAGTACATCATGTGGAGAGACATTTCAGTATAATTCCATCAGGTAATCATAATTATGACAATTATATTTCAGAAAAGATAGAAGTATGTACCAGATTATAATGTGAAATAATATTCTGCCAAAAGTATACGATCAAGACACAAATAGCAAAAGCATTGCTTCTGAAGTTGATTTTAAATTTTCAAGACTGCAGCTTTTGCTTGCAAATGCAGCTTTTTCCCTGACTCATGTCTGTATGTTAAATATGTGTGTATAAAACTTGACAGTTACAGAGTTATTTCATATAAAAGATGTGATGTGACTTCCATCCTTATTTAGGTAGACAGCTAAAGCCTTTGATATACAAAGACAAGGAAATATGTAAAGTTATTTTTCTCTGGACTTCTTTATTTATATACACTTTATAAAGCAAAAAATACTACTTTTGAGATGTATTTAGGAGGAATTAACTTTTGGGGGTATTTCTTTTTTTCAGGCAATACTTTCAAATTATTATAGTAAATAAAAATGATCTATTTAATTAAAAATAATGCTTAAAGGCTGATTCAACAAAATTTTAGGGGGTATTTGCTCAATAAATCTATATTCTCCTAACTTTATCATGTTTTAAGATAGCAAACAATAACTAATAATCACAGTTCTAACAAAACAAAAACAAACAAACAAAAAACATTCTGTGCCATTATTGATTTAAAATATTGGTAGCTGGCCATACCTATTAGATATGAAAAAAAATCCTGTTTTCAGAAGGAAAAATAGCTGGCAATGCTCAATAGAGACGGCTATCAACCTTCTCCTTTGGTTAGACAGAAATTCTAGACTACAGTGGAAAACAAATAACTTCTTTAAAAAAATTACTTGACTGGGAAATCAGAGCAAAATATTTTGAAAATATGTTGTTGGACAATGGTCTAGTTCATTTGAAAGCACTCACATGCCCACAAATCAGAAAGTCTACCAGAACATTTTTATTTTTTTCTTAAAACATGATAATAATCATAATAAAAAAAAAAAAAAAAAAAAAAAAAAAAAGAGAGAAATCAGACTCTATTTCCAAGAAGCTTTTTAAAGATGGTTATTTCTATTTGGTGTGAAGAAATGAAAGATGGAGATGTGCTTTTTACTGTAAGTTTTCATTTATTTTATTTATTTTATTTTTATTTTTTTTTCTGTAAGCTTTTAATTTCTACATACAGTTAAGGGGACGAGATGCTGGAGAGCATCCCCAGAGAGGGATTTTGGGGTTTGGGTTGATATTAAGTTGAATATGAACCAGCAGTGTGCCCTGACAGCCAGGAGGGCCAACTGTATCCTGGGGTGCATCAAGCACAGCATTGCTAGTCATTCAAGGGAAGTGATTGTCCCGCTCTACTCTGCGCTGGTGCAGCCTCACCTCAAGTACTGTGTGCAGTTCTGGGCACCACAGTACAAAAAGGACATGAAAGTATTGGAGAGTGTTCAGAGGAGGGCAACAAAGATGGTGAAGGGCCTAGAGGGGAAGACATATGAGCAGCTGAGCAGCTGAGCAGCTGAGGTCACTAGGTTTGTTTAGCCTGGAAAAGAGGAAGCTAAGGGGAGACCTCGTCGTGGTCTACAGATTCCTCATGAGGAATTCCTGAATACAGATTCTTCTGCAGAGGGGCAGAAGCTGATCTCTTCTCTTTGATGACCAGTGATAGGACCCAAAGGAATAGAGTCGAGCTGCAACAGGGGAGATTCAGGTTCGATATCAGGAAAAGATTCTTCACCAAGAAGGTGGTTGTGCACTGGAACAGGCTCCCCAGGGATGTAGTCACGGCACCAAGCCTGTTCAGAGTTCAGAAGTGTTTAGACTGTGCTCTCAGTCATATGGTCAGAATTTTTGATAGACCTGTGTGAAGCCAGGAGTTGGATTCAATGATCCTGGTGCGTATTTTCCAACTTAAAACAGCTGAAAACAGGTGCAGCACAGTTGAGATTAAAGCAATCAGCATTATGACAAGTGACTATTAAGCAGGTCTAATACTTATACCAATTTTAGTTTAACACACTCTGGTCAGATCTGCCGTTATCTCAACCTTTCGAGCCCCACGTTGGGCGCCAAAAAGACTGTCGTGGTTTAACCCGGCTGGCAGCTAAACACCACGCAGCCGTTCGCTCACCCTCCCCCCTCCCTCTCTGGGACGGGGGAGAGAAATGGAAAGTGAAGCCCGTGAGTTGAGATAAAGACAGTTTAATAAGACAGGAAAATAATAATAATAATAATAATAATACAATGATGATAATAGTACTACTACTAATAATATGTACAAACAAGTGATGCACAATGCAATTGCTCACCACCCGCTGACCGATGCCCAGCTTAACCCCGAGCAGTCCGGCCCCCTCCCCCCGGCTAGCCACCCCTATATATAGTGTTTAGCATGACGTCAGATGGTATGGAATACCCCTTTGGCTAGTTCAGGTCACCTGTCCTGGGTCTGTCCCCTCCCAGCTCTTACTGCACCCCCAGCCTGCCTGTTGGCAGGACAGAGCAAAAGGCTGAGGTGTCCTTGGCTTGGTATAAGCACTGCTCTGCAACAATTAAAACATCGGGGTGTTATCAGCACTCTTCTCATCCTAAGCCAAAACACAGCATTCCACCAGCTACTAGGAAGAAAATTAATTCTGTTCTAACTGAAACCAGGACAAACTGAAAGAGAAATACAAAATTTAGATAAGCCCAGATTATTTTAATTAGTGTAGGAAGGGAAGGTAACAGCAGTTGAGCTTTTAGTCTTTTTTTTTTTTTTTTCCTTTTCTCTTGCTTTGTGTGAACTCATTCTTATCTGTAGCATGATTTCCTAAAGATGGTCACATTCCATCAACACTATAGCTGGCATGAGTTGCAGTGTGTCTCTCTGGTATTGGGCTGTCTTTAATAAAGTACGAGGTAACATGAAGATGTCACTGAAGACTGAATCACTTTAAAGAAGTTTTATGAAATGTTATGTCTAAGTTATATGTTTAGAATCTCATCTTGGAGTTTTGCAACTGAAAACCCTAAGCTGAGGGCAACTATCTTCTGTTGCAGCCTCAGTGCTTCATTTTTCTTTCATGTATATTTTTAAAAATATTAGATATTAGTAAAAATCCTGTTGTCTATAGACTCACTATACAAATAATTTGACGGAGGGTGTTTGATTAGTTTTGGAGGTACTCTCTGATGAAGTAAATCAGGTAGCAGATGAAAATTATCTTGAAGGACTTTAAAGGTGGAGTTATATTTCAGATGAAATAACAGCTTGTCTTCCTGCTTATTCTACTGGTATAAATCAATTACTTCAGTGTGAGTGAGGTAAGAAATACCTTCTTTGTGTGAGCAGCTAAATTAATCATGGAGAGTAGAAAGGCTTTTTCCATTGCTCATTCACGGCTTGTCTAGAACAGACATGTTCAATTATTAAACATGAGAACAGCTACACAAAAAATAAACTGCATATATGCAAAAGAGTAAAAAGAGGAAGCCTTATTCAGTAGATTCCCTTTTACACAATGCTAATGCATTATAACTTTATATGTTTAATAACTATTTTTCTCATTATGATTATTCTTTAACAACTTGAATTATGAGCATGGAACATATCCCTTTAGGGGGATTTTAATAGCCCTTGAAATCAAGGCTTTTGTTTCCCCTACTACTTCCTTTTCTGGTCTCCTGCTTGAATTTAATAGCCATTCATCATTACTATTTTCCTCTTTCTTTGGAATGGATATGCATGATATATGTTGTATGTCAAGTCTCACGTGCTACAGTTGACAGTAATAAGACTTGTTTAAACATTCTGTGTCCTTGTTAAAATCAGAGCACTTCAGCTTAGTTTGAGACTTAGTCGATGTTAAGGCAAAAAGAAGAGTTACATCATGGTGTTTTGACAACAGCAGCCTACAGGAGGGCTTGTGTCCCAAGGACCCAGATTCCAAGCACCGATTGTCCCAGTGACATCTGTAATTACATCTAGTCTGGGCTATTTGCTGAGGAGCTGTATCAACCTATGAAATGGATAATGAGAGTGGGGGGAAAATGGCAGATAGGGTGCTGTATGTTTGTCATTATATCTGTTAAAGGGATATGTTGAATTTTTAACTTCTCCAGGATTTGATCTGTAGCTATTACTGATAAGCTTCAAGTTCCCTTCTTTTGCAGTTGTAGCTATAGGTATTTGAACTAAGGTAATAGCTACAGCTATATTAAAAAACAAAACAAAACAAAACTCCCCAGCAACAACAAACCTAACACCACCACTAACAAAAAACACCACCAACAAGGTGATGTTTAGGTACAATTTAGGTACAAGACAGAGAAGATATTTTCTTGAAACTGTGATAGATACAGCCAGGTAAGGAACTGGTTTTCTAGTTAATTTAATCATAACTTGATAAAGATTTTCTCTAAATGCATTCAGTGTCCTAAATTTGCTCTTTAGGCTTTAGCATGCATGTATGTATGTATGTTTTTGTTGTTGTTATTTGCTTGTTTGTCTTTTCATTTTCTGAGTAATGAAAATCTACTACAATTATACACGTGGGTTGAAGACTACACTCAAAACCATTTGAAATTTTTTATCTTTTTGAAGTATTTGACATGCTTACTTTGGGATGACTTTTCCAACATACTGACATAAACTTCTGTTTTTCAATATAAACCATTGTTTTTCAGCACAACCAATATCACAGGGTACTAGGAGAGCCATTCCTTACTAGATACTCTAAACTGCCTGTTGCTTCTCATCTTTTGTTTCTTAATTTTCTCTTCAGTGCCTTATCCTTTCTGATGTATACAGGGTGGGAGAATAAATACCTCATTAATTAAGCAGGAATTGTGTATCTTGCTGCAGGAATTGTAATCTTGCTGTATTTGCCTCAGAATTTGGATGCCAGAAATGCCACATGGGAAGTAAAACTTCTGGGCAGCTTCTTTTCAGCTTTTTCTTTTTTTCCTTTTTTTTTTTTTTTTTCCCTCTTTTTTTTTTTTTCTTTGTTTCCCTTAGAGAAATCATTTAATTCTTGATAACAATACATGGGAATTTTAAAATGAATACCTGGACAGTAGGTGAAGCAAACACTTAAATCTTAATCTGGACTGCAAATATTGGTCCAATGAAAATACACATTTTTTAATAACAAAGACTTCCACATTTTTTTTACCTCCTCGAATATGAAATTCAGGATTTTTTTCCTCTAATATGACATTTTTATAGACTGGATCTTCACTAGTTTTAGCTTTGCAAATTTAGCATCGTTGTGTTGCAAGGTGCTACTAATCTGCCAAAATAATGGACAGCTCAAGAAATTAAAGTCAAGTTTTATATTTTCTTCATTTTCCTTGTATCCTTTAGATGCTTCACTATTTTTATGTAGTTATACAGAATACGCAAAACATTATATTTTTGCAAACAACAGACAATTAAACACTTTTCTACCTTAGTGTAGGATTTTCTGTAACATCACTCACAAATATTAACAAATACAGGCTCTCTAATTTCTTTTGCAAGGGTATTTTCTTGAGGGAAACAGAAATTTAGGACATCTCTCTCTCTCATTACCAACTACCTTCAGTTTCAGCATACTCTTGAAGCATAACACACTAGTTATTTATACTAGAATGTTACTTGAAAACCTTATTATTCAGACCAGGTCTTACTACTAAGTGCTATATCAAGCATAAAAGGTGGTTGTTTTTGCTTTGAAAGGTTGGTAATTAAAATATATATAATACAGCATAGAATAACAAAGACTTGGTTCAGAAAAGATACTCATTGTGATCTTTTTGTTGGTTTGTTTGTTTTATTTATTATAATACTTTATTTTTATTTATTTATTATTATTATTTTTCATTTCGAATGAAACAAGAATAATTTACTTGTAAGATAGCGTTATTGCACCACAGCATGTTTATGTATTTGGGATAACTAGGACATAATACAACAGTGTATTACTTTTAATTTTCCAACCACCTGTAACATGAGCTTCAGAATCTTATGTCCTCAAAGTACTTTAGATAAAGGCCAGTAATCACTGTCAAGAGCTAAATATTTACAAACAGCAGAAAGCTTTTTTCAATCTCAACAAATCTAGAATAAATATTCTATAATGCAAAAGCATTTCCTCAAGATGCTTTCAGATTACAATAAACAAAATGCATTAGCTTAAAAATTGCAGGTCTCATTTCCTCTCTTGTTTTTGTAAATGGTTGTGTTGTTCTTATAAAGCTTGTAGTAAAAAAGCTTGTCTTATATAACATAAAATTTCATGCATTTATGGAAAACTTAGATCAGTTATGACCCAGATGTAAAATTATTTTTAAAAAGCTTTCTGTTTTGCTTTATTTTATTTTTAAGAGATACTGATGTATTTGAAAGAAAGTAGGACATTTGCTTTTTAAGGTTTCCTTTACCCCTGCTGCTTGCACAGATCATAATCGAGACATGATAATCCTCCTTTTGGCATCCTT